>NC_140444.1:16273127-17473127 GCF_963576455.1 Neolamprologus multifasciatus
CAGCAAGCAACCAAAAAAATAGCTTTTTACGTAACTCAGTATGACTAACCAGCAGCTCAACCTTGTTTCTTTTCATATAAATATATTATCTTTATTTGCACAGGACAAATTGAGCAAATTAGCATTTGGTAGAAAATTAAATATTTCTTTGTATCGTCCCCAAAGAGAAACAGAAATGAAAATGCAAAAAAAACCTAAATGTTTGCTTATTTGCACATATGTCTCTTATTTTTAAACGGGGCTTATTAAACAACAGAATTATGAGTGATTTTCCATAAAGTTAATTCAATGAAAACAGGAAAATCAAAACTTCCGACTGGTCAAATTAGCTTTTATGTACCCCGGGTAGTGAGGGCTGGACTGAATGCTGAAGGATCACCGCGTTTTGAGCAGCACTCTGTACATGGCGAATCCCAGCACTGCAAACACCGTGGCTCCAACGCTCGCTCTCAGCCAGAAGGTCGAGCTCTTCAGGTCCGCTTGGCTAACGTGTCTGTTAAATAGAGGGATGCAGTGTGTAGAGACATATGTAAAGAGTTAAAAAATACAAACAAAAAAGACCACCTAATTTTCTGTATCATATAACCCTGTTTCACTTGGCTTTTAAATTAATTTTTGTGCGACTGGTTAAAACAGCTAAGATGTAGTTACATTTGTCGACATCATGTGTATTCATGGTGTCCCGATTTCACTCGCATCATGTTACTGACTATATGACCGGTACACCTGTGGTGGATGAGCATGGGAAAAACCACTGAGTTAAACTGATTTAAGTAGGAAACTACACTACAAAAGACATGTGGCTAAGTTTTCTCCCAGACACCCGGGCAGGTTGTTTGAGTGGACTCGTGTGTTGTTGTTGGTTTATTACATCTGGAGTTAACGCCGTCAACTTGTGACTGATCACCCAAGATGATGCATTTTAAAACAGTGTGAAGTGTAAAAGTGTGAACAGGATCACAGATAATTCATTACTAGGACAGAAGTGACTCACAGACATCTCATCCTCTTTAACATCGAAACAAAAATTAAACTATTTCTCTTCCCCGATTAGCTCTCAACTTTCCAATAAAAGTGACAAACAGATCAAATAAGCAGTGACATTAGTTGTAAAGAAGGATCGCATGAAAATGAACATTAAGAAAATATTGATGAGCGGATGACAGAACAAGCAGAGCGCTGTGACATATTGAGACGCTGAAGCAAAAGCCAGTCAAACAGATGAGGGACTTAGAGGTTTATAGTTACGGATGCATGAGACAGCGAGACCAGAAATGAGTTGTGACAACTCTGTTAGATGAGACGGCTGAGGCACAGTGACATATGCAAAGCTGATACCAACAGAATGACAATCAGATTGAAGTCAAAACACTGGGAAAAATGATGATGATGAAGTCTTTATAAAAAAGAAAGCAATATCAAGATTGAGATGAAAAAAAAAAAAGCATGAGCAAAAGGATGACAACTAAAAAGGACTGTAGAGGGAAAGGGAGTAAACTTAATGGCCTCTGAAAAAAACAGTTCATTACAGAATATAAATATAAAATGCAGTATAGGAAATAAGTATGAAAGGCTGGAACTTCAACAAAACCAGATTAGACAGAAGCAAGCATCATATATGCCGTGAGAAGCATTTAAACAGATCTACAGCAACACTGAAGGCTTATGTTGCTCCAAAGGAAAGTTACTAATATTGAGTAAATCGAATATTTTTCTGTACATTTGTATAGGAATGAGGATATGAGGTTTTTGCATGGATGAGTTAAGGTTCACCATCCTCGAATTTGGCGATTAAGAATTAACGGGAAAGAAACCGGTCCCTTTGGTGCAACCAGCCGGGTCTGCTGCTGTGTTTATAAATGATGATGCCACAGGAAAAAAAAGCAGCTTAAGAATGAAAACGTGAAAAACATAAAAATGATCAACGCCAACACGTCAACAAAGATAAGAGAGAAGTTTGTAAGAGACCTTCGGAGTACGACAGCGTAGAGTTTGGCCCTGACCGTCTGCAGCAGCTCAGAGTTGAGGAAGTTCTGACACAAGCAGAATGTGCACCGGTTACAAGTGCACATGCAGCGCAGCCGGGCGTGGCTGAGGAGAGACACAGGGTACGTACACCGCACACACGCCAACAACATACAGACAAACAGGACATATACGACAAACCAAAAACACAGTTAAAAGCTGAAAGAGGCCGCCACCATTAAAAGGCTCCAGTGTAGTTCAGATCACAGAGAAGCAAGCTTGATAAAAGGCTAAATGTTTCTCCTTTTGAGAGAAAAGATATGTTACCTAATATGCTGATCTTTTAAATATTATTTCTACAAAAACAAAGAAAAGAAAATTCAAGCAAATTAAAGAATTTTTAAGAAACCTGAGAAAACAGAAACACTGATAAAAGCAAAAAAACAAATCTCAATCTACCTGAAACCTTCTCTAGAAAAGGCATTCGCCATGGAGGCGCCTCCAGCTTAAACACTTGAATCTCAGACAATAAAGTTGACCTCCTCAAGATTAAAGTCTCTGTGCAATCATATAATAGCACAACGTGCAGCGAGGTGATTTACGTTGACAGTAAAGTGAAGCATGATTGTTGGCATGAGTGTGATGCTCAGGGAGAGATCACTATTACAGCTCAGCAGGAGGCCCGTGTATCCACAGTGGAAAACACAGTGGCATCAGACTAAAAGCAACATGTCCAGAGGTCAGTGAAGTGCATTAATGCGCGTCGAGTGAGGCGCATGATGACAAATACTGACACTTGCAGACAGCAGGAGCCTCCCCAGAGGGGACCTGGGAAAATTACACAGAGTACAGCTCTGTATTTAAACTGTCAACTGTGCTCAGACTAATCTAAACCATGTGGGGGGGGAAAAAAAGTATTCTATGATTCATCAGATTTATTTCTACAGTTGGGTCTTAAAGGGCAGAAAATCCTCAAGGACTACAGGAAACACAATTAAAACTTTGCAAGTTGCCTCCTTTTACAGCAGCAAACGAGAACTGTGACTCAGGCTACTTCATCACCTCAGACCACAACATCCTCTAAAACTTATGTTTGGAGCCAAGAGCGAAGGATTTAGAGGACTATATTGTCGGTCCGCATTTCCAGACCCGAGGGAGATATAAAGAATGCTCTAAATTGTGTTAAAAACCTCATCCAGCACCAACAGCTTTATAAAAATTACCAAACATAAATAATATAGGATTTATGTAATAATTTGCAGGAAACAAGAAAACTACGATATGAGATTACAGCTGCAGTTAATAAATGCATAAAAATCTTCCTCTTCTGGGTGATGATTTATACTCATCATATCCTTATATCATAGTTAAAGAGTTAAAAGTATATAAATAGAAAAAAATAAAAGCAAAAGCAGGATATTAATGAACAAAAACATATTTTCCACAAATCTTTTCATTCTAATTTGTCGGCTAAGCTCATCTCAGAGCTGCGAAACTAAAGCTGCACTTCAATTAAAACTCAGACAATGCCCTCCAATAACATACAAGACAGCTAAGTGGGATTAACTTCAGTTAGCACTAATAAATAATTGGATTTCTCTGAATTAAATACAATTCACTATGTTCTTAGTTACCTTTTTACTCTTTCGGGAATCTAATGTGAAAATGTGACTCGTAACAAAGTATTACATTTACAGTCAGGTTGATGTTTCAAATTTCTGCATACTTACGGATACATAGCCATGGTGGTAAGTTTGGTGTAGAATGTCTCTGTTGGGTGCTGAGGCTGCGTTACAAGTGAAAGACTGAGGCGGGGGCCATCTTGTGCCTCCGACAGAACTCCAGAGGACTGCAGCCATACATCTGCTTGGACCTCTGGCAGGTCTGACTTTGCTGCAATCATCATACATGGCGTCTTGCGTCTCCATGAAGTATTGCTGAAGGAGAAAGGACTCGTTAATGAATGATTATGGTTGTGGTGGTCTTTTGTTTTAAGTGGACAAACATCTGCGTTTTGGTACAGTGTGAACACTAAAAACAGTTTTTAACCTTGAAAACCTTGGCGCAGTACTCAAAGGAGTAAGGGTTGCTGACGTCATAGACTAGGCAGACGATGTCACAAAGGCAGATACAGCGTCAGACAGGTAGTCAAAGTCAGGAAACACTTCGTGAAGCTGGAAAGGTAAGGTGGTTAAAGTGGAAATACTCTCTTTTCTAAATCTCTTAATTAAAATCCACTATGCTAGAGGAACACAGCTGAGTTTGAACCTTAGTTCCTTTAATTTGGCTTCAAGGTGGCACATCCTAGTGGTCACAGTTGCTTAAATAGCTTGTAAAATGTGTGTGGACTTTATGTTAGATGCTGAGTTTGTGCTAATTTGACTCAGTTTAACGTGATCTCATTCGGCAGTGCTGCTGGCATTTTCAATTGCTTCCTAGAATTCCAGTTTTTAAAATTTGTGTGTCTAGGATGTGCGTTGGAGTTCATCTAGTGTTTGGAAACAGCGACTCTTGGAATGAATTTCATTTTAGGGTAAAAGTTGCAGGGACACAAATCTGTAAACAGTGAGAAGTGTACAAGAAAATGTGTTTTCAGTCCATTGGTGAGGGACACACAAAGTGCTGGTTTCCCTTAGATCAGCAACTTTGTGTGTCCCAGTCTTACCCTGCTAGCCAAGTTCATGAGTGCAACCAAGACCGTGTTAAAAATAACAAATAAAATGAGCATTCATTGTGCTCCAGATCTGATGACCAGATCACCAGAGGCCCCATAGACCTTTGTTGTTTCTGTTTGACACAGACATTGATGTCTTGTCTCAGTGCAGGTTTGATGTCCATGATGAAATTGCAGACACACAAGTTGAGGAATTTGTACAGGGAGCGATCTAAAAATAGCAGCTGTGCTGTAAGCAGAACCAGTGCAACCCAGAAGTGCACAAGCACATGACATTACAGAGGGAAAAATGGTCAAAGTCAGATAGATAGATACTTACTTTTAGTTAACTACTGTACAGTAAGTATCTAACCAGTTTAAAAACCAACCCACAGTGATGAAAACCAAAGTGATGAGAAGCACACAACCATCCAAGGACAACAGAGTGAATATCACTCATTAATTATTGTTCTCCAGCTGTCTATAAGTGCCAAGACAAACAGGGTTGTTGTGCTTCACTATGGATGCCAGGACAGAGGGAGTGGAATCCACCCTGGAGGGTGAACCTTTTAAAGGTCCTTTAACCAGTGTCAAAACAAAACAGTGCAGTCAATGTGCAAATCAATACCATTTCAACTATTGAGGTTCATCTGCTAAATGTTGCCATCTAAAAGCAGCCAGTATGATATGGTATTCAATATTTTGCCTACAACTTTACAACAACTGTTCCTCTGTATCCCTACAGCACATGCACTGTGCTTGCCATTTGTCAAAATAGGCACAGCGGTGCTAATGCCTTTGTTAAGCAAGTACAAATGCTGGCTTGACAAAAGCATTAGGCGAGCATGATAAGAAGCTTACATAGAGCGAGCTAAGAACAGCCAACCTCAAGCTGGGCTGGCCTCATGGATCACAGTTGGACAACCTCACGTACAAGACACAGTGGTACATGCACAGTACAAAATGTATTGTTAGCGTTACTGAAGGTCAGCAACATACATAATGTGTAATAAAAAGTATAGGAACTACATTAAAGTGCCCAAGTGCAAGGATAGAAGATATATGTGCCGTCATGTGCGTTTTCATTAATGATTAAAGCAGTGTGTTTGATACTCACAAGAAGGTATTTCTCCTGGCCGTAAACATAGGTTGTATTGATGGCATAATAGGATCTGTGCTCCTCTTTAATGGTCCTTCTGGAGCTGAGAAGACAGAAGAGGATCTGGTGTTAATTAAAACATGATGTGAATGACATTTTCAATACATGCAGCAATGCAAAAATATATATATATTGACACAATCCCAAATGTAAAGAATTAAGGCATTTAAATAAACCTTTTTACTGGAACTTTTTTTATTATACTTGCTGTGTCCGCAGAGTAAACACGGTTTCAGTCAGGGTAAAGCAAAACATGTTTATGGCAAAACCTGAAATCCAGTTCAGGCAGCCCAATCTAAGCCTCTCACATAATACACCCCACTTAAACATGCAAAACACCTTCCTGAATACCTCTTCAATATGTTACTGCATGCCTATGTGCACTGCTCATTCTATAGCTATTGCAATGCTGACAGCATTGCAAAAGTTGCAAACCCGCACTCTTATATCCGGTGTAGTGGATGGCTGAGCTGGTGCTTAGTTCTGCTTACCATGAGGTTTCTACCAGAAAGGCTTGTAGGAAGCCACTCTTGCCACTGCCAATGGTCTCCAAAACATTACAGCGAAGACGCTGCCTGGGTCTGCTTCTTCTGCAGGTCAATCTTCTTATCCCTGGTCACTGCAGAAAGGAAACCACATACAAACACAAGCACCAGAGGATCAGTTCAGACAGCTCCTGTGCACAGTCCAAACAGAGTCAACTACACCATTTAACTGTTCTTAAAACAAGGATTATTGTGATTAAATGAGGATTACATGGTAGAGTTTACCTGTAATTCCTGCAGCTTGGGACTCCTGCTCAGCAATTATTGAGTAACCAAGATACCCCAAATACTCCAAACATCTTTGGACATCCAGATAAGTTGTTAACCTGAACAAAAGGCAGCTGAAGTTAAGACTCACATGAACTCATATACAGTAATGTAACTAATATTATTTTATATTTAAATAACAATATTAAAATCATCAGTTTATTATTTTAATAGTTTCTTCATTGTGTCCCTGAATTGTCCCTGACCCATCAGGGCAAGGCCACAGGACTTTCCCTGTATCAGAATTTGGCTGTAGGGTTGTAAGTGCTGTGGGGTGGGACCTCCATTAATTGGGCTTTTCCCTGACAGATCCTGCAGATAGCTTACTCAATTCGGATGCCACATGAAAACTTTGGACTCTTTGTTATGCTCTCTCCTGTCAGTGCTTTTTAGAGTGTTGGTGAAAAGCACTGGAAGTGGGAGACCACTGCCACCGGGGAGAAACATTGCTATAGGGATATGTTTGGTTTACACTGTGTCCTTGTAAATGCTGTACAAGTGTCAGTGGTTTTACTGTTGTGGCTGATCAGTCAATCGGAGCAATCAATAAGCAGAAACATATAAACATGGACACCAGTTTAATGCCTACTTACGTCCACTGTGAGAGATACCCCTGGTAGGTGATCCAGCCTTGGTCATTAGTGCAAACTGTGTTATTGACATCTGGCCCCCAGGGCATGTAGGGAAAAACATCAAACAAGTCCTTCAGCTCCTCTGGTGACAAGGCACAGTCACGGTCCTAACAGACACAAGGATCAGTTACTGTGTACAGCTACACCTAAATAAGGAAACAGGGTGCTCGTGGCAGGAATAATTTCCTGTGGGATTTTGTGGGTGAATGTACACTGAACAAACTGCTCTAGTTTGATAGATTTCAGAAAAAGAATCGATTAAGCTGGCTGTCTGTCATTTTCTACCTGAGAAACAAACATGACAGAACTGAAGGCACACATTCACAGCGGGACACTAATCACTATGAGAGAAAGCAGATCTTGAGACAAGCTGTCACTTTCACTCTTTGACTCTTCTAACCTCATGGCTAATTCTCCCTGCCAATCCCTCCTCAGCTGCAAGGAGTTACATCACACCTCAGCAGGTGGTCACACTTGACTGTGGGAAAGTGGCTTCCTAAATGTCAATCAGCAACTTCTTGTTTGTGTCTCATCAGGGTGAAGGCCAACATAAATACAGAACCAGATATACAGGACTGTACCTTATCGTGTTTGTCAAAGACGCTCTGGAGGAAGAGGTAGGCATTATGGTTGAGCTCAGTAGTGCAGTCCGGGGGAATTTTCAACCTAGAGAGGGAGAAATAACAACATTTATTCATATTTAACACATAAAATAAATGCAAGCATATTTAAAAAAAATGTATCAAACAAGCAAATAAGGAAGGAAATGATTCACAGAGTGCCACAAACCAACAGCCGAATGGAAATATAATGAGGTGCAAGAGCAGGAGCAGATTTTAGTCTCTTAGATGTCAAAGTACAACTCACGGAGGGAAGAGATAGTCCTGGTTTAACTCCAGGTCATCATCATATCCGAATCGCCTGAGTACTGTCCAGGTTGTTTCATGGCGTCCTCGCTGAATGAACACGTGTGGAGAAACAAAAATCCTGGAGAGGAAAAATAAATAAATCTCAGGAATCCCACTGTGATGCGAGCTTGTATATACATAAGCATCAGAAATACGTCCCATCACTTCCTACCTTTAAGAGTGAGGAGGCCGTTGTCACACACGCCATCAATTAAATTCTTCTCTCACCACATTTTTACATCCTCTAACGCCTGAGGCTCCAAGGGGGGTGTTGAAGCACGTCCGCTATGGGCAGACAGGCAAATGTTGTTATCTGAATTAGCTCACCGTCTCCCACCGAAAGGAGGGAACAATAAAGACCGCCTGCATATTCTATTTTAACCAGTTTTACCTGAAAAAAAGTTGAGCTCGTTGTCGTTGAGATTACCATCGTTATCTAGGTCTGACACTTTGAAGATGCGAGTGAGAGCTTTTACACAAAGTGGCTTCATCTGAAAAATCATGGACACGCATCAAACGTTCTTTAAACAAAAGCAGGTTCTGCTAAGAGTTCAAATCCAGCCCTTAATGCAAAACAAACTCAGAACACTAAACAGCTCAAAGAGTCATGCAGTGTACATTTATCCTTACATCTTTTTTCTCTGGACAGTAGAGGGGACCAGTGGGGTGGAGAACTGCCTTTTGAGCATAGTAGAAAAGCTCTGAGATGTTCTTCAGGTTCTTTGCTGACACTATAAACAACAAGGAAGAAGAAAACATGTACACATGTGCACACACACAGACACTCTGTTCAGTGCTGTAATGCAGTTTCTGGTATCGAAGTGGTTCATTTGAAAGCCCCATTAATACGCAGTGTGAGGCTTCTTGATCTCATAAGTATTATATGTGGCACTGTGGGCAAACAGTCCAGTCAGCAAAGGGTCATCCCTGTTTACCTACCGTGTGTATATGTGTGTGTGTGTATTTTGGTGACTAAGTAGTTGCCAGACAGGGTATTAACACACGTGATCTGTCTGAGCGGCGCGCCCGGTCCAATTAACAGTCTGAAAAAAACCACAGGTGTCAGGAGATAGTGCTGAGCTAACTTCAACGGAAAGCAAACTCGGTAGAAACTGGTGAGGGTTTTTTTTGTTTTGTTTTTTTATATCAAGGAGTTGAATTCGTGCTGAATTCAAAGTTCTAAACAGGTTATGGCTTAAACTCGTGACCCTTTACAGTTGTTTGACTTCCTAGATTTAAATACTTATGCAGAAATACCACTATTTTCAGGAAGAATTAAAAAAGGGAACCAAAAGGCATCACTCACACAAATGCAACAGGCCAAGTTAGGTCAGTGTTTACAAGCAAGACAACAATAGTCAATATACTGTAAGTGGCAAAGATTATCTTTAGGCTGTTAACCTCCCTAGTTTATACTTAAATATCACGTTAGCCAATCACACTGCAGCAACTCTGTTTCTATATTAACATCCGCAAGACTTTAATTGTTTAACTGTTTAAATGACATGTCTGTTAAGATCCCTTAAAAGCAAACAATGGCTAAAAAAGTGTGGATGTCATTATTAAGAGAAAAAAATGCCGTTCTTCTTTGTTCCTGTAAAGATGGAAGTTTCTGCACAAAGGTCATTGTAATTAATTGTTATTAACTCTGTTGTGTTTCTTCCTCTTTAGGTTCAGCACAAATAGAAGAATGTACTGATTTCCACTGTCTGAAGCAAACTATTTAAATACTTGAATCTAAGCAGATGATTGTTCTTGCAATCTGCCATTCTGTGTTTATTGTTGAGAAATGGTGGCAGCAACAAGCAGAGTGGTGACTGTCTCACCTCAACGCAAGTCTCTATCTCACTGTACTGGTTCATAATGGGAAGTATGGTCTCCATGCTGCTGTGCTCCACCAAATCAGACTTGTTCCCCACCAGGATCAGGGGAACCCTGAAAATGTCAACACCACAAGCAAATTGATTAACAGACAATAACTGCTTGATATACACCAACTAGCCACTTTATTAGGTATACCTGTTCAAATTATTTTTAACACAAATGTCTAATCAGCCAATCACACGGCAGGAAACACCGTGCATTTAAGCACGCAGACATGGTCATGATAACTTGCTGAACTGAGCACCAGAATGGAGAAGAAACGTGATTTGAGTGACTCTGACAAACGGGCTGGCCTAAGCATTTTGGAAAATGTGAATCTAGTTTGTGGCATTTTCCCCACACAACCATCTCTAGGGTTTACAGAGAAAACTGGCAGATCTTTGGATGAAAAGGCCTTGTTGATGCAAGAGGTCAGAGAAGAATTACCAGTGTTTCAAACATCAGCAGAAAGGCAACAGTATAAAGCACTTAAACAACAGCAACCGCTGACCAAAGAGGCTGGTGGTGATGTAAGGTGTGAGGGTAATTTTGCTGGCAAACTTTTAGGCGCCTTAGTACCAACTGACCATTGATTAAACACTTCAGCCACCAGGGTATTTTTCCATGTCCATCCCTTTATGACCACATCTTCTGTGGCTGCTTCTAGTCACAAAGTTCAAATTGTCTCAAACTGATTTCTTGAACACTTGACACTGAGTACACTGCACTCAAATAAGCTTCACAGTCACTAGATCTCAGTCTAATAGAGCACACTTGGAATGTGGTGAAAGGGAGGAGTCCACATGATGGATTTGCAGCAACTGTGTGAACGCCATAATGTCAAGATGCAAATCGCTGAGGAATGTCTACACCAGGGAGAGCTATGGTAGTTTCTGACTGGCTCCAACCCAGTACTAGCAATGTGTACCTAATAAAGTGACCAGTGTGAAATGTGACACTTCTACTGCTGCTTTTTGCTTAGAGTGAAGACACTGTAAGAAAAAAAAAACATTAATCATCCAGCAGTGTAGGTCCATTACATTAACCACTACTTGAAAATTACCAGGTCTGGCTTCCTGCTACAGGACCTAATAAATTGCAGCTGCCTGTCCTGTCATGCACAAACTGCACAAACTGAGAATCTGATCCCACTTCTCTTCTTATATTTGGTGGAAAACAAAAAGCCCAGAATATTTCTGTACGTACCTGCTGTCCTTGTCTGTGTTCTCTGTAATGAGGGGGATCCAGTGGCTCGTCACCTATGAAAACACAAGTAGATACGATAAAATAGTTCCTCAGTTCAGAGAGACATGATACCCAATTCTTTAGTATCATGCTGTCACACCAGAGTCTTACATATTATACAGTTCAGCTGATATACAAACTAAATATGGAAATTCTGGCAGCAGAGGAGCTCACCTTCTCTATAGACTTCTTGTTGTTGACAGCGTAGACAATGCAAATCACATTTGCCTACAGAACAGATCAACACATAAGCATTAAGCTTTTACATGAACCCGAAAACTTTTCACTGAGCAAAGCAAAATCCACAGACTCACCTTGGAAATCTCCTGAAATAACTGCTCATCCGTCTGCTCTGCCTCTGTGGAGGGAAGATGAGCTTGCTTAAGTAAAACAAGGATGCTCCAATTCTTTATTTATAAAACACACACGCACACACACAAAGTAATGTTCCTTCAAATACCAGAGTAATCCACAATGTGTGTGGGAACTCTCTCCGGTGTAACATCAGCCGGTATGGTAATTTCTTCAGCTCGATAGGGAACCTGGGACACAGAGATGTTTAGAGCTGGCTACAGAGCGTAAATAGCACAGTCAAATCAATGCAAAATAAGGTGAATAGTGGGCACGTTTAATCCCAGATGGGTACAGTAACATTAAGTTATTAAGTGATTAAGTTTCTGGCAAAACAGGAATGCATTCATACCACATCTGGGAACTCCTCGCTGACCAGTGACATGATGAGAGAGGTCTTCCCCACCTTGGCTGCAGATGGAGAGATGGAGACAGTTAAGTGACATATTTAGTGTGTTTAGCAAACCCTCATTACTCATAAGCATCATGTATTATTATTACTGAGACACATTTCTGTAGATGTTTAAGAAAATACAGGTTAGATGTGTGACCCATCAATTTTAGCCTTCATTTCTGAGGACACCAGATGTCCCACTTTATGAGAGCAACTTGGAAGTCTGTCATTTCTTGTGCAAAGAGAAATTTGCACAAGATGCACCTCTTCTGAAACTCAAAGATGACCACCAGTCAGATATCAGATAAAATAACAATAAACAGTTCTTGCAATAAAAAATGGAATACACAGGAGTACAAAGAGCATATACCAAAACTGTTAAGTACTGTATTTAGCCTGAAACTGAGAAAACGTGTGGAGACAAAGTACTTCTTCCTGCACAGACATAACCCCAACGTGTAAAAAAAAGCCCATCACATTCCAATAATTCAGATGCTTGAAAGGCTGTGATGTTACCTGACAGAACCCAACTTTCAAGGAGGGTTTTATCACAGAAGAGAAAGATTTTATATAGATAGATAGATAGATAGATAGATAGATAGATAGATAGATAGATAGATAGATACAAAGTGAAGTGAATTCACATGTATACTGTAGTGTCATGTGAAATTAGGGCATTCAGATTGCAATACCATCAAGAGTGTGCACCATCAGAGTGGTAAACTGAGGTTAGGTGAATAATAGAAAGAAATTATCGGCCTAACTGCTCTAAAAAGCTACAGTGGGGGATAGCATGGCCAAGATAAGCTCCAATAACACATACAGACCTCTAAAGCACAAAGCAGTTGCAGAACGAGTGGCCTGAAACAAATACAGAGCTCATCGTGATGAAGACACTGCTCAGCATCACATGTCCAGCTGACTGGCAGCAGCAGTGCAATTCAAAGTGTGCACTAAAAGGCTGACTCTGCAGTCAACAAACACACTGCAAACACAGCTTTATCTAATGCCTTACTTACGCTCTCCCACTAATAATATCCTCACGTCTTTGCGCATCTTCCCCGGCGTCGTCAACCACGTCGGCAGACCGGTCTGTGTGCAACATTTATGCTCCTGTCTGTCTGGATGAAGGATACAGCCAGCCACTTCTCCGCGGCCTGGCTCGCTTGCTAACAGCTACGTTCGCATTTCAGCCCCCGTCTGCTCAGCTTCAACGCAAACTCCACACGGTTAGAGAGAGCCCTACAAAGCGTCAGATGCCCAGGGTGCCGAAAACGCTGTTCTTCTTTCTTACTGTACTCTACCGTGCATACTGTCACACAGCCAGTAGGGAGCTCACACGAACAGCCAGATAACCACACAAACTTGACTGTTACAACACCATCGGCTGCTAGCTGTCGGCCACGCCCCTCCTCGGGTCAGCTGAGTGCGTAAAGCCGAGATGAGCTCGCGCAACACTTAAAAAAAAAAAAAAAAAGTCATGTAAAAAAATAAAAATAAAACTATCCCCCATGTACTTGACCAAGAAGTGCGGCATTAATCTGCGGGTTTGAATTAAGACAGGTGTGAGCTCTGCGATATTTTTTTAGTACTGGGAAACTGGAGTGGAGTGAGAGAGCTTACTTTTTCCTCTAGCTTTGAATTTCTGTCAAAAGGCGCTATCTGGAGGAAAGGAAAAAGCAGCACGTGCAAGTCTGAGATATTAAAAGAGTGGCGGTTATGGTTTGTTTTTCTTTTTTAAGTCAAGCGGCCATACCTACGTAATACATAGACAGAATAAGATTTATGGTAAGAAGATTGAGTTATTTCTTTTCTTACACACACACACACAGACTATGAAATAGACTTCTACCTTATACTGCAGGGGGTGATTTAGTTTTCCTTTCAGGACATCGGGTGCTTATTGAGATGCTTTGTTTATTGCATCTCAATAAAGATGATTGATTTCCAGTCCAGGCTGCATAATTTGGCAAACCTCGGCCTTTTCTCCCCATTTCTCTTCCTTAAGAATGGCTAATTTACAGCCACCCTTCCACTGAAACCATTTCTGATGAAGCTTCAATAAAAGGTAGATTGATCAACTGAAGGCCAGGTGTATCTCTCACATCCTGTGTCAGTTCATTGCTTGATATTTCTCCTATTTCGTAAGAACATGACTTTCAGATACAGTTCATCTGCTATAGATAGCTTTTTTTTAGACCTGGCACTTCTTCTTTTGTTCTCCACATGTCCAGTTTTCTAAGAACACACTGAACACTATTCTGAAATATGTCATGCTTCTGCCCACTAGCTCTTTGGTAATCACCTTGTTGGTGCAAAAATACTATTTTATGTCATCTTGATGCATTCTCAATTATCCAGGTAAGTAAATCTCCAAAAGTTGATTCTGTTCATCTGGACGTAGCATTTTCAGTGGGAGAAACGTTTCGTCACTCATCCAAGTGACTTCTTAAGTCTCAGCTGACTGCAGGTTCCCCCAATTTTACGTGAAAAAGAAAAGACCATCCAAGGGTACATCTTTTGCCATCTTACAATGCTGTGATTGCAGCCATTCCCCAACTTTCTGTGAATGGTTCTCATGGCCATTGATCAGTGTTCTTTGATCAGTGGTTGTTAATCAGCCCATTGTGCCTTCAGTGGGCTGGTTTCAGTCATAATTCAAATGTACTGTTTATAAGAATTGGGGAAACCTGCAGTCGGCTGAGACAGAAGAAGTCACTTGGATGAGTGACGAAACGTTTCTCCCACTGAAAACGCTACATCCAGATGAACAGAATCAACTTTTGGAGACTATTTTATGTCTTCTGTAACTTTGGCATTTTTCACAAACCCAACTAGAGAAATGGGAACAAATGGTGTTTTTTTTTAAACGCTGCTAGTAATGAAGTGCCTAAAGATACAATTTAAAATGGTTTCTTTGCTAATTTGTCAGGTACAAGCAGCTGACTAAACATGAGTGAAAAAGCAGCCAGTTTCAAAAGAAAAACTTCAAAAAGTCTGGAGAACAATATTACTCAAGACCACAAAAAAGAAAGTCTGGCTCCTTGGGATGGGTCAGGACTTTCACACCACACTATACATCTACTTTTGGTAGCCTATTAAAGTTTCTCTGTACTGCAAAACTGTCAAAACAGAAGATTTTCTGGTACACTTTCATTAAGCCTTTAGCATATCCTTGTGTATTGTGTATGGAAGAATCAAACTTTTAGATTGAAATGTTCACATAAAATAATAATACTATTAAAACAGCTTTTAATAAGAGATGGAGCATAAAGTAAGTGTTTCTTTAAGGCTAGCAGCTAAATTACTGTAAACTAATTGATAAACAGTGATATGTGGTCCTGGTGGTTGTTGTGGTATTCCCATCAGCCCTGATGGAACCCGCTACTTATAATCAAAACATCTCAACAGAGGCACATGTGCCTCATAAAATGCCCAGCTGCACATATGTTACTGATGAGGAAGAAAGCCAGCATGTTCCCCAACAACTGGTTAACAAAAATAAAAAGAAAGCAGTTATTTATCAAGTTTATTTAAATTATGAGTTTGAGAAATTCACAGACAGCTACAAAAACAAAAAAGTATCTAAGTACATCAAAGTTAACAAAAATATTCACAAAATAGCCATTTCAGTCTTTATTTTAATAAATACAATGTCTGTTTTCAGTGACTTTATAATGTATTACAAAAGAACGCTGACATTAATTTCAACAAAAGTGCATCAAAATCAGGAGACATTGCTTTTAATGTGCGCGGATCTTACAGAGAAACAAAGTCTCTACGGTGACAGTAGCTTCTCCACATTGTAGACAGTAAGTGCCTTAGTCGGTCTGTGGTCCTGTCTCTAATTATGTTTCTAGCCACACTGACAGGTTCGGGCGCATCTTTGTGAGAAAAGCTTCAGGTCTGTTCTGTCCCCAAACGGTATTTTAATTTCCTTGCAAAAAAGGAAACGACTCATTTTCCTCTCCTCAGGTTGGCCTCATCTGAATATCGAAGAGAGAAAGAATTAGGAATGCTTGACAACCAAAGGAGCAAAGTTGATGCATTTTAACAACACATGGGACAACTAATGCCTACTAGAGTAGTCTTCTGGTGTCATGGGTTGAGAGATGACCTTTCTGAAAGCCATTATCCACTCGCTCTGCTCCTGCTCCTGCTCACACATAAAAACAAACTGCCTCTCCGGAGTCTCCAGTGAGATCCCGCAGCGCCACCGGCTTCCCCTCGCGTTGCGGCTGCTGGTTTCTGAAACAGAGTAGCCGTGGCTCTCTGTGCCAATGAAGACAGCACCCAGCTCTGTAGCATCCTAACAGTATAAATAAACAAGGTACAACTAAATAGGATCATTATGATTATTCATTGTATTTTATGAGCATTAGAATAACTTCTTAATATCTCCAATTAAAAGGAAAAAAATGACAAATTTTTATGTTTTTATTTTCTGGAGTCATTTATTTATGTAGGTGTTTCATTTTCACAAAGATATGAGCAACACAAAGATCTCTGTTCTTCATCTCTGTTCATTACCAGCGGAGATTTAAAGTATAGAAGCTTTCTGTTCATTGAGCACAGCGTGAACCAGCGCTTCTTGAATGGCTCCCGTTGCTGAAAACACATATAAACACACCAATCCAATTAGCCAGGCAGTTAAACTAAAAAAAAGTAGACCCAGTAAATCCAGTTAAAAATTTCAGATAGTTCACAGACCGTCGGACCAGTTTTCTCCATGTATCCCTCCTTCAGGCAATGTGCTGTTAGCTGATGTTTTAACTGTGCAAAGACACACAAACAAATACTGTGAGCTGAACAACAGCAGCAGCTCACAACCAGAATGATTCAACCGTGCTGACGTTGTGTGGGTTTGCACATTAAATGTAATGTGTTTAAATGGGCAGAGAACAAACCGAAATTAATATTGAATTTAACTGCTGCAAGTAGCATCATGTTTCATGTGATATATTTTTTCATGGAATAACAAGGCCTCGCCTAGCCATGTAACTGCTCTTCAGTCAATTGCCCAATTACTTTAGAGCATTTGAAAAGACTGTGTATAAAAATGGCCGTGATTCCTAAACAGTTCATACTATTTTTTTTGTTACACCAATTAAAATAAAGCTAGGGGTCTGCACTTCTATCATATCCTGACTGTTTGGTTGAAAATCCATGGTTGTGGTGTACAGAGGCAAAAACAAATTCATTGTCCAAATATTTATGGACCTAAGTGTATAAATCCTGCCAGTGCTAGTTTTAAAGTGGATATTAAGTACAATAAAGACAAAGGAGCTTTCTCAAATGCTAAGAGAAAAAAATATATATAAACACGTGGTACTAAAAACAGAAGACTTGTGGTTCAGCAGCAACTTTCTTGAGTGTGAAAGGTCATTTTAAAACAATCACTGAGAAAAACTTGCAAACTTGCAGATATGAGCGGAAACTTTAAAAAGAACATTAAACAAGGCTTCGGTCGAGGCCTTGAAACCTTTGCACACTTTCTTGAACAGAAAGCCATTAAAATGGAAAGTTCTATGTAGTTAATTACAGAAAACGTTTGATGTATGAGGTATGACTTTGAGGTTGTATAATTTTACTTAGCAGCTTTTTGAGGATAGACATTACTAGCCTGAAGTAAGAGGGGTTTACATAGCTGATGACCTAATGAAAGTTTGTCTCACGTCTTTTTCTTGAAGAGTGGGGTTTTTCTTCAGGAGGTATGCCAAACGTGTTGCCCGTATAGCATTGAAAAAAGACACAATCACCTATAAGAGATCATAGTAAGAGATCAAGAGTAATTGTCTCAAATAAGGTATAACTCTATGAATGTGGGATGGAAAAGAGCATGCAGCGTACATCTGGGAAGATGCCCTCACCTGCCCGTCCTCGTGGTACACAAAAAGGTTCTTTGAGCGTTCATCATCCACATAGGAGATCTGCAAACCGTTAGCATGACCGATCTTCTCTGGTTGGAAGACTGCATTCAGATCCTTCATGTTGATGACAGCTTTGGGAACCTTGGACTTGGTTTTAATGAGATGATTGAGGAAGATTAGAAAAAGAGGTATTTGGCCAGAGTCAACTGAAGAATGCTTATACAGCTGTAAACTAAACGGTCTTATGACTGAAGAACTGCTCACATCCTCTTTGATGAAGTATCTGAGGGTGAAGTCTTTCTGTGAGAGCAGGAAGGTGCTTTTAAGGAACTGCTTACTGTCTTTGCCTTTCTTCCATAGTGTTGCCTCAAACAGTTCTGGAGTATCAAACAGTTCAAAGAGGTGAAGCAAATAAACTGCAGGTTAGACTTTGATGGGAAAACAAATGCTGGGTTGTCAATGTTTTGTTGACGGGGGAAGGTTTCTTTTTTTTAAATTAAAAATATTGCTAGGACAATTACCTGCACTGTACACTTTTTGAAAGTAGATGTTTTCTCCTGTGAATCCCGTCTTTCGTACTTGGCACGATCCACTGCATCCTTAAGAACGCTGAAACAAACAAGTCCGTGAAAATGTGTAGACCTGTCACCGAGCCTTTACACTTCTCTGCTGTTCCTCTTTCTACCTGAGAAACGTGACTACTCCACTCCCATTCACTAAACAGACCGTTTGTTGTCTTTGCTTCCCACTTCTGTTGAGTTAATGAAATGAATGGGTGCCAAATGCAGTGAAAGTCACTTACACGCAATCTTTCTGCTGTGGTTGGTAGAAAAAGACCGGGACACACTTCTCAAAAATAGCTTTGGCAGCAGAATTTCCCTTCTCTTGCATGAACTGAAACCGCATAATGTGAAAGTTAAAAATAAAGGTTAGAGCAAGATAATATTGTTTACATGATGAACAGACTCAAATTAGAAGGATTTATTTTAAAATGAAGAACAAAATGAAAATCTGGAGGTAACGGTGTAATAACAGAGGGAACTGGGGGGAGTGAAAAATCAAAGAAATCTAAAGGTATCCAATACCCTCTATATATAAAAGGAAATGTCTAAATTTAAGAGAAACATGAATAAATAATTAATCATAATAAATTCATGCTAATAATCAATACCTCTACAAGTGAATCTTCCCAATGATACAGCCGTATGGATTTCACTTTGCTGACTGCAGGCAGATTACGATGCATCCCCGAGCAGTTCAGGCACACAAAGACACCGAGAGTGTAAGAAGCCCAGTCAGGGGTCTGCGAGCAAAAATGTGATCACAGTGTTTATTTTATAAGAAGGAACTAAGTACAGTGCAAAAAAAAAGAGTAGCTATATCAACTGCCTAATGACCATAATGTACAAAGATTATAAAGCGAAAATCAGTGTTTCTTTTCTGCACAATTATAAAGTCGATAAACAGGCGAAAGAATAAGCGTATAAAGGCACTGTGTGTACCTATGACAGTGTGTCATACGTACACACTGTACTAACTGTCCTCATACAGTGAAGTGAAAAGTGGTGGAAGAAAAGGAGGAACAATAAGGTCATACCACCCTATACAGCAGTTTCTCTTCCCCTTCTGAGAGCTTATTACAGTTTTACTTGGTTATAAAATAATATTTTTGGACACAATATTGTTAACTAAATAAAGCACGTGACTCAGTCAGATGGGCTGTCTATTACCACTTGTGACGTAGTGAAATAAGGTAAATAAAATGTTCTCTGGAGAGAAAGTTAAAAAAAAAAAGTATAAATAAATAAAAATCTATCAGTGCTAATCTATAAATGAAACCTGAGTCTGTTGAAGTGTACTCACCAGGAGCTCCACAGTCAGCACACAAGTTGTTACCCGGCTGTTGCACCAAATCAAGGAGAATTTTGTTATTTCTTTCAGAAGTGGCCATCGATGAAGGACGTCTGCTTCTCTTGGGCTGACAGTCAAATCCCAACAAAACATCTACTAGGTAGTAACTCCATATTGACTCTACACACTTCACAGTACATAGCTATTCTGCCCTGTAGCAGGTACAAACATCTCCGTGGCCAGTGGGCCAGTATTTCCTCTTAACAATGCAGCATCATGAAGTTTATTGTTCTGCACACAAACACATATATCCAGAAATAACAGAGAAAGGAAGTGAAACATACGTCACTCAGTTACTGGGCGATTGACTCACAGTATTAGGCTGCTAGGCTTGTCGCTGTTCGAAAGCTGTGAGAGCAGCAGTTTTGTTTTTAAAGTTAAGGTCAGCAGCAGCAGCAGTAAGAAAAAAGGAGGGAACTTTCCAGAATAGCTCCAAGCTTATGTGCCAGTTTTACAAACTGTTGCAAACTTGTAGCCAAACTTTTGTCCTACATCTAAATTTAACTACTGCTGTTGTCACGAGTGGCATTCATTTGCTTTAAGTCCTGGGCTAGAATTAAGACCGGATAGGCAGATGTCAGTGAGACAGACAAAACCCACCTTTAAAAATGTACTTTTACACATCGGATAAAAATACCTCCTGTGGGGAGTTGCCACTATATTAATAAAATGTCTATAAGATGTATCCGGTGTGCCAAAATAAATCGTCAACTGCATTCATACAGCAGATAAAGAAAAGGGGGAGATGCAAATTGCACAATTAATTTAAAAATGACAAAACCCACAGTGAAACAGAGGAATAAAGTGGGAAAAGTCTGTGTGTCAACTAGCCTGCTTACATTTATGACCTCAAACTCATTCTCCGACCTTCATCTTGGCCCCAGCTGCACAACTGTAAAATTTTGTGACTATATTTTGAATTGTTGAGGTGACAAATGTTTTTGTTGCAGTTTCCGCTGCAGTACGTATCTTCAGCACTGCGTGTTGACAAGCTGACAAATGCACATAGGGACAAATGCATAAGGTAACAACTGCTCAAATACAACAGCTGCCTGAACCCACTATGAACATGAAAGTTAGAAGAACGGTGTCTCTCTTAGGAAAATTCAGTCCAAGATATGTGGTCCAAGACTCCCCTGTTAGTACCTTAAAAAGAACTACTTCCTTAATTGTTTCCTCCACAGAATTGGCTGGAAAACTTAAAAACAAATAAAGAAAGCTTATTAAACACACTTGGGAAAAATGTGTTTGTTTGGTTTATAACTCTATACTCCTGCATAGTTCTGCTTAAACCAGTTAATTAAACTAGAGCAAAGTAGTAACGCTGAATAGAGTTTATTTTAAGCTAACTGGACAAAAAAAAAACTGTCACATAGATGCAGAACAAATTAACATTCTTACTTAGTGACTGTCTGACGACTTTTGTGTCCATTCAGATTTAGAAGCGAACGTCTACTTTCTATACTGTTTATATCAGAGAATGGATTAAATGGTGGAAACTGAAGAAGGAAAAATGTTGCACAGATTTCAGGGAAGAGTTGAGATGGGCTCTGGTTGATAAGGAAGAGTTAGCAGATGACTGGAAAAATACAGCAGTAATGGAAAAACGTTAAATGGACTGGGTATTATAGAGCACATTTCTACTCTACTCTTTATACAAACATGCCTCATCCACCCATTCATACAAGCACTTTTTTCTATGCTGAAGTGCTTTCTAACATTCACACAAATTCACACTTTGATGGATGCATCGGAGAGCAACTTGGTGTTAGTGTCTTGCCCAAGGATATAGGGCATTCAGACTGGAGTAGGCAGGGATCAAACCACCAACCTTCAGATTTGTAGATGAATTTGGGATTGTGGAAAGAGTTGTTGAAGCTAGGTTATTGAGAGAGGTGCTGATCAGAGGGCAGCAGTATGGCTTTATGCTGAGAAAGTTTGCTTGAGAGTGATGACGGAGAAGTATAGAGGTCACAAGGAGCTGCACTGTGTCTTTGTGGATTTAGAGAAAGCATATGATAGGGTGCCAAGGGAGAAACTGTGGTACTGGATGAGGAAGTCAGAAGTGGCAGAGTATGAGTGAGTATTTGCGGGTGGTGCAGGACCTATGAGAACAGTGAGGCAGTGGTGAGGTGTTTCAGCAGGAGTGACAGATGGGTAAAAGATGGGGGTGGGATTACATCAGGGATCAGCTCTGAGTCCCTTCTTGTTTGCATTGATGATGGACAGGTTGGCAGATGAGGTGAGGCAGGAGTCTCTGTGCACTACGATGTTTGGAGACAATATTGTGATCTGTAGTGAGAGCAAGAAGCAGGTGGAAGGCAGCCTGGAGAGGTGGAAGTATGCACAAGAGAGAAGAGGAATGAAAATCAGTAGCAGCAATACAGAATACATACTTGTGAATGACACGGACAGAAGTGTAACAATGAAGCTGCAAAGAGTAAAGGTATTGAAGGAAAATTAGTTTAAGTACCTGAGGTAAACCATCTAAAGCACTGGACAATGCACAAGAGGAGTAAAGAAAAGAGTGGAGGCAGGGTGGAGTGGGTGGAGATGCGTGTCAGTGGCAATTTGCAACAGAAGGATACCAGCAAGAGTGAAAGGGGAGGTTTACAAGATGGTAGCAAGACCTGCTATAATGTGTGGTTTGGAGACCTTCACCCCTAAAATGCAGCAGTCGAAAAAAGATAGTTTATCATTATGTATTAAACATTAAAATAAATAAATAGATTTTTAAAAAAAAACAGCTCGAGAGTGGACGAATAAGCATTCTGTTATTTATCAGTTATTATTATTATTATTATTATTTACTTATTTTGTTTAATTATCTAATTCTTTATTTTGCCTTATCTCTACGACGTCCGATACATCGAGTATATGCCAGGGAGGGATTAAGCAGCATTCCGGAACCATTTAAAGTGTTGTTGTTGTGCTACACCGACCAGTTAAAACCGTTGGACACCAAACAATCAGAGGGCAAAGTTGTTTCCACCTGCATTATGCCGGCGAGCAAAACCGTCAAATATTCATTTTAACTTCAAGTAACGATAATGTGGGTCGCCAGGCGAGTTTTGTCGTCGCTGGTCAAAAGAAGTAAGAATTTTTAATGCACATATGTCGTTAGCTAGTATCGCCAGTTGTAAAATGTCGTTTCATTGCAAGCCTTTAGAAGTTGCATCTTCTTTTATGGTCTTAAATGTTCAGTAACATTAAGTAACTTTGGCTGAGCTCCACACTCGTATTGTAAAAAGTTAACACCTTAAACGTTAGACTAAGATTGAACACATGTTGTCCGTTGTGTTTCCAGGTCAGTATGCGGGACAGTCCGGTTTGTTTTGTCGCCCTCAGTACGGCTCCTTCCTGAGCTGGAGCTGCGGTACCTTCAGTGCACATGCTGCTGGAGAAGCCGGGTTCCCGTGGCGAGCTTTGAGACCTTGTAACGCTAATCTGTCCTCCAGTAATGAATCCTGCAAGGACGACGCGAGCAGAACGCTGGACACCTGCTACACCCCAGAGCAGCGAGACGCTATCCTCCAGCTCCTCAACACCGCCACGCCAGGAGAGCTGGCCGGGATAAAGCTGCTGCGAGGTCGCAAGTCCCTCAACATTGTGGAGTACAGGACTAAAAACGGACCCTTTAAAACTCTGGAAAGTGTGGTGAATGTTCCACTGCTAAAGCACAAAAGTGCTGTCATTGTCTTCAACTCCATTCTCAACCCGACGGTTAAGAAGGAGAGGAAAGTGAGGATACAGCTGGCCAAGTTCATCAGGCCAGAGGTCGACAAGTCTTGGTTAGAGGTGAGCTTTTCGTGTTAACAGGTGATTTCCGGTGTGTGGTTTGTTTTTGTTGGGGGTGTGTGTGTGTGTGTGTGTGTGTGGGGGGGGGGGGAGGTGTCATATGATTGTTGGGGATTTTTTTTCTTTGTATTATTTTAGGTGTTTTACCTTACAAGATAAATCACCCTGAGGCATCTTATTGTGATTTGCTGGTATATAAATAAAATTGAATTCAATTCAATCATTATTTGACAAAAAACATCACTTCTTGATAGACGATCAACATTTGACACATCTGTGTTTGAAATATCTACATTGATCTGTATGATCACGGGCAATTCTAGGATTTTTTTTTCTTAATTGTTTGCACTTAATCTCGTTTTATTTGTTGATAAGCCATCATCTGTCAACAGTGCCCATATTTTGGATGACACAGATGTTCTGTTGATATGTAATTACATGATCTATGAGAATTATGAACCACATAAGTGGGTTCTTCCTGACTTAAAGTAGGCTTTTTGCACATGATATGCACATAGGTTGGTACACGTGTACTGTTCAAGACTAACAATCTGCTACCCTGCTTAGAAGTCTTTCTCCCTGCTTTTTTTTTTTTTTTTTTGTAGCCACGTGATAAATGTTTTCATGCTTCAGTAAATTAAACCCCACGTAAACAAATGTAATGTAATTACAGCCCCATTGATTTTCCTTTGGCAGAAGTTTAAATCTTTGGGGCCAACTTTTATGCTTGGAAAAGCCTACACATGATATTGTAAAAATCAAATATCACAGGATGTTGGATAGCTGGTAATGGACTTTGCTGTGATAGGGTTTACTGTCTACTTCATAACCTTGAGCTGTTAAAAGAAAATATTAACTATGAAAAGAAAGAGCAGGATAATGCTCTCTAATCATGATTCTGTATTTGCCAATGCAGGATGCCAGTTCCATAGTGTCACTCATATGTGGGACTAATAAAATTGCCTGGGCACACGTGGACCGTGGAATGACTGTACTGGACTGGCAACAGGTGGACTGTCCGAATTCCTGAGGGGAACTTACATGGCTTCTGCTTATTTGCATGATGTAAGTACTCATGTAGAGCATATTATTTCTAGTCAAAGTCTAGCTAAATGAGAACGTTAATGTAGACTAACAGTCATTGTGTTTTGGAACTTTGTTTCTGTAACATAATTCATTAATTCTGTGATGCCAACAGGTGTCTTCAGTTGCGGCCCTCCTGCCATCAGCAGATTTCTACATAATAGAGAAATCTTCCATTTCAGTCCAAAACACAGCTCTGTTCCCCATCATGGCACACATGAGGGCTGTGGAGGCCATGCTTTTGCTCTGATGGAGCCCAAAAAATTCCCTGCCAGAATCCAACATTCCTCCCAGGTGAAGTAAAAAAAGATATCAAAAGTATTTGGTTTGAACTTGTGCTGGTCACATCTGTAATCCTGCACAAGCAAGCGTGCATGCAGAAACTTGACCCAGAAATTCTCTCCTTTCCTTCACAGGGTTCTCAACATGATGAGGGACTGCTGTAGGGCGCCACTTTGGACTGATGGTGGGTTGAGTCTCGAACAAGCGGGGCGCAGACAGTTCGACAGCTCATGACAGAGTCGGTGACGCAGAAGCTTCCCAGAATAAACTTTCCCCAGGATCTGCTGGTGAAGTACAGGAATTCCTTCAGATGGGCAGCAGAAGAGGAGGGGAGGAACTCTGTGACGCTCTCCTTCAGGCTATAGCCTTTTATGAGCTGCTCAGCGACTGCTCCTGAGAGCCACTAGCTGGACTAGTCACGTGCTCCAACCACACAACCAAAAAACCTCAGAAATGGCATTCTGAGTTCTTTGAACTTTTTTTTCCTTTGAACTTTTTGGAGATTAATGATAAGTTTGAAGAATTAAATATTTTTATTGTGACTTAAAACACTCAAATGCTGTTTTTCTGGTACTGTTTGAGTATAAGGGCTGCTTCTGTGTTTATTTCTGCTACTAACCCTGACAGGGGCAGTGACGGCTGTCCGTCCTAGCATTTTGTGCAAAACCTGTTTGTGGATAAAACACAAAGGATGAAAAGTATAAAAAGTTGTGTCAAAAACCCATGAGTACCTGAGTAATCAGTACGTTTAAATTCTTTTAAATGCTCAGTATAATTTACAAAAAAAGGCAAACTTTTTATTTACTTAATGGTTGCACTACATATAAATAAAACATGATTCCTCAAATAAACCACGTTAATTTCATTTCACAGTATCTGACTAAAATAAATACTGACAGGAGTAAGCTGAGGTAGAGATGATGTCAGGTTCAACAGTCTTTTAGGAGTCACGTGAAACCTTCTGCCAGGAGCTGCATAGTTGACTTTGAGAGGCCCAGGTGAATGTTGTTGAGGTAGTTCATACACCTATTGTGGGAGAAATTAGCATGTAAAGTATTAGATAAATGCACAAAATGTTAGATATATTTTAAAGGGATTATTCACTCAAACTAAATGTACATTCCTCCACTCCCTTCTGGGGTGTAGTGTTATTTATCAATCTAGATTTCTTATTATGTCAGGCTTATGATTTATGACAGAATCATAGCAGCGAGGGAACAAGTTGTTTCACAAAATGACTTCCTGTGCGGTTTCTCTACAGGTACCTCAGTTTCCTCCCATGGTCCAGACACGGGCTAGTTAGGTTAACTGGAGATACTAAAATGGCCATGTGAAAGTGAGAATGAAAGGTTGTCTGTCTCTGTGTGTTAGCCCTAGTGTGAAATAGCGGTGTTATTTAACTCTTGTCCCCTTGAAAGCCTATGAGTAAGTCTTTAAGCAGTTTTCTGAAACGAGTGGTTTCTGCCATATTTTAGACGCGTTTATAAAACTAAATGACTGTGAATGAATGGATGTGCATCAGAAGTTAGTGAGGGTGGTCTCTGCAGATATACTCCTGGACAAACTAAGAAACTGTTCTAAATGTTGTCAAACCACATCTTCACTGAGGTGTTCAGGGAGGTTATCTGCCATTCTCTCTCACATGAACTTATTGTGATATTACAACCTCACTAGTAACATAAAATCCATCTCCATTTCCTGTCATTTATGATTGTCCTCTACTTTCGGACTCTTAAACCTTGTGTCTGACTCACCTCAGTGGCTCTTGTTTCTGTTGCTGTGCTTTATGTAAGCGGCAGATGGAGCGGAGGACCGTCATGTAGTCGACACACACAGCCCGTCTGTTCCCCAGCAAAACGAAGGGTTTACTGCTGAGAACCGTCCTGTTCAGTCTGAATCTTCTTTGGGACAAACTGGAGGCACGGGAACAAAGAAATTGGTGTTCTGCTTTATAATGTGCACAATATTAGAAATGTTTAGTGAAGCATCCACATGCATTCATGAGCCCCCTCATCCTGGAGCGACATCGCAGGTAGAATGAAGTTCTATGTACTTTTCCACTAAAGATGCTTTGAGTTATTTAACTGAAATTTTTAACCTTTCATTGGTCAGTGTCTCGCTTTTAAATGGATTTGGACAAGAATTTATCAAATGAATGTCATCTAATGGCGCTTTCCCTTATACTTACATTATAAAGCATTTAAAAGAAGTCAACATCCTTGAAACTTAAGCAATGATAACTAAGTGTATGACTGGACAACTGAAATGGAAAGATGGTAAACAACTTGAAATGGCATTCAGAAGATAAAGTGGAGAGCAGACTCACCTTGGCTCACAGAGAGGCTGAAAACTAAAGCTGAGACTGTGTCTTTTAGAAGAGGTCAATGCAAGTCTCTCCATCAGCCTCCCCCACCTTTTGTCCTCCAGCACCTGTCTGATTTTTTGCACTTCAGTCCATGCTTCAGACGCTCTGCACAAGCACTTGTGACACCCCAAACCTTCAGCAGCAGCCTGAATGTCCAACAGCCTCTCCTGACTGTAGCTGCTGTCCTCTCCCTCCCTCATCTCATCCAACAAACCAGCCTTTAGCTCCGCTCCTGTCCACACAAATGACTCGGGTGCGCAGGAGTCGGGAAACAACGCGTCCCTGTGGGCGGCAGGGTGGCATCGAGGTAGGACATGATGTCAAAGAAAGTCAGTCAGGGCGTCTAGAACACTCACTCTCCTCTTTAGCTGCAATTTGTTGAGCCGTACTGCCTGAAAGCAGAGCTTTTGAAAGGCGTCCCACTGAATGAGAATGTTTTTTCAAGGCCAAACTGTCAGATGATGTGTTGTTATACTTCCTTCTGCTAAGCCTCGCATATGACTTACAGATTTGCTGTTGGTCAGTGAAGCCCTTTGATAAATGCTTCTATTGTGCTGCTCGATGTGAAGCCCAACATCCGATTGCTCGCACTGTAGCCTGGAATAAGCTACTGTTTCCAAGCATCGAACCGTAGTATGCCGAGCTGCTACAGACAGCAGAAGCTCCAGGTTCAAATAGAGAAGCGGCACGCCTCGTCTCCAGCTCTCAGCGAGAAGCATCAAGAGCTCGTTCATGTGCTTTTTAGACGAGGACTGAGAATCAAAACACGATAGATCGGAAACGTTAATTTCATTTGGAGAAATGATCATGAAGATTTATGCAGAGAAACAAATACTTGCCTTTAGAAGGTTCAGCAAATGTTCTGGAGTTACACCGCAAAGACCCAGCATGTTAGCAGAGCAGCCTGTTTTGTACGGAGGAAATGAGTCTAAATGTTCTCCTTCAGCAGCATCTGAGTCTAAAACAGGAAGATTTACAGAGAATAACATAAAAAAATTTGTTTAATGTTATTTATGCTTTATGTTGGAGAAACTTACACTGCACACAGATGGGTTTCTTAGACCTTCCACCACTCTGCACCCAGATCTGCAGCTGCAGCAGGCAGCGTCTGACATCACCACAGGTGAGTCTGAGGAGGCTGCCGACGTCACCCAAATCCAGCTGCACTCCCTCAGCCAGGCACACCAGCTGCAGGTAACTGCACATATTCACCTTTGAAAAGATGCAGTTAATGACAGACTGAGTTATTTTTCTATTAATGAAGTTCTAATAACATTTTTCTTCTTCTATAGCACATGCAAGAAGAGTGCGGCGCTACTGTCAAACACATGCATGCAGTTGTCATTGAAGCTGTGTGAGGCGGTCGAGGTAACTTTGACTTACTGCTGATGGAGTTTTGAAAATGATTTCATTCAAGCTGCCGTCGAATCGATCCTTGAATAAGGGATCTGAGGAAGACACTAGTTTAGAACCAACAGCTCATCTTTAAAAGTGAAATTCAAACTCTGCGTGTGCGTCTTTACCGTTCGTAGTCAAAATGACTGGTCTTTTAGTGGTACTCATAAAAGCCTTAATGGCTGCAAGGAAACCGACGTCATCGTCAAATATAACGTCAACCTGCAAGAGCAAGCGATAACGGTGAATCTGAAGCAAACACGATTAACGTGTGGCTTTATATGCCAAACAGTGTCGTGCTCAGAAATGGTTTACCTCTTCAAAGAGAATAAGTGAAGTGGCTGTCTTTTTCTCTGCTACATCAGAGCCTGACGATGAGTTGACCAGTTTCTTGTTCTCTGGCCTTTCAGATGGTGACAGGAAACCAGACTGTAAGTGATCTGCTTTGGCCTTCATCCTAAAATAGCGAGTCAGAGTGACTGTGGCTGATTTTGCTTTTGCGCTACAATGAGAGCCTCTCAAATTCTGTGATGTTCTTCTTTTTGAGGTGGAAGTGACATTTTTAGGAAGCACCCTTTTTCCTGTTAACAGAAAATATAATTACATGTACAGTAAAATTGTGCCTCTGTTGTTTTTCAGTAAAAGAACTGAGGGCTCTGATTACTCGTGTTACAATGAAAACAAATGATCATCACCATTGATGTTCTACCTAGTAAAATCTCAGATTTAGAAGTGCAGGTGTTGGTGTTGAAGGTGTTGAAGTAAGCCGGTTTCAGCTGGTCTTTCCCCGACGTCTCCACTAGGTGTGACTGGGTAACCTCCTTTAGCTGGGACAGAACATTGCGCCCATTGCGCTGTGAGGAACAGTTCACCTCAAACACCTTATTTGAGAAGAAACCAAAGCATTAAGATTAGTGGTAGAGAAAAAATTGCCAAAAATTATGGCAGGTTTTAGTGAGTGTGAAATGAGAGAAATTTATCTTACTGGATAAAACAGAGAATGACACAGTTTAACTCTGAGGACATAATCTGACAAAAAAAATTGTCACTGTGAGTGAAGTGTTGTGATAATATCATATCGTGGGGTTTCTGGTTATTACCACCTCCAGTGGAGACCTGATCAAAGTCAAAAATGTCACATTTTACCAGTTTTAAAATTGGAGACTCCGAGCATATCAGGTGTTGATTTTTTTATAGATACCTTCTGGGATGAGCCACAAAAATTTCAACCAGTAGAAAAGTAATATATTGTGAGAAGAATTCAATTTTAAATTTAAACTTCTGTACATATCATATTACAGCTGTCTGTTGCTATTTTAAATTAGCTGTTTAACCACAGCTTAGTTTCATAGGGGTCGATTGTTTTTATGTAAAGTTAGTGAAATCGAACTCATGTTAAGGATCATTGTTATTAATATTACAATGAACTAAACTGGTTATCTACGGGGATTCCTTGCTTTACTTAAATGGGAAAAAGTTCTTATTGGACATGTTTGGGAGTGGTGAACTGGCATTAAGATTCATCCTAACATGAATCCATGTTTGGTGGAACTGATTTCTGACAAGCCTTTGACAGCATCGCTTCAAAAACACCGGACCTTTTTGCAAATCCCACCTTGAAGCCCAGCTCCTGAGCACAGGCGTACACCGAAGCAGTCTTGCCCACACCTGACGGTCCTGTAATCAGCAGGGTGTTACCCAGTGGGTCCTCTCTGCCATCGTCTGATCCAGCTTCACCCTGGAAGTCTCCACAATCCCATGACTCTGCTCAAAAGGATACTTGTTACTTTTCCAAAAGTCACAAGCATGGAATAAAAAGAATAACATGTCTGACTGAGCAAAGCTTCACAGTGAAGAACCAGTTCATACCATTACGGTTTTCCTGTTGCTTCTTTTCCTCCATTTGTCTCTCCTTGTCACGGGCGGCTCTTAGTTTCCATTTCCTTAACCAACTGAACTCCAAGAAGAAAACATCCATTAAAAGTTTACACTCCTGATGCTGACTTCAAAGACTAATTAATCAGTTAGACTTGTGTAAATATCTTAAATTCACCTGTACAATTTATTCACAGATGCAGGATTACCAATGACCTCACTTGAATGCTGGGGACTGTACTTATCTGTCCACAGCGTATCCTCAAAAAATAAATCTAGACAGAAGAAAGAAGACAAAAAAGTAAATTTCCTGCAATTTAAAAGGAATAAAAGCACATGTCAAACTGTTCTGAATGAGACAAGCATTACTTCTTTGAAGAGGATCACAGCTTTTCATTAAGTTCGGCTCATCAAGACTTGGTTGGCTCGCCCTCTGTTGCTTCAGTCTGCGAGTGCGACTCAGCTTGCTGCACCTGGGCTGTTTCTCTGCAGGGTGAACACTACTGCTTCCCAGGACATCCTGATGTGATGAGTGACCCACACCTGCAGCACTCTCTGCAGACCTCAGACGCTTCGGTACCCTCTGCAAGAGTTCATCTACCCGTTTTCTCTTTTCTTTTAAGGGGTCATGTAGATATGAGGAGGAAAGAAAGGGAAAAAATTATATCCTCACAGAGGAGCAAATGTACAGACAGTTGTTCAGTCTAACCTGTGAGTGCATGCTCCTGCAGCCCTTCTCCTGCCTTCTTCCTCAAAGTGTTGAGCACAGCTTGGACTGGAAATGCTGGATTAGAAGTTTGGATTTCTTCCAGGCAGCTGTGCAGAACTGAGGGTGACAGCTGTCCCTGACACCTGTCCTTTATTGTCACGTGAGAAACTGCAGGTGGACGTTTTACTGGTTGCACGTTATCACGTTGAAGAGGGAGCACGGATTGCTGCGTGCTATCCAGAGGCTGGTCCAGCTCCCCGTCGCTGCTCCGCTTTCTTTGCTGTATCGCTCGTAAGAAAATCGGAGCAGTTTTAGCTCCTTTTGCGCACAAAGCATCTCTTGTCTCCGGCACTGGTTGGGGCTGTGTTCCCGAAAGCCCTGTAGCTGAACTTGAGCCATTTTTATCTTTTGCATCCAGTGAGATGTCCTCTTTAGAGCAGCTCGAATCTGATAAAACTATAACCCCGGCAGTTTGCGTCACGTCTTTGCACTGGAAGTTTGAGTCTCTGACTGTTTTGACCTTTCTGAGTTTATTTCGCATCGTAAAACACGGCAAACTAATTTTTAAAAAAGGCTTTAGTTTGCAGGTTGCAGGCTGGCTATTGCCATTTTGAATTTGCCGCTTGGTTTTTACGTATGACGTCATTTGTGCGACGTTCGCGTAACACAGAAATGTCGTTTTTTTATTTATTTCAAACGAAGCTAGCTAGTTAGGGCTGTATGTAAGAAGAAAATTGTATGAGGAATATAGGACATGGAAATACACGAGTACAGTCAGTGCTACATTCATCCGCATAGCTGAAGTGACGCTTTAAAAGTGCGCAGTTTCTCTGCAGTCAGAGATCGTGTGTGTACACAGATATCCCACACTGATACAGATTTGCCGCACTAGTTACAAAAGTTCCCAAAACCACACAAACCTTTCTCTAAAGTCATCAGACCAGGTACAGTTACCGATGTTTTTACTCAAATAGAATAAAGTGCAGTGTTCGATTTTACAGCTTTTGTCGCATGTAGTGCATTTTTGTAGCATAGACATGTATTTATATGAAACCATCCAGTCTGTCTTGTGTATCTACTTATATAGACTCACTTGCCACTTTGTTAGGTACACCTGTTCAGCTGTTTATTAAAATATCTAATGAGGCAATCACATGACAGCAACTCAGTAATTATAGACTTATAGAGGTGATTAAGAGGACCTGGTGAGTTTCAAACTGGGCACCAGAATGGTGAAAAAAGGGATTTACTTGAACGCGGCATGGTTGTTAGTGCCAAACTGTTGGTCTTCTGGGACTAACTATTATGCCACCCCTATACAATCATCTCTAGGTCCCCAAAAGTTGATTCTGTTCATCTAGACGTAGCGTTTTCAGTGGGAGAAATGTACAGAAAGTTGCAGTTTTGTCATTAATTGGCTGTAATGCACAAACTAAAGTGATCTTGACTACAATTTGATTGAAGGCCTATTAGATGTGTTCACTGTGCGCAGGTTTCACTAAAATCCGTACAATATTCGAGCAGGAGTAGTGATTCTTGTGAATTGTGGAAGGGTAGTCAGTCAGTCCTGCAGCCAGTACATCTAAAAATAGTACAGGAATGGATAAGGACAAATGTGTTTTATTTCTTTAAATATAAAAATCCCCTTATCCAGAGTGTATATGCCACAATTTTCCACAGGGTGTTTTGACAACGTTTTTGTTTTCCACATGGACACAGAAAGCCTCCACGGATAACGGAGGGCAGAAGGAGGAATATACTGTTAATCTGGTTGTCCACAAGGGAATTCTGATGAAACTGAATGGTGATGTTCACCAATTTATGTGCACACTACTAAACACAACTACTGCTTCTTTTTTTTTTTCTCAAAAGAAGTGTTATGAAAAAAAAATTATACATACTTTAAATTTGTTTTTTTTTACAGAACTAAGAGAATGATGAAAATATTCCCCTTTGGCATCAACTGAAACTAAAAGAACACAACTTAGTTGGACCTGAAAAATCCTCCAAACAACACCATATTGCTTTGAAATGACAACTGCAACCTGTTCTTTACTAGATGCGAAACGGGGCACAGCTAAACATTTGATGTGATTACACTCTACACATTTCTGTCAGCTACTTGTAACCCACGTTTAAAAATATAAAATTCAAATAATGTTGTCTCCAATGTTCTCAGAGCTTGAAGTAGGGGAAAGGGAAAAACAAAAAAACTGCAGGTGCCTACAACAGAAAACAGCCGACATTCATTTCTCTGATGCTTTGCACGGCACACGGTGTGATGTGCTGCTGGTTCTCCACAAACAAAATACTCAGAAAACTTGACTTCCTTGGCTTTCCTTGCACCATCAACAATGTCAAACATATGATGAAATGTAATTTCGGTTTTGTTTTTTAGCCTGGACTGAAATCTTACTTTATTCTGTAGTCCAGAATCCATGCTTACAGTACAACACTGACAACCTTGTCAGGAAACGCCACAATCCTTTAACTGTATCGCCCTTCATTTGAAATGTCATCCATAGCAGCGAATCCAGCCCTCCACAGATGATCATGAAAAAGCTGCATTCAAGTGCTGACGCAGCATGATCACATTTTTCCCCCTTTCCAAATGACAATTTCAAGGTAAGCCTTCTAAATACAAACACCAAGTGCTAAAATAACCATCTAAAAAGGATACATTTTTAATCAAGGTTATTGTGTACGTGTACAAATAAACAGTGACAATGTTACCAGTACAGTTTTAACTGTAGCCGTCTATCATACCGAAGGCAGTCGTGCCACAGTAAAAGACACTCCATTCGTTTACTCTCAGTGACACAAGGATAATTCAATGGCTCCTACAAAATGCATATTAAGTAGGTTCAACTTGCATCATTCAGTCCACAAATTCCTGGTTTGTGTAGAAGTGGGCAATTCACTTTTATATTGTTCATATTTGGTTCAGTTCAAGTTCCGAAAACTTGTTTACCTTGTATACTGATCTGTGTCCAGTCAGTTCATCTGCTGCTCAGTTCTCCCACCTATCTAAGCACCAAAATGTCGGTAAAGTCCATTTAAGGGAGCAGGGGAGGGGGGGAAAAAATACAGAAAAATACAACAATCATAGTTCCCTCCAGCCAGCTTTACATCAGTCTGTTAGAGCGCTTTTTGTCCTCTTGCCCTGCTGTCCCCCACTTGGGGTGATGGCATTTCCATTACAGACTCCTGCTGGATTCTGATCCTGCTGGTCCACTTCAACTTCCGGCAGCTCTTCTTGTATCTGCCGCAGTCGGGCCATCGCACGATCGATGGTGGATGTGCTTACCAGGTTGAAGTCGTGCATGCTGACTAGGTGCAAGAGGAAGTTGCGGCAGAGGTTGCGGCGGATGATGTGAGCGCCGCGGTCCTCCACGAAAAGCATGATGGCCTGATTCATCTGGTTGTCTGCAATGAAGCTGAAGGAGGGAATAATCAAATTATAGGAATCTAGCATTTCTAGTCAGAGGCTGTAAAACACCATCAAGCTACTCTGAAGTCACTCATTAATTTACAGACTACCATTAGAAGCTTTGAGCTCAGCAGCTCCAGCACTTATGTTTTGGAACCAAATGTTATGAGTGCGTGTGGTAGCTACATGTCAACCAAAGGCTGCCCTGACCTAGAGGATACCCTGCATTACTGATTTTACTCTGGGACCACTTTACAACATAATGTACAAAGAACCTTATGCGCCTTAAAAACAAAAAACAGACTGGAAACTGACAATCAAATTCAAGGCTTTTTGACACACTCATAATGGAGACATGTTTCTCACAGACATCTATGATCTGACTCTTTTACAAATAAATGTGTCACCACCTGCTGGCTACTGAAAGAATGCAGGTTTTAGAGGCTCCACACTGTGATCACAATATGTAAAAACTACAATATAACTGCTGGATGGTTTATTAAATTGAGCATATTCTTGAGGATTTTTTTTCTGATTTGTTTGGAATCGTCTGTGATGACATCCTGTTTAATCCCATTTATTATTTGCAAACAGTTTCCCAGAGCAAAAAATTAAGAAATAAAATAAAGTAAATAAATAAAGTCCAATATGTTTTCCCCTCACCCAGTTGAGAAAAAAAAAAACCTGACACAGTTGAATATAAACTAGCTACACCGTTATAAGCATCCTGCAAAATCTCTGCTTCAAACTGATATATTCAGCATACCCATGCTTCATGACATGCAGGTTCCACAGCTTCATCACCTCCTTCTCTCCTTCATTAACGTCCGTGAACTCATCCAGTTGCTATAGTAATTAAAGAAAATAAATAAATGATACTCAATTAAGATACACTCCAATATGAACAACTTGCCATATAAGCCAAATGTAACAGTAAAACAGTGTGTAATGTGTGTCGAGTTTTACATCTTTACAATTGTGCATAAGCAGTAATGAAAACTCATCAGGGGTTAATCTCACAGGTTTTCTGTCACTCCTGTCAGAAGTGTAACTAACAGACTTTGTTCTACAGGGTTCAGTGAGATCAATAATGAAGTGACACATGTTGTGTATCAGTTGAAGAACAAGCTGAAGAGGTGTTCAGTGTTGGCAGCAGTTTTTCTGCCCTGACCACCTCCAAGTTATTTATGGGTGACCGTCCCGACCCAAATGATTTCTCACTCTGTTGCTATGGTAACTCTGAAATCTTTGTTTTGCCATTTCTCAGGGTTTTTTTTTTTTTAATGTTTCCCTCTCATCCCAATTGTGGGGGTCTGGGAAATTCAAGGACACAATCGCAACTTTTCCTTGGATTTATTTCATTGGTGAATCGTTTCTCCTTTACTGAAGTTGATGACAATCAGCCTTTTACTGGGTAAAAATGACTTTATGAGCACTGGTTTCTCACCGTGGCAGTTTTCTCCCTGAGCCACTCTGGATCCCTTTCATCCTCGCTGTCTACATCCATTTCCTGAGGCCGCAGGGGCATGCAGCTATCACTGTGGAAATAAAGGCGGTTATGTCCACTGACGTAGGTCCTCTGCTGCTCCAACTCTCCGTCCTCAGACTCCAGGAACTCTGAAAGACTTGGTTTGGTCCTCTTGGGCCTAGCAAGAGAAGAAGAAAATTCATTTTGTATTTAACACTGTGTGGGCTGACATTTCAGAAGTATATAATTTTACTGTCTTACATATGAAATAATATTTTCAAAGCATCCCCAGTTTGAGGTGGAATTGAGGTAACCTTTAATAAAATGTACGCAACCTTGCATCCTCACCAAAATAACTATTTGCTCAATTGTTAAAACTAGGATATAAATTTATAGGGGTTTTTTTTTTTTTATACACTTGTCCAGATTTTTGCCGTAATTTGCGTATGAATTTTTACGTGTTTAAGGTTTGTGACTTTTAAAGTTTATGATAAATATGAAGATACTCCCCTCAAAGGAATCAAGTAAAAAACTCTTCACGCTATTGTCCGTGTATGCTTTCATCAGACAATTACATCTCGGCTTTCCAGACTATTATCAACCAAACTCATTTCTACCTGATACATTAGTATAAGAACATATCAGAGCTAATCCGTTTAGAGTTGCCTTCCTGCCAAGCTCCTCAGACTTTTGCTCCAAGTCTGTTTAAACCATGGTTAGTGTGCATGATCAGGTCATTAACGTTAATTCAGCTCATTACCTCTTCATTAACAGACAAATGAAGGGGAAAATGAGTCCGTTCTGTTAACTCTGAATGAAGGTCGTGCGTCTACCTGGAAACCAGTACGTGAGTCACAGCGGTCCTCTTGACTGGGCCGTTGCGGCTAAAAGCAAAACCTGGCTGGCTGTGAATGTCCTGAGGGTTGCCAACGTATGAGCCGTCATAGCACTCGTTGATGGAAACGTCTATCCTTGCTCCTTTAGGGTGAGGCTGCAGATTAAGAAACAAATAAAAGAACTATATCAACCATTCAACTGTTAAAATAATCATTCAATGGTTAATATTTAATATGGAGCAAATGATGTGATTAGATAACAGATTAAATATTTGAGGAAAAATCAGGAATAATGACAACTAGAATAATCCCATTCTCCTTGCACTCTTTAACTGACAAGATGAAAATACATAACACAAGTGTATAGTTTATACAAGTGTTTTAAGATACAGCTTGCAGATCACACACACACACACACACACACACACACACTCTCTTTGAACTTTAAGACTGTGTGAGATCCCATGGTGTCTTGTGAAAACTCATGACTTGCCCAGCCACACACACGCACACACTTATCTCTTACCACGTAGTTGAAGATAAAGCGGGAGTGGGAGAGTTTGAGGTGTTTGAGCAGGCTGTAGAGTTTGCTGCAGTTCAGGGTACACCAGGGACAGTGAAGATCATCTCTCGCCTCCGTCTGCTGCCGTGTATTATTGTTGTACAGAAACTGAGGAAGAACAAACCATCGATTTACTACAAGATAAACCAGAGATGGTGAACCTACAGCAGATGTAAAGCAGGGTCATAAAAATCAGAGTTACTGTCACTCTTGACACGCTAAGGGCAAGCACCCAACAGCTAAAAATTGTCGCTACATTAAGTTTTGAAAAGGTGACTAATTACTAGTGGTGCAACGGATCACGGTTGATCTGTAATCCGAATTGTGAGATTTTTATCCGTTGCACCACTAATGATTACCAAAAAAAAAAAAAAAAAGGGGGGGGGGGGGTGATCAAAACATGACAGTAATTCTAAAACAGCTCCAAAAAACAGACCACAAAGACACTGCACATTTTTATCAACCTAAACAAATGGTTCTTATAATAAGTGTGCCAGGCTCAAATGTATTCCTTACTGTTGTGTGGTGTACCTGATAAAATATACGTAGCTTCTGTCGCGGCTCACATGGGACCTGCTCTTTCTTCGTCTGAATGTCTGTGCTGACTGACTCTTTCACTGCTGACAGGAACAGATGGAGAAGTTCATTCTTGGAGAGTCACCAAATAACAAATTATGTGGACTTCTTTTGTAAACACACTGAAGGGCTTCTTTGAAAAGGAGAAATTGCATTTCCCCCCTCCCCGCCCAGTAACAAAAGATACACAATCTAAGTGCAAATACACCTGTTGATAAAGCCCATTTCAGACATGGAATATGTAACATTGTTGTAGCTTCACCTACATGTTTATGTAATGACCTGATGACATTAAAAACACACGGTCACTGAAGAATTTCACCTTTGTTACAACACAGAGCACAAAAAGAGTTTCCTTCCCACCACAAGAGTAGAAGCACACCTAATGAGCAAATAAAGGAGGATGAGTGCTTACATTTCTGAAATGGAGAGCATAAGTGACAGGATTTAAAACTTGATGTGCAGATGAAAGGTTAAGCCACAGAGAAACAATCACAAGTGCTTAAGGTGAAAGAGATGAGAGAGATACTAACCCACCCCCTCACTAGGCAGGTCAAGTGTTCCTTTAACTACATCGTTAGTTATATTTAGTTGCATATAAGAACCCATATTGAATACTGACATTCATTCGCAAAACAAAGACTTTAGACACTCCTACTCTGTGCGCAGAAGTCCGAGAGATCTTCCAAGAAAGGTGTTGCCATGTTCCAGAAAAAAATAGTAATAAAAAATAAATAAATTATTGCTCAATAGTCAGCGATTTCATACCTGTTGATCTCTAATCTGGAACATAACCTGTCCTGGAGCGGGTTATATACGCAGCATAAGTTACCATGGCGAGCTACTCCTGTAAGAAGTAATCCACCTTTGTAGTACTGAAAACCCAAGGTTAACCCTCAAGTTGCTGAGATAAGCCAAAATCCAGCTTCACAGCAGAGACCTCTGGTCCCCTGTTCCAAAACCAACCTAAACGCAAACAGATCATTTATGACATGGTTACACTATCTTAGCATTAAATAAATTGAGCCATTAGGGGCTCTGACTAATGCTAGGGGACACTTTGGCTGAGGAGCACCACTGCAAAATGGTAACATTAGTAAGTATATCAGTTAGCACTGGAGTCAATGTAAATAATGTTACATCCAAACAGATGGCTAGCACTCACCATATCAAAACAACCCGAGCTTTTAGAGATAATTAATTGGACCAACTCATAACTGTGTGTGCGTGCACACATGCGAGTCCACACACACTTACTAATGATGAGACGTCAGGCAGTGACTCATAACTGCTTTTTGCTCATTTGGAAGCATTATGCCAAATACTGATACATATAAAATACTCCCCCAAAAAATTAATAAATTATTAAGTAGCGACATTGTGACTTTTACAGAAGGATTCACGGGCTTGTTCCAACATGATGGTGACGTGCAGAGGTGCCCGCACATTTATGGGATGAAAAGCATGTCTGAAAGGGACTCAACAGCTATTTACACAGCGCCTTTTGCCAGATTCAATTACAAATAGATCAACCCACACCAATATCATAGTGGGCGAATAATCCAAAAGCATGACCCACTCGGGTTTGTCAGAGAATCTGTTCAGGAAATCTCTTTATTTGGCGTTTTGCCTGAACCCTTTTGCAGTGCTTTTAATTAATCAGAAGATCTGGCCTTCTCTTGTCATCTGTGGACATTTTCTGGTCCTCCTCTTGAATGTAATATAAGATAAAATGTAATCCAGGGATTTTGAAAAACCAATAGCATCACACTGATAGAATTTTTCCACGTTATTGCATTGCTCTAAATTTCTAAGTTCAAGCTACCGTGAATTGTTTTTGTACTTACTCATGAGGGCAGTTCGGTGGTTGCTGGTTCTGGTCTCCATAGGGCTGGAGCTATCCGAGTTGCGCGTAGAGAGGGGTTTAGCCACAGGAGCAGTGGACTTTCCACTGCCATCACCTGTCCAACGCAGCGTGAACTGCAATGTGGGTCCCTGAGAAAATGTCTCAAATGGTGGCAGTCTCTGTGGGACAGTCATGGTCAGTGAAGCAGTGAGGTGGACAGGAAGGAAATTAGCATTCAAGTTCAATATGACAAACACAATTACACCTTCATTTCAGAGACCTAATCCAGCCAGCCTACCTTCCCATCAAGAATGGTTTCCCATGTGGCTCGCTTCTTGCTCACAGGGCTGTCGTCCATCCCTTGCATTGACACCTCATACTCCCCATCCAGCAGCTGCAGTCTCCTGTGGACAAAGCAGTGCATGTTTTGAGGAGTACAGGCAAAAGTGACTGGAAGAGGGACAAATTTAGAACTTAAAAAGGAAAGAAAGTACAAATCCTTACCTATTCTTATCAAAGACGGTCATCTGTGCAACATAGGTCTCTGTGGTCTCGCCTTCATCCCTATGGGATGAACTTCGCTTCTTTCTAGTAGGAGTATCTGTTACATCTTCATGTTTAAAAATAAACAAATAAATAAACAAATAACAACTGAGACCAAGAATGTAATATCTAGCCAGCAACTATTTCAGTTACAGCTGGTATCATTTTCAGATGAGATGCTCACAGAAAGAATATTCAATCCCTTATGCTACTCTCCCAACAAACTGCACTGTTAAATTATTCATCTAAATGGTGCACAGTCAAAAACAGAGCATAAAAAGGTTTTACTGTGGGCTTCCTACCAATGTTTTCATTGGCCTCTCCATTCACTAGACCACTGGCATCCCTTCTCCCTGTGCGCGATACCCTGAACAGAAGCGAGTAGGACTTCACCATGTGGCTGTTGCTGGGCTCAAATTCATTGCTGGGAACCAGTAAGGAAGGGTAGGAGCCGGGCTTGGTTTGGTTACTGTCGGGATTCAAAGGCACCTGCTTTTTACCTGTAGGCACTTGCTTTATCGGGCAGCTGACATCCTGAAATACAAAAACCAACCACAAGTGAGCAACGGCAGACGCATTGACATGTTACCAAAAGTGACAGACCCAGTGTTTTACTTTACCTTGCGTTTTTTGTGGCAGACTTTGACAAGTAGCACCTCTAAGGACACAGAATTTTGTTCATTTTCTGAATTCTGAGATGGCTTTTCTAGAGGGAAACAAGAAGAGTTTGTGTCAATCACAAACAACTGTATATTCTCCTTCTTTCTTATATACATAAGAAGCATCTCTTAACATCTAAGGAGCTTGGAAAGAAAAGTGTCTGGACTTCTTTAAGTTGCTTGAAGACGTTTCACCTCTCATCCGAGAAGCTTCTTCGGTTCTAGGGTCAAATGGTTGACCTTGGACTGAGAACCTTCACAGACATATCTCTTAACATCGATTAATGTTATCCTACATGCAACTGTAAGACTGCATAGCAGTATGTTGGTACAAAAAAAAAAAAAAAAAAAGAAGGTTCTTGTGCCTTGCTTCTGAGTGACTACTTTTGTCATTTCTATCAATGTGGTTGTTTAACATGTGTCAAAGCAAAATCAAATTTCAAACAGCTGAATATTGTAGAAATTTCTGACACACCTAAGCATTTCTGAGTCATTTCTTTCATAGGGAAATACACAAAACACAGGTACTTGGTGAAGATTAACATGTGCTTACCATCCTTATGGAAGAACCCAGTGAATGTTAACTGTAGATGTGAGGACAAGCTAAAATAAAAAAAATGCACAGGTGAAACTAGGTCATATCAAGTGCTACAACTGTTATTATGAAGAGTAAAAAAAGAAAAACAAAGCCCTTCAAGGTACATATAACTGTATCAACAACGCCACCGTGTCAGAAAAATTAGGTTTGTTCAATACAAAATACAGAAAACAGATGCAACACTTGTAAAGCTGTGTTACCTTGGAGAATCCTGCTCCCCCTTCATCTTCACCACTGTCTGCAACATATCATCCACTTTGAATGTTTTCCTGGAAAGAAGTCAGAGAAGGTTTGTTCACAAACATCGTCAGGAACAAATCATCTTTAACCAACTATGACAGTGCATCGTTATGACAAAAAAAAAAAAAAAAAAGGATTCCTGTTTCTCCAGACTCCATACCTTCTGGCATTTGTTCGACCATTTCTGTGAGACATGAAGGTGAGTGTCCTGTGCAAAAATATGGGCTAAGAAAAAAAAAAAGGGTGGGCAGATATTAGTCATTTTCCATCAGCAGTATAAAGCAGTTAAATTAAGATATAAATGTGTAGAGTATTCACTTACTGCAATCAAATTCCTTGTGCGTAGAAATCTGTATATCTGAGTTGGTTCTAGAAATACAACAAGTCTTGTTTTAGACAGTATCACACCCCTCTCACATCATCATCATCATCTAAAGAAAGCTACTTTTGGCTGCTCCCTCATTTTATTCACAAGCGGCCACCACAGCAGGGAGCTCCACGTGCTTGATTTGGTAGAGTGGTACGCCAGATTCCCTTCTTGTATGTCTACCAAGGGAATTGGGGATCTTCTGCTTGTTAAGCAAAGTGTAAACCAATACAACTAGGGAAACACTGACAGCAAGTTTGTAGAAAGAGAACAATATTAAAAGCCTGAATAAGATCTTGGGAGGGGAGAAAAAAAAATCCTTAAAAGAACTGTTCTAGGTTTTATTAAGGCCAGGTGATCTGCAATACCACATGTGGCCCCTTTGTCAATCAGCTCATTATTTTTGACTTGATCTGAAAAACCCATCGATATTACTGTAGTGCATTTCTCACATGCCAACACTTCTTCTGGTATGTGGTGACTAATTTGGCATGACATCCCCCCCTTCCCCCCTCCAAAAAAGAAAGAAAGAAAAAAGTATTGGGCGTGTGTTTTAGCCTGATTTCAGTCTGATAATTGTTACCTTACTACAGTAGTCATTACATTAAGTTAAAAACAATATTAAGGACTCCATTCGGAATTAAACCAAATGCCAGCCAGTCAAAAAAGCAACTAAAAAAAACCCCACAATAAATCACAGTAAAAATGATCAGAGTAGCGAAACAATCACGGAAAGCACAGTAAAGTCTCTCATGAACCCAAACCGTAAACTTGTATTATAATGTAACAAGTAGTGAAGTCTCACTTTCAAAGGCCTGTAGGAACAGCTCATGGTCGGCCTGAATCTGCTCCATCTTCGGCTTTTTTACAGAGTTCATCATTGCTGATGAGGCAGGGTAGACGGCGCCGTTAGCTTTGCAACTGGCCCCGCTCATAATATGACCTGAGTTCTGCGGAGTGAAACAACGCCACACGTTAGAAGTGAAAAGATTAGGGCATAGGTGCGGGAAACACAACAAGTTAGCTTAGCAAAACACTAGCATTAGCACGCGAGCTAACGGCTAGAAGCACAGCGCTAACACGCTAGCCTGCCTTTTACCGCACTATTTATTCGGTTAATCAAACCGCCGTTAACAAAGCTTCCAAAATTTGTAACGTGGCAAATATGGGGTATATAAAAAAGTAACGTACCCTGGCTGATGGCATTAATTTGCTGGCCTCGCTGCCTCTAGCACAAGCCTGGCAGACTCAACAGCAGAAACCTGTGAAGAGGAGGCGACAAGACGCTGGCTAGTTAGCTAGCAGTGCTAGCATAGTTTACTTCAAATCAAACCTCCGGACACTCGAAGCTGATCTGCATTCATCCGTCCGAAACACTACCAGTAGTTCTGGGTATATTTGACCCGAGTATTGATATTCTATCTGTTACTTGTTCTCAATGCGGTATCCCTTCAATTTGTACTGAACAACAGAGCACTGGTCAGTTGTCAGCCAATAGGAGATGAGCGGTGCCAATGCAGAACTTTGATTGGCTACTCAGCTTCGGTGACGTCAGACAACGCGCTCTCGCTTTCTACGATTTTGCGGGAAATCGAGTCCATCTGCATTCATCATATCCAGACGAGCACACAGCAGCCAGAGCTCTGTCATTCACAAAATGTACTCAAGAATTCACAATATAAACCCTACGAACCCAAATATATTCAGTCTGACTATTTATTCAATGAAAAATCAATAGTAAATCAAAGATCGGAATTAATATTTATATTTTCTGTTTTATTGCATTGACCGCATTGTTGTTGAGAGGTACTTCACATTTGTACGAATATTTTCAGCAGAACATAACGATACAGGTGCTGTAGGTTAAATTGTGCTGTAAAAGTAGAAAAGTGTGGATAAAATCTATGTTAGTTAAAAATGTGGACGCTAAGAACATTAAACAAATAACCTAAAAACCTAACATTTACTTTTTAGTTTTTAATAATCTTGACATTATTCAAACAGATTGTACTCTGCCAGCATGTTACAATAACTGTAATATTTACATACGTGGTATAAATGCTACGATTACTGCAATTTTTAAAAGATCATATTCTAATTCATGGAAGACGTTAGAAAAAAATATTACTTTATATCACGGGCGTTTCTAGGTTTTTTGTTGTTGTTTTTATTAATGGGGTGGCACAGGGAGGAATAAGAACACAAAGGAGACTAATGTGTGAACCCTTGTGTCCTGTTATAGATTTATTACATGAAAAGTGCTGCTGTCCTCCTTCTTTTTCTTCTCTTTCTTTCAGATACTCCCTCTGTCTAAATCTCACCTTTTCCATCTCACCTGTCACGCCAAACTTCTGCAAGTCTTCCTTCACTACATCCACAAACCTCTTCTGAGGTCTTTCGCTTTTGCTCCTGCCTGGCAGCTCATTATTCAACATCTTCTGTCCAGTATATCCACTACCTCTTCTCTGCACATGTCCAAACTACGTCAGCTTTGTCGCTCTAATTTTGTATCCAAAGCGTTCAACCAGGGGCGGATCTAGAGAAATTTTCTTGGGGTGGCATGAGGGTAGCATGGAAATCAAATAGGGTGGCAAAATCAAAGCCTTTTTTGAAAAACACACATGCAAGTGTTACATATGGGTAAAATGATTCAAATGCAGTAAGTATACACGTTTCATACAAATATAGTCTATCACTTAATTATTTTCTGTTGCACACATAATTAAAAATTTCAGTGACATAAAACATGTGAATTTACATTTTTATGTACTTTTGATTTACATTTGTATTTAACCTTCAAATTGTTTTAAATAATTTTTCCCCTTGCGTTGCTTGGTATCATTCTTTTTAGCTCAACCTCATGTATCTGAATTTACAGTTATTTTTTCATTAACATACTATATTAACACAACTGATCTGAAATCAAACACAAAACATAACATCCTAGAAGTTGTTTTGTTTTGTTTTTTTGGGGGGGGGGGTTAACTGTAAAAACCACAGACACGTTTAGCAAATTATTTTCATAACTTCAAATACAAATATAAATTGTAAATTTTGAAAACTTATGCTCAAATTTTGTAAATTATAACGTTATATACAACTATTTATCTAAAAATGTAGCCATTGCATCTGGCGTTTTTTGTTTGTTTGTACAACCATTTAAAAATACTACTATAACTAAAATGAGAGAACAATCAGTTGTCACAGTTAGATGCCCGACAAATTATTTGTGCCAGTAAAAAAAATTGTTTGTCTGACACAAGACAGAGGAGAACACCGCAGGGATAAACTCTGCAGGCCTGACAACAGGAGATGTATCACTCCTCTGGTTTTCCACCTGGAGACGGTGTTTACATTGAAATCTACCTTTGTGGCCTTCATTTGTACCCACTGACACACAAAACAAAACAATGACTACACAAGACACTAACTACACAACACAACATAACACACAAACTATAAACTCCATGCTAAACGTCATAAATCTCTCGCATCTCAAAACTCTCTCTCTCTCACTCGTTGGCTTTTTTTTCTCTTTTGCACTGTAATTAGAAAATGCTTTTTTGTTTTACCGTTTATTCCACGCTAAAGGTGACGATAGTATTCCAAAAAAATATATTCAGTTTTAGAATTTATATTCCATGTTAACTGTAGTTAGGCTCAAAGTCGTTAACACTATCTTATTTTAATAAACAATGCTGTCATATGCAAAACTAGGGTGGCACATGCCACCCCTTGCCACCCCTCTAGATCTGCCCCCTGGTTTAACCTGAGTTTTTCTTTTAATATATTCGTTTCTAATCGTGTCCATCCCGATCACTCCCAATCAAATTCTGAACATCTTCAGCTCTTCCACCTGTCTTTTCATAAAATGGTGCTCCACAAGATTTTTAATATATTTTTTTTGTTGGATAAACCTTCTGCAACAAAAAGAAAGTATGTAGACTTTTCATTAAGTAAAATGTATAAATTATCCTACACAAGTAGTGTAGAGTAGTAAATAGTGCATTCTTTAACTATATTTAAAGTACCTAAAGTAAGCAGTTTTTAGAATTATATACAATACTATGTACATATGTACTATGTACATTGGATCATGATTACTGATGCATTGATGTGCGTAAATATATACACATCAATGCCCCAGCTATTGATTATTTTATTATATATATTGGAGGGTAGCTTGATATATTGCATTATTATGATGCAGTTAATGTGAGGGGGCTTGTGCCAGCTCATTTCCCCCCTCGTTCATATAGTACTACATTGTGGAGAGAACTTGAAAATTATATATTGTGCAAAACAACATACGAAGTCAAAATTGAAGGGAAGGACATTATCAGTTATTTTGAAACCAAAGAAAAAAAATTATGTACCATTGTCAATCTTTATATCTTACTAGGGAAATTCCACATACATAAATGTAAATTTTAAAACTCAACCCCAATATTTAATTTGTTTTTTTTACTTGAAATTGAATATTACTTAAACTCTCTTAAATTAACTTCAAATAAAAGAGGTTCATCATTGATTGAAATTCATTCAGAAATTTTCAACAAATGAGCTGTCACAGATATAATTTTCAAGTACAAAGCTATTATGAAGGCTGTCACATCCCTCTTTTTTCCCTTTATTTATTTATTTACCCTTCTTATTTTCATTGTAATACTTATTGTTACTCTTATTTGCCCTGTATGTCTACTGTACAAACTGAGCTGGAATGACTGACTGTTCACGTTACAATTTCAAATAAAGTTCTGAAAAAAAAAAGCTTTCCCTACTCATGTTCCCCTGGTGTATATCAAAATTAATCTGAGGTGAGAAAACATACACCAAACCGTTTTCGAATATAAAAGGACAGGTAAACTTTCGTTTCATCTTTAATACGTTGTGAAACAGCGAGTTTGGGAGTTTAAAACTCTGAGTTAACAAAGGTTTCCTCCAGCTCAGATTTCCTGTCGGACCTATTTGCAGACGGAACCGGAAGCTCCGCTAGTCACAACTTCCACACATGTGTAATTGGGGATAGAGTTGGCCTCTCGTGGTGTTCTGTGTACAGTTGTTATAACATTATTAAGTTTTACCAAACAGCAGCTGAACACGAGCGTTTAACGGCTGCTTCGACGAGATGGCGGAGATCGTTCAGCAGCGGATCGAGGACAGAATCCCTGAGCTGGAGCAGCTGGAGAGAGTGGGACTGTTCACCAAGAAAGAAGTCAAGTAAGGCAGCACCGAGCCTTTACACGCTGTGTCTTCCAGGAAAATGGCAAAAGAGGTGATGGGTGAGCCCATCGCGTACTCTCAGAGAGGGCCTCGAACCTGTAAAATATTTAGTTATTTACATTACAGGGCCGAGAAACTGTGAGAGATGAAGCTGAGAAAGTCTATTGATCATCTTCTTGTTCTCCAAAAAAAAAAAAAAACCAAAAACAAAAAAAAACGTTTTTTACTACTGATTAAATTTTGGATGATTTAGAAAAAAATATTCCCCAAAATAAAGAACAAATATAGTTAAGTGCTTTTATTAATCTGGGCAGCTGAACTTTTTGACATCTATAGTTAGCAGAAATACATGGAAGATATTTGTGTCCTGAAGATTTAAGGAGGAAATATTGAAGATCCCTTCTGCAGATAGTTGCACATTTACATCCTTAATTAAAATCGGTGTTAGGGTTGTGAATCTCAAAGTAACTGGTGATGATCAATACATTATAGGAATATGGATACATCACCATATTTGTGTAACATTAGAATAGAAATCAGCACTTGTCAGTAGAATTCCTTCTGTTTTAGACACCCCAACAAGTCATCACTTTCCAACACTTGACCTCTTCTTCAGAAGTCTCTTGGACACAGCTCTATTTGCTTTACTGGGTGTATTTATTACAGAAGCTGTAGTTGTCAGGCAAGAAGTTCGATACAGGAATGGCATAGAGAATGAAAGATCTGGTGCAGACTACGCATTGTGCTTCTGTAGTACTCCCAGGGTGATTTGAAGCCAGGCAAAGGAAAGAAAATTAACTCAGGAAGTCCAGTGTCACAGAATATGCTACCTTGATACCACTTTTCTACTCTAGTTAGGCATCAAAGCACTTTCTAGTATAACTTTGTTCGTTTGAGTGCTTTTTTTCTGCCATGCATGTATGGCACACTGTCTTGCCCAAGGATACATGCAGACTGAAGGAGCCAGGACTTCAACCACGGATCTTCTGACTGCTGGACAACCAGCTCTACCTCCTGAGCCACAGCTGTTGTGGGGGTTAAACTTTTATCTACTAGGAGTTATTCCCTTTACTAATAATGAGGCTAATGTTTAAATAATCTCTTTAAGTGTAAAACTAGGCTCCAGATTGCTTTAAATACAGTTTTTCTACTGTTGGATCTTTATGATGTCAGAGAGAGCAAATACCCAGCCCTGTACCCTCTTTCACCTGCTGTTCAATCGTCCTGTTTGCAATGAGCAGAAAGCTGACCTAATGGAAAGGTCTGCTTTAAATTCAGTTGATCAGTCCTATAATTTGATTTCCTGTGTGGTTTGCTGTCATCCACTTATAGTGTTACCTTCTCACCTTTAAATTCTATCATCATTTAGTTGATAAGCTGCACCAAAAGGAGTATGAAGTAGCGTCTCCGGCAAAAGATTCAGAGCACCTGTGTATCAAACACTTATATGATATTGTCTTATAGATATTTCTGTCTACTGATAATACTCAGCCATATAGGCCCACTGAAGTTCAAACTGAGCATCTGAATATGGAACAAAGGTGATATAAATGACGTAGCATGGTAGCTGGTCTAAGCATTTCAGAAACTGGTAATTTACCTTGATTTTCTTATGCAGCTATCTGTAGAGATTGTAGTGACAGTTCTCTGGGTGAAAATGCTCAAATAACCACTTGTTTCAACCAAGGTATGCAGAAGACTATCTCTGAACAGACAATATGTTGAATCTCAAAGTAGCAGAAAACCACACCAGGTGTCACTGTCAGCTAAGAACACTAAACTGAGGCTACAATCTGCTCAAGCTCGCCATAATTGAACAATAGAAATTCAAAGAAGTGTTTGCGGGTCTGTTGACCCAGTTTGATGTAACACCATGAAAGCACTAATCCGTCCTGACCTGTATTAACGTTTCGAGATGGCGGTGGTGTAATGGTGAAACTGAGGCTACAATTCACACGGGGTCATTTTCTTGGCACACTTTAGCCCCAACTGAGCATCGTTTAAATGCTACAGCCTGATGACCATGTACGTTCCTTTGGGACCACAGTGTACCCATTGTTTTGGCTGCTTCCAGAAGAATAATATATACTGTCTCAAAGTTCAGATCATTCCAAACCAGTTTCCTGAACATGACAGTGAGTTTACTGTATTCAAATGCCCTCCACAGTCACCAAATGTACGGGTCATGGATGTTCTCTGACAAACTGCAGCAACTATGTGATGCTATCATGTCAGTACGGGCTAAAATCTCTGAGGACTGTCTCCAGCATCTTGTTAAATCTATGCCCCAAAGACGTAAAGCAGTTCTGAGGATAAAAGGGGTCCAGTGTTAGCAAGGTGCACCTAAAAATTGCCCGTGAGTGCAAATTCAGTGTACAAAAAATGCATTTTATGCTGTATTTCCTAAAATTGACTTCAAAATGTCCCATTCTTCTTTTGTGCTTTCTTTTCTCCTAATACAAAAACTGTTGGTCAGTATTAAAATTTCCATGTGAAAATATTCCCGTGTGCGTTTATGCAAGTCCTTCTCACTGATTCAACATTATTCTTCTGTTTTATTTTTCATTTAGATCAATAATCAAGAGAGTAACAGCCCTGGAGTACAAGCTTCACAGGCTGATCGTAAATAAGGAGGACTTCATTGCATACATTCAGGTAGGGGGCTGTGATGATACATTATGTTTCTTTCTTTCAATAAATGAGTAAAGATCATGAATCATGTTCAGAGACTCTCCTTTTGTTTATAGTATGAAATCAACGTTTTAGAGCTGATCAAGAAGAGAAGAGCAGTAAGTATCCTACATACCGAATCTGGTATTTTAAGCTCATGTGATTAAAAACTATATTTGTCAGGAAACCACACCTGAGAGTGACTCTACTATCCTTTTCATTTTCAGCACATACACTACCAGTTCAAGCGAGAGGAGATTGAGTACCCCATCATTCACAGAATAAATAGCATCTTTAAAAGAGCAACAAATAAGTGGAAGGTAGTGTAAATAGGGCATTTGTAATCTGTAATTATTATTCTGTATGGTTGTAATAATTAATTTATAACATCAGATTAAATTCAGCCATGTGTATCCACTATTTGTAACATTTTTAGACATTTTTTTCCTCTAAATTTGTATGATATTTTCTAATGTGTAACTGAGCCATTGCTGGAAAGTAATATGATGCTTTTTGCTAACAAACATGGGAAAAAAAGTTAAAATTGTAGATTTTTACATTGGGTTTAAATTTACAAAAGGAATGAAAGCCGAAAGGAGTGAAGAGTCACACGTCTTCTTTCCCCCGCAGGATGATGTGCAGCTATGGCTCTCACACATTGCTTTCTGTAAGAAATGGGTATGTAAAGATCTCATCACTTGCCTTCAAGTCCGATAAGTCTGCTCTACACCGTGTCTTCTCATTCTTATAATGATCCCTTTCACTCATCAGGCCACCAAGAGCCAAATCAGCAAGGTGTTCTCAGCCATGCTTGCCATCCATCCTGACAAACCAGGTACAGAAGAAAGGGGGCATTACAAACACACTGCAATTTGCCGATGTTTAGTGGCTGGAAATGTGCGTTAAAGTAAATTAAACCAAGGCAGGAAATCTGTGATTGCAATCTTGGAGATGACCAAGACGAATGCTGTTAATAAACACTGTTTCCGCCCCGCTTTAGCTCTGTGGATCATGGCTGCCAAGAGCGAGCTGGAGGATAGAAATTCTTCTGAGAGCGCCAGACACCTGTTTCTGAGGGCGCTGCGATTCCACCCAAATGATAAGAAAGTCTACCAGGAGGTAAAAGATGCCAAATATCTTCTTTTTATTATTGTTATTTAAGGTAACGCAGACTTAAAACTTTAAGCAACAGTTTATTCATTTAAAACATGCTCGTCTAAAATTCTCCAACCACTCTGTGTTAGTATTTCCGTATGGAGCTGCTGCATTGTGAGAAACTGAGGAAGCAGAAGATTCAGCTGGAGCAGGCTCAGATGGACCTGGTGAGCGTGAAACAAAGCAAACACAAAACAGTAGGAAGTAAGCGCGCGCATATGCTGCTCGTTGTATTTAAAACCCACTGTTCACACCTTCCAGGGTGAATATGAATTTTCTCCAGAGATCCTGAGTGGTAAACTGGCTGAGGTTGTATACAAAGATGCTACAGGGAAAATCAAAGGTAAGCTTGTCAATGGTTATTCACAGGCCTGTGCAAATATGAGGAAATATAAAATAACTTAAGTGTTTATGCTGCAAATACATTTGAATATTAAGAGCAGCATGATGCCGTCGCACTCTCTCGTGTAGACTCTCCTGTCAAAACATTATCCACATCACAGAGAACCTCTCTTTCTTGGTAACGCACATAGGGTCTTAACTGCTCCTGAACACCCAGATGTTAGAAAATTCCAGGTGTAACAGAAGAGAGAATATTAAAAAAACAAACTCTTAATGCTAAAGTGCAGTTGAGTTGTGTGTTAAGAAAACAGCTCAGCTTTTATAAATGGCCGTAAAACTAAGCACACCTGTGTACACTATATAGGGATTGTGCTTGCATGATCTTTAGGCCTGTTTAGTAAATCTGGGATTTAAAAATAACACATTTATTATTTAAATAAAATGCACATAATTTGTAGAGCCGTAGATTTAAACTCTTTCTGCATCTTCTTTTCATTTGCCAAAAAGAGATTAAAAACTGTTATTTATTTAGTTTTTATTTCAGTTCAAGACCACCTATATTGTCATTAAAGTGAATTCCTTTAGCAGTGGGATATGTAAAGACTAAACCGGGATAAGAATTGGCATTTGAAATCAACCCTGAGCACAGGATACCTATTAAAAAACACTGAAATCACAGACTCACATATGTGGGAGGACTTTTAATGGAAAAACTGTGTAAGATTTTTATTTTTAATAATAACTCCGAACCAAAAGTCCAGACACACCAGTGCACAACTTGAATGCTTTCGGGGATGTGATCATTGTTTGGCAGATCACTTTCATGCATTCTGGCGCAGTCACATTCTTAGAACTGTTCTGGGCGTTCCCATTACGGTGAAGGAGGTTTTGTCTCATAATATTGAATTATTATGTCTGACCTGCTACCTGGGGAAAATTGGACCTTAGTTACTGTCTATTAAAAATATTTATGGTGGTGAGTAAGAACAAGCCATTGGCTTTGGAAACAACCTAGCTTGTGTCTCTACTTGTGTATCTTTTCATCCTACAGAAGCAGAGTTTGTCATCTCACTTCTGAACATAGCGGCTATTTTTGACTTCACCAAAGACCTCCAGGACTCCATCCTGCAAGAGTAATTTACTTCCAAAAGGCTTTCATTTAACTCTGAACTCTGGATTCCTCAACTTCCATAGTGTTATCTTTAAGCAGTACCCTCATCTCACCTCTTGTTTCCAGCTTACAGACTAACTACACAGATGACAGCTCCACGTGGGATTTCATGGCTAAGAGGGAGCTGGAGGCCCCAGGAGCAGGAGAGGAGCTCCAGACTGCCAAAGGCAGGGCCTCAGATATAAACCGCAGAGAGGAGCGCTGCTGCCAGGTCTATGAGGAGGGCGTCAAGAGTCTAAACACTGGTAGGAGCTTCCTGATAAACAGAGAGAACATATATATTTCAATTTTAAAATGAATTGTTGAGACATGATTTAGACTTTGGTGATTAATTATTAATTGTAACAATCTTCATCTGCAAATGAAGTTGGTGGGTAAACTAAGAAGTACGAGAAAGATGCCACTTTGTTAGGTACATCTTACCCCTTTTAGGCTCAAACCTCCAATTTTTCATGGCACAGATTCAACAAGGTGCTGGAAACATTCTTCAGAGATTTTAGTTCATATTGACTTGATAGCATCACACAGCTGCTGCAGATTTGTTGGCTGCACGTCCATGAAGTTAATCTCGTGTTCACCCCCACATCCCAAAGCTGCGGTGACTGCGGAGGCCGTTTGAGTACAGCGAACTCGTCATGTTCAAGAAACCAGTTTGAGATGATTTAAGCTTTGTGTCACGTGCCTTGTCTTGCTGGAAGCAGCCAGCCGAAGATAGATACACTGTGGTCATAAAGGGTGGTCAGCAACAATACATACGGGCGGGCTGTGGCATTTAAACAATACTCTGTTGGTATTCAAGGGGCCAAAGTGTGCCTAGAAAACATCTCCCACACCATTATGCCAGCAGCCATAAGTGTTTGTGGATCCATGCTTTCATGTTGTTTATGTGAAATCCTCACCCTGCCATCCAAATGTCACAACAGAAATTGTGACTCAACATTTTTCCAGTCTTCTGTTGTCCAGTTATAGTGAGCCTGTGTGAACTGTAGCCTCAGCTCCCTGTTTTTAGCTGATGGGAGTGTCATCTGTGCATCAGAGATGCTCTTCTGCATCCCACGTCTGTAATGAGTTACTGTTGCCTTCCTGTCAGCTTAAAGAAGTCTGGTGTAGTCTCCTCTGATGTCAGAAAGATATTTTTGCCCAGAGACGTGACGCTTACTGGATATTTTCTCTTTTTCTGGCTTTTCTCTGTAAATCCTAGAGATCACTTAAATCACCTTCCTCATTCCTATGCACAGTTTGAACTTCAGCAGGCCCTCCTGACCATGTCTGCGTGCCTACATGCATTGAATTGCTGCCATATGATTGGCTGATTAGGTATTTTCTTTAATGTGCAGTTGAGCGTGGTTGTGTAGCTTTTTTAAGTGTCAATGCACCCATATTACCAAAACAAGAATGATCTCTTGTTCTTTTATTTAATTTGCACATGCTGGCAGTGGGTTAAAAGCTTTAATGGAAGAATTTTATTTTGGTCAAAATCTCCAAGAAGGAGCCCAGAAAGTTGTAAAATGTTATCCTTGTTCCTGCATGTATTCATTCACTGCTTCCATTAGTATAAGAAACCGCTGCTTTGCCTCCCAGAGCCAATGTGGACCTGCTACGTGGCCTTCTTGTTGGAAAGGATGAAAAGGAAGACCAACGTCCAAGAGCTGAAGGAAAAAGTAAGTGAAAAGTTTGGCCTGAAGTTATTTTCTCCTCGGGTACGCTGAGAAATGTCAATGGCTTCAGTGTTTTTTGGAGTAAAAACAAGTGTTTGTATCACAGAGGCAGGAGAGACTGCTGGGAGTGTTGCGACGTGCCCATGACTGCTCGCTGTTGAAGGAGAATTACTACAAGAACTGGGTGAGATAAAGTCTCTTTTCAATGTGTGAATGGAATTTTAGGCACCCGTAAACCTGTCTTCTCTTTATTTGAATGATGACCTGTCGGCTCTCATTTCAATCAAACCACGTTTCGTTTTGGGCGGGTAAGAGCAGTGCCAGGCAAAGTCTGACTGGAACAGCAAACGTCTTTAAAACCTTGCAAGTCGTCTCTTCTTTCAGACATACACTAGCAGAGGTAACACAGAATGAAAATGTAATTGTACTGCACCGAAAACACAACATGTTATTGGAAAAGGAGAAACAACTGAGGCTGACAGCCAGAAGTCAGGCTGAACACACTGACGTTCAGGCAAATGAAACCAGTTCTATGATGATGATGTTTATGATGATGAGAATCTTAATTAGAATAAAAATGTGGTAATTGTTGGCCTAGTGGTTAGAGGCTAATACCAAGCACTCTGAGTAATTTATGGGTTTGTGTGACTGTTATTTAATAGCTGTATTTATTTGTTAATTTATTTGGTGGTGCGACAAACACACATTGTCCAGCAATAATGAATAACAAAGTAAACAGAGTGCACATTTAGACCCAGCACATGGTGGCTTTATGGATATCCTGGTGGTTGTAAGCCTGTATTTTTTTAAATCAATTGCTATGTTTCCTGTGTAGGGTTATTAGTTTGTCTGGTAATGGGACTGAAATTGTTTAAAAAACTGAAAATGGTGATAGTCGAAAAACTCCTTTAACATCAGGTTATATTCAAAAAGGAAACGATGCCTTGCATTTTACTGATGTATGAATCAACCAACCTGATGTTGTCCACGTGACCAGCTCCAAATCTTGCTCTCGTTGGGAGATGCTGAGGGAGCAGCAAGTGTTGCCATGACAGCCACGCAGCACTACAGCCAATCAGTGACCATGTGGAGTTTGAGCCTGCAGACGCTGATGGAGCTAGGGAGCCGAGACATAGGCCGGTGTTTCCAGGACGCTCTCAAACACGTTAATCCCAAGGTACACACACACACTGAATCGGGAGAGCCACGTTTGCTTTTCTGAAATCACATAATGGGGTTCAGTAATTTTCTCATCTTACACTATCACATAAACACTGTTCAGCACACTAAGTGGCAGGACTGCTTTAATTGTTATCCTTGGAGAAAAGAGACATATGGATTCACTCACACACATACACACACTAGCCACCAGCAGTGCTGTATAAGTGGGCCATCTCCTTGGCCTAATTAGTCTCTGTTCAGTCATATTAATTTCCTCAACTGTCTTCATCTGCCTGTATGTGAGCGCACATGAAGGCAGGTGAAAAACTAAATTTATTCGTGCAGATATTTGTGTATCAATTCACCTTTTTTAAAGGTAAAAGCTACCCCAATGATGAAGCTGGGGGCTGTTATGGTTTAGGGCAGGAATCTGTCACAAGTGTCAAGTGCAGAGAGATTAAAGGGAAACGGTAGACATGCATGTGTATATATTAAAAAGACATTTTGCAGGTTGATGGGGCCAATAAATACAGACCAGGAACAGCAGCTCCAGAATTAGAAACACATGCAGACGGGTACAAGGAAAGAGGGGACAGAGAAGAAGGGGCCAACTACAGAAGAGAGCAGATAGAAATTAATATCAGTTAATCAGTTCAGGAAAAAAAAGGGAGAATATTTAGGGAGGCCATGCAGCAGCCTGAGTCTGACCATTAATAATTTGAAGCCCGATTTCCATCTCGGCTCAGTTTGACCTTATAAATTAGCGTTTAGAATTTCTTACGTACTCTTCTGGTCAGTGGTGAATTAAACCTTATCTTACAATCTCTCCTATATTTCAGAGTAGTCAGAATGTTCTTCTTAATTTTTCTGTTGAACCTCCCTCATAGTTGCACAGTTTTGTACAACTATGAATACGCATGCCTCGACTGAGCCGCAGGCCTTTGTAGCAGTGAATAGAATAGCTGATTATTGTTGTGGTGGGGGTTTCATAAGTCCACGGCCCTGAGAAGGAGGATTAGTACAGCTGCTTATTATGCAAGTCTTTTCTTTTGAACAAAACACCCTGTTTGAGCGTGGAGAAATGGCACACACCTCCAGGGTTGGAGGCCTGTGTATCCAACAATGTTAAGTTTCCACATTGAAAAGCACAGAAGTGCAGATAAATCAATGATGAAAATGTAAGCACGCTCTTTATCCTGTCATTCTGTACTCATGCCGATTCCAAAAGGTATATTGATCCTTCCCTCCTGGCTGAGAACAGATGCTGCCTGAGTGATTATTAATTTTTAAAATCTGCATATAATGGCAAAACCCGGTAACTAATTCTGATCTGAGCTTTGCATGCTCTGACACGTTCACTGGAGACTGAGAAGGCCAAATACTTTCTGGTTCCTGCTGCTTCTCAAATGTGAATATCAGCTGTAGTGTCATACTGAGCTTTTGGATGATGCATAGTGTCCCTCACTTGCTATATTTACTTTAAATGATACTAATCCCACTTACTAGAAAAGATCAGAACTGACCACCCAATTGGTAGCTGTGTTTCTCACAAGCTAGCAATGATGTGCCAGTTTAAAATTGACATAATAGAAACACTCAGTCTGATGACAGATATCTCAGGTTGGACTGTCATCACTTCTTAAGTGTTTTAACAGTGAGGCACCTCTAATACAAACACACGATAATCCAGAAGTTCTTTTATTGACAGACACGTGTTTTACGTTGTTGTTATTTATCAGTGTTAAGTCGTGAAAGTTGTGCAAGCTTTGTGTCTGAACAAAATGCGTGCGCCTAATGGTTGCTTATTAATGAACAGGCGTAATATTAATGTAAGGTACATTCACATTTTTTAAGGTGGGTGAAGCTCATTCATGTAACCGTGTTTTGTCTTGACAGGAGAGTCTACCACTGTGGCAGCTGCAGTTTGAGTGGAGCAAGGCCAGCCAGAGTGCCGAGGAGACAGAAGCCATCCTCAAGGTAGTTCACCTGAATCCAGCCGTTTGAACAGCTGCAGTGTGATCTTGCTATAGCTTGCAGCATTTAGAGCAATTTATCCGCTTCATTTTTTGTGGATTTGTTTACACAGATATTTTATCGATAAGAGTTACGCTGGAAACACAGTTTTGAATTGTTAGAAATGAAATGCGCAACATAAGAAGTTATTGACAGGATAAAATATGATCCTGCACTGTAATATAAAGTACAGCAGACAGACTGTGATCAGAAAAGGCTGAGTAAGGTAGAGATGAGATAAAGAGTAAACAATAAAAGCTAAAGCAGGCAAGATTAATAGTGTTTTTGCCTCTGAAATGAGGATATGCCTTGCAGACAGTTTGTTCTCTTGCTTGTTCCCAGAGAGGTCTGCTGTCTGCAGTCCCGGCTGTTGCCATGGAGATGAAAGAGTGCTACCTCGATTGGTCCTACTCCACTGGAGGCTACAAGAAGGCGAGGAAGACCTTTACAAGGTGAAAATCAGATAACTCTGTCTGCTCATGTAGTTTTTAATTTAGGTGATGAATGCAGCAGGAACATATAGGTTTAACGGGTCTCAAAGCACTGACCTGCAGGTGCAAAATAAACGTTCAGGATCTTTAATACCGTTTAATTAAATTGCATTTTTCTTATGTAGCTTACAGGAAAACCGCCCGTTGTCCAAGGACTTTTTCACCAGAATGATTCAAATCGAGAAGGAACAAGTACGTATATGAAGCCCAGTGACATCTTCATTCTTCTGCTGTTTAACCTGCCTGCCACCAACTATAATGTTTATGTTGTACTGACTTCATTGATAGTTTGACACTGGAAAGATACCTTTGATGTTGCTGATAAGTGAAAACAATTAATGTGATTACAATGTTGTTTTTTCAGGAAAATCCAAAGATGAACAATCTGAGGGACTACTATGAGAGGGTGCTGCAGGAGTTCGGCACCTCCAATGAAGGTGAATTTAAATCAGTTTAAGGAGCTGGAATGAACCGGAAAGCTGGTGTTATTTATGCTTTCAGCTCAGCCAGCAAGCTCAAGTTTTAAGAAGAATATTAAAGTTTGTGAGCTCATTGCTCCCCATTAGTACATACAGAAGTTGGGGAGTGATGAGTAAGTATCCCCCCGACCTCCAGAAGGCCCAGGTGGATGCTGGGGTGGTGGAGGGGGTTGGGTTTATCTAGGCACAAACCCCACTGGAACACGAGACACGCAATAACTGCACGACAAAACAAGGCAAGACAGAGCTCTTTGTCTTTGTGGCTCGCGAGGGAAGTCAGCCCAGGCCTTCACCTGTCCTTAGCCAACTTCAACTGATTCCTTCGCTATAGCCCTTTTTATTGTCAGCAAGCAATCATTCATGAATATGCAATTACAAATACATGTGACATTCTTAAGCAGGCATATCTGAACAACATCAGTGTCTATATTCTGTGTGTGTGGGTGTGTTTACAGCTGTACCATACATAGACATATGACCTTTCAATGAACTTAAACTGTGTGTATGAGGTATGCAGAAAAGCAGAATAAAGCGTCTCGCTAAATGATAAGAACAGGAACTTGCAACAGGTCATGTCTCAGACGAACATCTAAAGGTGTGAAGTCTTGCACTTATAAGAAACAGAACAATTCTGGTTTCTTAAGCTATAATGGAAATGATAACGTCGAGGCTGCTTCCTCTCATCTCATGGTACACACGTACACACAGAATCTTATCAGACCTAATAAGGATATGATTTTTATCAGCATACAAATGATTATATATTTCGAAGCATAAATGACAATGTAAAAAATATCAATTCCAACAGAGGAGTTGAACAGCAGGAACAGTATTTACAAATTGGAGGAAGAGATTAAAAAAGAGATCGCCAAAACGAGAGGATGTGTCTTTGTATGTTATGTGAGCACAAATCAAATACAGGTTTGGACTGAACAGCTAATCAACAGTTAGTTATTTGATCAGACTGAGTCAGAGGACAAGAGTAAAACACGTTCAAGAGAATCTGTATTGCTAAAGAACAAAGTTAGACGAGATGGAAAATACCGGGCCACCTCCATATTACACCTACAGGAGCTGCTCAGCCATGGAAACCTATGGCATGAAGGTCTCGGTGCATTATGTGCCCCAACACAACAACAATTGCTCAACACGCTTTATATTAAAGGAAAAAATAAATAGTATTATGGTAGAAAACAACAACAATCAAATGATCCCCTTTGAGAAAGCACTTGGCAACAGTGGGGAGGAAAAACTCCCTTGTGACAGGAAGAAACCGCTGGCAGAACCAGGCTCAGGGAGGGTTGACCATCTGCTGTTACTGGTTGGGGTGAAGGGAGGAAGACAGTGAGTGGCATGTTACAGTACCACACTTGTAATGCTATAAGCTCTATAAAGATGTGGCTCAATACTTCTGTCCTTGTAGTGTAAAAGTATGGATAGATACAATTAGATTAAGAACCTTTCGTTTTTTTTAAACATAACTGTTTCCTGTTTCGTTTTTCTAAAGATCTGTGGCTGCAGTACATCCGTGAGGAACTCGGACCCCTCGGCCAGCCAGAGAACTGTGGAAAGATCCACTGGAGAGCCATGAAGTTTCTGGAAGGAGAGAGTGTAGAAAGATTCATTTCCAAACATGCACTCCTTCAGACTGGACACTTATAAGTAGCAGAAAAACAAGGCTGTGAGTTCAGACAACAAATACCTTGTGGAGGTTTGTCAGCTGACGAACGAGCACACGTTTGTGAGTGATTCTTCCTCCCAGTCTAATTGAAGACTGGTGCCATGCTGAATTTCTTTCGTTCCCAGCATTGCAGTTTCTGTTGTTTGCGGTTCATTCAAAATAAACCTGCTCGTTCCTCTTTAAAGGTTCCAGCCATGTTACAAGAACAATTCTCAATTTTCACAGACTTGTTTTTTCTTATCGATTGCGGTGGTAATTTACAACAGGTGTTCGCCTTTGTTTTAAGGTCTGTGCTGCGTTTGTTAACCGCACATTAATGACGCCCAGAGTCAGTAAATACACGTTTGTCATTTTGAGAAGATACATTTTAATGCTGTTATGAAGATGATATTAAAACAGTCTTTCATTCTTGGGTGTTTTCTCGGGTTATGGTCTGTCTGACACAGTAAAAGCAGTCATGTAACAGTAGCTCTCACTGTTCCAACACTTATAGATTGGAGCGATTATTTTGATAAAAACATTTTATCCTCTGAAGCATACTTTACATCACACATTGTTTGCTGTCAGTATCAAGTATCACTTAATTCTCACCTTTTATGGTAGAAAATGTTGCCTTTAAAAGTCAAACCATAAATACGAAGCAGCAGCAGCAGTACTGTGTGAGGGAATAGCACATGTATGATGAGTTCAAGGCCAACTAAAAGGGAAAAAACGCACACCTGCCAACATCAAAATATATTTACAGTGTGTAAGGACACTTTAAATTGTTACAGTTTATACAGCAATGTAGGAAAGTTATGAGGTATAACAATATTAATGGAAAAAGCTTATAAATAGATCATGTTACACATTAAAATCTAGTAGAAAGTACACATGTAGACCTACAGTATCAAATTGTATCACTAGACAAAAGCATGTTTAACTGAAAATGATAAAGACAGAGTGTGAGGGTGTTTACTCTTAACACCCTGCAGGTTGTTAACATGAGGTCCATGTGGCAGTTTTGGGGGGAGCTTGAGATAAATTAATGACAGTCCTCTGTAGAAGATCTTTGAGACAAAACTACATCATCTCTGTCCTGAACTGAATTTTCATTGAATGAAAATATTAATTAAGGCAGAAAGTGGTATGTTTAATGACCCCACTACAAAAACAAGCAGAGCTGCAAATTTCTCTGTAAGTGGAGTTGAGCTACTTGGGTTTCCTGTTTCTAAAATTTGGGTGGGGTGGGGGTGGGGGGAAGCTAACCTGAGAAATATTAATGCAGGGAGGGGTACATTTTACTCTGCAGCTTCAGTCTGCAAAATCTGCAATAGAGTGCAAGGGGAACCATATCAACTCATGATGGTCTTTAAGGATTTATAACCCTTAAATTTGTGGAAACTGTTACAATTTCAGTATTTTAGCTATTAAAAGAAAAAAAAAGTTAACATTTTATGAATATCAGCAGATAAATTTCAACTTCAATCTATTGTAGCCTTTTAAAAATAGTTGGACGCTTATTAGAAGGTGTGTACTTCAGTGCGTTTTAACCTCCAAACACGTTTAGGAAAAAAAGTTGGACCACATTTTAAAACGGTTAAAAATGAACTTAATATCTTGATGGTCTTTAGTGTTTTCCACATTTCTACCACCTTTCTTATTTTAGGAATAAATACAGTATATGCTTGTATGTGTTCCCCCTCCAAAAAACACAAAGAAAAACCTGAAACTATACTAACATACCTTCCATGAACACCAAAACCGAGAACCACGACTCCTGTGAGCATTTCTAATGTACCCAAATTTCTGGTTACATCACCTCCCACATGCTAACCCCAGCCCTCCACATCACACATCTTCAGAGCTTTTTAAAGAAGATGTAGGTGAAGAGTACCAACACGCCAGCAGACAACAGCCCAATCACAAACTGGTGGATGGTGATGACGTTCTCCAAGGCGTGGATGCGCTCCTCCATCGCACTGGTGTGGATGTAGTCATAGATGGAGACCCCGATGCTCCACACCGCCCATACGGCATCCACCAGCGCCTTCATGGTGGGAGAAACCATTGAGAGGGCCGCCTGCAGCTGGACGCCCACCGCATCCGCTGCTTATTGGCCCCTGCTGCACTAAAGAGAGAGCAAGAGAAGAGGGTGACCCATGGTGCAGCAAGGAGATGGCGATGTGTGGGCATAATGACTGCCTGTGAAACGGCAAATACAATTAAAGCTCCACAGCCACGAACAGAAAATATCATACAAATCAGGTTTTAAATAAACCAAACTACTGAAAAATCTGAGGGTTTCTGTGTGGAGTTTGCATTTTCTCCCCGTGCCTGTGTGGGATCTTCCTGGCTACTTGGACTTCCTCCCACAGTCCACAGACATAAAGGTGAAAGAAAGGTGTAAATGCTAGTCTATGTTTTAGCCTGCAACACACAGGTTACCTGTCCACCCTACCTGTGGAGTGAGCTCCAGCCACACCAAGACCCTGAATTTTGTTTTGTTTAATTTATTCAGAACACCTTCAGATTTAGTTTGTGTATCTGAAAAGGAGTGGGAAGACATGCACATCCACTTGGATAAGACAAGGAAAATGGATGGATGGATGGATAGCTGTCTGCAAATGAAACTCGAGGTAAGCGATTGAGGTACGTTAATAATTATCATGCAATTACTGTATTTTTTTATTAATTTAATAATGATAAAGACAATTTGCTTTTTAACTTCTGAATAAACATAATTGTATAATATTAATGATAATTTGTTTTTCGATATTATTGCATTCTATTGTATCCAACAGAGAACTTTAATATATTCTCCTGAGAACCAGCCTATTCATTTATGTCCTCTGTAATGGACATTTCGTCTTGGTCTCTATCTTTTGACTTATTTGAGATATCTTACTACCTCCTGGACATCCTTGCTTTCCACTGATATCGCATGTGTTTGGGTTGCCTCTATTACCTCCAAAAAGGAAGAAAATCACAAAAAAAAAAAAAAAAGTTCAATGGGAATATTCCCTTTTCCTTGGTTCTCGGGAGGATATGCCCAACATGAAGTCTAAAATGAAATTGGAATAAATAAATACATAAATAATTAAATAAAAAAAACCAAAAATAAAACAAAACTCCAAAATTTAAGGATTAAGTCGGAGCCATCAACATGTTTTATGCTGATAGATAAATACCCCCTGTGCTCAAGTACACACTTTCATAATTTACTCTACCAACTCACAGCTAAAAATTAAACATTTACTGCGTGATTTTTATTTCACTGAAACAAAAGCGATGACTTTAAATTATATATATTTTTATTTTGCTAATGAAATAACCCGATAACGACTTTAACGGATGAAACTAACCCAATTTTTAACTCTTGCCACGAAAACGATCAACTACTGATATATTTCTTTTTAAACTTTCGTATCTTTTTCGCACTTTTTACTGAAAACAACGCGAACCTTACTCCAACGCGCGATGACGTCACGCACCCACGGGATTCTTGGCATTACGAGCCTGACAGCGTTTGGCCTTGTGGGATCAGTAACCTCGAAAACCTCACGCCTAATCCACAGTTTGAGGGGGGACGTGTTGTGTTGCGCACAAACCGCTCATGCTGCAACACTAACGCGACGAAGACGTTTCCGAAACGGAGCCAAAACTCACCGACAAGTGTCAGATGCTACAGCGATGATGAGGCCGATGATGAACATCCGTCCTGCTGTTTCTGGAGTAATGAATTATCTTGTTGCAAACCTGCGTGTTCTTGTCAGGAACCAAATCGGTCATTGCTGGTTGGCGAGAAGTCCACCTCGATCGGAGGCATCGCTTCCGGACCGAACCTTTAAAATTAAATAGTTATCTATTTAAACCGATAATAGCATAACTCGATTAGGGAAGGAGGCCACGGCAACAGATATATTTATTGGAGAAAGGCTCTAACACCCGAATACACCTGGTTAAAGGTTATCATTGATTTTCTTATTAATAATAGCTTCTTTAGTACCGAGCGTCAGGTCATACGTTTATTTTGATAAGAAATCCTCCAATTTCCGGTGTTATTACTATGGGCTTTTGATGTGAGGTGAAGCAGCTGACTGATGCCTTGTGAGGGCGTCACACAGGAGCGTCAGCAGAAAGACTAAAAGTGGAGCATGAGCTCAGGACCGAGTTGAACTCAACAGAACTGAATAAATGATCAGAACAGAGAGAACAATCACGCACAAACATTGAAAACTTTCACAAAAGATTCAAACTCATCATTAAACACGACATGGGGACAAAAAGGACAAATCAGATGTACAAAGTGAGCATGAGAACAGCTGCGGCTGTACTTAAAGGGAAGTCCTCCATCAGGGCTGCAGCCTGTTTGATCCCACTTCCTGCCCTTTAATTACCGTTTTCTCTAATACACATCTCACCAAAAATCTGGAGCCATCTGTAGTAACGGATAGACAGACAGATACTTCCACAAGGAAATTCGGTGTGTTACAGCAGCAACAGTGAAATCAACAATAAAGCCACTATTATTGAAAGTACCACAGGCACACATCGAAGGCCTTATGATGCAAGGGAGTGCAGTTTTTTATGCAACACTGAGAGAATAGGATTTTCAGTATAAGTGGGATTAAATAAAAAAATAACACTGAAAATGTGCAAGAGACAAAGAGCAGTGCAAATGGCATTACCATGCACACTATATAAGTCTGACAAACAATAGGAAGGAGGTTTGATATAGAGGTATGTGTGTGTGGACAGGTGTGATCACCTGTCACCACAAAAAGGAGAGCTGCTGTAAAGTTTAAAAGGGAAGGGTAAGAATGACTTCCCAGAACATTCATTATGGTAGTGGGATTGAAGAAGTTTGAGGGAGAAGTGTGTCCCGCTACGTCCGTATTGTGCAGTAGGAGAGGGGGAGGTAGTTTGTCTGTGATGGAGAGCTGGTTGTCCAGTGACCTCCTGACCCTCACCGAGCTGCTCCAACATCTTATTAACCCTTTTCCTCACGCCCTGTCCTCTTCTCATGCAGTCCATGGCACTAATGAAACCATATTTCAACTAAAAATAAACATTTTAGCACTGGATTATAATTTAATGCTTTGGTGTTCATGTATTCTGATCAGGCACCGATGATAATACCAAACCTTAACCTCTGAACCTCAGAAACTAGAGTCAGTATTCTTTACTGTCATCAAAACAAAATGAAGACAGTACTCCTTCACATTATGCAAAAAACTTGAATGTAATAGAAAATACAATATTTATATACAATTTATTGAAAATATAATAGATGTCAGAGATATAGAATATAGTAGGCCTATCACACGTCAAATAGATGTGATATGTAATATAGACTATTATGTGTAAGTAATGTAGAACAAAATGTAAAAGATCAAAGGAGAATGAAATGTTGCTAAGAGAATAATCAAACAATATAATAAAAATATAACGAAATAAACGAATATAACTAACTGCAAAAGAGTTGAACACGAAAGAACAAACAGAAGCAAATGACGCAAAGAACATGAGATGAACTGAAGTGAATACCAACAGATATTTGACCAGAGTGAGTAAATGAAGTCAGAGAGGCTGGAATAATGGCCCGCAGAGCACTATAACTAAACACACACCCGTCATAATCTCACTGAAAATACTTAACGGAGCCACGGACTGAATCCAGCTGTCACGCTGTAATTACCACCTGCTGTGGAGCGAACACGTGATCGGTGATCTGCGTGAAACAATACAGGTTACATTTGAAACATGCACAGAACGATGAAGTGTCATGTCGCGCTGCAGCCAGCAGGTGTCGCGGCACACTAACGCGTTGCCGGTCGGGGAGGTAACGGGAGAGGTGTGATGAACCTGGGATGTATATAGTCTCCCGCACAGCATCGGTAAAAGGGGAACACCTTGAGAGAGGCGCAGACGAGCCGCCGCGGAGCCGCCGGACACCGCAGCTGAGCGCGGGGGCCTCTGTGGCGCATGTGGACGGGCAAGCCAACGCACCGCAGGAATGTGTGCAGTTCAGAAGCAAACGCACATGCTCGGGTATTTGTATGTGGTGCTCGATCGTTTTCAAGTCCTCGGGCAGTGTAGTAGAGACTACGGGGTCACTTTGCTGTGCCGCTGTCGGAAACCTATAATTGGAAACGAGCCAGTGACGCGCTGAAAATAACCAGGTTAGCACTTAGTACCGGTCCATTTTGGGGAGGGCCCAACACGAGGGCGCAGCACCATATATCAGCTCTTTCCAGCTGTTTGGGAATATCCTGCTCTAGAAAAGCTGCAGCACGGCGGCAGCAGCAGCAGCGGCGCAAGCAGGGTGCCTTTTTCTCCCGCCCCCCTTCCAGAATGGATATTGGGTGAGTGGCTGGGTGCGCACGGGGGGATCTCTCGTTGGGAAACGCAAAAGCTCTCTCTCCCTCTCTCTCTCTCTTTTTTCTTGAAGGAAGGGAGGGAGGGCGGGAGGTGGGAGACTGGCACAAGGCTCGACACTGTTGCGTCTGCATGTTTTTTATCTTTGGACAGACAGGAAAAAAGATGGACCAGGGGGACTGTCCGACTTATTCCATAAGACAGTTCCCGGCCCCCACCCCCCCAAAAGGATAATCTTGCTCAATTTGGGATGCGTGCAACACCAAGTGATCACATATTACTTGGGCGGCGGTGGTGCTGGTGGTGGATGGACGGTGAAGTTCAACTTCGCATGCAGACGCGATCTCCTCCAGGCAGCCAGACAAACCCACCAGACAGTCGGCGCGTATTACGTGAAGAGGTCTCCATATGGGCTACGGGATGCGAACACCTGCCCGGTACACAGGTAACTACAATCCGACGGTGTCGCCTACTTCTTCGAACACCGACAGGCAGCAGATTAGAGGGTATGTATGAACAGGCGCAGATTAAATCTTCTCTTATTTGCTCTGAAAGTGAAATCGCGCAGTCGAGAGATATTTCAGTATGTAAACCTCTGGAGTTTCCTCCTCGTGCAGTCCCTGGCGACGGGACTGATGATAGTGTGTCAGAGGCTGGGTCTTTGCGGGCAAGGTGAGTCCTCATTTCATTCAACTGGCCTACAAAGTCCCAGTTTCTGGCTCATGTGACCCCTCAAGTCATAGACAATACACCTCGGCTATGTATCTATTAGTAAAGAAAAGAAAAAACCTTAGGGAATAGCATTTTAAAGCAGAGGTAAACCCTTTGTGTTGTAAGCAGATACATAGCTTAAAGTTATAATTAGTGCAAATGTTATGGCGAAACTGAGAGAAAAAATCCACTAACATAACGTGACCATAAAGTCATTTAATGAAATCCCTACACATATAAACTGCAGGCAAAATTACGCGAACATTAGTTACATTTTAAAAGTTTATGGACAAGTAAATTACACGAATGTATTTTTAAAAAGTCGAAGCTGGTTAAGTAAAGAAAAAGCCAATAAGAGTTATGTTATGTGAAAATAACCATTTGAATATATCTATAGATCAAACAGTGAACGTCACTGTTTAATTATTGGCGAAAAGGTGTTTGACTAGTGAAGCTTAAACTTTTTACATACAGAAGAGTGCGTGTCAAGTGTACCCAGAAACCGAGAGCAGACGTTGTTTCCGATTTATACAATGAATAATTTGGAGTAAAAAACAAGACAAAAAAAACCTCTGATATCTCCCCCCCCCCCCCCCCCCCCCCCCCACTGTTCTCATGTAGCTGTACAATTCGTGAGTAATTATTTTGAAAACAAATTATATTCCCCATCGTTTTTTCTTCCAAAATGGGCCAAATAAATTTTTGTTTAACTCCCCCCCCCCCTCAAAAGAAAAAGAAAGTAGGTGTATTGCAACAGTCAAAGCACTAATAAATGCAGATGAGCACTCAAGTCAGAATTTACTGTTGAAACTTGAAGCTCAAGCGCTACATAAACGCATCTCAATAAAACAGGCAGAGCTGTCAAAAATCTTAAAGTGGCCTCCTCTATTATGTCGAACAAGTGTGTCAAGTGGTGAAGAAGTTGTTTTGGAGGCCTGTTTCTATATCTGTCCTGACCCTAGCATGCCGTACATACCTCACTAATGAATTTAGCATCCTGACACTAGATGCTTTATGTAATTAATAGAGCCGAGGGCAGCAGTGGCATCTCTGTGCTGCAAGCGACATGTAGGTAAGACATTTGCTGAATAATGGGATATTTAGTTCTTTTTAAAAAAAACAAGACCTCCATGATTATTAACACACACTTAAAAGTGTCCTGTAAATGGAGCAAACTCTGCTGACATCACAGTAGGTGGGATGTCATTACGCTGATCTTTTTTGTCACTGTTATTTATTAAACTCTTAATACTTGAACCTGAGTTGTTTTGTAGGCTGCGTATAACAGATCAGTGGCAGGCCATTTGTTTTTACAAGCCTGCCATTACTCGTTGCGTCTATAATAAGTAGCTGTGGACTGAAGTTACTGGAAAGTTGACACCTTGCAAACCTCTGGGCGTTCTAATGAAATTCATTGTGGCATCCTAATGCTAATTGGCAGCGTTACATATAGAACTATTTCACGCTCTTATCAGATAGCTATAAAGTACATTTAAAATCCAATCGGGAGAACACATTAAATGTGTCTAGTCCACCTAAGATTCGCTGAGATGCACTCAACTATCATCACAGATTACCTCCAACGTAGCACACTACAGTGCAATGACACATCACAGAAAACAGATAAAACCACTCCAGCCGAGAGCTCTCCATATATGCTGCAGGAGAGTACAAGCCAGTGCGAGTATGAGAGCCGAGGGCCTAGTAAGGGAGGCTTGGTGGAACGAGCCTGGTTTGAATAAGCAGCATGGCTACGGAGAGCTCTGGGATAGTCACCAAGTGTGCTGATTAAAATTGTGATATTAAACAGTGCTGGCTGCTGCCGCCTGCCAAGCCTCTCTCAGTGGCATTTCACATTGTTTAAAAGGTCCAATTGGACTCATCTCACCACTTGCTGCACAGTGTTGCTTACATCTTTTTTTTTTTCTTTTTTTTTTCCACCACGTCTGTCTCATATTCTCTCCTCACCATTTGTTGGCAGGGTTGTAGACTTACTTTAAATAGACTTTTCCTACAATTCCCAGGTTGTTTTCTGCTCTGGGTCACTGGGTTCACTGCTCTCAGAACATAAGTCAGCGCGTGTGTATGTTATCGTGTGCATCATATAGAAAACTCTGTGTAAGGTGACGGCCTCGGATTGTGTTTATGCTTTCTGTGAAAGCTGAACTTGTAATGAACACAGGGAGGCCTCCTTCTCGGAAATTCTGCTCTGAACTCATTCAACTCCCTTTTAAAAACGTCACTGCAAATCCCAATAAAACTCTGCCATTATAAATATACAATTCATAAATACTGGAAAGCATGCTCAGTTTCGTGAAATATATGACCCAGCCCCTTTAAAAGGTCAAACTCCAGACATGGTGGTCACTTCAGGTTGTTTCATTTCTTTAGCCAGGGCTGAACAGATACCGGAGTCATGCACCAAATCGCATTTGAAAAAGCCAGCGAATGTACTAGTAGTTTGATCTCAAAAGTTTGGAATGAGACACAAAGATAGGGAGGGAGGGAGGGAGAGAGAAAGAAAAGGCAGCAAGAAAAGTGAGGGACTTTTAGGGGCAGCTGTGTTTTATTAACCCAGTCATAATGCCCCTAAAAATCCTTATTGCTCTTGCAATGGTCAACAAATCTCCTGTTGCAGCATGTAGAGGATCTTTGAACAGCTTCCCGTGAGCAACTTGTCGCACTGCAGGGCCGAGGCGCAATTCAGTGCATGCGAACGGGTCACATTCAGAGATTTTTCACCTCAGTTCAAACAGCCAAGGAAATCACAATATGTTTTGAAGTGCAGAACACGTGAAATCAAGGATACCATCTGCAGTTGTGCAGTAACCTTTGTCAAAAGTTTCACTGCATGTCTGTGGATGCACAACTGTCTGAGAACTGCACAAGCAAAATCAAAAGCATCTATTTACTAACAAATCCAATGCTTCTCTTCGGCAGACTTGAATAATATTACCATTACAGTCGTGCCAGTCTTTATAGTTTAATATGCAGACGGGAAGTCGACGCTGGGTGTCCTTCGGTGTTTTGACATTGCATTGGAGTATCAGGGGACATACTGAGATATAGAGACTGAGCGGCAGGCAGGCAGGTAGTCTGACAAATACGTCAAGCTGACAAGCGTGAAGCCATATCAAAAACAATTTCAGAATATGACGATGTACAGTACAGGCTGGTAGAAATACAGGCAGACAGATGGGATTGTAAAGACAGGTAAACAATGAAGCATCGTGACAAGACAGCAGCTATGCAGAGAGACACAGAAAATGGCTACCAGGCAGAAAGAAAAGCAGAAAAGGACAGGCAAGAAGACACGCACTGATAGAGGCAAGCGGGCCGTGGAGGACATGGGATCCAAGCCTGGGTGTGGTGTGGTGGGCTGTCATGGCTGGAGAGCAGATGGTGTGGAGCTCTCGATGTTGGCGAATGAGTCATCTGAGGGAGGCTATTCTGTTGAGTTTCCCTGTGGGACGGTCGCTGAAGGAAGAGACCTCTTCACGTCGAGAGAGAGAGAGACAGACAAGAGGATAGGGAGTGAGGGAAAGTGTGGATGATGACTCAGGGCCACGAACCACATGGTGATGGAGAGGGGAGGGAGGAATTACTCATCAGAGCATGTGGAATCTCATACGGCTATCACAGGACTGACAGTGTGCTTCCCTCATGGCTGCTGCTCAGCCGCCATCAGTCCCTGAGGCAGCAGCTCAACACCAGGCAGCGTTTCTTTTACCAGCCGAGAACAGAGGGAAGGTGGGGGGGAATCCGGGTGAGCCTGAGGTCAAATTCACAAGGGATGGGCTTTTTAGATTCTGTCATCAAAACCAGGTTCGTTCCAGTTTGGTGTAATTTGACACGTCATAAGGCACAAATTATGATAAATGAATTATTTATCAAAGCTGAACCTACTCCAGTTGCGTTGAGTCACACAAATTTTTTCCCAAATGTCTCCGCTCTCGAGCGACTGACGAGTGTGTGCTGGAAATACTGCATCATTATCTACCAAAGGCATTTGAATTTCAGCAGTGGCCATAATGACCCTTCTGATAACCACGTTTTGTACTCTTAAAGGTCATTCTGGGTATCTGAGAACACGTCCGCTTACAGAGCTTGCGTTTGACCTGACACGTCGGAGTAGCTACGGTAGCTCTTAGAAACATTGTGGGAGACCAGACAGATTCGGGCGTAAAGTCTAGAATGAGAAGTATGATCGATGTTAAATATTGAGGTATTTTAAAACGGAAGATTTACTTCAGTAACTATCGGCTTGTATTTGGGTTTTAAATTACAGCAAGTCAGTGCAGGCCTCTGCTCTTGCTCCAAATTAGGCAACACTGTCAAAATATTTTATCAAAGAAACTTTTCAAAAGGAGAAGAACTGCTTTATGAATATGTATCGGTAGTGCACTGTGAACAGAGGGAGACGTTTTAAGTCTCGTTGCCTCTTTTCTTTCTGTCCAGCTCGGCTTACAAAAAAATAGCTCTTTCATGGTTACGTGAACCCATCTTTACATAGATAAATGTGCCACAACAGCAAGCCTGTGGACGACAGAGTTGTACAGAGTGATGACGAGACAGAGAATAAATATAGGTAACAGGGGTAGCGGCGCAACATGCACCGTGGCTTCTCTTCATCTGCCTGCGATTCAGCAGCTTAAGTCCTCGGATATGAGTGTTGGTGAACTGGGTGTTAACAGACTACTCCATGACGGAGGGGGGAGGGAGTCAGCAGAAAGTCTGAATGACTGTGAGCAAATGCACCCACATCTGTTTTATACATGCATATGTGATGCCTGCACCTGCCACACCAAACCGTTTGGTGTGCAAAAACTACGAGCAATTAATTTTTGCACATGCAGCAAATAGGCTGGCGATGAATATACGATAGTGGCATGACTCAACAGGTGAAATAGGCACGCCCATAACACTAGCATAGGCCTCATCTTACCGGTGGTGGCACAGACCCAGATCGTTCTCTAACAGAGGTTGGCATTATAGGGCGTGGGCCGACAGCACTCCAACGCCAGAAGAACCACTCAAATCCAGAGCAAACACTGCAGACAAAAGGGAGACAGGGAGAAAAAACTGGAGCAGGCCTTCTCTTTGTAGATGCCTGCAGCTCTGCCGTAGCCAGAGCTTGTGACACTAGCTATGGTTGGACTACACAGAGATTAATATAATCATCTATCACATATGTCTCACGGTCATTTCTTACTTGAAAGAGTAAAGCAGACCTATTATGGTCTTTTCCAGCTTTAAATTTTTTATTCTTGGACTTCACTGAAGTACAGTACAGTACAGGAACAGTGTACACATAATTAATGTCATCTATGCTAAGCATTTTCCTCTAATAAACATAAAAATGTTATTTCTTTGTTAGAAAACCACCTAAAAGGGGACCTTTACTCATTTCTAAGTACATTTTTCTATGTGGGAGTCTGCTAGAGTAGCTTTGCAAGATTCACAGTTCAAAATAATCCTTATTTATGTTATACTGGGCCTCTGTGCAGCCTCTCCGTCACTCTGACTGAAATAAGCCATTTTAGTGCACTTCCCCGTTCTTTAAGCCAGATGTTCCGAAACTTTTTCTGGCACGCCCCATTTCAGAAGGCAAAAAATGTTCACACCCCACACTCAACCATTAACAGTGCAAAGAAGGATTCAAGCTGACTTTTACTTAAAGGTCAGGAGATTAACATAAGCAAACCCTTTATTTTCTCTAAAGATAACCCTTATTTTAACCCATATTTTTCACCTGGTTGTTTGAGTCCCACCTGCAGTGATTCTACATCCCACCATTTGAGAACCACTGCTTTAAGCCAGCTTTCTTCTGATTGGCTTCCGCTTGCAAACAAAAATTCTGAACAGCAGGTAAGTTTTTAGCTGCCTTTTAAAAGATACCCCAATGTTCACAGATTTCAGGCTCAGATGGAGAGATTGCTGGAGAGGGACCTGCTGGGGATGTATGGGTAAAAACTTCCACTGATGTACGCCAGTCCTTGTCCTTGCCAACTTAAGTGATTAAAAATAAGAGCAAGCCAGAGATTTAACGTGAGCAACCAAAGTGAAAGCGGAGTCAAAAGTTACACAAACATTCCTGATAGAAAATTTGGCAAAAGTGGCAAGGCGACCTGAGTTTCCATAACCGTAGGCACAAAACATGTAAAATTTTGTGATAGCAGGAGGATGTTTTTATTGAATCAACTAATTTGAACAGTTCACAAAAAGAAACGTAAAAACAAAATGAAAAATCTTTGTAAAATAACAGGTTGAGCTGGGGTAGGAACAGGCAGCGAAGATGCTGAAGAAAAAGTATTATTTCTCACACTACTCATTTTTTCTACAAAGAAAGTAAGAACATGTTCACTGGGAAAAATTGGGACGAAGGGTCAAACACAAGTAAAAATGTCACTAATTGTGTAACACCCACCTCTGCTCTTTGAAACTAGGTTTTAAGACAGCACAAAGGTTTTGGTAGCGGACCCTTTTTGGATTTCATTGGTTGACTTGTGATGTTTGAGTGGGCTTCGCTTGCTTGCAGGTCAGCAGGCTGTGTAGGGGGAAGCAAAACGGGGAACACACTAGCCGAAATGCAATTTTGAACCTGTCATCTGCTGCCTGACAACAGTTTCTCTTTTTAAAAATGCATCTGCTTTCATGAGCAGTAATTGGCACATTGAACAGGAACTCTTGGCCTGCTATCCGCTGGGTATACCGGAGGCCCCGAAACATCAGCTGTCCGCTAATCCAGTTTAAATCATTTGAATACTGTTCACTCTGAGACCCACACGAAATATCCCTCTGTGAATGTACATATAAAAAGTATTACAGTCACACATAAAATTGGCAGCTACTTTTAATGCATACCATGGAAATGTTTCATGGTTATGCTGGTACTACAGTGACCTCCTGTTGGCACCAATGATTGCTTTTTATTAGATGGAGCCACAAATGTTTCCCAGTGACTGATTTACACATTATTACTGTCTCTACTAGCTAAGACATTCCTTACGTTTTGAGTGGTGGAAGTAAATCACTGGCTCGATTTATGAATAGCTTCTATGACTCAGTTCGCAGTGACTGAGTGATGTGAAAGATCCGCTTATGAATTCCAGCATCGATAAATAAACTCTTGAAGAAATACATTTCAGTTGCCACTTTTTGAAGAGATCTGGAAACGGCATGCTGCAGTGGTAAATGAAACAAACAAACAAAAAAACCAAGGCTTTGCTGCACACAGCAGTCAGATCATGCTGTAGGAAGACAGAAAGGTCAAAATAAACTCTGCACATGCCTCCCAGGCTTTAGCGATAAGGGAAATAAGAGAAGGAGGTGTGTCTTTTGTACACATAGCCATATGAGATCTTTAGACTTGCTGGATTATAACTGTAAACACAAATGCGGCACACAAATGCACCCGGCCATATTATTCCCTTCTGTTAGTCTTCTATAGGGTATGCGTAACTGCTTGCAGGTACTGAGCCATGACTTCAATCAGCAGCCATGCTTCATCGTCAGCTGTTTATCTTTGTCATTCTGTTTGAATATGCAAGTGCAGATACAGTGCTGATGTTTGTGTAGTATGCAGAGGAATGCAGTCCTCGTAGCTGAGAGGTGCTTTGCTGCCTGAGCTGAGTTCAAGTTCAGCCTCCTTTCCTTTTCTCTTGTCTTCTCTCTGTCTTACCCACCACAGTCCGGGGGCACATCAGGTTCCAGTTGTTTTCTGGCTATTCGGGGTCAGCGATGCACGTTGGCAGACCTCATTGGCAACTTTCTCGTTGCAGTGCAAAAATCTGTTGGAGACTGAACTCGGCTCAGCGTTTGTGTGCCCCGGTGTTGAGTAACAATGAGCTCCGCAGGGCGATTGGCAGATGTCTGTTTGGTGCTGCAGATACAGTCATGCCATTGTGTGGAGTCAGCAAGTAAAATGTGTGTGTTTGTGTGCGTATGTGGATAAGGGGTGAAGAAAAGCGGCTGTTTGTTTTGGCAGGAAGATCATTTGCCAAAGAAGTGGCTCCGCAGCCAATTCTCACCAAACAAACCCGCAGCAGTGAGTGTTTTATCAGTCCAAGCACTTCAGCGGGCGAAATGAGAAGGTGGCCATTTTACTCCTCGCACTCTTTGCTGCTCTTCACAGCTAAGAGGGTTGATGGCGAGCTGCCGCTCGGCCACTTTTAGCGCGGTGTTCCATTAAATTCAAAAGCTTGCGTTCCCTAAAACTTCCCTCTAACATTTGTTGTTAACAAGAGAATGAAATTAACAGTTCCAGCTAATCAGCAGCATGACAAAGCTTTATGGTTTCTCTGATCTTTTCTTCTACTTGCTGTGACTCACTTGAAGCCCCATTGTCAGCTCCGAGCCAAGATCCTCCAGTCCAAAGTTCGTCGGTGCCAAGCATGGCTCTGAGGATATTACAAAAAGGGAAAACCCATCTTCCCCCAAAACCTTCTTCCATTACAGAAAAGAGGTTTTCCGCTTCAATCGAAACTGTCAGTGGAAGTTTTTCAAGCCACTTGGAAAACATCAATTGCTGCTTTTTCAGTCTTTATGTTGGCAAAATCATCAGTCACAGGAGCAGCATGATCCTTTCGTAGTAGTTTTTCAGAAGAAAAGGCAGATTGTGCATGTGTTTTTATGTCCTTTATGCTCTCTTTTGTTGTATGCATGTATTGTTGAGCTGCACAGCTGACAGGTCTGTGAAATATCAGCACCTGCATTGTTTTTTCTCACAGTAATCTTTGCAACTGATGTGGACACAAATATGCCGCCTGTGTGTGGAGCACATCTTTTTAGTTTTAAACGACGAGCTGTTTCATGTTGGCGCAGGAGTAACAGGAGCCGCGGCGTGACAGCCAGGCCTGAGGCGACCCAGAAATGTGCCTTCTTGGAACTTCCTTCTCATTCCTTGGGCATAAGAACAGCGGTGCAGTGCAGGCTAGACTCCAAAACCAACAGTTTTGAAAATATCTGTTACATTTGCATCCCAAATATTCAGAAGAGCTTGCATGATGTTCTTATTTGGGTTGACAGGGTTTCATTTTTCATTCTTCGTGCTTCTTGTGTTTTCTTGTCGTACTTGGCTGTTTTTGTGTTGACTTATCTCGTTGACACACAGGATGGGTAATTTTGGGCAGCGTAGATGTCTGACTGCAAACAACATGTACAACTTAGAGTCCGCGCAGGAACGGCGTAAACATGGTTTCCGATTGAGGCAAATTCCTGTGGTCATGTCGTCACTTTTAATGTTGACTTTTTTCTCCAATACACCTTCTTCTTCTTCTTTCATCGCTATGTGGAAAAAACACTTAAAGAGAACCTATTATGCTCATTTCCAACACTTATTTTTATTCTTGGACTCTACTCGAGTAGCCCTGCATGATTCAGAGTTCAAAATAATCCCTTGTTTTAATACTGTTCAGGCTCTCAGTTCAACTAGTGGAATAAGCAATTTTAACTCCCTTTACGTTAACTTTCTGCTGATTGGTAGCCCCTCACAAGCAAATGATTTGGACGGTGGATGGGTGAGGCTTCGGTGTTCACAGCCAGAGCTGTGTTATTCATATGACCAGGACATCCAAATTTATTCACATTATAAAGAGCCATGACTAGAAAATAACCTGCCTGAAACTGAGTGTTTGGAGCAGTCTGAAGCCTGAGCTTGTGGCTCATTGGCTCATCACTCTAACATATTATAATATTAAAGAAAAGAAGAGTGTCACACACCTCTTTAATTGCTCTCTTATATAAATTTAATGTTGTCCGCAAACTTCTTTGACAGAAAAGTCTAATATGTTTGAGTAAATTAAATCTTAAACAGTTAAACCACAAGTTTCCTTTTACTCTGAATCGCATCTCCTTGTGAGGGACCAAAAATCTGTGGGCATCCTCTTTGTGGAATAATGCCTAATACAAAAATGGGAAAGAAGCCATGCTGTCTCTGTTATAAGTTAATAAATATTCCACCTACAAGCACCTCATATAAGTGATAAAAGACTAGTTTGTTAGTTTCAAAGGGCTAATGTGTGATTTCTTGGCGACCTCAAGTCTTCTTGTTATCGTCCAGTTTCTAACAAGGTATGAGTCTGACACAAAATACCTTTGTTTACCTAATCCTTTCTGTACAGCTGTAATTGATGGAGATAAAACGAGCTAATTACTGAGCTGACAGGCCGAGTCATATTAGCCACGTTCGCGTTTCCAATCTTTATGCAAAGAGACTTTAACCATTAGGGTGTGTGCCGGCAGGATCTGAAAGCCACTCAAATCTAGAGCAAACACTGCAAACAAAAGTGTCGAGGCGATCAAAAGCGGAGCAGGCATTTCTTGTGTGCCCCTCTTTAAAAGAAAATAAATAAATAAATAGAGAGACAGAACCTTCTTGACCTGCTTTCAGCCAATCAGCCCTTGACAACAGGCTCAACCCGAGCAAACTGTGAGGAAAGTAATCAGCTTTCACATAACCCTGATAGTAACTATCTCCTCAGAGTTATACATCAGCTGATATTGATTAATGTGATGATGTTGTTGCCGTCCAGTACCGTAGTGTAGAGATGAGTGCACTGGTGTTTTCCAGCTTTTAAACTTTGCTTGTAACTTATGTGCATAAGTGCTTAATTAGCAGTTTTCCTCCTCAGTTAATAATTATATCTATAAAATGTCAGAAAACTGCAAGGAAAATCATCACATTCTGGCATTTTAGAAGTGTGCACTGGCAGTATTTTCACATTTTTGCTTTCAAAATGACTGCAGAGATAATTGCATTAACACAGACAAGTCTGATTAATTTTCTGTTGATCTACTAACCGATCAATCACCTAATCATTTCATCCCTAAACTGAATTAAAACAAGTTGCGTCACAGCTCCTGGCTCCCGCTGCACGCTCACCCTACAGACACAGGAATGGTATCAATCTTCTCATCTAACTCTTGGCCAGAAAGAAAGTGCGCGTGCTTCTCAAAAATGCCGAGCTATTTCTTTGAAAGCTCGGGGTGCTCAAAACAAACCAGTTCATTCAAACACGTGTGCGCCAACGCATATAATGAATATAAATTGAGGCCTTGAGAGATACAGTATATGCTCATCGCCAACAATTCTCAGTTTCCTTTTCCCACCACCTACATTTGGAAAGGTGTGTACGCCTGTATGGCTCCATTAAAAGGTATCGGTTTTAATCATACTTAAAAGTGATTACGTGGAGCTACAGCACAGTGAGCCTGTTCTTATTTGGAAATATTGACACAGCAATGAATCACAGACTCATATCCTCTCAGTTTTCTCACGTCTGCTGACATTTCAAACTGTGCGAATAATTGCCAAATTGTCTCGGGCTGTATTAAGCCAGGGGAGGATACAAATGCCTTTAAGCAACATCAGCTGAGGAGATGTAGAGGCCGGAATAAATGCAACACTGCTTATCCTGCCAACAAAGCTTAAGAAACAGTTACACTTGTTTCATAAATCAACTTGTTAAAAAGCACATGCACATAACAGAATAAGCACTCCCATTTTCCTAAAAGCTGTACGGGAGGATGGTGGTGGAAGGGGGTGGGTCAGGAGGTGATGGAGTTTGTAAGATAAACTTGGCTAAACTTTGTCAGTGTACAAAATTCCCCTCATCAGACCCCAGCCTGCCATCCTCCCCTCTCTACCCATCCATATCCAACAGTGTGCAAAGCTAACAAAGCCAGTATTTAAAAAGCTATTAAAGAACTACACAACTTCTTTCATAATTTAAAATGTCAAAAACTTGAATAAGCATCCCGTTTATACAATGAGCAATCCCTCCAGGAATAATTCTCACAATTTCAGCCACTCTTCACATCATTTGTGCGAGTTTGCAGTTTTGCCTGCAGGGTGCTTGTAGATTTTATGAGCTACTGCATCTCAAATACAAATAATCCAATTCAGAATCACCGCTATAAGCTGAGCTCAAACTAAAACGGAAGGTAAGTTCATGCCTAAGGGTCTTGCTGTCTGTTGGATTTTGGAAATCTAAGTCATGCGTCAACTCCAGCAAACACTACCATTTAAATGTTTAGAATATATGTAACTTTTAAATTAAACGGGGACCTATTTAGGAGACTTCCTCGCTTTCTATCAGATATATGCACTCACGAGACACTTCATTAGTTATTCTTTGCTAGTAGTTGGTTGGAGCCCCTTTTGCCTTCAGAAATGCTTTCATTCTTCACGCTACAGATTCAAAAAGCTGCTGGAAACATTCCTCAGAGATTTTGGTTCATATTGAGTTGATAGAAACACACACTTGCTGCAGATTTGTTGACTGTACATCCGAGAGGTGCACTGTTGGATAGAGATCTGGTGATTGTGGAGGCAATTTGAGGATAGGGAACTCATTTAAAGAAATAGCCTGAGATGATTTGAGCTTTGTGATATGGTGTGCTATCCTCCTGGAAGCAGCCAGAAGAAGATGGGTACACTATGGTCAGCAACAGTACTCAGGTAGACTGTGGTGTTTAAAAAATGCTCAGCTGGTACTTGAGGGGCCCAGAATATGAAAATGTCTGCCACACTGATACACCGCCACCACGACGCTGAACTGTTGATACGAGGCAGGATGAATCCATGCTTTCATGTTGTTTGCACCAAATACTGACCTCACCTTCCAAATAAAAACTCATCAGACCAGGCAACATTTATCCATTTTTCCGTTGTCCAATTGTGGTGAGCCTGTGCAAACTGTAACCCAAGTTTCCTGTTCTAAGCTGACAGCTAAGCAGTGGAAAATGTATCATGACTCCTACTTGACCAAGCATAATGTTACTGGCTTGTATTTTTCTAAGGTGGTATAATGAAACAGATTACACCGTATTTTGCTAGCATACTGACCGAGATTCAGTGATCAGGGACAATGACTTTATTGCTTTCCATCGCCACAACTGACAGAACCAATATCATCTTTCTGTTGGCTCACTTGTGTGTGTGTGCGCTCCAAAATGTTGTGTGTTACATTCATAAAACTACAAGAGAGAATGCAAAAAAACCCGAACAAAAACTGGGCATACTGCAGTCTTTTTGACAGGATGCTGTCTGTAGTCCAAAATATTGTGACGTCTGCCTGGGTTTCTATTATTCAGCTGACATAATGTTGTCTGATTGTGTCAGAAACACCAGCTGTAATATTTTAATAGTATTTATACTCTTCTCCCTGCTGTAGTTTTTGTTAAATCACTGTAAAATAACAAGAAATAAAAGGTCAGACGGGATCTTGACAGGATCCTTGTGGGACTAAATACGGCATGTGGGAAAATCACAGTCTTGATCATTTTCTTAAAATCTGGTAATGCTTAAATCTTCATTGTGTTTTCAGTTTCCTTCTGAGGTTCTCTCGTCAGTCTTGTCATATAGTTAGATTAGTAATGAAGCTTTGGCCATTCTTTGTTGGCAAAATAGCAGCTCTTAAAGAGCAGGCCACATTTCCAGTGTTGATACCGTTTCACAGAGTTATGATCTCAGATCACACACATGAGAACGTATATTAGTCGTTTGCTCATGGACATTTTCATACTAAGCCACACACAGACTCCGGTAGTGTCTTCAGAAATGCTGATATAGTTAATTTTGACAGGTAATGCACAATGATCCCTGAAAAATCCTAACTAAAACAGTCATTCATTAAGGTTTTGGAATTGTGATTCGGTTGTATGGCAGTTTTTCCACCCAGTCTCATGCTGGAGGGAATTAGGTAGGTAAACATTAAAATTTGGAAGTTGGCTCTAAAACTAGAAGCCAAGAATTGTTTACTCTGTTACATTAGGAGGACTCATTTGGGAAGACTTTGCTAGGGAAACGCAACGCCCCTGCAGATATTATACCTTTAGTGTCATTTTGACAAACATTTCAGTCGTGGTTTGGTGAAAAGCGGTGGGACCTGCATTAAAAACCTCTAGCTGACCAAATTTTGTTCTTTTCTAATGGCTCCCACGGCATTGAATTCGGGCTAAGACAGACATGTTGTGTGTTAGGCATCAAGATAATTAACTGGTCACAGTCAGGTATGTACTGGTATGTAATGTACAGACTGTATTAGTGAGTCTCTTCTCTTATTCTCGCCTTTTCCCTTTCATTTTTTCCCCCCGCTTGGCAACTGTCACACAGAAAGCTTTGAAGTGGGTGTAAATAAGAAGACATGCATGCTTAATGAGCACGAGTAAAAATGGCTTAATACCTGTTTTCGCGATGTAGCTCTGCTTACCGAACTGAACGTCGAGGCAGCGTGACTGCTTAATTAAGCTGCCTGTTAACACAAAGAGGCCAACAGTGACATTTGCTGTGGTGACGGTCACATCATATCTGATTAACTTCAAGTTGTCATTTGAAAAAGTCCCAAACATCTGCAACTAAACACTTATTTTCACCTCCCGATCTCACTTGTAAAACTAAATATCCTACTGTGACTTGCTAAGCAGATGTAATGAGCCGAGATCAAATACTGAAAGTCATTCACAGACGCTGATATGTGAAAGGGCCAGAGAGTGAAAAGGAGAAAGGAAAAAACAAGAAGTGAGGAATGGTCTTCTGCTTTCAGATTTACAGCCGCGGGGTCACCAGTAGAGTCGGAGCTGGAGCAGAGTGGTGCAGAACTCTCCTCCTCCTCCTCCCCTGCCTCCCTCCCTCCTGGCCTCCTTAGCCTCCTATGCTCACACCCAATTTTTTGGGCTCTTTGTTACTGTATATAGGTCACACTGTGATCGTGTGTATATACAGGTGAATTTATTCTCCTTCCCAGCAAGCATATGGAAAGAGGTACTCAAAACATTTCCTAGAAGTAACCGAACACAAGAACAATGCTGCATTTGAAGCAAAGGTCATGCCTTCGTGTGTTTTAGAGGAGAACTCATTCTGAACAGATCCTCACTGTAAAAAATCAAAATAATGCATTCATTGTGTCATGTATAGATTTTTATTTTAGTGTTAAAGTACAAAATAAGTAGTAAACGTTAAAGTAAAACATGTTTTATGAGCTACTTTTATGTGTTTTTATGTAAAACTCTTTATTTTAACTTCTCGCCACACACCTACAGCACTAGGAACATTTCTAGAATTCTAACGACATCTGTGTGCATGTATGCATGCGAGTGTCAACTCGGCTAAGCTCAGCTATGTTGTCGTCATTTAAAGAATTTATACAGTACATTTAAGGAATTATCCCAAGCGGTGCATGTCTTTTATTTGCAGAGAAAGAGCGATGGTTATAAAGCAATATTACATTTTTTCCATGTCTTTGTTCTTGGCACAACAAACAGCAACGCTGCAGCGAGTCAATTTTATCATTGCAAATATGTGATAAGAATAATATGAGCAACAGCGCTTATTTATTTATTTTTAAAAAAAAGATTAAACAGGACAGTTTTCCATCGCTTCTCACAGCCTCTGTAACAAAATGTAATGCTTGAGCGTGCGTGTGAATAAAAGTGCGTTTGCCCCCACTAGCTTACCTGAGCTCCCCGTGAAAAGCGAACACAATCTCAGCCTGAGCAGAAAGGCAGGATGTTTTTGATGAAGCAGTGGGCTTAATTTAGGCCCAGGCATTCTCAGTATCTGTCACCTAACTCCCAGTGATCTCAACACACAGTGCAGTTGTGTGCATGTGTGTGTGTGTCGGTTTATGTTTATCCACAGAGGCAGGCTATAAATTCAAGAAATGTACACCGACATTCGGCCCCCCTATAAACTGTAATACCTCCCAAATATAAAGACAACGTCATAACCATTCCCCGTTTTATTTTGCTAGTAATAATGGAGCAAATAAAAACCGCAGCTTTACAACAGACACTACTATGATAGTGTCTCTCTGATAGGATTTTATTATGAATTATTAATACTGGCTATTAAAAAAATAATCCCATTAACTCTGCCAAATGCCCCAAAATCTTGATTTCTTCTTCTAAAGAAGCTGGCTTGGTTATAGCTCCTGCTTGGCCATTAAGTAACCAAACAGGCGTAGGCATTGCCAGCAAACCAGCAAAAGCAAAAAGCGAGTGCCAGCAACCTCTGCCAAAGACTTCAGCTTGCACCCAGTGTTCTTCTCTTACTGGTACACAGAGAAATGATCTGCCTACTTCTTCGAATTGCACATTTTTCTATCCCTGTATGGATTTTTTTTTTTAAATTAAAAAATATTTTAAGAAGGAAAACCTTTTGTTGCAAGCAGAAAGATTTAAGAGAAATTAAAAGATGAATGTCTATATGTAGATTCTTGTTTTTTTGAGCATGTACGTTTGCTCATATGAGCATGTGCATTTGCTCCTTCTTGGCCATTAAGTAACCAAGCAGGCGTAGGCATTGTCAGCAAACCATCAAAACTAAAAAAAAAGCCGAGCTCCTACAAACTGCCAGTGACTTTGTTTTGCACAGAGTGTTCTTCTCTTTGCTGGTACATAAATAAATTGTCTACCCTTTGAGTTTAAGACTTTTTCCAGTCTGCATGGAAAATGTTCTTATTCATAATACTGACAAACCTCTGTTTTTAAGCAGCTGCATAAAGTAATTATATGGATCTCCATTTGCTAGCTCTCTCCCCATCGTTGCTGGATGAGCATGTACATTTTTGAAAATCACAAAAGAGGACCTTGCGACGTCTGAACTCGAGCTTGGCGTCACTTTAATGCTGCATTAAACGAACGTGCTCCAAGTCGTCAAATGACTGCATGGAGAGCTAGGAGGAGATCTCTGTGGTCGTCATGCACCCATAACGAATGGAAAGACAGGAAGACCACACAGCAGCATGGTCAGATCAGGTTGTCAGAGACCATATTTAAAATCTGGGTCAGGGTCCAGGCCGTAACCTCGCTCTCACTATGGCTCCGCTCTCCCTCCTCTGTACCCGATTCCACCTTCGTCCCACGACTCTCTTTGTGTTTTCTCCCTTTTTTGGTTGAATCACTTCACCCACTTTCCACATCCACGTCTTTATGCATTTCATTCTCTGTCTCAACCTACTCGGCCCGAGCAATCCAGGCAGGCAGGCTGCTTGTGCTGAGCTACATGGCATCTTTAGATTATACTAAATTTATTGTGAATTCATGGCAATGAACGATGCATTTAAATACAATAATGCCAAAAATCTAAATGTGTGAATTGTTGAGATAATAGTGAAACTCTCTCTCTCTCTCTCTCTCGCTCTCTCTCTCTCTATATATATACATATATATATATATATATATATATATATATATATATATATATATATATATATATATATATATATATATATATATATATATATATATATATATATATATATATATATAGCTTAGTACTTCTCCTCTTTCTTTCCTTTTTTTGGGACATTTTTGATTGTAACATCTGAAATAAAAACCACAATGATCCCTTTGTTGGAGATGAAAGTCTTTCCAGTGTTTTTAACTCTTAATGATGTCTCTGTGTTGTTTGCTTTTAGGAAGTAAAGGAGCATTTGAACCAGAAAACGGGTAATTACATCAAACTTGTTCTACTTTACAATAAATAAATAAAAGAATGAATTTTTTTTAGCTGTTATTTGCTGTTTTACCCACACACGAGTTATGTTCAGAAACCACTTTTGGTACTTTGAAAAAGATACTTGAGAACAGCACCCATATTTTAAAGACATACTCTGTATTCTGAGATAAGCCTCGTGACCTTTGATATGTGAGTGATGTGTTTGGACTTGCTTTGTTTACCGTAGCACACAGAAATTATACTTTGCTGCCTAGCAGGCATTTTCATCTATGAGTTACGTGAGTTCCTCTTACTTCATATTGCTACTGGGTCCAGTTTCTGTTTATCAGGGAACATTTCCTCACGTAAATCACCCGCTCTTTAAAAATAAATCCCAAAAAACATACCTTTTGTTCTATTTTGACTGTATGTGCATTAAACATATGGGATATAACTTTTAAAAATATACATTTTTGACTTTGTCTAATACATATTTTACAGAGCTAAGCTGGCTGCTAACCCTTGTTTTATAATACTGCTACTTAAACTAAATATATCAATTTCAGAATTAAGTATAGCAACTTTTAAGTCAATTCCTTGTCAGATATTATTATTAATCTTTTAATTTGTTTTATGTACTTTTAGAAAGTTGAATAGAAAGAGCCAGAGATAAAATTTAAGAGGTGCCACATAGTTGCCTATTCTCTAAGGCAGACCTGGCAGGCCTGCAGCAGCTCTAACAGTGGCCTTGCTGCCATTAATAATGGGAAAATGGCAAACACTGTACAAATCAACTGGCATGAATCTCTGTGCTTCTCTACAGCACAGTCTCTCTGAACCTATTGTGGAGCTAACATGCCTGCCAGCAATAAGACATGATGACATTATCCTGCTTTCTTGCTGGAGGCCTCCCAGTAAGGAGTTCTTGTGAACACATCTTCCGAGTGACATGGAGACGGGCCTGCAGCCACCAGCGGAGCTGAGCTGAGCCGCTTTAGAGCCCTGCTGAGACCTGCCAGGCCCACAGCTTTCCCTGCCAGGGGCCTCGCTCGAAGTCAAAGTGAGTTACAACCCATGCTCTTGACACACACATGCTAATGCAGAAGCAAGCACCCACTATGTAGGCATGCAGGCGCACGCACAGGTGAAATACATAGAGGAATATATGTGTGCAACCATAAACCAGCACAGAGGCAAAGAAATAACACTGTACGTGCAAATATATGCACACTCATACATAATGATGCCCCTCTAAAAGAGATTGTAGCTCCACTGGACCACTAGATAGACTACATTTACATACAGTCACACACAATCATAAATTTGGTATTTGCAGCCTAAATAAATGATATCCCTGCTTCTACCCATGCAGTAAAGTGAGCATGTCGTCCAACGGGGGCTCTATCTGTCAGGGGTAGTTTGAGATCAAGGTCCAGCAGCTGCTGGATCAGCTGGATTGATCTGTCTGGGTAAACATGAGGACTGAAAATGAGCATGTTTGTGATTAAAGGCTTAACAGGAAGTGCGTGTGACAGTGAGAGAGAGGGAGCTTCAGTATGACGTTTATACCCTGTACAAAAGACAGCACTGTGTATTACCTCCATATATATATGTGTGTGTGTTATATTGTGCTTATATCCAGCTCCATTAAAAAAAAATGTTTGGATACTGCTGGAGTCAATTTATAGCAACATCATCCTTATCTTATACTGGGCATTACTGGTGCAGGCCCTTAGTTCATCCTCCTTTCTTCTGATTGGCTGCCCCTCGTTAATAGAAGTCAGTGGGCGGGGCGTTCTGTGCTCACAAGCCAGAACTATGTACCATTAACTGGATTGCTGCCCCTCACAGAGCCTGGTTCTGACAGAGGTTTGTTCCTGTTAAATGGGAGTTTTTCCTTCCCACTGTTGCCAAGTGCTTGTTCAAAGTTTAATGTTTGAATATTGGGATTTTCTCTGTTTTCTGGCCTTTACTTTACAATACATCGTGCTTCGAGGCGACGAATGTAATTTGGCAAGTTAATTCACACAACTGAAGTGAATTGAGAAAACCTCTCAAGCCATTGTAACACATTTTTGACAGAAAATCAGGAAAATCATATTGGGACTGGTTAATGTTTTTCATCGTGACTCACCTAAAAAGAGACAGTCTTCCAGGAAATGGTTACCAAAAATATTTTCCCAACCATAATCACGCAGTTTTGGTGGCTAAACATAACAAAACTGCAAGTGAAATTAAAAAAACAACTTAAAGTTGTGACTCAACCTTTTCTGAGTTCTCACCAGATATCCAAAATTATACTGCGAATTACTGGAGACATCAAGCCCCCCCCCCCCGGGTGGAATACTCAAGGCCATTTTTTTAGATACTGAGGAAATGTAGGAGAATTTACTTAAATGTGGTTGTAGCCACCTTAATTATCTTGCAAAGTGCCTTTAGATACAGAATAAATGTGTCAGTCTCTCTGCTCATTACAGCCAAGCCGTATCTGAAAAGACCCTATTAAGCTCTCACATGAGGGCTGACCAACAGTTTCATGCTGGCTATATATGAATGTATCTCACAGCGATAATATATTGCAAGTGCATGTGTAGCTATATGGTTTGTGTGTAATCCCAGGAATGTTGATGTGGTCCAGAGTTTAATAAATGGAGGCGTGGGTGTGGAGTAAGAGTCCCCTGGAGCAGAGTTAAGGTCTTAATGTACTAAAAAGCCTTGACCCAGACCATATACACCCACTCACAGGGACACAGCACCTTCTCTCCAGTCCAGCACATTCTTTCATACTTTGGCTACGCAGCAAAGAAATATGCACTTAGACATACAGATATGCAAGCACCACATGGACGATATGACCTTAAACAACAAACATGCGCAAAATGTACCGAGTGGCTCAAACACACACAAACACATCCTTGTTGACTTGTGTTGGTCGTCATTCAATGAGGAGCACATGACTTAAATCGGGTGTGGTGCATGACATCTTATCGAACAAAAGCGTCCCACAGAGAGAGCTGATGGGGGAGACGATCCCTCCCCGCTTGTCCTGTCTGTTGGGAGTCATGAGGTCTCCATCTCGTTTGCCACGCTGTGTCTCGTGGTTCAAAGTCCATAAAATGTTCAAGTTAAAAAAAAAAAAATCCCCTGCTTTTAAAACTTTCAGCTGCGGTGGTGTGTTGTCAATAAATCAGCTGCTTTCCCCGAGGATAGCAACGTTATCTCCGGGAGGGAGAGGAAGTGCAAAACACTGCATGTTTTTCAAGAATGAAGCCTTTGAATTTCTTGTTGTGTCCTATAAATGTCTCACCTTGAGGGTCTGATGTCTCGCAGTGAGAATGGAGGGCTTGTATTCTACACATTCAACCCGTCGCTTCTACATGCTTCTGCAGTCATGCAGAAATAAACTCAAGTATGTTGATCACAGAAGCTTTATTGTGTTTTGTCTCATTAACAATCTCTTTTAAGTGTCTTGCTGATAAACTTGTCATGTAACTGTCAAAATCATGACGGCTACCTCCATGTCAGATCTTACAGGGAATATTTCTTCATTTAAGAGATATGCCAGTTTCTCAAATGCATTGTAGCTCCAAACATTAACCAGCGGAGCTGAATATTAGAATGTAAATATCTATATCAGTTGGACCAGACATTACCCAGGCAGCCTCCTTGTAGAAAATAAAGTCCAAATGAGCACAAGTGTGAAAGGTTCAGGTAATTCACAGAGTGAGTTTGCATCACGTCCCGCCTCCTGCGCAGACTATCCAGTCGCCACTCTTTGCCCAAACCTAAACTGCACAATGCATTTCAAGTGTCACTATGCATCTATCACATGTGAGAAAAGCCAACTCTGGACAATGTGCAGACCTGATTCTCTCAACATTATCTGGAATTTATGTGTAAAACCTGCTATAGTCTCATCAACCAAAGTTGCACGTCACCATTGAGTCACCAGCTTCAGTGATAAGATTGTTTATCACAACAAATCTTTGCAACTGTTGCAACTGTTTTGGATTCCTGTATTGCGAGTTGCAATTGCTCAAGTGCTTCTATGAGAGTTAAAATGGCTTAAAAAAAAAAACAGAATTCCACAAAGACAAGAGAAGTGAAAAGAGGATTCTCAAGCTTACTCCTGAACATTCCCCTTCTCTTTCTACCCAGCTGGAAAAAGCTTGAAAAGTGTGAGCAAACTGGTGAAATCAAGCTGAGCAGGAAGGGGTAAACAGGACATTTCTGTGCATGTGTCTGTATAATCCCATCACAAGACAGTGTCGTTGAGAGCCATTGCCCCGAGGCAGCTGGCCATAGTCCATCAAGGGACCTTTAAATTAGAGTAATGCTCGCTAACACAAGGTTAGACAGTTCATGTGCTGGAGAGATATGAAAAGGGGGGATTGTCTGGTGCTGTGCTGATGGCCCAGAGAAAATAGAGTGAAGAAGTTTTGAATCCCAGGCCTATACGTGGACATGGCTATTTGTAGATTAAACTGAGGCAGATGCAGACAGGGTTGGAGAGACTGAGTCCTTTGATAATCGATAATGGCCTTGACAAATGTAAGACAATGTAATATAAAAAAAAAGTGAAATAAAATAAAGTTTGTCAAATGATTTGTTCCTGGTTGAGTAAAATGCTGAATAAAGTTTGTTTAAAACTAAAATTAACTGTCTTCTTGTCCATGTGCACAGAATATTTACTGTATAACGTTGAATTTAAATGATCAACAGTGTTTGAACTTTTTTGTCCTCCGATCTTTAAAACGAGCCCACAAATGTATCAAATGTCCCAACACAGCTGGGCACAGTTGCTTTTGGCAAACGATGCCCAAACAAGAGTGAACAGTGTGTTGCTTACGGACTACTTTAACCTGTGGAATACGAATTTGGTGCTCGGGCATTGTACATGTGGGACCAATTAAAGATAAACTACAGTGAACTGCACTGAACATCGTCAACCTTACAAGTATAAAAATGCAAAAGGCACATCTGAGGGAACACGTGTGCATTTTCACGTGCTGAATCCTTCCAATAAAGTTCAGATGCGTACAAGTATGATTCATTTGGCAGCTTCAAGTTCTCCATTTAAAAAAAATGGTTGCAAAATATTGTTGTTTCCGTTTACGATGAGCAATCTGCTACGATTGAAAGTGCCGAAGAACTCGTGAATGGTTTACAGCATAAAACACATGAGCTTATTTAAAGCAGGAAGCTTATCCAAGAAAGCGTGCTATCAGGCTTCAACTGCTATGTAAAACTGGGTAGTTAGGCCTCCGTTGTCTATGCAAAGTGACAGCTAAAAAAACAGTCCCCTGAGTTCTGCGGGGAGAAGAGACGTGTAAATGATCTAAGTAATCCTGTTTAGATCAGCTTTTCTGAAGATATAACTGACAAGCGCACACAAACAGGAAAAATGAGTCAGACATTCCTTGCATATGAAATGCACTCCTCTCACAAATGTTATGATAAGCTATGGTAAATGCTGCTCTTTGCTGCACTTTCACTTTACAAAAAAAAGTTCTCCTTTTTATTCCGAGAAAGAGGAATGACACAAATGCTGCAGCCGGAGATGTTCTAAAATATACCCTCTTTAACTGCAGCACTATACAGTACCTTATCTGGTATGTGTTGATATCACTATTAGTCATGTCTAAAGAATCTGTGAGTGTTTGTGAGAGTTTTGTTTCCCTAGGCAAAGTTTGGCAAACCACAAAATTCCTTTAAATCTACCCCAACTCCACCAAATTATTAACAGCTCCAAACACAGCATATTTAAAAATGCTTTGAATAAAAGAATGAGCTCGGAAATACAAGCAGAGCGTTGGCAGGATGAATTATCATTCTGATTGTGCAGAATTTTAATAAATTCTCTCTATATTTTTATTACAGCTAATATTTTTGAGCAATAATTCACTCTCATTTGTTTAATCTTGTCATGAGCTCTCATGCCCGAAGTGAGGAGGGAAAAAAAGCCCTTGATCCAGCACATCATATTTAAAACAAAGCAAAACAAAACAAAAACTTAAACAGTTTAAGTGTGGGAGGCCAGTGATGTGCCCCACCCAAGTAACTACCCTTTCATAGAGTCAATGAGCCCAGCCCTGAAGCTGCATCTCCAGACTTACCAATAATTCCTAACGGCCTGACCCAGAAGCTGCATCAGGAGGCCCCGTCGCACAGCCTGTGATCCACACCCCGGAGCTGCACTGGAAGAACAGCTCACACAGCCCAGTGGGACCAGTCTTGGATGTGCAAACATGCAGGAACGCCTTATCTGTGCTGTTTTCTGACAGATACTGAACAGATACAAAGACAGCTGCAGAAAAAAGAAAAGAAAAACAGCAAAAGCGCACCTACAGACTTTTAATATTGCTCTTCAATTCCTATATTAAAAATAAATAAATAAATAACAAATAAAGGTTACCAGTTACTGAACACAGTTACAGGGCTAAAATGTCTGCAGCAACTTGTGTGTTTATCATCGGTAAATACACACAGCTGTTAGAGTCCAGCGTAGCCAGTGAACAATGCTGGCAGCTACACACCTCCAGCACAAGGGACACATTAAGAGAAATAGTAGGAGGGAACTGGCCCATACTTTGTGTGTGTGAGGGAGTGTTTAATGTATAATGTCCTCACCATGAGAGTAGGATGAAAATCTTATTGCAGGCGAATGGATTGCAAAATGTTAGTGTGAAGTGGAACAGGATCTATTTAAAGCCATGTAAGTAAATACACGCTTCTTTTATGGAATTTTCTTCTACATGAATCAATCATTGGAAAGCAGAAAATGTCACACTATTGTGCTTTCATTTCTGCTTCACATATGCTCAATTCTGCTTAAAGTTCATGTCAAGTTTCAAATATCCTTTAGAATGAGGCCATTTTGCAACATCTGTAAAGTTTTATAAGTATTCGGTACCTGGCTAAATGTGTAAGTTAATTTCAGTGCCAAGCATGGGGCCTTCTGCTCACTGTTCCCAACAGATGAGAAGATGTAAACCAATCTTAGGGGTTAAACTGGGCCTGTGCGATTACAAACAGCATTTCAGCACCTTCAGTTATTAATGAAATCAAAAAGAAAGTTTCATACATAATATCAACCAAGTTCATTTCTCATGTCCCAAAGCCTGGAGTTCTTTCCAGCTGATGACAGATGATACTCAATCAACATATCATGAAGTAATTTCAGCCAACCAGCCGGCCTGCAGACGCTACTCACACCTTTTTTCTCTTTTTTCCCCTGCATTATCCCTGTCATGCATGTAGATGACATAAAGCTGCAGTTGCAGTATTAATATCTGCTACTAGGAGAAGAGCAAAATGAACTTGGTTGTCTTTGTTTGAAGTGGCAGGTAATTTCAAATGTAACGCTTCAAATAACTCAGCAAACATCACCAAACAAGCTGTTTCTCTATAATTTGGCACACAATCTGTCTTCTTAGTTAACTGCACATCTGCTGCAGCTGGGGAAGAAAATGGTCATGTGTGATAACTTCACTTCAGAGATTGTGAAAGGTGAAAGAAGTGGAAGAGAGAAGGGAAAAATTTGAAATTTAAGTCAAAACTGCATCAATTCTTTTTTAATTTAAAGCTTCTATGAGATATCCTTTTTCCCCTAATTTTTATTTATTTAAATCAGATATTCTCCTGCAAGAATCATCCAATTTCTTGTTGTGAAATGTCTTTAAAAAACTACAAAAAGAATAATTTGGTATTATCAAGGCCTTTTCTTTATCCCAGAGCACAGGACATCCATGATCGGTCAGACCACAGGACAGTTTTCCGCTTCGTCTCAGTGCATCTTTAATTAGCTTCCACCCAGAGACGGCAGCAGCATTTCTGCATCTTGTTTACGTATGACTTTTCTTCATTGAATGGTTACGTTTTGACTTGGACTTGTGAATGCAGGGAAAAAATGTGCACACTGACAATGGTTTTTAGAAGTTTTATTTTGCTCCTGCAGAGATTTTCGCTACAGACTTGTGTCTGTTTTCAGTGTGGAGATCACAGCCAGCGTTCAGTACTGATATTCAGCCTGTTCCCTTAGGTACAGAGATTTTCCAGGTCTCTGAATCCTAATGATACATGCACTGTAGATGATGAAATTCTGTATTTCTCTGGAAGTTTATCTTGAGAAATAAAAAGTATTTTATTATTGGGCTACCGTCTCAGTAATGCTGTTTTTAGAGAAGTTACACAACTTTCCAGCCTTTCACTGCACCGTTGCTGCCATCAACTGAAAAAAATATCAGTATTTAGTATCATTTTCTTCAGCTTTTCTTCTTTATTTAAGTTTTTTCTTTATAGGTTTATGTTTAATGTTTTAGCTGCTGTTACAGCAACTTCCCTCTTTTTAAAAAAAATTAACTTTAAATATAGGGAGCAAATCAATGCTTTCTATTTTTATTTATATTTTACTTCATGGAAACAGTGTTGTGCTTGTCAAGTCCCACAGAGCGAGATGATTTTACAGAAGCAATAGAGAGGCATGTTCACCTACTGGCATGTTCCACTGCTCAACCTGTTGATCAGGCTCTTTCCAAAAGGGCCTGAATGCTTATATTACTATGAGGTGGCACAATTGCGATGCGGTTTATCTGTCTAAAGGAAGAAATTTATTTTAAAATTTGCGTAGGATGGACATTTTTGAGGTAATGAACATGTACACACTGGCAGCACCTCAGAGGGTGAAGAAATAAAACATCCGAAATAAAACACCCTCATAAAACCGAGATAATGATGTGGGCAAAAGGCTAAATTGACAAGACGTACTTGCTGGGGAATTAATTTCAGAGTCTTAGTTTTGCAAGAGTAAGATATCTCATGTTTCAACAGCAATCCCAATGGCCTACAGCGACACATGACCCCAACATGGAACTTAGTCACTGGTATGGCTGGCTGTGAACACACACACACATACACAGGAGAACCTCCCTCTTAGCAAACCGTATGTTTTTTCACAGCGGCCGTTGTGAGTAGCAGACGGTTTTGCCATCCCTCTCCCAAAATAGCTGTCCGTTAGCACAGGCAGGTCAGATGGATTTGAAACATCCATGGCAAACGGCGCTGGAGTGAAGGGTGGAGGGGGCAACAAGTGTGTGACCGCCTCTTGGAGGGCAACCAGAGGTGGTTGCGGGTGGGCGTCAAATAGAGGCTTTTTTCACACTTTGGTGACAATGAGTGCTTAACAACAAATAGGAGTATCTAAGAAAAACTGGTAATATGTGTGTGTATGAATGTGTAAACAAAAGGTGGCGCAATGGTTAATTTCCAATATTTGAGCATATTTATATGGAGTATTGATGTCACTTCCCTGGCGTGTACAACTTTTTGCTCATAACGCAACACAACTTTTTTCTTTTTCAAAAAACAAAACAGAAACTAACTGGCAAAAACAGAAGTGCTGTGAGTCTGACTAAAGGATTACAGAAAATAAAACTACTGCTCCAATCAAATTTTAAAAGTGTATCAGCACAATTATTCAGATTCAAAACTGTAACCTGTTTTTTTTTTCCTTAAAAAAGCAACACCATTTGATCTTTTTCATGGTGCTGCTTAACTTGGCCATTTTCTATATTCACTGACATGTTTTTACCTTTACTGGTCTGGAGATTAAAGGAAATGGTGCTCTTTAAAATGTAATCTGACTGCATGTAGTGAGCGGTACAATGATAAATTACAGTATCTTTGGACACCCTATATAAATGGCGGACAGACTGGTACTTAAAGCATTTTTTCTTTATTACAAACCATTGGAAAGTAGCTTGGAAAGTAGTCCTTAGACTACAATGACCTGGATGACTGAGAACCTTCACAGACATATTACAAACCATATTCACCTCGTCACCAAGCACTTTCTAACTATCAAGGACACACTGGCACACAGATGGATGCAACATGGGTATTATGGCGTTGAGTGCATTGCCCATGGACACTTCAGTACTGTACCTCCACCTATTGCCACGGGTTCTGAGTAGTGACCGAAACAATTAGATCACAAATACAAGCAGGGGAAATGAACTTACTCTGTAGGATGGCTGTCATTTGTCATTTGGGAAGGGCTTATAGTAGAGCCGCTACTTCTCCACATCAAAGGATTGCTAGCATGCCTCCTGGACATCTCTTAGGCAAGGTGTTTCAGGTTGTCCCAGCAGGAGAAGGCCCAAGGGCAGACACTGGGCACGCTGGAGAGATTTATGTCTCTCAGCTGACCTGGGAATGCCACCGTGTTTCCCTGGATGAGCTGGAGGGGTAGCTGGGGAAAGGGAGGTCCGATCTCTCTTTACACTGCCTATCCCACGACCTGTACATCACAAAATGGATGACTGGCACTTTAGTGCACATATTGCAGGGGCCAGGGATCAAACCAACAACTTTCTGATTAGCAGACTATATGGTCTTATCCTCTGAGACACAATATGTGTGTAAATATGTGTGCACAAAGACTTTCAAGTGGTCAATCTGCTGGTTAAGTGATGACATACTAAACTGCTACTTCTTCCCTGTGGTAATGTGTTTATATTAGCATAACCAAAGCTTCATAGTTAGTCACCAGGTAACACTCATTATATGTCAACTAGCCCAACATCACTAACCCTCCAAATGCCATTGTTAATTAGTTTTCTGTCATTGCTTATGTCCAAAGTGATATCACAGCTATTTATGCTTTTGTTTTTTAGAGACATTTAAGTCAGTACACGGTGTTATCATCTTTAGCCAGAAACTAGCAAGCTAACTTCCTGCCAACTTTGAACTCGTAATCGGATTTTCTTTAATGTCTGGATGTTAAACTTTATTGCACCAACTGGGAGATCAGCCACACTGGAGCCAAAAGAATATGCACCATTGTTAACTCTTACTGTTTAATTTAATTTTAGGAAGGTGACTTTGGACCCTAGAAATGGCTAATTATATCAGATTTAACAAGTGTATACAACTATGAAAGCAGTATGTAAACACCAGCTCATTTACAATACTGTGGTGAAACTCTTCTTTTAAAGTTGTACATGTAGTTACAAATGTCAGTTGAAGGCTTTCGTACTTCTGAAACAGAATCCAGAAGTTTGGGTTTCACTTCGGCTCTATGAAAATAGCACAAGCAAATGACCCTGTGCAGGATGTTGGATTATTTTCCACTCACACAGCTTTAGATGGGAATCATCTGACAATAAGAGTTTTCAACAAAAACCCTATATCTATGTCGAGAGCAGGGTAGTGAAGTAAAGCTCCAAAATAAACAAATAAACAAACAGTGGCTTCTAAGAATCTATGAAATCATTTCCTGTTGACTTCCTTTATGTTTTCACACAACAATTAGAACCATGACAAAAGTTATTTGTGTACATCAGCTTAATAAAATTTTGCTAACAAATTTATAGTCAGTAAGCGAGCAATCACATGCCCCATCTGCTTTGATCAAGTCCCGTCGAAGTTACTTTTAGCCATACTAGCACGCCCAGTCTCCCAAAGAGTTGGCTAAAAGTTTAGATGACCTCAAGCCAGCGACAGCAGAGGATAGATCCCTCTTCAACTCTCTGTACGTCCCATTCATAGGCAAGAATTTGGCGTATTGATTCATCATATAAGAAGGCTGAAGCTTGACAGGCCAACTGAACATGCAGTTCCTAATGACTTAACCACATCAACTATTTCTCTTGTGTGCCATTCACCCCCCCTTCTTCTCTCCCTTTAGGCACCAACCGTAGCTAGAACATGGTGAGTCACGTTGGAACAAAAAGCCCCATTCAAAACACACATGTACACACACACACACACATGCACGCGCGCACACACACACACGCACGCACGCACGCACGCACACACACACACACACACACACACACACACACACACACACACTCACAAACTCCTGATCAACTCTAGCCAGCCTGCCTTTTAATAAAAACTCCTTCTATTATTGAGTAACCTCGCCCCCCCCCCCCCCCCCCCCCCCCCAATCTCCAGGCAGAACTGGTTTGCCACCGCCAGATCAGGCCAATCCAATTGCCAAGCAGGGATCAAGTCACCATGCTGGTGCTGCTCCCAGAAATCATCAGGAGCCAAACCTCCTGAGGTCCTCCTACCACATCACAAAGCCTGCTGCTTGGGCACATGAGTGTGTGTGTGTGACACAGAAAAGGCAGGATTAAAAGATAAAAACCATACGAGCAAACCAAATCTATTTTGAAGTACTATGACTTCCTTCCTCAAACAAGTCCTCAGCTGCCTCATTCGTCCCACATGACACACCATCATGATCACTCACTGGCCTTTAAAACAAGCCTACGCTCTGTACAGGGGTGCTTTATTCATTTTATTTTATTGGCTTATTTTCACAATGTTGAGAAATATTCAGTCATCAGTCCTATCTGGTTCGCTCATTTTTTTTCTCTTGCTGGCAATATTTACAATATTTATAATCCAAAGATGAGGTTGCAAAATGCTAGCATGTTCTCACCCCAGAGAAACAAAAAATTGTCTGGTTTGATATACCAGCCACAACAATTTTTGAACAATTTGACGTTTAGAGCCATGAAGTCCAACAGTTGGAGGGTGGACGTGTGTCAGCTAGGAGATCAACTGTCTTTGAGTTTTTGAATTTTGCTTCAGTAATTTTTTCTCACTTTCTAATGTTGCATTTACATGCTGGTTAGGGTTAAGTTAATGTATGCCCCATCACAATATTAACCCTGCATGTTTAAAAGAAATAATTTCTTACCAAGTGCATTTAAATTTGATGCCAAGGGGTTCTTCAGAAGCATGCTGATATGATTGATTAGGAGTGACACATCTGTATAACTCATGCCTAAAAAGGGGTGCATTAGGCATAGATGCCAAAGGTCAATTTGAAGAATTCAGGAACTTAAACAAGACAGCATTTAAAAAAATATATGTGCAGTTATTCTAAGATGAAAATATAAATCTCTTATAAAATCAAAGTCTTGCACATAAGTTAATATAAAGTCTTGGAAAAAGATTTTATATTAAGCAGCAACGGTAGATGGTAAACATACTTAATTACTTAAGAAAGTTTAACCTTTATCTGAAGCTCTGGTGAGGATCCAGCAGTCCTGAAAAAACCAAGTGAAGATCTTCAATACAAATTCCGTGGACAGGAAAACTAAAATATAGAACTTTGCATTAAAAACATATACACTTAGAGATATCCATTTCCATATCCGTGTTACTATAACATACAAAATCGGGTGTTTGTCTGCCTTGGTTTGTTACGCCTTTGTCTGGCAAACCCCTCCTCGATTATCAGGAGCAACCAAACGTGGCACACGGGTATGTGTTAAGCTTGTACAACACTGGAAAGTTATTTGCTGTAACATGGTAACAACGGAAGAAATAAATATCCATTGGCGATGGGAAGTTAGGAAGATAAACTTCTCAACTTCCAGAAGAGCGACTGAGAAAACTACCATGAGAAGTGAAGAATACCAATGATTGACTTATGACCTGGTAGTAAAGACTTTAGAAGGTTACCAGGACAACCAGAGTCTGGAATGTATAAAAGCCACCAGCTGTGAGCATCACAGCAACGCGCAACGAGCGACTCACTTCCAGTGTGTACGTAGCTTTAGGGCCACCCAAGTTTCAGTCATTTTAGCAAATGGCTAAAATAATCTTATCACTCTGTAAGCTCTTATTAAGGCATCCTGTGGTTTCACGTGTCACCACAATACCATCAAATTTAAATTCACAAAAGTTGAATTATTCACGACATGTTATAAATGTGGATCAGTTTTCCAAGGGCAAGAACAGACCCAGGTCAATACTAATAGTGTAGACACGTAATAGTAAATAGATATAAAACATACATAAATAAGTCAGTAATTGTACTACTGTATCATCTTATGAAAGTATAAGTACTAAAAAATAGTAATGAGAGTAATGATAGTGTTTAGGTGAGAAGAAGGTAATGATAGTATTTAAATGATTAGTAAATTACTTCTGTTTGGACAAATAATCCAACCGCAACAATAGAATCAACTCACAAATAAATAATTTATTTTCTGAACTTCACTCGTGAGGTTTTGGTTTGAAGAACTCTCTAAAGATCTCCAATGTATTTACACTTGTTTATCATAAATGTATGAAACTGTTTTCTCCAGGCATTGTGCCAGTATTCACACTACAAGAGGGAATCCCTGTGTAGGTAACAAAGTATAAGCCATATGCTAGTATGTGTGTGCCTCGTTTAGAATAAGTTCATAGAGAGGTGCTTCACACAGTTTTTTGATCTCATGATCATTTGTAGTGTGACCTTTGGTAACCTGTGGTTCAAAGATTTCTGAAGAAAGGCTTCAGAAACCTGAAGCCTTTCTTCAGAAATTTGCCAGGTAACCTGCAAATAAGAACAAGTGAAAGATGTTTGCAGACTTGATTTTTGAGATTATTACATACTATGTATTTTACACTAGAAAAGTCCATGATGTAATGCGACGAAATGAGGCAAAGTTGGAAATGTGTTTTCTTTTATCTAACGTCTTTCTGTCATGACTGATCGCTCAGAGCATGGGAGTCAAGTTCCCAGTTGAAAAGCAAATAGAGTACTCAGCGCATTTGCGTTGATATTGTGCTTATGGTGGTGGGGTGTGGATGGCCGGAGTTATCCCTGGGGGAAATGTCTACCTGTGAAATATGAGGCAATTATCCAAACACACACAGACCCTCCATTACTGACATGTTCCCTAGCTGCATGCTGCTTAGAATTCATGTATACTCCTAAAGAAAACTTGTACATGTACCAAATGCTTCCCATAAACATGCTCAAAAAGTGTCCTTAAAGTTTAAAAATGCTTCTGATCAAATTCTCATGACATGCTTTAGTGATTTAGTTATGACTCAGAGTTATTTCAGGTATTTCACTCAGTTCAATGAGCTGTGGCAGCACAGCCAAATATATGTTTACTCTGGCTAACTCCCAGCGTATGCAAAGCGGCACAATCATGATCAAGGTTATAAAGTTATGGATATGAGTGGCACGTCAGTACAGTTTACTTCATGATGTTTCCTGCCTGCGGTGACTAACCTCTGCTTTTTGGCTTACATTTAATTGCAAGAAATCACAGTCAGTAAAATCTCATTTTATTTTTTTTTTAGTAATATAATTTTGGCAGGAGAGTAAATTCTGATATGAAACACAAAAGATCACATTTTGTCTTCAAGTTGGTGGGAAAAGTGTGTTAAAGATGATAGTGCCAACAAGCCTTGTTTACCATCTTAATCCAATGTATCAACATGCTAACATTTACTTATTGGAACTGAACAAAGTGGCTGTGGCTGATGGGAAGGTGTATTTGCTTTGCCAGTATTTAGTCATCCAATAGCCAAGCCAGTAGACAAATTAAAATTTTAAACTGGTGACTGGTTTAGAGGCTAAAGTTAAAGTTGCTGAGACATCTTCTTTAGAACCACAAATATGAACCTCATGTTCGTGCCTGAAGTGGTCACCAAACCAGAACATTTCTCAGCAATCAGTCTTGATATGTTTTAATTTGGACCGAAGTTGTTCACCGACAATAGGAAGACTCACACACCAACACTGCTGTTCATTAATCTGCTAACACTGCTAAAAAGCCAAAAGTTGTTAAGCCAGCGTATCGCTATTACCTCGGGATCCCATGTCTCTAAACTGTACTAAGGCAGACCAGCACTGAATTAAAAAAAGAAAAAGGAACTGTCGGCTGCGTGGTTGATAGTTCATATTTTCAACATGTTTTTCTTTGTGAGCCCAGATTTTTCAGACTATTATGTTTGCCTATCTGCAGCATGGGTTGCATCATGTGGAGAACTGATGCAATTCCCTCACTTAGCATGTAAAAGGACATATCTACAGGCAATGGTGTATTTTGTCCTTACATAGCATGAATACAGGAAGACTTTGAGTCTCTGTTAAAAAAGAAAAGGCAATAGTAATAATAGACATTGTTGAGAGGCATTTTTTTCATATTTGCATAACTCCCATTTGGCTCCTGACCCAGATTTAACAAAAAAAAAAAAAAAAAACTCCAACAAAAACGCCAAATGGGGATTGTGTAGACCTGCAGCACACTTTGTGGCATGTGCACCGCTGGGTGTGGTGAGAACAGAAGCCATGACGGAGGTTACTAAGAGGAAAGAGGAGAGCTTGGAAAGCAAGGATGAGTCAGTGTCATCAGCCAGACTGTATCTCAATATAAAGGGCAGGGGTGACAACCTGTCTTCCCCACACCCAAGCCCACTCTCCATCCCTCTCATCCACCCCTCCCGCCTTGCCCAGAAATCTAATACCAACTAAGGAGACCAGAGGGTGGTATTTTACCAAACCAATTTATAATAAACCGACACCAACTCGGTGTGAGTCACAAAGGAATTTCCCTGACACATATTTTAACCAAAGACAGTCTTTCTTACTTTCAACATCCTGTTTGAGATCTATGGCATCAAGTAAACTAGGTCATATGCACCAAGGCCTTCAGTTCAGACACACCTCAAACATTAGCAATCGTCTAAATATGCATGAGTCTGTTTTTACTTGTGTTTGTTTAATTATAGGATGTTTATTCAGGCAATTATTGCATTTTATTTTTACTTTGTCTAGACTAACTACTTAATGGTAGTTCTTTGGTCTTATTATACTAAATGTTTTAATCTACAGTGAGGGGAATAATTATTTAATCCCCTGCTGAGTTAAGTTTTTTTTTAACACATTACATTAAAAGTTATAAATTGAAGTACTTGATCCGCAAGCAAAACATGACTTAGTACTTGGTGGAGAAACTCTAGCTGGCAAGCACAGCGGTAAGAAGTTTCTTGTAGTTGGATACCAGGTTTGCACACATCTCAGGCGCCATTTTGGTGATTTTTTATAGGATTGAGGTCTGTAGCTTAATGTGCTTCAAGCCACTCCTTTGTTGCCTTGATTACATGTTTTGGGTCATTGTGATACTGAAAGACCCACCCCCCACCCAGAAAGGAAGTTCTTTTCCAAGATTTTATGGTCCATTGGCTCAATGTGGTGACGTTGTCCTGTACAATCTTAAATGGATCTCCAGATTGAGGGTGATTGATGGTTGTTTTATATTTCTTCCATTTCCAAATAATCGCACCAATGGCTGTCACCATCTGGCCAAGCTGCTTTCTGATGATCTTGTATCCCATTCAAACCTTGTGCAGGTCTACGGTTTTGTCCCTGACGTCCTTTGGCCACTCTTTGGCCTTGCCCATGGTGGTGGAGAAGTTGGACGGGAAGAAACTGAATCTGATCCAGAGTCTTTGTTGGTTTGTAGGAGATCAAATATATTTTCACACAATAAAATGCACATCAATTTCTAACTTTTATGTAACTGTGTGCTTCTTTGTTGATATTCTGTCTCTCTCCATTAAAATGCAAATACCTTACAAATTAGAGACTGTTCATTCTTTCTAATTGAGCAAACTTACAAATGATCAAATAATTATTGCCCAACATTGTACAACAGATTACATCAGATAACTGACAAACCACCCTCTCTCTGTGTGTGTGTGTGTGTGTGTCTCCTTTGTTGAACAGATGCATCAGACAGATGAACTGACTGCTGTGAAGAGAGAGTAAAATACCTGCAGAAGGAGTGTCGGATCTTTTTTGTTGTTGTTATTTTTATTCTTGTATTTAAAAGATCCCAGTCTAGCTCTCAGGGACGTAAAAGGGAGTCTGAGCTGTAACAGGAGTGTGTGTGTGTGTACACATGTGTGAGTTTGAGCACACTGTGTGTATGTGTGTGAGATTAGAGAAGGGCAAAGAGTTGAGGTGGTGTTTGATGCTAGTCTCAGTGGCAGGCTTCAAAAAAACCAAAAACCTGTCACTCAGCTTCTCTCCATGTAATGCATACACACACAAACACACATGTGACCACCCGCATACACTACACTCACACAATCTGGCTCTCCAGCACAGCCGTAGACTTCTAGCAGCAACACCTCTGACCATGTAAAACCTCTCTCCCTGTGCAGGCACACACATACATTAATACTTGCACACACATGCACACATACAGAACAGTTCTAAGCATACAAATAACAAATAAACCAAGTCAATTCAGCGTATAATCGGTGTATCGTAAAGGATCGATTCCTGCAGAACACCCACATGTACTGGAGTACACATTCACAGACATACAGACTTACTGTATGGATGCTGTACTCTTGTGTGTAATCGTAAAGTAAATAGGGTGCTAAGTAAACACCTAACTCAGCAACTTATTCTCTTTGTCACGTACACACATTTATCCAGCACCCTAGCTGGGAGATCTCGCTCTTTCCTTTACAGTAGGCCATTTCTTTCAACAGATTTATCACCGGTGTTGCACAACCTATTCGATAATCTGTGTCTGTGTGCCCTTCGTGAGAGAGTGACCAACTGAGCTTCTGTGATAGTGTCTCTGCGGGTGTTTGTGTGTATCAGAGGGCCGCAGGCTCAAGCTATTAAGATCAGTATAGTGGTGAGATATGTGATCTGAGGGATGCTACTTCAGAGAAGTGAACAAAGCAGATGCTGTTCCAGAGAAGAAACTGCACAAGGCCAACATACAAACCCTGGGGGACCCCTCTACAGTGCTAGCTTTGGAGCAACTATTGTATTTGGCCGAATGTATGAGCGCCAACAGTTTAATCTAACACAGTATAAAGGACTGCCAAGAAAATCTGATGTGTTATTATTGTCACGTTTAACCATCTGCCTTGGGGTTTTGGTCCAAATTTCTTATTCACAAAGTTGAATAATATCAGGCCCTCCCAACAGGGATGTTTGTGACAACGCATTGATATTCCTGACAGGAACTGTCAGGGGACTTTGGATGTGTTGTGTGAGATCTCTTCCTCACAGAGGTGAGTGACAAATAAAGAAAGAAATATTAACTATAAAGAAAAACAGACTTAAAGATAAAGAAGGACAAAGACAGCCAAAACAGAAATAATCTACAAATTACTTTTGTGAAAGGCAAATGTGTGCTGAATTTTCAAATGGAGAATAACAGCGGAGAAATTTAAGAAGGTAGGAGGAAAATAATAGAGGTCAGTGACAAATACTTCTGCAAAAAGTAAATAAAAATTAAACAAATCGAGAAAAAAGCTACGGACAGCCAAGTGTTCAATATATATACCTTCACACTAGTTTCAGCACACTGTTGTTGAGCTCCATTGGCATGGAAAGATAAATCTGGAAGGCCGACTGGACAGAAATCGCAAAGCTGCCATTTTAAGGATGCAGAACTGCAGATTAGCCATGGCATGTAAAACTTCAGTGAAGAAGCAAAGTGGTCGGACAAGAAACAACAAGAATAAAAAGTCATCCGGAAAACTATTTGTGAGTCATTCGCTGGAAAAAAAGTCTTCAAATTATTTGTTTAAATACTTACCAGCCCGACAGACACTTTTTTCTTTAACTATTATGATTTTAAATATGAATATTCTTCCTACATAATAGTCTAAGAACATACATTTATTATCTGTAGTTGTTTGTAAAAATCTTACAATATAATATACGTAATATATTTAAAACAAACACATTATTTGTTGTAAAATAGGCAGCTTAGATAAGCTAAGATTTCACATTGACGAGAACTGATGAGAAAGGGTCTGCTTTACATATGTATAAATACAATTTTTTAAATATATTAAAAAGTTGAGACTGATAATCAGCATTCTAGCTGTTACTATACATTTTATTTGTAATATAAATAATATAATAATTTTGTACAAACACACAAAAAGGAATAAGTAATAATAAATAAGTTATATTGCTAATGTGAGAATTTGATGTTGTTAGTTATGAACCTGTGATGTGAACATGTGTCAGATCAGGTTTATAAAAAACACTTTAATAATATATAAATGTATTTTACAGGAGAAAAGAAGACCCATAAAAACGTCCCTGAAATGATTTAAATGTTATTTTGCTGTCATTTTAAAATGTAATTTTACAGTAGACCTTAATATATTACAAAATGAACACAAATTTCTATTTCTATTTCAAAATCATTCCCCGAATACCAGACCGTTAATTTAACCAGTCTAAACAATCCTGCTTACAATTTTTTAGTCAGCAATTAATTTTTTTAAGAGAATAAAATGTGTGAGGGAAATTCTGCACTCTGTTATTTGGTTTCTGCAACCTTTTAATAGCTTCAAAAGAATCCTGGCTTTTAAACACACACACACACACACACACACACACACAAAGGGTGACTGTTTGAAACAGCCTTCTTCCACGTGTCCTGCAAACCACTCAAACGATAAAACTGGAAATCAAAATGATTTAAAATAAGGATAAAGTCAAGAAAGCGTACAGAAAAATAAGATAACAGCTCTTTTAAAAAATACCACCTATTTTAGTAACACTTACTATCCTATAGTCAATCATAATTGATCTGAAATCACTTTCCTCAGTGTGTTTTTTCAAGCCAAAGGTCCTTTTACAAAAGGAAAAGGAAACAGATATTTTAAAAACACCAGTGTCAGAAAGGATTTCAGTTTCGGTCTGTTACAGTAAAAACTGACAGGATACATTAGCCTGACTTAAATTATATCAGTATTTTTTTTGTCTCCTGGAGAACTCACAGGATTAAAAGTGCTATGATTTTTCTAACTGTGCTTGGCAGCAACTGGATGCCTGCAGCCGCTTCCAGCACAACAGCACAGCACACAAACATGTATGAATAAGTTATGAAACATGAATCCATTTGGTCTGCGTTCAACAGATCTTTCTCCTTTTATTGCACTTATCGAACTCGATACATCTGACAAAGCTTAAGGCCGCAGTGCAGCCAAATTCTTGTAAAGGAATCCTCTGTCGATTTCACTCCGTTTTCATCGAACCTTGGTTTGCACTCTGGCAACAGGAGCAAAGCCAAGCACATTTCTCTGAGTCATCACAGAGGGGGAGAAAGGGAGGGGAAACAGGAGGAGGAGGAGAAGAAGAAGAAGAAGGAGACGAAGAAGAAGAAGGGGGAGGAGGAGAAGCAGGAGGTGGCAAGTCTGGAGTTTCCCTCTTGCTCTTGCAGTCGAAGGCCTACACCGAGCAGCAACAAGCTGAGAAAACCGTGCTCTATTGTTTCAGGCCTGCTGGCAAAGTGAGCCTTCCTGAAACTCAGCAAACAACTATCACACAAATGGGAGACGAGCCAAAACTCTGCTCACTGAGAGACCTGCCAAAGTGGTAGAAAGCTGTTGTGTGGGAAGTTTAGAAGGACTTTTGTAGAAATTGTTGTTTTCTTTGCCTGGCAGTAAGACAAAAATACTTTCAATGTAACCTTAAAAGCGATGAGAAAACGTGGAATAAAACCCTTCATCTATGGGAAAAAAAGAGAGGTTATAATCAAGTTGCTTCAGTCTTGCAGTGAGAGGAGAGGTGATTGGGTGTGTGACAACCATTAATTATCAGTCCCTAAAATATATAGTTTTGTGTTGCGGTTATGACAGTTGTCTTTTTAAAATGCTGGACAATGTTGGTAAAGTACGTCATTTAAGTGCCGTAAATGTATTTACTGCATGCTACTTACAGCTATTGTGGGTCAGGAGTGCAGCTATTTGTAAGAAAGGAAGAGGAAATCGACAAAACTGCCACATGATTGATGGATTCTATGAAGCAAAAAGCCACGCCTCTCCTTCTAGGAATCCTTACATGCTTCATTAAAAGAAAAAAAAAAAAAACAGTTTACAACATGAGGAGTTACACTCAGCAAATGGAAATGTTGAAAAATAACGAAACCATCAGAGAGTTTTGCATCTCCGGACCAGCTGCGAGTGGAAGCTTGTCAGAGTGGCAAGCTTATTGTTATTTTTCTGGCGACAAGCAACAAGTTGAAGAAATGATAAATGAATGAAAACAGCGAGAGAAGGTCAACCGCGAGAAATGCAGCGGCGCTTCAAAAGTGTAACCCTTTATTTCTCGTCTTGGGCTCTGTTAAAATAACCGGCAGGTTCGCATGTCCCCTTGGACCTTTCAGGCAGCTCTACTGTTTGTTTTCCACTCCAACGTGGGGACAGATTTGGACAAGGGCGACTGCAGAGTCTATTTTCTCCACCTGGAAGCTTGGAACGGTGGGGAGGGAAACTCAAGACTGGTTTTACCCGCTTCCTGGAAACGGTAAAGCAAGCGGGAGGCCCCGCTGTCAGGGAAAGGGGTAGCGAAAGAGAGGGAGAGAGAGAGACTCTGTGACAGTGTGCACAGAGAGAGCGACTAAAGCCTCTGTCCAGCAGATAAGAAATATGTGTGAATGCATGAGTGGGCGTGTTTATTTGCCTGCCTGCCTTGTATGTGTTTGTGTGTATGTGAAATAGAAAATTACAGAATGGTAAAGAGCACACGCTCCAGCCAGCGGATTTGCTGATGCCCACGAAGATCTGTTTACAGTAAGTGACCCTGATGACCCCCCCAGAGGATACAGGGCTCAGTTCCAGCACACATACATATACGCACACATCATCCCAGCCTCGCATCTCACCAGACTCTGATACAAAGTGTCGAAGGCCACCTGTTAGAAACATCCGGAAGTCTCAATTCCAGACAAAGCATGCACACCTATCGTGGCACTAAAAACACAGCCTGGAGTGAGGTGTTGTGTGGATGTGTGATAGAGGGGAAAAGTCCTTGTATCCAGCAGGCGACTAAAGCCCTGCACAGACCAATTTGCAGCTGAATGAAAATGGGAAGCCGTGCATGAGGAGAGAAAACACGCAAAACACATTTAAACGGTATTGGAGGCCGTTGAGGAGTACGGGGAATTTTAAAAAGCTTATTCTAGAGACTGAAGGAACAAACACTGGAGAAAACGGTGGAAAAGGGGAATGGACGGAAGAGACACATACCTTAGCAAAGGCACAAAGACAGACAACTAAGGATTCAAATGTTAAATGAAGAAAGAATCTGGGCGGTTGGGGGGGGGGGGGGGTGTAAAGAACTCAACGCAAAAACAAAAAAACATTGTGAACAACTGCTGCTCTGTTTAAGGAAAAACTTGGGCAGATATACCAATTTGCTTTACTGCCATGGAATAAATGGTAGCTTTGATGCTACTGACGTCTTTAAACCCAATAAGAAGCTTCAACCATGAGATGATGATCACTTAGATCTAGTCTCATTTTTACAGTGAGGTTTCAGGGAAACTGGTGAAATTTAACTGCACCACAGCCGAGAATATGTTACTTTCGGACAAGTTGTTTCAGGTCTTTAAAGGGGACCTACTATGCTTCAGCACCATATTCATATTCTTGGACTCTTCTAGAAACAAGACATTTTAGCTCCACTCCCCCTTCCCCTCTAAGTCAGCATTCTTATCATTGGCTGCCCCTCGGAAACACAAGGTTGAACTGCAGGTGAATGGAGCTCTGTACACAGTAAGAGGTGTGTTCCTGATATATTAAGTTTATCCCATCCCACTCAAAAAAACTGTTCAAAAAGGAGTGTTTAGAGCAGTCTGAAGCCTAAGCTTTTGGCTCACGGCAATTACCTGTACATACTCTAACCTCAATATTTAAAACTTTGGCCATATTTAATAAGAGCACCACCATTATAACAATATATACAGAGGTGTAGCTGAGCTAATAGGCTGCAACCTGTTTCTTTATATTTACCCTACAGGTGTAGCTGTAGGGGCCAATTAGCATATCTCCTAAACTATTACTTTAAATCTCCATCTCCCACCTCCACTTCCTCTCTGCTCTAGACTTCTCAGCCCCGCTGTGCTTTCAGGTTTGCATATGACGGCCAGGTTTTAAGCCTGTCTGTTACATTTCAGTGGCAGATCCATTTGACACACACGGACGTGTGTGCATGCCCGCTGACTCACTAACCTGCTCGTCTGTCAAAGCGATTGTCAAATGATCAATGCTGTGTGCCAACCACGGCTGCGCTAATGCACAATAATATGGCTTTTATAAAAGCTGCAGTTGGCTGCATTGAATGCAGTGGCACACATAAAGAGAAAGTAACAGATTAACTTAACATAAGCTCTAAATTATAGGGCGTCGCTTCGATGCTATGCAATGAACACGGTCAAGGTCCAGTGTGTTTATATGTGGTGTGGCAGACACACCAAAGTACAACGAGCATGAACGCTGTATGTGTGAATGCCTTGAAAAGTGTGTATGGGAGAATACTCCGTTGTAGTGTGTAAATATGTAAGTGTATGGGAATAAAGAGTGTGTCTGTGTGACAACAGGGACAGAGATGGTGAGAGAAAGAGAGAGTGTGAGAGAGGGGAGGGTGAAAGTGGGACAGACAGCAGCAATACAAAATCTTAGCTCCCTCCTCTCCTCTCCTGCTTCATCCTCCCCTCATTCTCCTGTCTTCTGCCACTAAGGGGAAGCGAAGGAGGTCACCTACGCCTACAAGCACTCAATCAACCTGGCGGCGACCTTGCTTGTCCTGGATACAGTGCCCGCTCCCTCTGTTTGTCTGCCTGCTACACTGCCATCCTGCTGCCATCTCTCTGCAGCTGGTGCCAGGTTACAATGCCACAGGCACAGAGGTGTTGTTCCACAAGATGCCCACTTTTCTGCTCACGCTGTGCCAAAAATTCCGAGGCAGACAGCTCTGTTTTCCATCAGTGTTAAGAGAGATCTTTGACAGGGGTTTATGTCAAACCATATCCACATTAATTACTATGTGGGGGATCCTATTCCTCTTTGTATACTCTGCTGACAGACGGCTACAAAGTGATTTATACAGCACATAATGAAAGAATGGTTTTGATTAACCAAAGTGAGCCTTTAGAGAGTTGTGCATGTATGTTAACCCTTTAAGACCTGGTACTTTTAGAGCCGGATATAATGCAAGCACTTTTTAATGTGCCTCAGAACTGGAAAATGATGACATCATGCATCTGGAGCTAAAGGAAGAAACATGGAAACTTTGGGGCTTGTCTTAAGGAGATATATAAACGTCATACATAAGCCTCACTTGACAACGTTAATGGACACCAAGCCGAAACTACAAGTAATTTCTTGAGAGCGCACAATAATATATGTTGCTAAAATGACATATGAATCCATATTAGGACTTTAACTTCAAAATTACTTTCCTGATTGCTTCATAAAGAGACATAAGTGACAGACTTGATAAACCATAAAACCGCGATCACATCTTTACACTCCTATGTGTATGATCCTGAAAGAAGTGACCAAGTCAGACTTAAAACTTGCATGCATGGCGTGCCAACAGCCACTGTTTTAATTCAAAGTAGTAGCAAAAGTAGCAAGCGCTATACATCTGTCCACCCATTTTTCTACTGCTTATCCAGAGCTGGGTCACAAGGGCAGCAGCCTAAGCAGAGAAGCCCACTCCTCCCTTCCCCGGCCACCTCCTCCACCTCCCCAGGCAGGCCGAGAGAGAGACGTGCTCAGAACACTTCGCCCAGGAGGCATCCTAATCAGATGCCCAGACCACCTCAACAACCGGCTGCTTTCAATATGTGCTATATACTTTTTTCAAAAATTAAATCTAATCATTTAAAGACTAAAACTAAGAACAACTATTACTTTACAACAGACAAACAATTTCAGACCTAATGCATTGTCTTTTAGCTCTGTCACAGGGAAAGTCTTACATGTTCTAAGGCAGGAAACATTGCCTTGAAAAGTGTGTGAAGGATGCCCGTTGACTTGTGCAGACTTCTCATTTGCAGAACCCCCAATACTTCAGTCCTCAGTGTAGCAGTCAGTGAAAAGCCCACGTTCTTTTGGCACATCTTGGAAGTTGTCTCGAGCTGTTCCTGGTATATTACATCTTGGAGTCATGTGCCATTAGGTTTGTATTTCCCATTCTTGCAAGCTTCCTTTGCTCTCTTTTGTTTATGACAGTGTACATAACATGCTATGTGAAATCAAATGTAACCCAAAATCCATAAAGTAACATATACTATTTAAGACGATTGATTCGCTTCAGTTGGGCCACTAAAGACAAAAAACATGATTAATTTGCAGATATTTGAGGAGTCTCTCACACCTTTCCATATTTTCATGTGGATACATGGATTGGCAGAGGCAGAGAGCACAGCAGCAAGACCCCAGCAAAGAATTCAGATAGCAAATCATCCGATAGCAAAGAGAGGAGGAGCTGGGGTGGAGGTGGGCCTCAAAGCAGCTTGCAGATGGAGAGCAATTGCCGGCAGGCTGAAGCATGTTAAATAGTGTGCACTGCATAATATTTGCCAAATGGGTGTATAAAAGGGCATCAGCTGATCCATCACCTGGCACTAAGATAGTTGATTTTAAGGGACTGAGACTGACTTTACAGCCTGCCTGCACTAAAGTTATACTCAATTTTAGTTTTGTTTTTTCTAAAGAAATAAACTTTAATACTTCTTAAAACTTCAAAGGGATCCATGGGAATCCTGTAGCTCCTGCACAAATGAAGGATGTGGCCTCTCATATCAATATAAAAGCATTTTCGTAGCCATCATGACACTGCCACACAGTATTTGACTTTAGCCCAAGAGTAAAGAAATATATTACACTGTAGCTCATGGGGAGGGATCAATGTGAGAACCTCCACAGTATACCAAGCTTGTATTGAAAGACTACCTGAAATCTAATAAAGTCGCAAACAGCTGAAATTCACCACCAGCCACTGCAACACACAAGGCCACAGATAACTCTATCAGCTGTGACAGTGAGGTCACATTCCTTTGTTATGTGCTGTCTGATGGGCCTTCCCCTTCGGAAAGTTGGTTATGACTGTGGATACAGCTGCAAAGATGGCTCCAATAACCACAGCTACAAAAGGCATGGAAAGAGAACACATGGCCTGAGACAGACGAGGGAGTAAGATGGGTGAAACTAAAAAAAAAGGGGTTATTTTTCTGAATGGATGGCAGAAAAGTTGAAGAACCTTGGCCCTGATCATGTATTAGCCTGTTCCTGTGAGTGTGTGCATTAGAAGAAGGGAGAGGCAGAAACAGGAAAGTGCATGTAATTCATCTTTAAAAGGGCAGATTCCTGTGTGATGTATGATGCACAGAGTCTGTGTATTGTAGAAATGGGTGTGGGAGGTGCAAGCTAGCTAGTTGCAACTCCTCTTACTGCTTCACAGAGCAATGTAGAAAATGAAGACTTTGGGTTCTTCCCTGATGATCAAAGACACGTAGACGGTGATACAAAATCCCCCTGCTGCTCCCCTCCTTTCCAGTTCTCTCATCGATGCACGCACACACACACATAAAATTACAAGCTCAGCAAATAGCATGTAGGCTAAGACTTTGAGTGATCACTCCACTGAAAGGCAGAGGGAGTTCAGTTTAAATATCTGTGAGAAATTTCAATGAAAAACACCACCTGTTTTTGTACATACATCTACTGTACACTCAGAAATAAAAGACTCTGATTTTTAAATTAATTAGGCAAATTCACTGGCATAACATGCTAAATAAAATAACATAATTTAACATCATGAAATTACTAGCTTAGGGCCCAGTCCCACAGGTCTAGACATCAGCTGGTGACCACCAAGCAACAGTCAGCAACTCATGAGAAATGAGTAATCCCTGACTAGTAGAGGAAAATTGCTGGCAGTCATTGTGCAACTGATCCGAAAGACCGGTCAGTGACCCGCAGCTAACCTCTTTTCCTTAGTCATAAGCAAAACCTGACCGATATAGAATTTTAAAGGCCAACACCGATATTTGGTGAAGTAAAAAGCTTCTGTATCAGTGGATCTGTATTTTTCAAATCACAAAAGATAAAAACATATGCCACACATTTTTTGTGTGCTCTGAAAGTCTAAAAATAATAATTTTTCTGTTGTCGTGCATTACTCGTTTATTTTCTGGCAAAATCTGTTTTGGACCACGTTTTCATGTTTGGGGCATTCCAAATACGCTGCCAACACAAAAGTTGTAGAGTGCTTTCTAGTGGACAAAGTATTTAACATTAACACTCATAAGATGGTTGAAGGGTGTTTCCTCACAAATGAAATTTAATTTTTAAGAGTTTCAGTCAGGTTTCAGAGCTCATCACAGCACAGACGCAGCTTTAGTGAAGGTTACAAATGATCTTCTTATGGCCTCTGACAGTGGACTCATCTCTGTGCTTGCCCTGATAGACCTCAGTGCAGCGTTTGATACTGACTGTTGACCATAATATTCTATTAGAATGATTAGAGCATGCTGTGTGCATTACAGGTACTGTGCTGCAGTGGTTTGTATCATATCCATCTAATAGAGTCCAATTTGTCCAGTTTGTAAATGGAGAGTCTTCTTCACATGCTGAAGTTAATTATGGAGTTCCACAGGGTTCCGTGCTTGGACCAATTTGGTTTACATTATACATGCTTCCCTTAGGCAGTATCATCAGAAGACATAGTATACATTTTCACTGCTATGCAGATGACACCCAACTCTATCCATGAAACCAGATAACACACACCAAATAGTTAAACTGCAGGAATGTCTTAAAACCATAAATACCTGGATGACCTCTAACCTTGTGCTTCTAAATTCAGATAAAAATGAGGTTATTGTACTTGGCCCAGAAAATCTTAGAAATATGGTATCTAACCAGACTCTTACTCTGGATGGCTTTACCTTTGCCTCCGGTAACACTGTGAGGAACCTTGGAGTCATTTTTGACCTGGATGTGTCCTTCAATGCACATATTAAGCAAATATGTAGAACTGCCACTGCGAAATCTCTCTAAAATTAGAAGCATCCTGCCCCAGAGTGATGCTGAAATACTAGTTGATGTATTATTTATTACTTCTAGGCTGGACTACTGTAATTCATTATTATCAGGATGTCCTAAAACCTCCCTGAAAAGCCTTCAGTTAATCCAAAATGCTACAGCAAGAGTACTGACAGGGACTAGAAAGAGAGAGCATATTTCTCCTATATTGGCTTCTCTTCATCAGCTCCCTGTTAAATCCAGAATTGGGTTGCATCCAAAATCCTGCTCCTCCTACTCGTTTTATCCTATCTTCCTTCACCCCAACCGGTCGCAGCAGATGGCTGCCCTTCCCTGAGCCTGGTTCTGCCTGAGGTTTCTTCCTGTTAAAAGGGAGTTTTTCTTTCCCACTTTCGCCAAAGTGCTTGCACATAGGGGGTCATGTGATTGTTGGGTTTTTCTCTGTATGTACTATTGTAGGATCTATTGTACAGTACAAAGCACCTTGAGGCGACAGTTGTTGTGATTTGGCGCTGTATAAATAAAATTGAATTGAATTGTCTCTTCTCTACTTTATTTTTTAAATAGTAATTTATAGAATAGAATAGAATAGAATTCACTTTATTGTCATTGCACATGTCACAGTATCAAGGCAACAAAATGCAGTTTGCATTTCCATCCAGAAGTACTTTAGCCATGATATAGCTATATTACAAATATATCTATATGTTATGAATATGAATAAGCTATAACTATGAGTATGTACAGGCTGTAGTGAGTACAAGCTATGTACAGGATATAAATATGAAAAACTATACAGAATATGAAATAAAAAAAACTATACAGAAATCTGAGATATACAGCTATACAGAAATGTGAACTTTGCAGGTTATAAACAGCTGTAGATTTAAAAATTATCGTATTGTACAGAATGATTATTTACACAGAATTATACAGTAGTGCAGTTAAGATAAGTGAGATATGTGGATAATTTCTACAGAGGCTATATAAAGTACTAGTGGTTGTGAGTGGTGGTTCAGTCCGTGTTATTATTGTGTGTATGAGGGTACAGTTGTCCATTGTGTGTGTAGGTGGCTGTGGGTTTGTGTGGGTCAGATGTCAGGAGGCAGAGTTCAGGAGTCTGACAGCTGTGGGGAAGAAGCTGTTCCGGTACCTGGTGGTCTTAGTCCGCAGGCTCCTGCAGCGCCTCCCAGAGGGCAGGAGGGTGAAGAGTCCATGTGATGGGTGACTAGGGTCTTTGATGATTTTCCCAGCCCTTTTCAGACACTGCTTCCTGTAGATGTCCTTTATGGCAGGAAGTGGTGCTCTGGCGATGCGTTGGGCAGTTTTCACAACCCTCTGCAACGCCTTCTGGTCCGAGGCAGAGCAGTTCCCGTACCAGACTGTTATAGAGTTGGTCAGGATGCTCTCGATGGTGCAGCAATAGAAGTTCACCAGGATGTCTGAGGACAGGTGGTTCTTCCTCAGTCCTCAAGAACAAGAGGCGCTGGTGAGCCTTCTTGACCAGCTTGGAGCAGTTGGTCGTCCAGATGAGATCCCTGGAGATGTGAACTTCCAGGAACTTGAAGCTGCTCACACGCTCCACAGCCGTCCCCTTAATGTAGATGGGTGGATGTGGGTCAGCATTCCTCCTGTAGTCCACAATGAGCTACTTGGTCTTCTCGGTGTTAAGCAGCAGGCTGTTTGTGTCGCACCACTCAGCCAGATGATCCACCTCCTCTCTGTAGGCAGCCTCATCGTTGTCACTGATGAGGCCATTCACCGTGGTGTAATCTGCAAACGTAATGATGGTGTTAGAACCACCAGCAGGTCTGCAGTCGTGGGTGAAGAGGGAGTAGAGGAAAGGGCTCATCACACAGCCTTGTGGTACACCAGTGTTCATTGTGATTGTAGATGAGCAGTGGTTATCCAGCCGGACATGTTGGGGGCAGTTGGTCAGGAAGTCCAGTAACCATTTGCATATGAGGGAACTGATGCACAGGTCTGTCTGTTTCCTGATGAGTTGTGAGGGGTTGATTGTATTGAATGCTGAACTGAAGTCTATAAACAGCATTCTGACGTAGGTGTTGTTGTTGTCCAGGTGTGAGAGGACAGAGTACAGTGCGATGGAGACTGCATCCTCTGTGCTCCTGTTCTGGCGGTATGCGAATTGGTGGGGGTCCAGGGTGGGGGGGGAGACAGGATTTGAAGTGTGCTAGGACCAGCTGCTCTAAGTACTTTGTGATGATGGGGGTGAGTGCTACTGGGCGGTAGTCATTTATCTGCCAAAAAACAAAATAACCAAAAAAAGGTGTTTTTTTTTTTTTTTTATAAACAACCAGAATGTCAATGAAGCAGTAGCGCATCTGGGTCAAGACTTAACGCAATTTGCAGGTTATTGTAAGACAGGGGGGTCGAACATAAGACAAAGTTGACAGAATAGGCCCAGCAAGGCTCTAATCTGCCCCACTGTTGGAGTTTTAGCTGTAAGTTTTTCAACTTTTTCTACTGATAAAGACTTCCCCCATGGCCATTGAGACTACACCAAAGTAATTAAGTAATCGGTAAACAATTAAATGGAGAAAAAGAGGAACCTATCAACTAGAGAGATGTCTGTTTTTTTTTTTAAAGGGGATGTTCAGTGAATTAATTTTTTTTTAAACTACAGGACAGTGTGGGCTTCTTTACATTGACAGACAAGGAAAATTTCACTGGTCCAACGCACTTAAGATTAAGGACAAGCAATTCTTGTAAACTGTATAGGAACAGATGGATGGAGGAATGGACAATGGACACCCTGCTATTGCATAAGCTCACTGGTCCTTTGGCCAGATGGTCTGAAGTAAATGAAACCTCAGTAAACAAAAACTGAGGACCTTCATTGAAGACGGTCCAAAAATTCCTCTATAAAAGGTATATTTCTATAAAATGTAGGAAAGCAGAATATTTTGATTATTTTTGCTTGTTGAATACATTTTCTTGACAGAAAAAATGTTATTGATTAATTGAATCCTACACAGATGATGCCCTGTATCCCTGTTTATTTGTTCAGAGGTTTTAAGCAGGGCATTTGACCACAGCATTATATAGAAAGACAATCCCATCAAGACACCCTGGGCCTAACTACAGTCAAAGTTATGTATACAAATGAGTCTCTGACTACAGCACTTTACATTAGATGGTCTCATCTGTAATTCAGATGCAAGCCTCATCACAACGCCTGTGTGCAGAGGCACAGGAGTCTGACACTAGATAACTGCCTGTGTGGGTGTGCATGTGTAAAAGAGAGTGTGAGAGAAAATGTGAGAGACATGGAGTGCTAGGATGTGTGTTTTTGTGCATGTAAAATCCCCATAGAGTCACAGTTCTGCTCTTCAGACTAACAGTACATCTCGCACACTAATTCAATAACAGAACTGCCGTGGTGTGTAAGCCTCTTAATAAGCAGCATGCCTTGTCTGTCTTTCTCCCGATCCCTCGACTCACTACTGCTTTCACTCACTGCGCTCTGCTTTCCCACCTTCCATCTGCTTCACCCTGCCTTCGTCATCTACCTCTGTTCCTCCTTAACGCTTGTCTATCTTCATGTGCTCACTCATTCTCTGCCTCTCAGGATTGCTCTCCACACTCTCTTTAACTCTATGTGCTCCCTCCCGACTCATCTCCTCCTTTTTCTCCATTTATCTCTCCTTTCATCTGTCACAGCCACCTCCTACCCCTTCTCTTTCTCTCACCCTCCCTCCACGCCTCTGTTCTAGTGAGTGGTCGGTCTGCAGGGTGCTTGTTATCCAGCACCTTTCCAGACATCCCTCGGTTGGGAAGCCAGACAACCAGACAGGCGGCAGGGCAGATAGACAGACAAAAGAAGAGCAGCAAGGAGGAAAGAGTGACAGCCGGGCAGCCTCTGCAGCAATACTGACAGGCAGGAGGAAAGGCAAAAAAATTGCAACTGGACGGCAGACGTCCATGGAGACAGCTAAGAGAGTAGTCTGTCAAAAAGACAAGACGGGCTGTCAGTAAGAGGTTACCAAACCGGTAAGAAGACAGATAACGGCAGACAAGTAGGAGAGAAACAGGTAGGCAGAGTAGCCAGACAGGTCGCCACAGGCCGGTGTGTAGCAGCCAGCCAAACTACGAGCCCAGCATCCCAACATGCCAGAGGGCCAGTGGGTGCACGGCTGACAAACACTGCCGCTGTCTGGGCCTGGCACGGTACTGCAGGCGATCACTGATGCCCGCATAGTGATGAATAACAGTCTAATTACAGGCTGTTCAGTTACCTCATCCTAAAACCGGTAGTAAGGGTCAGAGGAATGGAGTGAACATTAAGGTCAGCGTCATTTGGCGTTTAAATAAAACTTCAGCTTTCCAGCACCTTGAAAGCAAAGCTCCACTAGCTGCTGAAGAGATAATTAACGTGCACGTTTTCATCCACAGTTTGCGTAGACTGTTACTCAAACAACAGTATTCACTTATTTTTACAGTTTTAGTATTGGTGACTATTGAAGCAACAGCTACACTGCGGTGAATTTAAGATTAAATACTGCTATGTAGCAGAGCAGGCCATGACAAGAATACGAATAGTGTATTATAAGCAGAGACCATTTCAAAGCACAAAGCTAATATTGTTTGTAAATGGCACTGACAAATTTTCCTTTTGTCCTACGAATTCTTTGTGGAAAAGTGTTGCCGTGTGATGTTAAACAGACTTTTTTGATAACGCTGAAGCAAACTGGACCTCATCATAACCATCAAATGCTGCCTTAATTCATGTCAGGAGGGATTAATGTTAAAACATACGTATTTCCTCAACTGTACTCCAATAAAAGTCATCATGTTACCACAAGAATGGACTACAAAAGCATTACTTTCACACTCAGGAAGTGATTTTACCAGACGCAGGCTTGCAGCACTTGTGCAGTGCTCCAGTTTCACCATATGGTGAAGATTTCAGTCCAGGCAAATTCCAATCACTCTGACTCAGCAAAATCCATTAGCCTTTCCTCTGCTCACCAGATGTGGCAATGGCTCCTTTCAGAGCAATCCACCAAAAAAATAAACATTAACATGCTAAGACTTTAATTGCAGAGCCCGTGTTCTGAAATATAAACATCAATAACCTGGCTCAGAGTTAAAGCTTTGAAATTATTTAGTGTGTAATAAGCTCACCTAGTTGGAAGGACTGCCTGGAGCATTGCAGAACCTTTTTATTTCATCACAAAGTTAAGAAACAGAGTGCTTTGTCATCAGGCTATTGCAACCTTTACAGTCATTACTGCCAGCTATTTCCACAGGCTGTGTGTGGGGTTTTTTCTTGATGGTCTGTCACCCAGATCTCTGCACTCTGGCTGTCTTCCTACTGGGTCAAGTCACAATGACAGGAAATTATGAGCCTTCTTCTTTGGGAGCGATACAAGTGGCTTTGCAGAAACTAACAACAGGGAAACTCAACAGTCTTCTCATCCTCACAGTCAAAAACAAGCCATAAAAGCCATCCACCATTTCCTTAAAGTTGAGGTTTAAAAATGCCAACAAGTCATTATATTTAATCCTGCCAAAATAATAAAAATCCCAAATTAAATTCAACTGGCACAGATCACAAGTAACTGAGGATATTTTTCCAACAGGTCTTGAAATTTCCATCTTTAAGCAATTTTAACTAGTTGACTGCTGGTAACTGTTCAAATTTACTGGAATTTCTGCACCCCGAATACTGCCGATTTATGTTTTTGTAGTGGTTAGTTCTGGCGGTACTACATCGTTCTTTACTTGCCAACACATCATTACAAGATCAGTCAAGAGAAGGCACAGAAAATGACCGGACACACTGAAGCGAGATGAAAAAGCAATGACTGGAGGTGAGTCACAAAGGAAGAATACAGCCTTAGATGCCTTTCTGAACTGGCTGTACAATTTATCATGCATGGTGGGAGGTCATTTAGAGGTAGAGGAAGGCGGGTCTGCATCCTATTGATAGAACAAATAGTACAGATTGTTTATATGGAAGCATATATACGGGAACAGAATAATTTGTGCCAGCTGGTGGAACAACAGTATTTGGATTAGGAAGAAAGATGTGCAAGCTGAAAAACGTATTCTAATGTTGTTATAAAATGCTGCACATTTAATATTTGGTTCCATTTCTTAGTTAAAAGTGCCTCCGTCTAGGAATAAAACTTTTCAGTGAAATTTCTTTCTATTCTGTAGACTAATGTTTAAAAAAGTTTTAAGGGTCAAGCTCATTTGTGGTGATACAATGTTTTCCATCACTTTGATTCAACTATAAAAAATTCAGGGTTAACAAACAAATTTTAACTTACCTCACAAATACAATGCAATATACTGTAAAATATTGATACTCCATTTTCATCCTGCAGAAAAAGCCTAAATTAACAAACATTAGTACATCCATGACTATTTTTGACTGGCAGATTTGTTGCTTAAATTGATTCGATATGCTCTTCCTTATTTTCTGTCATTTACAGATGTTGCTAATGTGCTGGATGCTTGCATTAACATGGACAATAATTGAGTACAATTAGGTTAGATGATGTGCAAATAAATAATGTCCGTTAGCCAAAATCAGCATGTTTCAGACACACACATGAAAATGTTACTTACAAACAGGAATACATCTGTATTTGTTAGTGACTATTTAAAAAAAACAAAAAAACAAAAAAATCAACTTACTTATTCAAACACTCTTTAGATAAGTGAGCTCTACACAATAATGTGTGCAAGGTTTTGTACTAGAAAATGTGTACACATGTATTTGATGAAATCTGAATGCTCCTTTGTATTCAGCTGAAATTCTAGTTTAAGACATTTAACTGTGAACATCAGTTAAAGAGGCAGATTATATCTGATTATTGGTATATAAAAAAAAAAGACAGCATATAAAACTTTTATGAGATGGAAGAAGGAATAAATGTACTTTTGAGAATTTTTAATCAAATTATTATATATTATTATGATGATATGTCTATAGCCATCTTATGATATAATTAAAAAAAATATTTATGAAAATATTATTATTTTATTTCTTTGATTGATTATAATTACATTGGGAAGACCATATAGTAAATAACTGAAAAATATAAATACACAAGGTTATCAAAGTCAGACCCCTGACTTAGTATTATGGTCAGTACTGTGACAAACATCCATCCACTACCGCAGTGTGTTTGCTTTAGTTAGCTGCAGGGGATTGAACTGACCACATTCTTGCTTCCTGTCTCCTCCTGGGTCTCTTCATGTGCCAGCCTAACAAACCATTATGTTGCCAGATCAATAAAGACGATGAATGCTAAATTACTGGTCACACCGGATCCAGATGAAATAACTGGGGGGTGATTCACATCTGAGAAATGTAGCTGTTAAGACCTCAGGCTGATTTCCCAGAGTCATGTCAGCATGAGAACATTTTTACAACAATTAGAGGATATCTGGCAAGAATTCATCATTATCCCATATCGTGAGCTGGCTAGTGAACTGCGAGTGCAGTGTTTGAACGTCAATCTAATTTGTTTCAATTGAAAGATGAACTCTAGGAAGGAAAACAATGAAAACAGATGAATTATGAACAACAATGAGGACGTAGGAGGGCAAGCAGGGCAGGGCTATTTCTTTGTATCTACTTATTTGTCCAAATACAGGATGTGGTAAAGGGTCCACTGGGACATATAGAAGTATTAAACCCTCATAGAGATTACAACATGTTATCAGACATGCCATTTCTTAACATTAGAGCTCCCATCGCCACCCCCTCAAAATGGTAATGCAAAACTATTACAGCTTACTTCAGCATTCAGGGAAATCCCTTGAAAGCCAAATGGTGGTTACAAATGTGAAGCAGCACCTCAGAGCTAAAAGTGAGCACCACGACTATGAGTAACAGATGTCTTAGGGTACAGACCCAGCACGTTTAGGGTGACTTTGAATGTAGAAACACATTTTTAGAAAAGAAGATCATATGTAAAGTCAGTGAAAGTGACATATTTCTTGTCAAAAGGAGCATCTTGTCAAAGTGACACCAAGTTCGTTTTGGGATTTTTGGATTCTTTTCGCAGAAGGCAGCTATTCGTGACCACAAGTGTTTATCAACTGTCTATGATCAAACAAATAACATATGTGAATTCTGCTTCGCAGGGGATTTTCACTGTAGGGTTAGCCAAGTTTACAAAGAGTGATGATCGCTACAGTAAATTAAAAATGACTTTCATAATGGGTCAGCTTCCTGGAAACGAATGCTTCAAACAGATGGAGACGAGCACAGATTAAAATGAACAATCAGGAAATCATCCATCCAGTTTCTATCGCTTAATCCTGTTCAGGTGTGTGCAGGCTACAAGCTATTTGAGCAGTTTGTAGGGCTATTATGAGGCCATCATAGGGACGCGGTGACAAAAACATCTGCATTAGCTCACAGATTTACAAAATAAAATAAAAAATATATCTATAATAAAAACTAAAAAAACCTAAAACTAAAAATATCTATGATAAAACTAAATAATTTAAAGTAAATAATCTAACCTATGCCACAAACCCTGGGTAGCAAACAAACAGTCCCCAGTAGACCTACACAGACACGGAGACAACATGCAAATTTTTCCATTCTGTTGGGACATGGAACACAATAACCTTTGAAACAGTGACACATCCAGACTGAATCCTCTCTATATTTTTGAAGAACTTAAGGCCACCTTTCTCCCATTTTCGACACTGTCTGAAACTTTTATGACCATTTCATTGGTATTTAGGTTGTGCTCAATGACTGGTCAGTCTCCGTCAGCAATAAAATGCTGTAAAGTATTGAAATGTTTGGGCAGAACTTGGCATGATGTTACTGAACTACGGACTTTGAGATTTAATTCAAGGGGTTAAAAAAGATTATATTATTATATTTCTTTAATATTTACTTTATTAGTGTTCTATTTTAAGTGGTCAAATGTAAATGGACTATTTATTCAAAAGCTGTTTATGAACAGGCAAGGAGATTTTTGTTGTATTTTTTAATCAATTAGGCAGGTAAAAGGCAAGTGGAATAGCCATCCTCAGAATGTAAAAAAATTAAAAGAAAAACAAAAGAACTCAAAACCACCAAAAAGATAATGGAGAAAATGTGGAGAAACAACATAAATAATTCAGGTACAAAAATTAAGAGCTCACATGAGCTTCGCAACATAATAAAGTCTGATTGTTTATGGAAGACAACAATGAGGATGATCGCAGGATCCTTTCCATGGGAATTTTTTTTTTACAAGTTTCATCCTCTGCTGAACAACATGTTCAAGAATGTAAACATAACACACACAAAGAGATAAAGGGAAGGCTTCAAACACTACAAGATTTAAACCACTCCTCAGGTTTTTGAACAGCAATGCTAGATCTGCAATTTTGCAGAACAAACAACCAAAAAATGAAAAGCGATTTATCCAACAATATCTGTAAGAGAGGAAGCTAAGATCTGCCCGTACCAGAGTAAAGTATGGAGTATGCTTTTAACACCTCATGATCTGACACATACTCTGTAACACACACTAGAGGCAGTGTGATGCATGGTCATGTATGCCTTTCACTGGGTCACTAAAACACAGAAGACACAAGATGAATTCTGTGTTTAGGGATATAACTGCTGGTAAAATTCAGACAAATGTAGCAAAGTTTACTAGAAAGACAATGTACAATGAAACTAAATACAGTATACAGTGAAAGCAACCCAGGACATTTTAAATTTCAGGAAGTGGATTATTCTGCAATCAATTACCTGATCTGTACCTGACAGAATGCTTTGAGTGGAAACATAAAGAGCCTAAAGCTCCTCAAACAACATCTGAACACAGTCACTGTATAGGTCTGGCAAAGCATCACAAAGGAGGAAACCTGTTATTTGGTCTGATCTGAACCTGACAGAACAGCATTCCACTCGCTTAAAGCAAACATAATGGCCTAAAATCCTTCAAACAAACACTGAAGACAGCCTCAGTATAGGTTTGGCAAAGGATCACAAAGGAGGAAACCTATTAGTTGGTCATGTTTATGAATTCCAAATTTCAGGCAGTCACTGCTTGTGAAGAATCCTCAACAAAGAAATCTAAAATATTTGTTAAGTTAATATGTCTACATTTGAGTCCCTGAAAATAGGGGACAGGGTATACAGTGGGGCAAAAAAGTATTTAGTCAGCCACCGATTGTGCAAGTTCCCCCACTTAAAATGATGACAGAGGTCAGTAATTTGCACCAGAGGTACACTTCAACTGTGAGAGACAGAATGTGAAAAAAAAAAATCCATGAATTCACATGGTAGGATTTGTAAAGAATTTATTCGTAAATCAGGTTGGAAAATAAGTATTTGGTCAATAACAAAAATACAACTCAATACTTTGTAACATAACCTTTGTTGGCAATAACAGAGGTCAAACGTTTACTATAGGTCTTTACCAGGTTTGCACACACAGTAGCTGGTATTTTGGCCCATTCCTCCATGCAGATCTTCTCAAGAGCAGTGATGTTTTGGGGCTGTCGCCGAGCAACACGGACTTTCAACTCCCGCCACAGATTTTCTATGGGGTTGATGTCTGGAGACTGGCTAGGCCACTCCAGGACTTTCAAATGCTTCTTACGGAGCCACTCCTTTGTTGCCCGGGCGGTGTGTTTTGGATCATTGTCATGTTGGAAGACCCAGCCTCGTTTCATCTTCAAAGTTCTCACTGATGGAAGGAGGTTTTGGCTCAAAATCTCACGATACTTGGCCCAATTCATTCTGTCCTTAACACGGATCAGTCGTCCTGTCCCCTTGGCAGAAAAACAGCCCCTAGCATGATGTTTCCACCCCCCATGCTTCACAGTAGGTATGGTGTTCTTGGATGCAACTCAGTATTCTTCTTCCTCCAAACACGACGAGTTGAGTTTATACCAAAAAGTTCTACTTTGGTTTCATCTGACCACATGACATTCTCCCAATCCTCTGCTGTATCATCCATGTGCTCTCTGGCAAACTTCAGACGGGCCTGGACATGCACTGGCTTCAGCAGCGGAACACGTCTGGCACTGCGGGATTTGATTCCCTGCCATTGTAGTGTGTTACTGATGTGACCTTTGTTACTTTGGTCCCAGCTCTCTGCAGGTCATTCACCAGGTCCCCCCGTGTGGTTCTGGGATCTTTGCTCACCGTTCTCATGATCATTTTGACCCACGGGATGAGATCTTGCGTGGAGCCCCAGATCGAGGGAGATTATCAGTGGTCTTGTATGTCTTCCATTTTCTGATGATTGCTCCCACAGTTGATTTTTTTCACACCAAGCTGCTTGCCTATTGTAGATTCACTCTTCCCAGTCTGGTGCAGGTCTACAATTCTTTTCCTGGTGTCCTTCAAAAGCTCTTTGGTCTTGGCCATGGCGGAGTTTGGAGTCTGACTGGTTGAGGCTGTGGACAGGTGTCTTTTATACAGATGATGAGGTCAAACAGGTGCCATTCATACAGGTAACGAGTGGGGACAGAAAAGCTTCTTACAGAAGACGTTACAGGTCTGTGAGAGCCAGGGATTTTCCTTGTTTGAGGTGACCAAATACTTATTTTCCACCCTGATTTACGAATAAATACTTTACAAATCCTACCATGTGAATTCATGGATTTTTTTTTCACATTCTGTCTCTCACAGTTGAAGTGTACCTCTGGTGCAAATTACTGACCTCTGTCATCATTTTAAGTGGGGGAACTTGCACAATCGGTGGCTGACTAAATACTTTTTTGCCCCACTGTAGATGGTGGTAATTCCCCAACAGCTGAGGCAGTATTTCTGTTCAGCTGCTTGAATTAGAGCTGAAAATCTGCACTTGAACAGGTTTTGATTGATTCATTTCAGAGCTACTATTGTGCTTAAAGAAAAAAAATGAAAATTGCTACTTGTTACCAATTGCTACTTCATATTAAAACATTTTAAATGGACCCATTTGATTATAAAAATATTGCCAACATTGCGTCTGTAAACATATTTAGTACAACTAAATGGCATTAATCAGCTCAGTGTCTTATTGCATTCTGAATTCAACACCAGGGAGAAATGGGCTGAGCACTATGCAAGTAAATGCCTCTGTCTCTCAAGTCCTTGGGAATGAACCCATTGAACTCCCCGAGGTGTATGGAAATAACTAGCAGATCTTATATCCACTCTGCCATCTAGTGGCCAGAAGCCATTATTGCTTCTAAAGATACGTTAAGTAGCAACAGATGGTAAGATTTCAAATCCATTTGTTTGTGGTTAAATGGTGAAAAGAAGGTGGGCCTTCTTGTTTAATAACATTTTTTGACAGTGGCGATGAAAACATGCAGGGTTTAAGCACAAGTTAGAAGAAAATGTGATTTATTATGGTAATAAAAATGACATGAACAACCAGAAAATCACTTTGTTATTACATAATCAAACCATACTTTCTTGGTTAAATCGACTATCCCATGAGTGTCAAATTAAAATAGTTACTTCATGTACTTGCTGTGAACAGGTGGTGTTTATAAACAGATTAAACAGATCTTTCAGCTCAAATGAGCAACTCATAACAACATGGTATTAACTTCAGGCATTTTAAAACACAAAGAAACAGTTAAAACTAGTATTTTTGCTCTTTTAGCACAGACAAGAAAAAGAATGGAAATATAAGATAAAAACGAAACAGGAAATGCATGACCTGTGTGAGAAACAGCACTAACTGCAGCAATGAAACTAAAAGTAGTAGTTGAAATAAAACCAACCTTTAAGATCACAAAATCCAAAGTATTTTGTTGTAATATAAAACAAATATAAAACCTGAATTTTAAATATAAAATAGAACCTACAATAAAAAACAACCAGATGGTAACCTAGACTCCACCGCACAATCTTTTACCAATAAAGTTAAATTTAATGTTTTCCACTAAACCAAATGAGAATGAAACAAATATTTTAGAAACAGATGTTGTTAATTCTCATATCAACCATTATTTTAACATATAGGCATACGCCCAGCTTACTAGTCAGCGTCTGCGAATTGGTCTGGCTCAGTGGGAATGATGTGACGGGACCATATCAAGGGGTGTGGGTGGTGCACCGCTGGGTTGTAACTGGCTGACACTGGCAGGGCTGCTGTGTCCCTTTGCTTCAGTGTCAGGTCTTGCAAAGCAAAACGGAGGACGTCTTCTGGACCTGAAACAGGCAGCAACACACGTCATGGCCTGAATCCTAAAAGTAGTACTGACACCTACAGTAACATCAGCTTCAATGAAAACAGGATGCTGAAGGACTGAAATTTGCTGTTTCTAATATTGATTTTTAATTTAGTATATATCCTGGCACTTTTATGCACAGTTGACCATTTAAATGAAAGGAAATGTAGATAACACTTTATAACTGCAATGAGCCATTTCAAAAGTGGCTCTGTGTGGCAAGACTCACTTTTCTAAGGACTTTGGTTTCAGCAGTTTTCCTTTATGACAGAAAAAGTAATGACTACTACTACTATTAATACACATCAGGTAAACTTTAAAATTCCCTTGTTTGACCTCAGTGGTAAAGATATATTCAGTAATCAACCTTACAACAACACTAATTTATAAACTTATTACTTATGCATGTATATAATAACTAAGACATTTAAATTCAGTACTGTAAAGAGAGTAGATGTCATGAAAATGTTTTTTCTTTACCATAAGGTCTGGCCCCAAAACACATGTTTTTCCAGTCAGAGCGTGTGCCCTCCTGGATCTCTTTTTCCCAGTCTTCCTCCGCTTCTGTGTGTGTGGGTGAAAGAATTTCCGGGTAGACGACTTCTTTGTCTCTGCAAGAGGGCTCATGTTAATTAAAGTGTTCCATAATCAGAGGGAAGGGAAATTAATTACATATCTGAAATACATTTCAGGTTGTTAAGAGGCAGTATTTTTGGCCACAGTTTACATCTGATGTGTGCATAAAACCATTAATGTTGGAATTAATGTAACTGTGTGCTTTAAAAAGTGCTCTACAAATAAAGGTATATTTATGAGTATTATAGAGTATTTGTATGCTTTAATTCATGCTGTCATTATGTGAATGAGATGAAAAAAATAATTTACCATTCCCATACGTTTTCACTGAATATAATAATTCAGTATGATATGCACAACTCATTCTTCACATCCATACTTGGTGCTGGAAGAAGCTTTGATGCATCTCTCCACTCAGTCTCAAGCATTAAAGAGCTATGGGAAGATGGGCTGTTTATACAAGAGCAGCTGGTCAGGGTGATAGAAGGGCAGCAGGACGGTTATCTGCTCTTTTGTGCAAAGAATTAACCTCCAGCGGGCTGCTCATGTACATGTTTATGTCGCTCTGATGCACCTGTTATCACTTTAATTTGCACCGAAACGAGTGAAATGGATTCACAATGATTTATGCTTTTTACCTGGACAGAATGATATCCCTTAAGTCTCTGTGTGTAAATCTACAGACAGATTTGAGCCTAACTATTATGTTTTTAGTGTTCATACTGTGCTGGCTGGAGATTTAAGAGACAGATATGCACAAGAATATTGATATCACTCTCATATGTTACTCACAGCAAGATAAGCCGTTATCTAAAATAATAACTAAAGCATTCAATATTCTGTCGTCTCAGCTGAAACTTCACTCAAGTTGGGACTGAAAGCATTTATTCTTCTACTTCATGAGTATAATTTTTGTACAGAAATAGTTTTAATGACTGTTTCCAATACAAAATTATAGTGTGAAATTGTCTGGACTACAGAAGCTTTTATAATTTCACATATTCAATCTATGGACACATCTGAATCCCCCTCGCTCTGTGCACAGTCCCACTGGAATGGCATTCCCTAGGCTGTTCCCATAAAGCTGGAAGCATAGAATTGAGAACTGCCCTTGCTTGAAGTAAAGGACCCTGGCTAACCCTAAAAAACAACCCCATAGCACTATCCCTCCTCCATCAAACTTTACAGTTGACTTTTATGCACCTTGTTCTGTACTTCAGGGCTGAGTTTCAATGGTTTGTAATTTATGAGGGAAGAACTTCACAAACTTAACCGATTTATTACAAAAGTGGCATCCTATTACAGTACCCCACTCAGATTTAGTGAGGTCTTTAGAACAACCCATTCTTTCACAAATGTTTGTATTTGTTTTTATGCAGAAGGGAGTAAACTTGACTCATCTCCATCATCTGAGCATTAAGTATTACTTATCTGTCTCAGGGCCTCTGCAGTAGTAAATCTTGCTACTCTAGGGCTGTTATTAATGGTCCACTGCAAAACCATTAAAAACATGTTGATTTGAAGTAGAATCAACACATATAGGTATATATAGGCTGGACTTGAGAACTTTAAGATTAAGATAAGTGATGCACCTCGTCTTGTGTCTCGATCTCCTCCATCTTTTCTTCTTCCCTGACGCTGATAGGCTGGGATCTGGTACCTTTTGGTCAATGTTACTGGGCGGAGCACTAACTTTGGCTGAGTTACCACTCAGAAGATCTTTACTGCCATTTCCATCAGATGCTGGGGCATCACAGAGAGCTGGAATTTTGCATGCTTGTTTCTTGAGGGTCCCTGAGGGTGCTGCTTTTGTACTCTTGCCTTTGTAGCCATAGTTAAAATAATCGTTAATCCTGTATGTGGGTTTAGGACCATGCTGTGTGCCAGCTGGTGTGCTCCTACTGATTCTGCTGGCAGAAGCTGAGCATCCATTGTAAACAACTGCTCCATTAACCAAACCTGTGTTGTTGATCAGATCATTGGTTTTACAGCTGTTGCGATAGGTTCCCCTTCTGTTAGGCTCAAAGTTCATACAAGCCTGAGGCATCGCTTCACCTGTGAAACAGATGGAAGAGATTGGCTGAATTTCTTAGATGATTTGTGTGAGTCGAGTGTGATTAGACCAAAAGTGACACAAATGTTATACTTGGACTTCTTTAGAGACTTTAGTTAATAATGAAAACATGTCATTAACGGCACCAACAGACCTCAGGTTATTTACATATCAAAGAGATTGCCTAATTCTTACAGTGACTGACACTGAGAACATAATACTTTCAAATGTAAATTACTGACAAGTCTCCTTCCCTTTATACTAAGGAATGTTGGTTTTAGTGACGTTTCTAAACATATTTCCTGTATTAAAGTCTGATTCACAAACATTTACTTTTAGTGTGAATAGGCAGCTTTGAGCTGACAAATCTGGATATCGTCTGATTAGCAGTAGCTTCATTTTTTTTCAGCATGACAATAATCCCAACCACACTGCCAATGAAGTAAACGCCACATGGAACTAAAAATCCCCCCCACCCACAGTGAAACAGTATCTGTAATGGATTGGTCTTCCCAGAGCTCTGACCTCATCAGTATTGAAACAGTGTGCGATCAATTTGTCAGAAGAGGGAACAAAAGCCAGCCAACATCCAAAAGCTTTTGGGTGTCCTTTAGGATGCCTGGAAAACTACTCCTGAAGACTACTTAAAGAAATTACAAGAAAATCTGTCTAAAAGAGGCATCCATACCATTATTGACTTTCATTAATTGTAAAAAACCTGTTTTTGCCTCTTATACTGTTTTTTCCATTTATGTTTGCAAATGCTTAATAAATCTCTGCACCCATCTCATTCTTTTTCCTTTTACAATACCAAAAAAAGATGGGGTGGCTCAAAACTTTTGCACAGGACTATATAAAAAGTCTAAACTTGGGGAATGGTTTTAATGAGGACTTAAAACTGTGCAATTCATTTTTTGTCTAGTGCATATACTGACTGATGATTGTTTTTGGTGAAATTTAGTTGGTGTGTAGAAAGCAATGGCGGTCCATTAAGCTAAACTTTCAGCCTAAACCTTTTCAGTCAACACCTTTCTTACTTTTTTCTGTCAAATAGTTATTTTCATTGGTATTAATAAAAAAATATACACAATAAATAATTTAAATCGTAAACAATGTTTCCTTAACAATAACCAAACATACTAACTGACACTTAGCTAGCTTTGTGCTCTTTTAACCCCAGTGAATGTAGGCGCCCTGTTTTCTGTTAGCGGGCTAACAACTTTAGCGCCGTTATCAACAGCTATCGTCATGCCGGCTGCTAAAAGTTTGTGAGCTTCCTGTGGGAAGAAAACAATAGGGAGCAGATAACATACACGGAAAGCACTAAGTTATGCGTTCACATGCAAGTTTACCTTAAAACATCACTCACATTATGCTTAACTTTAATTTAACTCTTACCTGCACCACACCAGCCGCGTGCAGCACCCAGGTGATCAAATGAAGCTGCGCAGTTCGCCGATAGGAGGCGCCAGAGTACACAAATACTGCTCCGAGAGCAGGTACAAATAAATATAAATGAAAGAAGATAAAGAATAAAATATAAAAATTAAACTAATGTATAAAAATAAATAAATGAATAAATAAATAAAACAATAACTGGCATTTATAATCCGCATTTATAAATTAACTGTAATGTAATTAGTCAAATTCAGTAAAACTACATGTATAAAAGCACCAGTCACAATCAAATCAGATAAAAATATTTTTACTGTCGTTGCTCCAAAATAATGTCGCAAGGAAGATTTATTTAATTATTGTTTTTGGTTTGTTTTTTCCCCTCAATGCCTGGCCCTACATGGGTATTGACCATACATATCTAAACAGCGCAGGGCAGCACGGTGGTGCTAATAGCACTGCTGCCTCACAGCAAGAACTCAGGTAAGGAGACCCTGGGTTTGAATCCATCATCTGGCCAGAGCCTTCCTCTGTGTTCTGTCTGCATGGGTTTGAATGTCCCCAGTAACTACAGTCCAAAGACATGTAGTTAGTGGAGTTAGGTTAGATGGTGATTCTAAATGTGAGCGTGAATAGTCGTCCAGAGTGAACTCTGCCCCTGACCCTATGGCAGATGGGTACTGGTGGTACAAGTAATGTATGACAGACCCCAAGTGATCTTGGTCAGGGTTTGAGTTCTGTGTGTAAAGAATTTGACATGTCGATTGCTTAAACATAGAAAAGAGTTTGAAGTTTCCATTTTCCATTAGAACCACCATGTGCTTCTTCTTTCAGCTGCTCCTTTTATGGGTCACCACAGCAGATTACCGCCTTTGCCACACCAACCTTCTGCATGTTTTTTTCAGCAATGATCCATGAAGCTTCTCAGTGGTCTTCCTCTTTTTTGTGTCTGACAGTTCCATCGTCTTCCCTTTGCATGTCCAGAGCATTTCAGCCTTGCCTTTCTTACTTTGTTTCCCAACCATTCATGTGCTGCTGAACTCAAAACTCTAAAAGTAAAACAAAAGGTAACGTGGGAAGCTTGATTATTTAAGTATTTAGTAGTGAACTCATTTCACAAACTTGATTTTCATAAGATTGGATTGATTTGGAAACAACAGCCTATTTTTTACATTGAGATCATGAGAAGATTCTTCGAGAGATACTTTAAGTGTGACTAAAGTATAAATGGTTTGAAACTACACTTAGACTTGAAGAAATGCCTGAAAATTGTACCTTAAATGGAAAAAGGTGATCCCTATGAAGAGGATTGATTTAGACAAGGAAGTTGAAAAGTTTTCAAAGCAACTAGTCAAAAGCAAAAGTCATTACAATATTTATCATTTGCATATGATTTGTCTGTTAAAATAATGTTTTCTTTTAAGGATAATTAAAAAACAAAATGACAAAAAAACTAAAAAACATGTGATGCTTCCCTTTTCCTCTGGGAGTCAAAATGAATGGTTTGCCACCTTGATCAAATTAAGAGAAATCTTACTTGATATGCTATGTGGTATTTCACACAGTTGTACTTTCACAACTCTGTGACAACAATTTAAACAAAGTCATTTCCTGTCCGAGCACAGCAGTCACATGCAAAAAAACAAGATCCACAAAGAAAAGGTCTTAGTCGGGTGTGAAAGAGCTCTATTGTTTTCCACAGTGTCCTCACATCAACCTACCAAACACGTTTGAAACCAATGATTAGCATCGAACCTCTTCAGGAAAGCTTTGCACTGTAGAGAAGGGGGGAGGGAAAGCAATTTTAAAGGGCACCTATAACACATTCAGCTTCAAACCAATCTAAAAGGTTTGCATTTGGTTTTTCTAGCCTGGGCTACACAACTCCAGCTGTGAGCACAGAAGCACCACCCACTGCTGTTCAGACCCTCTGATTTGTGAGGTGCAGCCTATACTTGATAATCCCGTAGCTGTAAAATTAAATTAAACATAGATTTATGCACACATATACGCAAAGGAGTTATCCCTAAATCTTAAAAGGTTAAAAATCTTTAAGATTTCCCATATGAGAATACACAATACACACAAACACATAAAATAAAACTTTTAAGTTAAAACATTCTCATTTGGCGACATGACTATTTTCATGCCAGCGCAAACACTTTTATTTACAGCAAAGTACATAATGGCAGCTAAGACAGCAGCAGCATACACTTTAGGCACAATGTTGATGTTTTAGAAACTATAGCTGAATTCAAATGAAAATAACAGAAATTTCATGAGGCAACATCACTGCCAAAGCCATTTTTTATTGCTATTTAAGATGACTGCATCCAATCGGATCGTCCTAATAACAGAAAGCTAAAAGCCATGAGTTTGTGACAGTTTTTACAGCTCGGTGTGTCTTGAATTTTTGTTTTTTTACTTGAAGAATGGCATAACTGGATTAAAAGTGAAAAGATTTAAGATGCAAAACAGGACACAGATCAGCAGGTACTGGTAATAAGTTAATATTGCTCATAATAGTCACCGTTTAAGTTAGGAAGACAGTAAACAACCATATATAAAAACCCACTTTGAAGCTGATTGAAAATCAGTGGACTTACTGAATCTAACAAAAACCTTGAAAAAAAACTCAAAAATCATTGCTCACTGTGTTTATATAAAAAAAGGAAAGAAAAGAAGATAAACTGGCTTGCATACATCACAAAGTCTTGTGCTATACTGCAAACAGGACAGCTAAGCAACAACAATTAGTTTCTTGATTAATCTGTATAAAAGTGTTTTCTCAGTATCAATCTGAAAAAAGATTGGTGAGTGGCACATAAAATACAAATTATCATTAGATAATTACAACATTTACAAGTCATGAAAATGTCATACATAGACAGAAAACGCACTTTCCAAAAAACATTGTAAATCTATAGCGAGATTTTCTCGAAAAATGTCCTCAAAAGGCACAGACAGAAGTAAATGTGACCATGCAAAAGGAAACAAAACTTTTTTTTGTGCAAGGAAGCAAAACTCAAGTTTAGAATAATTACATAATACAAGAGATTGTAATTGTTTCCCCTCTGAAAACAATGCCCTCCATATAACAGTACTAAATACTGTACACATGTTGCCAAATGTATTAACCAGTTTCAATCGAAAACTGCTTTTTTGGCCACACGGAAAGTTAATAAGGAATCGTACATTCGTGATATTTACAATTTAAGAGGGCTTCAGAGTCATTGGGGCTTAAACTACAATCTGCAACCTGCTGTAGGTGCAAATGTGACAAATCAAGTCTTTTGTACCAAAAAGTGAGTCTCCTGTGCACGCTCACATCCGGTATCCAAGTCACTGAACATGAAAAGACAACTCTGTAAACCACGTTACAATGGCTACCAGTCACTCCACCTCATGCTGTACATTCACATCTTTATATTTCTGTGCAACATCATTTGGGGTCTATTGCCAGCAACAGTGACTTTTTATCAAGCTCAAGTTTAGCTAGCAAATAACAGCCATGGAAGTTACAGTTTGAAGACACTCCTTGGTTGCAGCTTCCGCGCCATAACGCGACACTCAGTGACTCATCTGTACCAACTAAGGGCCACTTCTCAGTGAAAACTGTTCACGGCTTTAGGACTGATTGACGTACAAAGTGTGGTTTCGTGGAAGACGTGCGCAAGAGTGACCGAAAAACGAAATTTCACTTTCAGTGTACCTTCATCGACTTCACAAAAAGCCTCTTTTGGTAGCTTACCTGGCCCATCATGTAACATCCCCACCTCTTTAGGGTCAACGCTCTTCCTTAATTCATCGTCTTCAATTTATAATGTGGGCATCACTCTTTTTCTCTCTCTGACCTCTTGTGCCTCGCTTCTCAACCTTCTTTCAGCACATACTTATCCAAATATGTCATCACACACACTCAGAGACTGGCAACAGTGGCCTGGCCTGTCTTGGTGCCTGTCTCACTCTGGATTTAAAGTCTGCTTGTCATGTTGCTCTACTGTCTTTTTGTGCCTCTCTACGCCATGCCAAACAGCTTTAGATCAGGATAAAGCTGTTTACATTTTCTTTTTTTTTCTTCAGTTTTCATGTCCAGTGTACTAAATCAAGTGAATCTTCAAAGCACGTTGGACACTGAATATTCCTGGAGTTTTCACAAGAGATCAATCTTGTGACTTTAACTCCAGCTCACAGCATAGACAGAATAAAAATGTGATCAAATGAGTAGAACAGTCACAGTAGCATAACCAGCCAGTGAACAATCACTGGCTGAGAAAACTCCCTTTTGTTCAACACAGAATCCCCTTCTACCATCCGGAAGAGACGCTCTTCTTGGCACAAACAGCAGGGGGCGATGCATGTCTGTTTACGTAAGACTGGCTCTGTTTTTCTGTACACTTTCCCCCCGATTCAGGTCACCCTGCTCTGATCAGACAACTGGAATGATCCTCACTCTCCCAAGATCAGGAACGCTGCTCATTCCAGTTGAGTCGCTGCTAGTTCTTTATCTCTAGAATGGAGGGGTTGTGGTCCAGGATGTTCAGGATGATTTTGTCCATGTACTGCCGCAGACGTAAATTGATCTCCTCTTGCTCCTTCAGGGCTTCCATTAACTAGGGAGAAATATGTACAATAAAAGTTATTCATTAGGAAAAAAAAATGTTACTATGATTCAGTTACATGACAATTAGCTCACTGTACTCAAATGGCCACCACAGTTACCACATCTGCATCCATTAGAGCAACTTTTTGATGTAACGAAAAACCTGCATCAGCTTTGTGATGCTATCATTTCAACATGGACCAAAATCTGAGGAATGTTTCTGTCACCTTGTTGAATCTGTGCCACGAAGAATCAAGGCAATTTCAATGTCACTAGCAAGGTGTACCTAATAAAGTGGCTGTTGACTGTATTATAATTTTAGAAAAAATAAAACTTTTAACCAACCAACCAAAAAAGTAATGCCAATGTTGAAAAAAATCTAACTAATGCACTGAACTCCTCTAACTGCACAGAAATATGATAACTCCTAGTAATGCTCTCCTCATTATGCAGATATAGATTTAATTGTAAAACAGAGGTAGATGCGTAACATCGTACTGCTGTGATATGGCCTGAAAAACAGCTGTTTCTCACTGTAACTAAGGAACCTGTGAGCACTGAGATAAAACCCTGTCTGGAAGCTGTCAGTAAGACGCAGAATATTCAAAAAAAAAAAAAATCACATTGTAACCGCAGGGGTGTTCATGTTCTTTGTTACAAGTCTGCATAACTGATTTTACCTGGTCTCTGGAGGCATTATCGATCTCAGCAGCTAGAGACTGAGCCTTGGTCTGTGTGGCAAACAGATTCTTGGCTTCATGCAGGCTGAGGCTGATGATCTGACCGTTCAGGTCCTCGTTCTGCTCTCTAAGTTTCTGGTTCTCCTAAAATGAAAAATCAGGGGAGGAGGTGGAGGACAGAGAGCGAGAAAGGACAAGATAAGTTCCTAGGCCATAAAAGTGCACTAAAATGACTTTAAAAAAAAGAAAAGAAAGGACCACTACTCAAGCCACACTCAACCCATTTGACAAAGCACTGCGGTTGGTAGCAGCAAACTCAGCAATGCACGTCTATGTTTGCAGCACCTACGAGATGTAACATGGGTTATGCGTGTTACAGAACAAACTCTTCCCTGCTTTTTCTGGTGTGTTATGAAAGCTCCACGATCACGTTGCCTTAAACTGCTGACGAGAGGTCAGTTTGCGTTTCCCTTAAGTCTATCCTTAAAAATTAGTGAGGGAACTGCAGCGCCCGGTCAGCATGGACAACTTCACTCTACAATGTCGTGATTAGTGGTTAATCGGTAGGTCAGAGGTCACGGAAGCAATTTTACCATCAGACCGGGACGGAGCCGAGCCCCAGTCAACACCAGGTGCTGGTATTCAGGGGGAAGAAAGTCCTGGGACACAAATCGCTGGACACACACACAGACATTTACAAAAAGGTGCACAGGCAAGCATAAGAGAGTGAATTCATCCTTCTCGTGGGTGAACAGAGGCCATGATCCATCACATATAAAACACAGACAGTTTTATTACTTGTCCGAATTCAAAAGACATGCTGGTAACTCTGCTGGGAGGAGCAGATTTAGAGAAAGACAGGACACGAAGGCAGAATGAAACTACTGCTATTACTCCTTTACTTGCTTGCTTGCAAGGTGTGACAAGTTTGGCTCGAAGCCAGGAGAACATGGACCGTATCATGTTAAGTCACCGATAAAACGGACACTGAATGAATCAGCAGTTCTGGCCGGCTGTGCCATTTAAGTTACCTCAAGGCCATGTGGGTTTGATAACTCCAGATTTTTATGGTGCCTTTGTCTGGCTTAGGAACATCAAAGCGACATTTCTAATGCATATGACCTCGTGATAAAAAGTCACACAAAAGCTTCTGCACAACTGCTTTTATGCATCTTATCTGAGAGGACATCTGAAAAACACTTTCATCTATTTGCTTATCTCTAATGTTTGCTTTACACCAGGTCTGGCCACTTAACAGGACTGCAACAATAAGATCTGCCTTGTAACTGTAGCAGGCAAAATGTCAGACAAACAGATCTAAGAAAAGATAAAGATCACATGTCCTCTGCAGCTGGCACTGCATTTAGCAATGCTGAACTTCTCTTTAATGGTTAAAAGATCGGCACAGTACATCGGGGATCACAGCAGTTATAATGCACAACAATGTATTCTGGCTGAATGTAGTCTGTGACACTATATGCTCAATTTTCATCTTTTGGTTGTAGCCACAAAAAACAGCTTCATTTACACAAGCAGAAAGGTTTATGTTCCTCTGGCAGCCAGTTAGCTGTGTTAAATGTTGTGGAGGTGTGCTTCAGAAAAAGTTAAAATACAAAAGGTGCTCATGAAAAGTTGTAAAACCGTATGTGATAACAGTGTAGTTTTTTGAGCTCAATTTCTATTTCTAGGGGCGATTACTGTACTGAATGCATCATTCAGCGTGACAGACAGTGGAAACATATACATATGAGCTAATAACTTATAAAATCAGTCAAAAATATTCACATTCAACACTGAATCAATCAAGTCTAAGAAGCCAGGGTACATGAAACATGAATAATCTGTTAAATATTCATACATTACGTTACATTCAGTCTGTGACAGCTTAATTTGTACTTCTCACTTCTGTGTATCTACCACCTCCACATGTATGAAAAGCTCCACGTAAACACATTTCAAAAAGCAGAAACTCCTCATTTCTGTCATACGATCAAATCAAAACAGCATTTAGATATTTTTGAAAATCCTTTGACTGCTTACATACATTGAATGAAGGATTGTAGAAAGTTTTAAACGCTGTTTCATATTCTTATTGTTCATTATTCACAACAAACAGTCTTAAAGCACATTCATTAGCAACAATACTCGCTGAACTGCCCATGCCCAACAGAGCATTTCATCAGTACCTGTTTGAGCCTCTTGACTTCATGCTCTAGCTCCACCTCCCTGCTCCTGTTGTTGAAGTCTGAGAGCCCTGTGGAGGAGCTCGGCCTCCGGCCTGACCTCTCTGCATCCAGCTTGAAGACCTGCAAGTGTTCCAGCTCTCGACGCAGGTCCTCTATCAGCTACGCAGCACAGAAAGAACGAATGAAAAACGTTATATAATGTGCAGAGGCAGCATATTGTAGGTGTAAGTGTATCAGCTGACATAAATGCTGCGAGAGACTGGTTACAGAGAAACTGAATGAGCAACATAACAAACAATCACACCTTGCTGTGTGTGTCTGGTTACATAAAATACTTCCTCCTACCTCCTGCATAGCATCCTTTTCTTTCTGGAACTGATGTCTATTTTGTTTCAGTTTGTCCATCATTTTCTTGTAAAGATCCATCTCATCCTTCAGGCGCAGGCTGGTATCCTCCAGCTTATCTGTCATCCTTTGCTTCTCCTAAGGATAGACATATATACACACAGCTATAGCTTGAACTTTCCTTTATTTATCTGTGTGTTTGGTATTCAGAGTCATGGGAGTGCATTTCTTTTGAGCAAACAAGTTTTAACACCAAGATAAAGTTTGCATTTATATTCTGTGATAAATTGCTTGCGCAACATTTTGTAAGCTTGAGTCGGGTTTGGTGTCATTTGCATTTGCATAAATGAGGTGTGGTTCAAAACTAAGACGCTATCTCCACAGATATAATTACTGGCGTCTCTCTTTGGCTTTGTGAAAGTTGAAGGAGTTGTCGCTGTGCTCACAGGCGTGGATAGAAATGCGAAAACCCGGAGCGTTTGCAAGAGAAACAGACACCAAACTGCAGAGATTCACACACACAACCGATGACAGACAACTACTTACCCTTTAAAGCCTAAGCCATGAAATAAATGGCAGAATTTCTTTTTTTTTTTTGGGAAAATAGAGTGTTTACTGCACCTTCTGACAAAATGTTTTAAAAATTAAATTACATAATAATTTGCAAATATGAGTTCTAACATGTATCATATTTTCCACATAAGGTGTTTTTTTTTTTGCAATTTGTTCATTAAAAATGCATTGTGCAATTTCTTTTGGTTTTTCAGAAGAAAAAAAAGTATACTGATGGTGTAAAAGTCTCAAAAACTCACAAAAACCCATGTATTAACTATACTACATCTGGCTTTAAAAGGTTAAATGACCAACACAGGAAATACAGCCGGAAATGTAAGTAACACTTACTTCATCCAGCTTCTCTGTCTGCGACTTGAGTCGGTTCATGTTAAGGGACATCTCACTATTCTCCTCCTCTAGCTGCTTAACTCTGCAGACACAAAATCCCTTATGTCAGCGTGCATTTCTATAGTGTGGCACACAGTCAGCTAAGGCACTGTTTTGGGTAAAATACATGCTCTAGCTGTCCAGAGGCAGATGACTAAAACCCCGGGAGGACTCTCAGAGCTGTTAAGCATTTAGTTCTCCATTTTGCATTTATTTTCTTAAGCGAGCAGGGACATAAACATCATTATCCAGGAAATGGTCGGTGTCTAATTCTCTCCGATTATTATCGAACTATAATGAGTTTCACATATTTACATAAAAAAAGATAATGCACAAATAATTGGGAAATGTGCTCAGTAAATTGTGCAACTGTGTGTTTCTCACCGGTTTGTCAGCAGCTCTATCTGTGTGTTCTTGTCTCTCTCCAGCTTGCTGTAAGCCTCTCTGTGGCGTCTCAGGCCCTCCTGCACACTTTGCTCTGCCCGGGTCTCTTGGTCTTTCAGCTGCTCCTCCAGCTCATGAACCCTGATGATGAGGATGATGAACGCATCAGACAACTTGATTTATTTTTTTGTTACAAAGCATAAAAACCGAGCTTACTTTGGAAATGACTAAATCACTGCTGCAATTTTACATGAGTAATTTCAGTAAAATTATCTGCCCTTCATTTTCTTTTGTGCTGCTATAAATTAGACTAGATTCAACTTTAATGTGACTGTGCTGAGGATTGTACAAAGCCAGTGAAATGCAGTTAGCTGGAAGAGAATAGTCTATATACAGAAGTGCAAATGCAAATATACAGCAGCACTTTAAGTATGTTAGCATGTACAGCGAGTATAGCATATATGAGCATAAATAGTGTTGTCAGTGAAGAGATGTGTATGTATAAATTACATGCATGTTACATAATTTTATGCTTATGTTAAGATAAGACTAGTGCAAAGGGGAAACAAAGTCCTCTACCTGTGCACTAGCTGAGTGTTCTCCTGCTTCAGTTTGGACTTGAGGTCACTGTTCAGCAGGATCTCATTCTCCAGTTCTGCCACCTTCTTCTCAAGAGAAGTGACCTGAGAGAAAAACAAACTGTGAAATTACACCAGAAACTAAATTAAATGTTACAATCCTATGCAAAAATTCAGGTTTTGCATAGCTGGCCATCGGAAAAACATAAAAATATCCTTCATCAAATTAAACAATCTAAATTAGGTAATAAAGTTAACAGGGCAAGTTTGTAATTGAAAACAGATTCATAATGTTTTCTTTTTAACTTAAGTTTTCAAATGTAAGAACTGACAGAAATGAGTAAATGTATCATATTAAGCTGTAGCATTTTTAACATGCTGGAGGTGAGTGTTTAGTATCTCAGTTTTTCACTTCCACTGAAAATACTAGATCTGACATGATCCCATCCAATGAGGAATCTACTTTTGTTTAAAAAAAGCGCAGTCATACAAATCAACACATGGAGCAAACTAACAGAAGGAAACAAAGTCATACCTTCTCATTGATGTCGGTGTCGCAGGAGTCGATGCTGTCTCGGAAAAGGTCTTCTGTGCTGCCGTTACTGCTGCTCAAGTTGCTGTTGTGGAGCAGCTGCCTGCTCGAACAAACAGATACACAGTTTAGAGAATATGCTCGGAATAGATCCAGGCAATGACCAGTTCTGGGTGTTTATGTTTCTGCAGGCTGCTGCAAGGTAACCCAGATATAGGACACTACAGTGCCAAAGAAAAGAAGCTGCTGCAAACAGGATTAACACGAGCATTCTCACACTCACACCCACACAGGTGTGTGTACATCTGGTTGTGATATTTATGTCATAATGTAGTTTTTAGCTTCCCCATTGTAAACTGACGGAATAACGTGGGAAAAACAAGCTGCTGGCCTATTACTGAGATTAGCCACAGAGAGGAGAGGAGAGGAAACAAAAAGGAGAAAGGGCAGAAGAACAGTTAAAGAGAGCCATAAAGTGAAAGCAGCCATCAAACCAGACAGAGGAGAAAGTAAGAAGAACAGGGAGACAGCCAAGCCTTATATTGAATACATAGATCAGGCCTGACAGGCCATTTTCACTCTGTCACTATAACTCAATTTCTGTGGGTGAAAATAGGACAAAAGCCTAGATACAAAATATCTCACCCACTACAGACCAACAGTCCATGTAGTGGGCCACTCCTGCCACTAAAAAAAGATGATGTCAAACTCGTTTCCTCAGCTCTGAGACAAAAACCAGTGTGTTTTACAGTGTGCTTGGCTCTATAATTCTTTGAATAACTAGTTAGTAATTAACCTATTTAGTGTGTGCAATGATAGGACAGCTGAGAGATCAGGAAGCACTAGTTGATCATCTTGCTCTGTGTACGTCACTATGTCAACAAGATCAAACAAGCACGTGTAGGGCGGGCTGTATAATGCATAAACACGCAGAGGACAACTGAGTGACCTTGCCTGTAACGCACAGAAGCACATGCATGTGGACACAAATGCAAAGGTAAAAAGCCTACCTTCCAAAAGCAGTGCTGGAGATTTTCCTGTTGGGGCTACAAGGAGAAGAACAAGATTTCAGATTCTTTTCAGTCAATCATCATCATCTGTCCAGACACATAGCTCAACAATACAGTGGATGTAACCACTAATTTTAGCTATTTAGTGCGAGAGAGAGTAGGAAGCATAGGAAAAATGATCACTGAAGGTCACTATTAATATTATTTTAGTCCTTGGTGAACAGGGCTTTCTGTCAGCTCTAGAGGGATTCACATTAGATTAATAAAAATGAGCAAACACACTGCAGGGTTACCCAGTTGACAGCTGACACTGATATAAAGCGAACATCATCATTAAGTCCTGGCACAAAACACTAGGCTTTCAAGGCTGGAGGATAAACAAAGTTAACGCAGCAGAATACAGTGCAATTCAACAATTTTTTATAAAAACAGCCTATTCTGTGCAAAAAATGATCACTGTTGTCTGTACAGTATGACTATGGGGCTTATGTGTGATGATGTTATGTGGCTGCTCCTTGCTAACAGTTTAAGAACAAGATGTACAATATAAAAGCTTTCTCAAAGAAAAAAAGCTACAAATAGGTCTTAAAGGTATAAAAGCTTCAGGAGGATTATCTTCACATTCAGATGAAGCAAAGTTTCATAGACTCTGTAATCCTGAATGACAAAACGATTTCCTTACAGCTAATGTTTCAGTTAAACTCACATCAACTCATGACTCCAAGGTGCCCAGGTCTTAAAAGAAAAACAATCCCAATTCATTATCCCTCTACCTCTGTGCTTGGCAGTTGTTACGAGGCGTTTGTGTTAGTTCAGAGTCTGAGATGTAGCTCTAAGGGTTTTTTATTTTTTTTGCAATTCCTCTTATTTTGAGGTGAATTTATCCCTCCTGGGAAGAATGGCAGCTGTTTTGAATGCTTCTTCTTTCAGAATAATGGACTTGACAGGATTTGGAAATGGCTTTGAAATCCTTCTCAGATTGATGGGCAGCAAAAACTGTGTCACTAAGATGCATCACTGCCACAGACCTGAATGCACCAGCCTAGCAAAGTGCCAAAGCCTCTGCTTTTACAGTGGTGCTCACACTTCCTGGTGATCAGTTAATCAGGTGCATTTGATAAGCAGCGCTTGGCAGTTACTTTGCCTCTTAGGTGCTGTGGTATGAGGGTAAGTTTTTCACAGGACTGTACAGAGTGGTTTGAAGATGTTTTCCCCCCATGATACACCAGTGTGTGAATGTGTGTGTGAATGGGTGAATGACTGAATGTAGTGTAAAGCACTTTGGGGTCCATAGGGACTAAGTAAAGCGCTATACAAATACAGGCCATTTACCATTTACCATGACTTTACATTTAGTAGAAACAAATGTAAATACATGTTAAAGGTTTGAAATGTATTCCCTATATATTTTTTATCTACACAAATTGCAAACATATATTACAGCACAAGACTTTATCTAAAAGCTCATTCAGTCTGTAATTTACCAGCATTCTTACGTACAAAATTGAAAAATAAACAACAATCATCTGTAGCATTGTTTATAAAACAGAATCCCAAATTAGCATTATACGCAGGTAATAGATGAACGCATTCACCAATTCAAGCATATTTTTTACAGCCTTAAATTACTTGAATGTATTTGCTATTAAATATAATAAGAGCTCAGACAAAAATCTGAAGGTTTGGATAACCTGTTCAATTCTTTACCATTCTGAACCTCATCAAACTCAGTCTCTAAATTAATACCCCTTTATTAACACAGCCCTTCTGTGAAGACCTAACACTACTCTGCCTGCGACTGGCTTGTGCTTGTCAGGGTCGGATACACGAAAACACGAAAAATAACTGTATGTGGATGTGGGTGTGTTTTTCAAACGCTGACACAGACGACAGAGAACAGAAGCAGCACGTCTCACAATGCATTCGAGAATTTCAGCTTTGGATTTTATTACATTTCTATTTTGGTAAAAACATTTACCCGCCAGCGTGGCAGCTAAACTTCGGTGATTGACACACCAAATGAAAAAACTATCCGGGTGACAATTTAAGAGCCTGTTTACAAAACATAAAACATTGTCTAAGCAACTTTATGTTGTGCTCAAATGGTTAACCCTTAATGAACTCTGACCATAGGTGAAGAATATAAACAAGTATTTATTTAAATCTTTTAAGCCTTCTCTATTGCAAAACCTATGAGGGACTAACCCCCATAGAGTCCAACATCCATGTTTCAAATTGTACTCTAAGACATTTTTCTTAGTTTAATTTTCTAAAAAGTGTGCGTCTGCATGCCTGTGCATGTGTGTATTTGTGTTTCCAGGTGGACTGTACAGTTATTAATGGTCACTGTGGATTATGTTTCTAATAATAGTTTCCCTATTACAATGGGCGGTGAGGTAAGCTCAGGAGTGACAGCCTTACATAACGATCAATTAGAGTTTGTGTGTGAGCATGTGGAGAGATGATGTGTTCAGTCATGTGTGAAACCAGGTGAGGAATCATTTAAGACTCTGTAACAATGTGAGATCATTCACATTAAATTACAGTTTAAGAAAAAGAGCCACAGATAACAGTGTCTCCTGGGTCAGTACAATGTGAGTGGATGAATAAACTTTAAATTCGGGATAGTTCACTTACGAGCTGACAGCATCTGTTTCTTCTCACGTAACAGTAGGGTGGATCCTTCCTGTCTCTTGTATAAATGACTTATTGTCTTCTATGTTTAGACAAATTACCTGCCAGAATAAATAACTCTAATTTCCAAAGAAATAAGGCATGTGTGCTTTTGTTTTGAAGCTTCTGCTAGTGGGAAATGTGTACTCTGCCTGGGAAAATTGCAGACTACGAAGGATTTTTGGAAATTATTAAATTATGAGATGACATCGCTGTGTGTATGCATTATGCGTGTCCTACCTGTTTGCTTTCAGGTTTTTGAGGCGAGCATCCAGGTCATTTAGCAGGTTGACCTTTTTACTGCACTGAGAACAGTAGACATCCGTCATTTCTCCGGTGTAATGGTGACGCACCTTGCGAGGAGTCTGACCCGCACTATCAACACAAAGACACACAGAAACATAGACACAGTTACTGAAACCAATCAGACCATTTATCAAGAAATAGTGAATGATGCACTCTGGACCTTATTTACATTTAATCATTAGTTATTATTTGGATTATTGCAGGTTATTTACCTTACAATATAAAGCATTTTGACAACTGTTGTTGTTATTTGGAGGTATATATGTAAAACTGAATTAAATTGAACCTCTCACAAAAACAAAAAATAACAACATAGTTGCCCATCTATTGCTGGATTATCACTTTTAAGGTCTGATCTGAACATAAACCGCACAATCTTCATGTAGTTCGGAATAACTTTGTGAAATCATGTTTGTTACTCCTAAAAAAGTCAAAACAGTTCAACATTAAGTTTTAAGCATTCCTCTAATCTTCATCTTTTTTTTAACTTTAAGATCAATATCTTGACTAGAAACTACAAATTGTACTTTTTGCAGACGGTTATTCAAATGTCTTTGCTGTGCTGAGCTGTCTAAAAGTTCTTGTGAATCTGGGCCTCATTTTGAATTTAAATCTCCCTGCCAACTCCATTTGATAAGTTTTATCTGCTTGGTATGTGTGAAAGGAGCATGGTGCTGTAAAGCCAGTCTTTCAGCTGGGAGACGTAATCCCATTAAACACAGGCTTTTGATGAATATTAATGTGGCCTCAAGGGCAAGAACTCCTAAACTACAGTGCTACAGTCAAAACTCTGAATAATATGAAGTTGGTACTATTCTAGGACAGAGACTGCACCCTCCCAGTCTGTGGTTCCTTTTGCCCCAAGTGATTTAGTAGGAATACTGAATCATAGCAATAATGAGACACTTACAGAGGGTTAATTCTTTCGAATCACTCTACGTCAAACACATCAGGACATAAAATTATCAATTTGTCATCACCGTTTTAGTAAACCCTTTAGTTTGTGCAGCAATTAGTATAAGAAAGCTCCAATAAAATGACTTAATTCAATGTTTGCAGATCTAGAGAGTTTCTTTTGATGATGCAGGCAGGAGCACGTGTTTGTGATGTTTTAATGTTCAAGCATTCGACTGATGCAGGATTTCTGGTTCCACATTTGTTCCCATTTCCACAGATTTTAGGCAAAGCAGAGATTATAGGAATTCAACCAACCCCAAGTCTGCAAACAGTTCTCAAACAAAGCAAGATCAAGTTGCCAACGAGCCACATGCTACGCGCAAGCTGAATTTTGTTGGTTAAAAAGATGGCTAGAACAGGAAAGAGGAAACCACTGCAGGTTTCACTACGAAGAAAAAGACGAGTGGAAACCCCCCCCCCCCCCCATCAAAAATAGAAAATAAAACACAAAAAGAAAAGAAAGAATGCTTCTTTCTCTGCTGCCTCACTTTTACTGTTGTCTTTCCACAACAGGGTCTAAGATAAAAAGCCAGCAACAGCACAAACATGGACAAAAGTGAGCCAAATTACTGTTTCCTGGCTGCATACCTTTGACACTGCATCATAGAAGAGTGCGCTGTCATATCTGGGGCTGCAAAGATCTGTGCAGCATCCGCAGTACCAATACTGTAACATGTCGGGTATTTTAGCAGACAACTCCACCACAATGAATGTCCAAAACAACACTGTCCATATAAAAGCAGTCAATTGTTGAAATAAGAGTCAACTGGGACCTGATGAATAATAGACTGTAATGAATAAAAGAAATGGGTCACCTACACGTTACACCTACAGGAACTGCTCTGTCATGAAAACTAATGCCGTGAAGCTCCCAGCACACAGTATTTGTGCTGATGTTAATGCCAGAGGAGGTTTGGAACTCTTAATCTATTGATCCAGCACAGCGTTGGCGACTTTTAAACACCGCACCTCAGCACTCGGCGACCTTGCTCTGTAACTTTATGTGGTCTCCCAGTTTGTGGCCGAGTTGCTGTGGTTCCTAAATGTGTCAGCTTTGAATAAATATCTCTTACAAGTGATTGTGGAATATGTATAAGGGAGGAAATTTCACAAACCAACTTTTAGCAATGGTGGATTCCTGTTACAGCAAAATGCTTCAGAGAGCTCTTTAGAAAGACCCATTCTTTCACAAATGCTTGCAAAGACAGACTCCACGGTCAGGTGCTTGATCTCATATACCTGTCCCAGTGGGACTGAAAACACCCGAATCCACAAAATAGCTACAAGTATGTTTTTTAATGTCACGATTTTCACTATATTGAGGATCACCATTAACACTGAATATAGTTATGAATGTAGAACGTAGTCTTATAGTTGAGTACCCCAACATGAAAAACAATGTTTTTCTTTAGCTCGCTCCCACCTCGAGGGCACAGATGAGCCAAGGTCGGAATAACCGTTGGTACGAGCCTCGTCGTCCGGACAAGGGCTGCTGGGAGTGTAGTCCGGCTCCTCCCCTTCTCCGTAGTCTTCAAACTGCTCCTCGTACAGAGAAGCCGACGAACGTGTTGACAGGTCAGAGGTCACAGAGATACTGGTCTGACCGCACCTGAAGAAAGAGAGGGAGATGTTGGCTCTATAACCTGAAGTTATCTTTATTTTCGATATAAATTGAAATGGAGAAGTTTCCACTTCCACAAGAGATTATAGTCTGAAGATGGTAAAGCTTCAGTCGGGTCAAGTAATAAAGTCGTTCTGTATATACTACAAGTGCTGCCGGAGCTCTAACTGCATCCAAATAAACAAAACTGCTTCATATGCAAGTAATGCAAATAATGGCACTTTTATGGTAACAGATCCTACTTTACTTTGACTCTAGAACTTATATTTCTCATGAGAATAAATGCATTAAATAGAGGAACTGGCAGTGGCTGTCAGACTTAGGAATTTTAGAGAACATAACAAAACAGGAGCATCAAGCTCAAAGAAACAACACAGAGCAAAGTCTGTGAAACAAACTAAAAGACATCTGAATGAACCTGAAAGTGAAGTGATCACTAATCAGTGACAAAAACAGAAGGCGCAAGTTAAAATTGACCCAAGACTGCTTACTTCTCCCCGGGAAAAAAGAGATCCCCTAGCGTGTCTTCCTTGTCTCCCAGTCTGGTGAGCCCGTCTGAGGTTTCCGAACCCTGAGTGCTTTCCACAGCGCTGTCTCTGTCCGATTCCCTCTCCTTGCCTTCGTCTGCCACCTCCTCCTCAGGCTCCTCCACCTCTTCTGGGAACAGCTGGCACTCACGGACGGGGTCAGGATAGGCCCGCGTGCACATGATGACCGGACAAACCTGATCCTCCTCAGCACCCTGCAAAAGCCAGAAGGGGACAAGCACAGATTAGCATCAGTTTGAACAAGGCCACACAATTATTAGTAGCGAAAGACAAGATAAACATAATATTTGCCCTGAATGATATCCCAAATGTCTTAAGTTTAAAACATCAAAGTATGATCTTTAGAGTTTGTACCAGAGAATCTAAAGCATTTTTGGACCTCAACTGAACCACCTCCAGGCCTCAGTATCAGAGACTTTTGTGTTTTTAAGCTATCAGAAGTAGAAAATGCATGCATACACACTGGCATAATTTCCGTAAGCTTATCTAATGTCAAAACATATATTTCTACATTCCCAAAACTGTCAGTGGAGTTAAAATCTAGACTTTGTTGTGGCCAAGCCATCTGTGAATACCATATTCAGGTATTCTGACCTCAGTTTATTTGTGCCCATAACATTAGACTTTAGATTATGATCTGAACAATGCCAGATCATAATCCTGCCCCTACAGGCTTGTAGGACAGGCACAAGGCATTATCTGCTTCTCGTCATACTCTAATGTGCCCATCACTCTGGAAAAGAGTAAATCTGGACTCATCTGCCCATGTGACCTTTTTCCATCCCTTCAGAGTAGAATCTTAATGTGCCCTGACAAACTGAAGCCTTTTTCTGATTAATTTGACTGTTAAGTGCTTTTCTTAAGGCTAAACAGCTGTTTATTCCCTTTGTACGTGTGAAAATGCTCACACTCAAACACAGTTGTGACTTTACTGCTGATATTTTCTGATTTAATCTCACAAAATTTTCTCCAATTGCGATCATTAAAAAAATACAATTGGACAGTTCTTAACCTATATTCATGCAGTTTCAGCAACATCTTTAAGTTGTTTTTTTAAAATCTGATGCAGGCCACTAACGTGACCCGTCTAAACCACAGTAAAAGGCTTTCCATGACAATGTTCATGTCCATGTCTTCTTACAATGAGAAACTACTCACTGCATCACTGAAGGTTAAATAACCTGTTTCTAGTCAAAACATAAGAATCACTGCAGTGATTATCCAGTGGAGGGCTCTCACCTATTTGCTTAGTAGCCACAATGCCCAAGGGGGCAAAACTGTAAAAGAACAATTTAACAGATGAATGATGGAATTGAATGCTTTTATGGGTCGTCTGACATTTCAGGACTTCTAAAGCTGTAACTCTCACGAATACCACCACTGTCACAGTTATTTTCACCTTCAGGCATAAAGAGGTCAAACAATTTAACTGACTATATTATGGCAAATCATGGAAATATTTTTACTCCTTTACAGGGCAGAGCATGATAGTGTATATAGATAATATACCATAAACCTGCAAGTAGGAAGAATCAAAAATGAGCAAATGCAACCAGAGGCATTCAATGTTTTGCAGTTGTTTATATCTGAATAATGTTTTAAATATTAGTAATATATTATTCGTGTTGAGTTCACTGTTTTTAGCAGGGCTGTTCAGTCATTTGATTTCCCACTTAGTAAATTCCTTCACTGTGGGAATCATCCTAAGTTCACACCAGGGGGGTCTGGAGATCTACGGGGGTGAAAGGGTGATGGGCCAGAGGTCATGGGTCTCACTCCTTCTTGTTTCACCCTCCAAAAATCTGGTCTAATGCAACAGAGAACAAAGCCTTATCTCAGCATGACCGAACAGCTGAAACATGGAGGAGCAGGATAAAGAATGAGGGGCAGGTGAAGAGGTGGATAACGAGAAGAGAGAGCAGGGTAAGTAATATGTTATAGAAAGTCAGGAAAATGGAAAAGTGGGCGGGAGAGTGAATAACGAGCTAACGAGGGAGGAGAAGGAATAATGCAACAATGCAATGAGAGACTGGAAAGGAGCTAGCAGTACAGTGTGTATGAGGATGAGATTAGTCAAAGAATGAGCCATGGGAATAAAAGAGATGCAAGACAGGAGGAGAGGCAACACAGCAGAGGATAGTCAGGTTAGTTTGTAACAACACTGCAAACAAAGGATTAAAGAATCGCTGCACCTCTCTCGCTCTCAAAAACTCTATGTGCTTATTGGGATTTAAACCAGAAATAATGAGGAGCTATACCCAAAGTTTCCACAGAATATCTCCATTGCTTCATTTGATGAAGTGTGATGTAGTGGTGATAACACGTCACAAAGCATTCTGCAGGTTCAAACAAAAGCCTTTCTGTGTAGTGCTTCAATGATGCTTTGGCTTTCTTCCACAGTCCAAAGGCACGCATATTATGTTAATGTATAAATTAGGCCTGTGATGGACTGTTGACCCTGACTCAATAACCGTTATGGATGGACGGACTGTGCAAGAGCAGCTTAACGGTTTTATTTTGATGGTCAAAGGGTTTAACAGCTGAAAAATAGTTTAAATCACACTGCATACTGTATAACTTTCCTTTAAATGCTGTAAATAAATTCTATAACAGAAGATAAATGCTGTTTGTACTTAAAAGGTCTTGTGAAAATTACAATGCTGTTATAAAGCATTAATAAACAAAGACTAATTATGCATCCAGTCCATTAAGTCCACTGGAAAACAAAGTTTCAGATGTTTATAAAATTATGAGGAAGGATTTTGCATGTATGCTTATGGAGAAGTAAATAAAAAAAAGTAGCCGATCCATTTCCAACACAAACTGAGGCACTGCATCGTCACAAAGAGCCAACATGGGGTGTGAGTCACAGAGAATAAAACAAAGGATAAAGGTCTCTTTAGCATTCCTTCCCTGCCGTAGAGAAAGAAACACAGTGTGCGGCAAAGAAGCAGGCAGCCCCACTCTCGGTACTCTGTTCTGCAACAATTCAGAAAACTGAACAAGCTAACACAGTGGGCGACGTGACACCTGCTGTGAAGAGACAAGAGAAGGTTTTTCAAATGCTCCTCAGCAGAGGCTGGAAATGTCAGAAATCACGCCCATGCAAAGAATATACCATCAACACTACAGCGTTATACTGACATTAACTGGAAAGCTTTACTTCACTCGGAACACCATGCATTGTTGTGGTAATAAAGGCGTAATAATAAACTTTGTCCAAAGTAAACATTTTGACACGCTGCCTTTTTGTGTCATTTACATTCATTTTGGTACCGAAATGTGAGACAATATGGGTTATACGCTGAATACAAACCTAAAGATAAGACCAGAGGAAATGAAAGTAACTTGGAGACATACAAGCTGCCAAAATGACAAAGAGAAACCACATGACTTGCCCTTTTAATTAGGTAATATGGTGCATGAAGACGGCATATAACCGACACCAGATCTCCATACAGACATGTACAAAAATAATTTCACTTCATCGCCACAGTTGTGGATACATTTGGGAGATTTAACTGTAATTGATTAATGTGCAGAAAGGTCCAATCAGAACAGTCAAATTAAATATGAAATAATGAAATATTGGTTTGTGGGGCGGGAAACGTAAACTTGCCAAGAGATCATCTTTCGGGGGTCACCAAAACAGTGGATCATCTGTCTTCATGTCCTCCTTCACCACAGCCATGAAAGTCATCTGCAATCTTCCACCTTTCCCCATGTTTGGCATCTCCATATTCAACATGCCCCCACCATCTCAGCCTCGCCTCTCTAACCATGTCTCCAACCTGCTCAACCCAAGCTCTTCCTCTGATGTATTACTACTAAAGAGTGTATTCATAATATTCACAATGAAATTAATTTGGTGCCAACGCATCCTCGGCATTCAGTTCATCCAGGAAGATCACGTGGTATCATTTAGGCTGCAAACTCTTCTAACAGCCCTCGTTTGAGGCAAAGACGCTGCTGGACAGTTACATCCTACAGTGTTTGTTTCTTCAACCAGAAACACTTTGTACTCTACATGTCACTTTGAGCTACCCTGATGAGACTGCTAAAAAAGTGATGATTAAGGAAGGAGCTTTGCCTATGAGTGCATGTTTGTATGCGTTTACTGAACACTTCTGTTTATACCCGCCTGCTCCAGAACAGCCAGGGGGCTTCAACTGCCAAAACATGAGCCTACCAAGCATTTTGAGTTGCTCGAATCCCTGAAGCAAAAAGAAAAAAAATAAAACTGGCCTGCCAAACAGCATCTGAACTGCCACTGGCTTTGAACTGACGAACTGAGGATGCCAAGATCTGCTGTACTTTTAACTGTAGCTGTTCGATCTGAAGGCTGGCATGCCTTCACATCTCATTTGATACATTTGGCCAAAAGAAGATTTTTTAAAATCCAGATATTAAATGTTTGACTTGACCAAATCAGTCATATTATTCATAAATTATCAACACCTCCCCCCAAAAAATAAACATTAAAAACAATTTAAACAATGTTGTACGCATCCAGCTTCTGCTGTAATACTGCACAGCACGAACGTTGTTATACACAGATCTCAATATTTAAATCAAATAGGAAAAATACTTTCTGATCTCTCTGTGAGCCTGTTGCTGCAGGGTCTGACCCAGTTAAAATACAGACGTCCTATCGTTCCTTTCCTGCTCTTCTCCCAAGCGAGGCCAACATCAGCAACAGAGCAAGATGGAGAGATGAAGGCGAGAGAACAATCAGTACCTTCCTGCAAGGCCTTTTGTTAGTTAAGGTTTCTGTTCACTGCAGACTATACAGTAAGTGTATTTGTTTGCAAGCTAAAGATAGTTTCATGTGTGTTACAGTATTTGTGTGTATGCTCATCATCCAGCCTTAGTAAAGCCATGTCTAGTAACCATACAGGGTTTGAAAACAAACTACCCAACTACAAATCACTGTAGATATGCTAACATGAAGCCGATTGATTGTCATTTATTTATAATAAATCGTGTCTTTAAGTATGCCATTAAATGCTACTAAACATTTTGAAATACAGACAGAATTGTGCAGAATCAGTCATGTATAAGAAAAAGAGAATGCACTAATATCAGATATTATTTATATTCACTGCGACAATCTAAGCAGCGAGGAGTAAAGAAATAAGAAGATAGAAAATGAACAGCAGAGAGAAACTGAGAGAAACAAAAGGTAAAAAAATAGAAAGCAACCAAATGTAAATTAAACCAACTAGAATAAGCACTGCTATTTAAATAAACATATAATAATTTTACAATCATAAACTTTCAGCTGAGCTTGGTAGTGACATTAGTTTTTCAGCTGAGACTGCATGACATAATGCCAGTGCGCAGCCCTGAAACTCACAACACTGAGTCATGTGCTTTTCGTGCTAGAGTTGTTGAGCAACATTTGGGAAGATTAAGCAATAAAAAAACACAGTGACATACAAATGATATTACTGCACAGCCATTACCCTTGTATTAGTATTAGTTACCAGGGAGGCAAACAGTACACAGTAATCTCTCATTACAAAATGAGGGTGTGTAACAGATTATAAGAAAGGAGAGAAACATCCAGATGTGTTCTTGTTATACAATTACACAAAGTGTTGCTACAAATATTCACACCCAGCATTTTCCCAGTGTTGTGACCTGAAGTCAAAAGACCCATCCACATACAAGATGCAAAAGCAACGCAATCAGGTAAAATGGGAATAAAGGCAATAAAACAACATAAAAACAGAGTGAGTACAGCACAAAAAGATCAACTCTATTAATTATAACTATAGTAAATCATCATGATTAAAGTACACAATCAAATGGTGTTAAAAAAAAACATAAACCCAGTCCTCAGAGAGGCTGGGTCTGAGGTCTGAGGCGGTCTGTTCACCGCCGAATCAATGATTTGGCGGTGAACCAAATCATTGATTCACCGCCCAGCGTGTTGAGGTTTTCAAAGGTAAACTTAAACTTTTACTTGAGAGCTGAGTAAAAGTTTAAGTTTACCTTTGAAAACCTCAACACGCTGGGCGGTGAATCAATGATTTGGTTTCAGTTATCGAGAAAACAATGTACTCACAGCTCTAAGTCTTGGATCCCAGTACAAACGGAAGCTTTATGATCAAAAGAGTTCAGGTTTGTTAAACATACATTTAACCTATGAACTTGAAATGATTTTAAAGACGTGCAGGAGAGATTGGTATCTCGATTGCATAAAGAACATAGGGATATCTGAACATTCTTGATTTTACAGAATCTGGGTGTTGTCCTAGAAAAGAAGGAAGGAGGAATCCGGTGGTGGTAAACCTATCTTGGGGTATGCTACAAGTACTGTATTTGCTTTGCCTGGGCAGCAAAGCCTAGCAGAAGAAAGATGCCTGCTGTAGCTGAAGAGGACCCCAGAGTGTTGTTATGTTGGACCCTGAGGCAACAACAACAAGCAGGCAGATCATGAGCAGAGGTGCGGCTCTCTGAGGAGGTATCGACTAAATTAATCGGCGCTTGGTGATAGCAAGTTTTTGCAAAGATCCAGACTGCTTAGTGACCACTCAGTCCAGGTACCTTATTATGAATTATGAATTGATGACTCCCACAGAATGGTCTCTACATCTTTTTAACCCGAGGAGTGTCAGCGTCAGTGAAGGCGAATGATAGATTTCCCTTCTTTTCAGAATTTGTGTACAGCCTAGTAACATTTCTTTAAACCTCAGAAAGAGCTGTCACAGTGCAACTTTTTCCATTTCAGTTGCTTTCAAGGATGGTTTGTGCTAACAAGATGGCAAAATGGAGATGTTTTTTCTAAAGCAATTTCAGGACTATTTTGCCTGTAATGTTAAAAGAAAACAAACCGTTAGCGCATTCACACTTTGCCTTAGGCAACAATATTCTCCAAAATCAAGCGTGTCCACTCTGCATCTGCAGCTGTGCACTCTCATACACATCTTCTTAAAAAAAGTTTGCTATAAGCACACTGAATGAAAATGAGTCTTTTTCAGTATAATTAACACATGGCTACAATACATCCTTGTGCATAATAAAAGCTCACAATGCACATATGCAAAACACTCACACAAATAGCAACTTGAGTCTCTCATTCAGCAGGTTGGAAAACAACTACAACGTTATTATGACCACAATTAAAGAGATTCACATCTTCTCGCGCCAATTTAGTCTATGCTGAGTGCTGAAGGTCGATACCATTTTAGTGCTGAACAAATCATTAATCTGCTCTTCTGGTAAAGAGGAGAATTATGTGGACAGCCATGCATTTCAAGAATTAAGTGATGTGAAAAGAAGGTAACGACTGGTTTAAACATAAGTCTTGATTCAAGCCGACTGCTTTACATATTTCAATCATTTGAAGTTTAATTTTATTCAGGAGACATTGCAGTTTGTAATGACTGTAAGAGAGTGGGATCTTTTTCTAACCACCCTTTAAGGATATTTAAAGAACATATTTGTGGGATGTCATATGAGCAAAGCCAGATTAAAGGAATTATACGTCTCAATAAGGCTTTAAAAAGGTGTTGTTCCAGCTGCAGGTTTGTGGAATAACTAGTTAGACAGTAACCAACTTTTTGTTGTCTTATTGAGCAAAACAAGTGTCATGCGGTACAAAGAGAAGGCTTAACAAAGATGGAGTGCTACGCCACTTTGAAGAGGGTTTGGATGAGCAGACGCACGAACTGCTGTCGAGTGGATCGATCCAAACCGATGAAGCTTTGATTTAGAGTGAGTCAGCAGTAAAAGGACCGGAGGATAAGTAGAAGAGTGAGAGGCAGAATGAAAGGGGGCAAGATGGAAGAGAAAATGGAAAATGGGATTGAAGAGAAGAGCAGGATAGGAAATCCAGACTGAGAGCTGCAGTGTCTCCCTGCTTGCATTTGTCAGACTGAGCCACAGAGATAAGAGGCGTTTCTCTGCAGAGGCTTCCCCCCCGTTTCTCGCTCTTTGTTCATTTTACTCTCTCCAAACATCTATTTGCTCCTCGTTTGTTAGCGCCACAAAAGTATTCACCTAAAACCTGAAAAGTTAAGCTTCCGCTTTGATATGCAGCATTTTGACTGTTGCCGCCTGGTGCTTTGATTACCTTGAGCCTCTGATCTTGTCAGAGAAGCAGCTCTGGTACAGATGGAGTGCAAAAGAGGCTTTATAAGAACTTAAAAGGCTACAGTTACAAATAAATAAATGGTGAAATAACTTGTTAGCAACTAATAAAATGATCTTTTTTGTCATTTTTTTTTAACCTTTGTTCGATGATCATCTTTGTAGCCTCATTTTTTTTGGGGGGGGGGGGGGCACAAAATTATCACTAGGTTAATCTATGAAGCAAATAACCATTCGGTATTCCTTGAGTTGATGAGAGACAGTTGCAGCCACACCTACATGTATTCCTTAAACATCTGCTCTTTGTGTTTAATGTGCATGTTTCTGCCTGTGTAACTGCCTTACTCAGATTCAACAGTAAGCATTATTCTTCCTGAATCATATCTGATTCATGTTTAAACTCCATTTGTTTAGGTCAACGTTGTTTGAAATGCTGTGTGAATTAAACACACAAATACACACACGTCTAACTGAAATGCTGAAACATGAGGAAACCATGAGACTCTTTACAGCCTCACTGTCTTCTTGCTCATTCATCACTAGGCCATAACCATAACTGAAACATGGGGGAAAAAAAGACATTTGTTTCAGGTAGCTACTTGAGTTACAAGAAATGCCACACTGGACAAAGGACACTGTAGGGAGGGACTGCAGACGCACACTGGAGACTCTGTGGAGGTACGTTCAGTGAAACGCGAACGGCCCTAGAGTTAAAACACTGTGCACGTGTCAGTATTTGCTTTTGTATTTCTGAATTGACTGAATGAAGATGAAATCAGATTCAGTTTAGACGGTTCAAGGTAGTGGTTAATAAAAACAGGGAGAACCTGAAATACATCCCATGATTAATGTGCCAGAGTTCATTGTGTTCATAAATTTGAGAACTGCATGTCTGTAAAGAGACAAAACAGTGAGGACAAGCAGCTTGTAAAAACAACTGCTATATGATTCTGATCAGAGTTATATTTGTCATTAGTTTTAATTTTGAATTGTTAGTTTTGATTCAGTTGAGTTTGAAGTGTTTTAGAGTGACTTGGCTTATCTCAGTGTATTTATTTATTTGGTTGAAAATGTTTAGTTTTGGTTTAGTTTTTGTTGAAGATGCACTGATCTGATATTTGGATTAAATAACGATTTGACTTGAAAGACTAAATGACATGAAGGAAGCTAAGAGCAAGGGAGGAGCAGTTTGGTGACGTTTCAAGTGACTCAATTTTATTTTTATGTTGGCAGATGCTCTCATTTTAACTTCAAGCTTCAGTCAGATGATTCAACATGACTGAAAAGTACTATAGCCATGTAACACAGTTTTTATTCTACATATAGTAGGGTTGTCAAACATAAGGCCCGGGGGCCAGATTAAGCCTGGCAAAGACTCCAGTCTGGTCCACTGGATGGCTTTAGAAAATGTGAAGGAGGGCACAAATATTGAACTTCAATGTATTTTCATAAGTTTTACAACTTTTAAAAGGCCTTCCTGATTGCCATTCACTCTGCACCAAAACTATAGATAAACAATAAAAATTAACACACTGAAAAGTTCCTGTTTTTTCACTATTTTCTATAGAAATTTCTTTTTTTTAACAATTGGTCCACTGGGGCAAAAAATGGACATTACTTAATGTGACACTTGTGACTGTGATACATTGAGAAAACAGCCACAGGCTTAAATGTTTGCAGTGGCAACAGTATATAAACTCTTATGGAAACTTAATTAATGTTATACCTTGTAGTAACATCAGCAGGCTACTCGGCAACCATCCTAACATTTGACTCGGTGTCAACTCAACAAAATACAACGTCAACAATTTAAATAAACATCTGCCATCACCATGTCAACACGTTCAAAATTAATAAATGAGTTTATGTTTAAATACATGGAATGATTATTTGGTTTCGGTATTTAATTGGGTATCAAAAATCGATCGTGCAGTTTTAATTGGTATTGGTGCAAACTACTACTTTCCTGGTATCCTGACATCCCTTTTTTATCATCAGGCTGGGGGTTTTTTATGGACAGGAAGACTAAAATTAAGGATATCAGTTTAGTTTTAGTTAAATGTTGCTTCTCACTGTTGCTGGTGACACTGATATTTACCAATAAAGCATGTGTGTTGGTTTTCAAACACTTCATAATGATAAATAATAATAAAAATATACCTTATATATAATGACAATGGTATAAAAAGCAGGCCCAATTTGAGCAATGATTAAAGCCCAGTGACCGTCTGTTTCATCTTGAAAAATGAAACTGTTAAAATGAAAATAGTTGTGTAAGCATCTGTCACAATAATTTAAGTTTAACCCAAGGTGTATGTTATGAGGAAGTGCATTTATAAGAAGCTGTCACACAAAGCGGGTAGGTGTGAATTAGCTCATTTGCCCTCGGTCTCGTTTGACATGTGCTATGTGCTCCTGCCAAACAAAACAAAGAAGTTGGCATTAGCTGGCAGAAGTCATATCAAAATCATGTATGCTTTCCTGTAAGTACTGCAGTCAATGACTGTAAGAGATGCGGCAACTTCAAATGACTGCTTTATCAGTCTAAAACCCAGAGATATAAAACAACAAGGAGAAAATAATTACTCTCAATCATATTTTTATCCATTATAAACTTAAATAATTAATAAACCATCAAATCTGATGACTGTTTCATCTTTTTGTCCTCAGCGTTGCAATCCACTGATTAACGATTCCCTTGAATTATCATCGTCACCAACAAAAAGAGAAGTTAGTTATCTTTCCCGAAAAGAGGAAACACTGACTCATTTGGAGTTTTACAAGCACTTAACACTCGCTGTCCAATTTACTGTTCAGGTTCGTTATTTCACAGCTTGAGAGTGTTGTGTCTAGAGTGTTTTATGAGTCATCAAACTCGTGTCCAAAGAAAAGAAGGAGGGGAAAAGGACACCATCCTTCTTCAACATAGTGCATTGTCTTTCTCTTAACTGACAGCTTGTGAGCCCACTTGCTGTCGGCTATTGAACGGAGGCATTTCAGCGTGCTGTTTGGCAGACACTCAGCAGGTGGTCTAGCCCCTGTCTGCCATAGACGGTTGCATTAAAACCCTATTATCTGTTTTTAAAAAGTAACTTTAAAACACTGGTAAATGGTGAGAGCCAGGGGAGCTTCAGCAGCATTCGATTAATATTTATTTTTAAACCTAGAGTACATGATCTCAGTGACGAAGAAGCTACAGTATGAATGGTCCTGTTTAGATAATTGCTTGTTTTGTCTGTCGATTGTTGTGTCTTTTCTCCCAGTAGCAGTGTGTTAGAAGGCCCGGAAGAAATTGTGTAAGAGGAGTGACTGTGACTCCTGGAGATTAGCTTTCATTCACTGAGTACAGCTCAGAACTGCATGTTAATCTAGTTATTCTAGTCCCTGAGAAATACAGGTGCACTGGTACAAATACTTGGCTATGAGACGGTTTTGGTGATGGAAACAAACATCATATTACTGTAAAAAGCAATTGTGTTAAAGTGTATGCCCTTAAACACATTTGTCTTTTCAGTAGAAAGATCTTCGGAGAATGTTTTCGTTTCTTTTGGTCCGGGGGAATCGACAGCCACTTGTCTGCTCAACTAAGAGAGGGCAAATCTCATTATGTAACGTCCAGTCACAGAGCAGCAGGTGTATTCAAAGTGACTACAGAGTCTGACGTCATGTATATGTTGCCACTGACAATAGAAATAAAACTCCCCTTGCCTTTCTATTTTTGGAGAGTTGAATAAATACGCTCAAAAGTTACAGCAAACACGAACGTGTGCAAAAAAATATCAGGAAGGATTCTCCATGTATTTTAAGTGTGCGTGCTTAAATAAATCATAGCATTTGCAAACAATTTAAATGTATAAAAAGAAAAGTTTGTATATGTGCAGTGGTCATGTGACAGGAAATCTGTAGTTTTGTGGGATGTTATTAATGAACTTTGGCTCATATCAGCTGATGGGAATTTTTAAGTATGAAATGCCGCAAAATGATGATGATAATGATGATGATTAGATAGATACATTTATTTGACATTTATAAACACAACTGTAGAAAACAACTTTGTCACATTTATCTGCTGTTCTTTCCGTTTCTTTCTTTCTTTTTTAAATAAACTACACCTGGACATTCACTTCACATGTCTTTTCATCCCTCTCTCTGTCATTCTCCGTGTCTCCATCCAGCTACCCTAGTTTCCAATTAATCCCATTACCCTCAGGGAGAGATGCTGGAATGCAAAGGAAGCAGAGGGAATATGACAGGAGGAGGGGGGAGACAGGAAAGCAAAGAGAGGAAAAAGAAGAGAGGAGACAGGAGTGTGCAGGCATGACACCAACAGCTGAGCAACACAGACAGGCAAGCTGTGAGGCAGGGTCAACTGCGTGCAACACTCACATTCAAACACACAAACCGGGGGACAATGGACCGCCGCTGAAGCATCACCCCCCTTAACTCCCCTTTAACTCAGCTGTCTTTCCCCCAACGCTTAAACTGCTTTTCTTTCACTAAACCCCAGCTTCTCCCTGCGGACCTCTTTCTGTGTTTTGTTCTCATTCTGTCAAGTCATCTTTTATCACCCTCACATTTCAGCAGGCTTGCTGCACTCCCTGGTCTCTTACCCCGTTAACTAGTGCGGGGAGTCCATGATCGGCAGTCTCCCTCTTTCCACCAGCCAAACCGTGTTCCACTGAAGTCATCCAGTCGCCCTGTTTACCAGGGCTAAGTCCGTTGTCTTGGCTTTCACGCGCACAGGTGTTCCCTTCAAAGGCAAGTGTGAGGGCAGGAGGGGGGGAGGCGGAAACGACGGAATAGTCCAAAGGGTGAGTCCCCGGTAGTGGTATAGTCCACGGAGAGGCAGAGGAGCGAGGCAGGCTGTGTCTTTCTCTTTAAAAACACTGCACTGGCTTTTCCCGCACCAGCGCAGACTCTCTTTTGACAAACGCGTGCACGCGCAAACACACACACACACACACACTCTCTCTCTCTCTCTCTGCACCTCACACACTTTCTCTCGCTCACTTGTTCGCCGGCTGACTCGCATTCACACAGCGAGAGCTCGGATCGGGCAACAGTTGTTGAATTCATGGCCCCTCCTCCTTCTCCTCCTCGCTCCCTCCTCCTTGCAGGTGGTCGCTTAGCAACTGGCTGCTGTGGGCGGGGCTTGTGAGAGTTCTCACATTGCTGCACACTCGGCTCTCAGCTGCCGCCCACTCAGGCTATATTTGCATATGAAGCCCGGCCTGCCTAGAAGTCGGACTCCCGGTGAAGAAGAGGCCAGTGCATGTGTGGGCTGTGAAGAGGGGGAGGAAGGTGACGGTTGTCACTAAAACTGAAACAGTTTGCATTCGGTGATGCAGCAGGTTGCATGAGATAGGTCAAAAATACAAGATGTGCTGGTTAGTCATAGCGGAAAAGAAGATCAAATTTAACACAGGAAGCATGAGTGAGAAGGAGAGAGGGGATAGAAAAGAAGCTGCAGGCACTGGTTGTTCATTTCACTTAATGAGGTCAGGAAATATCTTGGCTGTAATGTAATTTTCGAGCAGAGGAGCAGACAGCAGATACAATAAAGTGATTATATGATAGAAAATTAATTTTTAAGAAAAAAAACCCTCACTGAGTTACTCAGTTCTATGTTGTTAAACAGAATGTTTGGGGGGCTGGTCAGACAAAACAGCCATTGTAGGCAACATACCTCATATGGCTTGGGCTTCAGAAAAATCATTGTAGGTGACTGACATGTTTGCATTTCATTTATGGGATGTAAAGAGATAAAGCTTGGCGGCACAGAAAATCCTCTCAAAAGTGCATTCTGAGAAAAGATGCTTTTCTTGGTGCCTGCAAAGTTTACATTTCACAGCTACAACGAGTGACAACTTTGAAGATCAGTGAAAATGTATCCAATTCTTCACGTTCATAAGGTGCTTACTTGCTTGCATTCTTAGGTAAAACCTGGATAAATAACTTTAATATGCTATAATTCAATGCTATAACTCTATGCTAAAACTATTTTTGCTTTAACATTTGACAGAACAACTTTTTTTCCAGTCATGCTATTTCCTCTGCACTCTTATGTAACTTCCAAAAATTCTATATATGTCGGGAAAATGGCCTGTGAGTGGGTTCTCTATAACGTGAACCATTATTAGCTTAGCTCCACAGAATATCTGAATCATTCTCACAACTTCTACTCCATGCTTTACTCCTTACTTTTATTGTGAGTCGGCCACTGCATCAGAGTCTCTTATAAGAGACAGAAATACAGAAACAAACTGTGATTTGGTGTATTGTTTACTTTTGGTTACTTATTTCTTAATAGTTGAGTAATTCTACATTAAAACTCAACTCAATAGTCTGCTCTGTAGACTGCACAGAAGAATTTGCAGTGTCCCCATGAGGACTTATGCCAAAGTAAGATTAAAGGAAACTTACCAGCACTGTAATGTAATTAGCTCAGATTGCATAATATTTAACAAATGATGAGAAAAATCATATATTTCTGACTGTAGGATAACAAAGTTTGAGCCTTTATAGTATATGGGCTGATCTAGCCGGTTCTCATTCCCAGGGAATCAAACACTGCTGTTTTGTCAAAGCTTCTGGTGTCTCAAAGATAAAATCAAGGTACCCTTAGGTGTCGTTTCTGTGACGCACAGAGATATGACAATATTGAGAGGGTCTCTCACTCCCAGATTATAATATGCGGTCCACTTTTAAATGCAGTGGCTAAGCGTCATATTAACAATTTAAAACAAGATTTATTTTAAACCTAACCAAGTAACAAGCTGATCATTTTTTCCTCTCTTAAAATAGATTTTTATCTCTAGGTGTCCAATATAGAAATAACCAGCATGTGAAGGCACCACTGACCAAATCTGTGAGATGTCAGAGGCAACTGACAGAACAGCAGTTTTTGACAGCCTGGAATAAAAATGTGTTGAGTGTTTGTTGTTGTAAGTCATAGTGCTATTCTGATCCAGCAAAAAACCCTGAACTACCAGTTTATCTGGCTACATTTTCTTAACAAAAAAGAAAATGAAAGATGAGATGAGCAGTTTTTTTTTATTATGCTGCTTCATTTGGCCCAAATCAACAACTACCATTATTATTATTGTCACATGAGAACCTCCCTGGCTGGCTACCTAAAATATAACCAGCTAGTTCCCCATGCAGCCTAAACATAAATCATACTACTGCCACCTATAACAAAAAAAAAATCCCTGCTGATTCAACTTCAGAAAGATGGCAACTCCTCTGTATCTCTATTTTTAAATGCCTGTGGCTGTATTTCCTTACACACACATCTAAGCTATATTCTCTAATGATAAAATGGTGATACAGTATCTGTGTGCATGCTTCTGTTTGTATGGTGTTTGCTAAAGTTTCACCACTCCGCGTTTTGTTCTGGTAACTGGACTCAGCAGCTTTTGGCATGAGCTGCAGTCAGCTGAGCCAGATCTTAATCTTGCTAAAATTACAAGGAAATGCCAGTGGACCTATTACCTCCTCACTGTCTTTGACTCTCTCTTCTGCTTGTTGACATATTTTCAGTGTTTCAGTGTGAGCTTTGTGACTCATACTTTGCTTCCCTCTCTGTCTCCCATGTGTGTAGTCTTAGAATAACAGTGATGAAAAACAAGGGGAGAGGTGGTCAGAAAGAGGCAAAAAGAAGAATAGATATGATTTACATTAAATCAGCCAAATAAATCAGATTATGGGGAAAGGAATGCACCGTATAGTCTTCTTCTTTCTCCTCTTTACTTCTCGAGGATGCTGGCAGTTGCTCAGCCAGTGGTCTGTGGCTATTTGTTTACATGCAATTTGTTAGAGAGTTGGCCCCTTTCCTTCTTTTCAGAGAAGCCATTTACAATTCTATTCATGTCTACCTGCCTCAGCAGCACATACTTAGGGACAAGAGGGTTGGTTTTAACTACATACCTTCACAAAGTGTTATAGTAATACTTTTTAGTAAGGGGAAGATCGAGCTCAAAATCATCACATTAGTTTCTGTAACTGGGTTTAATGGACTGAAAGCAGGTGCAATATTAAAGCAATTAGAGGAGGTGGAAAAGGGGATATAGTGGTGTATGGATCCAAATTATATTTCTAATGCACAAACACATTGTGGGTATTAAAAAAAAAAAAGCACAAACCTAACACCTAACAAATGTGTATGTTGCAGAGTTCAGCTGAAACAGCTCTGTGGGGATTCTCAACCAGCTGCTGGGATTCGCAGTGCAGCCAGATGAATGATGGAGGGAGAGGGTGGGGGTGGAGAAGATAGAGAGAGGGAGTAAGAGGCTGCGGAGAACAAGGGAGGAAAAGGAGAGCACGATAAGCTTGTGAAAAGTAGACGAGGCAGCAGTACTGTTGGCGGGGGGTGGCGGTTGTTGGTGGGCAGCTTATTTGCGCTGAGTGCTTTGAATGCCAATAACTCTGCTGCTAAGTGCAGAAACACAAGCTTTGGACATGGTAAGACCAGAAGAAAACATTTTTTGATATTCAGATTTTATTTCAAAGAAACATACTCCATCATTCTTTTAACCTTTTGTCCCTTTAAGTGGACATCGGGTCTTGTTTGATCGCAGAATGATAGAATGAGGACTAAGTGAAGCCGATGATATTTCACTGAGCTTTTCTTTTTATTGAGTTTTCATGTTTCATGCTAAAAACAGTTTCAGCCCAGTTTCTCTATGTTATCACTGCTTCTTTCCAGTCACAGATGAGCCCCACCCTCTGGTTTGTGAGCCTGGACATGTTGTTTTCTAAAACCTGCTCACCTATTTTCTGTTTGATGTTATCAAAGGACCATCTGTTTGGTGGTAGTGGGCCCCGTTGTCCTGTTTTCATGCATCATCCTAAAATAAATTTACTGTACTGTCAGATTTACAGTACTGCTGTACTGTCAAGGGGATGTCCCCTTATCCCCTTTCCCCCAATTATAATAATTTAAATAAGCCTGTGCAAGATTACAAACTCATCTGTTACAAACTTTAATATCATTTAAGGTCATTCTGCAGAACTACAGGTACCTTTTTAATTCTGTCCTACAGACACAACAGTCTGCTATCATGATACAGGAGGAGGAGTTTATTATATAAAACCTGAGGTCTGACAACATGAAAGCACTAAGTGCAGTTTTGTGAGAGTCACTATAATGGAAATGCTGGCAGAGAAGGTGTTGAGAGAAAGGGGTCAGGCCGAGTGTGAGTGAGCTAATGGTAGACTGAAAAGGATGAAATCTGCTGCAACATTTTCTTGCTATCCGAAGGGCTGATACAAACAGTGAGGCTATGAATACATGTGAATAAAAATGTAGAATATAAGCGTGACAAGTCAAACCAAACCATGAAAAGAAGAGCGCAGAGACATACATGTGGGCCATATCTGGGACTGCGAAGCTGTGGTGGGCTGGAGCCTATCCCAGCTTTCATGAGTCGGGAGGCAGGTTACACCTAAGCCAGGTCACCAGTATATCTTAAGGCTAACAAAAAGAGGCAGCCACCTATTCAGTTTCACAGTCACACCTGTGGCCATTTTAGTCACCAGTTAATCCAACATGGAAGTCTTTGAATCGTGGGAGGAAAGCAGAAGACCTGGAGGCTTCCCAGCATGCACGGGAAACAAAATTTTCCCCTTCTTTTTACTAAATCACAAGACTACATCAAGAAGAGTTGAAACAATGAATCGACTACTTGACTTAATCTTCTTGGAAATGATTTCTTTCACCTTTTGCATAATAAAGTGTAATAAATTCATAAGGTTTGGAAAATCGGTTGAAAAAAGAGTTGGCGATGTCACAAAAGCTTCACTGTGAAACACTGAAAATATTTTCAAGGAATCCTGCAGTTAAAATACTATGAAAATAACCCAGACGTGTAACTCTATTTGTAGCCATGTGATTGTTACAGGAGTGAAATCAGGTCACTGGGTCAGTGTTGCCTCTGTGGAAAACTTGATATATTGATTTCTGTTTACATGGCAACAATTCATCCATTTGTTGTGGCACAGTGGACCCTGACAGGCTGATGGATGACCTGAGTGTCTTCCAGAATGTACAAAACCGTAAATTAAAAACTGTTCAGGAAGTGGTGAGGAGTTGGTCATTTTTACTGTCTTGCTGGATAGATGTGCAGATATGCAACTACACATATACACACAGACACACTTTGACAGTGTATGTGGCAACCATGCAAATGACTGCACATTGCAGTGGAAGCACTAATTTACATTTACCTGGAAACAGACATTAAACTCTTTCTTGTCCTGGTTCAGTAGGTCACAGGGCCCTGTCAGTGTTATACAACTAAAAATGTAATTTCGCAGGTAAAAGTGCCTTCAGTAAAAAATGCAAAACTATTAACTAAACTTACAGGGGAAGCAAACTTTTGCTTTCTGCTATTCCTGCTTCTTCTTTGCAGATTTTATTTGACTTTTAAAGTTATGTTTACGCTGGCAGTTAGGTAGCCTTAAGAGAAAAACTTTGGTTTGGTTTGATAAAATTTGTATGTCATACAGAAAACATGGATGGATTAATGCATCTATCTTTCAATTATGTGCAAACTAACATAGAATAATATTATAAATCATCTAACAAGCCCCACAATTAAGGCTTCATACCTCGAACTCTAATTTCTGATCCCTGCATGAAGGCAGCAAAACGGTACTGCTGGATGTTTAAAATGTATCAAATATAACACGGTGCAACCTGTGGTGAAGTAAAGTCACTGCCCCCCCCCCCCCCCCCCCCCCATCAGTGAGTGATAACTAACACAGATACTCTATCAGTATGCTGAGTAGGCCCAGCAAACAGGTGACTGACAACACATCAAATCCTTATGATCAATACGTGACCTGACCATCCATCTATCAAATTGCCACACCACTGGGACAGCGGGCGACAGATGAATCAATGAGGAAGGGAGAAGGTGGAGATACAGACAAGTCTGATTACAGGAAAGCGAGCAAGAGTGAGACAAAGTGAAGGATCTGACTGACTGCCCATGGTGGAATCGCAGGTCAGAAATGAATAAGAAGAAGCAGAAAAAGAAGGATGTTTGGTGTTTATAGGAGGTTTTTGCTTCCGCTTTTTAAAGGTTACTCTGGGAAGGGAGGGTGCGAACTGAGCGGAACAATGCAGCTAGACAATGGCTGCTAATTAGCCTGACAGACGGGGGAAAAAAACACTGAACCATGAAAGGAGTCATTGGTGAAGGTCATGAAATACAAATACACTGTGGAAAGAGAAGAACAAAGAGAAGTGGATATACAAACACAAACAGCCTTTGAGCTTTAGTCCTTACCCTAAATGGACACTAGTGCTGTAACAATGTCAGATTTTTAGTTTACTGTGGCCAATTAACCAAAACAATATACATTTGCAATCAGCACCCATGAATCATCACCCATGAATATCAATTTATTAACTATCACACTTTTCATCAAACATGTGGTGCTTTACAGTTGCTGCAAACAAACCGAACACATCAGACAGTATGAACGTGCACTGCTTGAACAGAGTGCGGTGTATGCACTCTGCATCTGCCTAAAGATGAACACAGACATCATTCAGTCTGCTCAACATAGGAAGTGTTTTTCTTATACTTCCACAAAAGCATCACAGTATTGGTGTTAAAAGACACCTGGATACTGACACAGTAAAGTGGCAGTGATCACAAGGAAAATCCTTTTTATATTTCTTGCTCATGTGGAGAACATATTTGAGTCATCGCTGAGGTTATTGCATTTTTTTCTGCACTGCCATGTTGTGATGCTACAGAGGACAAAAAAACACCGGCTGAAACTGATTGTGCAAAGCTTCTCTTGCGGTTATACTGCAAACCTGAGGTTTAATAATGTGCAAAACCAGGATGTGGTACCAGCAGGAACAAATGAATTTGGTGTGAGAAAAGTGTCTGGCCACTTCAATCATTTACAAGGATGTTTACGGTAAAGATCATCAAGCTAACACTATCAAAACAGATGCGCTCAACTACTCCTTCATAATAACAAGACACCTTTTTAATTCTTGTCACATTGAAGTTAAGCTAAAACGTGCCCTAACCCCAACTTTTAACTAATTGTGAATACTATATGATAGCACGTAATTCCTAAAAAGCAAAGGGACTGTTACAACCTGTCATAACATGAAGTGGAGAATGACACAAGAGTAAATAACTAAAAATCTGAGGTTAAAATGATTCAAAACTGTTTGGAACGGCGTTCCGACACCTTTGGATATTGAGCAGTTAAATCTAATAGACAGATTAATGCGTATTACTCTCGAATGAGTATATTTATTGTGTGTTGCAGCTTGGCATTTCTTCCAGTGATGGCATGGAGATACTTGCATAGTAAGAAGAAAATAATGTATAGATGATGAATAGAATCTTATTTTGTATTTTGATCTCTTACTTGGATTTTATAGTTGTCACTACAAGAGTAATATTTTGTTGAGGGATATTTTTTTATTTTTTTCCAGAGTACAAGTTCCCAGTTAACCAATTTCTTGGAATTTTTTGTCTCCTTGCTTATTGATCGTGCTTATTGGTTCAATTTTGTTCCTCCGCTAAAAATTGCTAATTTCTACGGAGCCCCTTTGATGACATGGTCCAAAAAATAAATCAATTGTGGCCACAAAATACTACTTCGTGCCTTCGAAATAGTATAACGTGCCCACGAAATACTATTTCGAATTTGTGGGCACAAATTTGGTATAACGTGGCAACGAATTAAACGAATTACGCATTTGTGGCAACGAAATAGATAACGTGCGCACATCATATTGATACAATTCCTGGACAGCTGCGTAGAGACATAAGCATAAGAGTAGGCTAAACCTATACACCATGGACAGAGACAGTATGATTGAGTTTTATTTTAGGCTGGGAATGAGCTACAAATGCATTTTGAAAAGCCTGGCAATGCAAGGAACCATTATTACAGAGAGACATTTAAACAGGATATTGAGAGCCCAGTTGCTTTACAGACGTAAGTACGACCTGGGATAGATTTTATTGTCAACCAACTGCAAGGGCCTGGGAAGGATCACGGTTATCGGTCAAGTGTTTCGTGCCCACAAATTAGCATTTTGTGCGCACGTTATACCTATTTCATGCCCTCAAAATAGTATTTCGTGTGCACGTTATACCCATTTCGTGCCCACGAAGTAGTATTTTGTGGCCACAATTTATTTATTTTTTGGACCATGTCATTAGAGGGGCTCTGTAAATTTCAGTTTGTGTGTTGGAGGAGGAAAATAGTGGTGCAGTCTCGAGTGTGGATATGGACATTACCTTTATTTTTATTGTACAAAAGGATCAGAGTGCAATGGTAAAGTGAAAACAACTGTATTATGCTGCTAACACAGCTTCAGCTCTTTGCAAGCAACTCCACAGACAGTATGCTAACTCTAAGCTAGACAAGAACCCAGAGTGACATTAAAGTTGAGTGTTTTGCTCATCTCAGTCCAGCAGCCAGACTCTGAACTTCAACAGGTAACAAACTGATGAGCAGTCAGGCTGCACCTCTGTACCTGTACATTTTTTTTTTTTTTTTTTTTACAGTTGAATTACTTTAGTCTCTTTGTGTGGGGTTTTATTTTTGGCTTGAGCTGCTGGCTTAAGAGAAAGATTGCATGTGTTTTCTCATTATGTAATGTGTTTTGTGTAATATGTGCAATACATTTCTTTTTTGAGTAATGACCCCAACTCTGATCACAACAATGAGGGGAGGTACCTCCAACAGGCACAAACATTTGGTCACACAGCATGCAATTAGTTTGTACAAATGTAATGTCTTTGATATGCTGCTTAGCCATGGTCGGGACTCTCTAAGTAGAGTCAATGAAAACCCAATGAGAATCGATAATGGAATCAGAATTGTTTAATCCTTATCTATTCCCAGCCCTAATTTGTTACCGCCTGATTACATTATGCAATTCAGTTTTATTTACAAATGTCTTCCTGAATTTAAAACATTTTCAGTGCAAATTGTTTAAAGATTTTTGGTTCTTATCATTATTTTTCCAGTGTCTCAGCCTTCAAGTGTGATGCAATGCTATGGCTTGTGGGAGTGGGAGTGTACAATTATAGTTGTGTAGGAAAGAGGGAAAAAACAGAGAGTGGGAGAAGGAGGTACTGATCCAGAACTGAGTTCTTGTGACAGCTTTTCTATTCAGTCCACACATCACAGGGCAATCTGCGACCTGATTAAACAAACAGAATAAAGGAGAAATGAGAAAGACAGAAAGAAACTGGCGATGGAGGAAAAAATGTGCATGCTGATCAAAGTCCACTGGGTAGCACAAAGCAGAAGCTGTGGATGAAAGTCACAAAAATGGGGGTGAGAGGGAGGGAATCTTTGGATCTAAAGAGTTAGTAGAGTCAATCCCCGATTGAACCAAGTTATGCCCACATGAGCTGCACAGTGACATGTAAAGCAAAAGGGGTTCGTGGAGAGGGCTGAAATGTTTTGCACACTGGGCTTGAGCATCATAAGAAATTTTGGCTCAGATATGGGGGCACAGTGAGGGAGGATGGGCAGAACAAAGCTTTGACAAGACCTCTGACACGGGAAGGGAGAAAACATGGAGGACAGTAAACTGTTTCATTCAACACTTTTTAGGCAGACAGGTGGCCAAGGATGTATGGCCACCTGTATGCAATGATTTGAATTAATGCCAAAGCAAGCAAAACAACAACAACATGGTATTAGAAAAGTAGAAATAACTGACCTCATGGAGGAAACATCACCGCAAAATGAGGAAATATGATGAAGAGAGGCCAAACAGTATCACTTAACTAAAATAACTACAAACAAAACTGTCAGTCATTAACAGAATTTTATCAGTTACAAGATATGGTGAGCTGCCTGGAAGAAAAAGGTGTTTTCATGTACTACTTCATACATACTACTAATCAGAAGAAATCTCAAATCAAATCAAAATCTCAAATTTCAAAATGACCCTGTGGAGTTTAAATGAAGTTATATTTACTCACCAGGGCATATTGTGTCTATTCCTGTGGCTTGACAACTTACATATTTGTGTAAGTGTAATGTGTAATACCTCTATATGGCAGAATTTGGATTCATAAAGGCATCAAGGAAGCAATCAATTGATGTTAGCTGGCACTGAAATTATCCGATATGCTGGGAGGACAGCTTAGACTGACTTTGTGGTCAGCTTGAAGTAATGCTAAACCTAATTTGTTAGTATCATTCAAATATAATAAAAAACTGTTTGAGCGAACTAGTATTTCGATTGTGTTTGCCAACTCTTGTGCATGTGCATTGCATACACAAGTATTCATATATGCTATAGCACTTAATGCAGTGTTTAATTTAGTGTTTATCTTGGCAAACCTTTTAGTGGATATAGGAGAAATAATGTAGATATAGGATATATTTATAAATATAGCTGATGTTAATCCTTGTTCCAACTCTGTATAATACTGTAGATATTATTTTACATAGACGTGCATGAAAAAGTAGGTCAGCAGATCCATGCTTACGTCGCAACATCATGCATGATTTACATGCACAAGCTTGTTTTTGGGTTTTGCTGAACACAGTTTCTTCTTTCTTCTTGACTCACTGGTCTTTTTTCAGATGCTCGTGACAACATAACATTGGCCTCTTCTGTCTCTTCAAGCTTCTGCACATTTTTTTGCTTCCTCGCAGCTCCATCTTCAACGTCACATATACAAACCACTTCAGCCTTGCCTCCCCAACTTTGTCTACAAATCATTCACCTTTCCATCTGCTTCCATCTCCTTCTATTGACATTCATTCTTCTCTCCAGTGCATACCTCCACCTCTCCAGACTCTCTTCCGCTTGCTCCCTACTCTCACTACAGGTCACAGTGTTTAGTCTGCAAACATCATATTCAACGTAGACTCCTGCCCGAGTCTCTGTCAAGCATCCGTGTGTGTGAAATGTTCTATTATTCAAATGTCCTTATTTAGCAATTTGATGTGGGCTGTTTTTCCTTACCAACTTAAAAGAAAAATAAATGTCATCAAAATTTACAGGCCTTGTGACCTTATAATAATGGAGCCAAGTTATTTCAGTTATTTTTCTTTCCTTTTCACTGTTTAGACATGACTTTCAAAAGGAGTGTACAGGAAAGAAATGTTTCCTTTCCTGTAAAATGCCTGGAAGCTAGGCAAGGTTAATGCACTCGATAATAGAGCCCGGGCGCCAAAAAGGACAGTGTACTTACAATGTAAGATGTGGGAAATGTGTTTGTTTTGTACTTAAAATTACTTAGGGTATCATTTTTGTGTCATTCCCTGTAAAATACCTACAGTTTAGCCTCCACTTAAAATGACCTCTGATGTAATTATCATTTCTTTCCTGTAAAACACATAAAGTTGCACAAATAAAAATGACTCATGTACTAGCTAAAGTTATTCACACGTTATTTAAAATTCCTTGGAAACTACTTAACAGAATAATTATTTCTTTGTTTCCTGTAAAAAACTGACTTGTTACCCACTTATTCTAGTGTACCTACCCTTAAGTATAATTACATTATAATTTCAAATGAAGTAATATTAATTACAGGGGAACTACACTTGTAGTCATGGGCCAAGTTATAAAGTGTTGGACACACACACACACACAAAATGTTGACATTGCACTACAAAGACGTGTTTAAGGTGAAAAATTAAATCTTTCTGACAGCCTGTGCAACTTGTTTTGAATACCTGACTCATGTCTGTCAACATGCTTGCATCATGGCATTTCTTAGCATCAGTGTACACACAGAAATCAGTGGATGTATGAAGCGAAATGTATATGTGCATCTTCCAAATGTGTGTGTGTCTAACAGCTCATGCTCTCCTCCCAGATGCTGCTGGCAGGAGGTGACCTCTTTCCACTAACAGACGGTCTGGTCCTGTCATAACACAAACATCGGCGTATGAGAGGAACTCAGAGCCTGCTCAAAGTCAGAACAAGGTCACATCGACTTCCACAATAACTAGCTGAAGAGGAACAGCACAAATACATGCCATCAAACCACACTGCTCTGCTTCCTCTTTGGCTCTAGCTTTGCTCGCTGCCTTGGTTGCAGTCGTCTTCCAAAGTGCCTCAAGTTTAAGGTGCAACGTGATTTGATATTCTCTTTGCAGCGATATGAATGTTGCTCTAAAAACATTTGAAACATCTTTGGAGGAGTTTGTAACTTGTTTAAGATCTGCTCTGATATTCATAACATAGTGAAAACAGCCCAGAGAGACGCATATAAACAAAGTACTGATATGTTGGTACTGCCTGAGATAATCAAACCCCAATCAAACACATCATTTATCACAATGTGGAGTTGAGAATTACTTGTATATGCCCCAGATGATAGGGATGCTGTGAAATGTGGCTTCGGAGGTGATCAGGGGAAAGAAGAAAGATGGAGAAGTCAACAGAAATCATGAGGCTATTAATGAAAAGAAGCGAGGTTGAAAAGGATTAAGCACATCTATATTTACAGCATATATACTGTTATATATGTGCTATATTCAACTGGGGATTTGGCTAGAAAAGAGCAAGTGCAACTTGTTTATAAGATTTATAGCCACTGCGAGTCAGTGAGACCATGGGAAAAAGGCAATATGTGGATGAGAGAAAGAGGAGGGAGAAACAAAGATGGAGAGAAACAGAGACGGGGTGTTTCTGTTCATTAGCAGTCCTCCCTTACAGCAGAATAGTTACAGGATAATCATGTCGAGTTGGTGGCAGTGTGTCCTTGACTGTCATTGGTGGGTCTCTGCTGGGCCTCTATTCCAGATTGTGTGTGTATGTGTGGGTTTGTAAATATACGAGAGTCTTTCAAAACTTTAATTAACCAAATAAGACCCACACACTGTTGCCAAAAGCTGGGTGGCAGCAGTGCTCATGTTCTTACTAATCCACATCTTATAATTCCCTGATTTCTAGTCAGCCTATTGTGCGCCCACTGAAATTCTACTGGGAATATGATGTCTAATGGTGAGAGCAATGAGTGCCATGGTTTGAACAGGTTGAGTTTTGCAACAACATCCATCTCGGCCTGTTTTCATTAGGATGCTCTGCTGCATTTCCTCATTGATGGAATCTATTGATTACACCCTGCAGTACTTCTTTTAAACTCTACAATATTTGTGTTAACTTGCTGCTTTACTCAAGGACATCTTCCAAACTTCTGAAGCTGTGTGATCGATGAGTTTTTAAAAAAATGGGCATGTTTTCCATACAAGATTTGTTTTTTTCCCATTTGATCACGTGAGTTTTTCCAAATTCACAAAATGTGGGCACGCTATTTCAGGAGTCAGTCAAAAGCAGACTAAAACATAGCTTTCAGCATCTAGATCTCATGACATGTTGAAGTGTTATTTAATACATGCTGTGGAAGTCTTAAAATTTGAATACCTTGAATAATTGTTCTAAAACAGCCGCAGTGCAGACCTCCACATTGTTCATCTCAATTATATCCTTGGTTCAAGAGGAAAGCCAGTGGCTGATTTGGAAGTGAGAACTGATGCGTGTCACTTGTACTAATGAGTTCTGTCACTCACAGCCCCAGGCCAAAGGGCTCATTAATACTGTATGTTAGATAAAGGTGTTTTCTGACTCTGCTCTTCTCGTAGCTCTCTAAGTCCACTCGGGTCACACCTGATTTCTTTTCTTTCTGCTCTTTTTTTTATTTCACTTCTGACTGCTGCTCTTATCTCTTTCCAGACTTTCATTCCTTCACATCAATCAATCAATCAATTCAAACTTAACCCAATACATCCCATTTTTTCCCCAGTACAGGCAACTTATAATCATTTCCTTACGCAGACCAACCAAGACAAGCTCACATAGTCAGCATTCACAGGTGTACTCCTTTCCATAACTTCCTTTGGATGCACACAAAGTCAATACACTGTAGTCAAATCAATGAAACAAATGAATGTAATCAATACCAATAGATTTTAGCTTTAGGCCGTGTGAGCTGAATATCGGTGTGTAAACCAATTTAAGAATCCTTTTGCGCCTCTGGGTGCAACAACCAATTTTTTGCATCTTTCTGTTGTTCCAGTAGCTAGGACCAATAACAGATGTGTGTGTAGGTCAGTTGTTGTATTAGAACTTAGATATTTTAGAAAAAAAGGGTTTGTACTAAGTTATATCACTGTCAAGTGACAGCAGAGGGTTTGGGCACTTTTGCTGATGCAATTTCTCTTCTGCCCTCCACATATTCTGTTACAAGCATAGTACCAAACTAATTGGTCAATAGAACTCAGATTATTTTTAGTAGACTATAAAGTGAAGCCAGAAAACCTCTGGTCTCAGAAATCTTGTCTGAAGCTGACAGACTGACAAATTGCTTCACCAAATTCTTCTATTCACACCTGGACACAAAACTGCTGCAGACAAATGAAAAACCAGAGGTCAAAACAAGCTTGCTTTCTCAGCTCTGTATGCAAAGCTGTAGTCGGTGGTTGAAAAGGTAAAGGTAAATAGGGTTTCTAAAAATATGTGGCGATCTGCCTATGTTGCCAAAAAAGCATCATTAAGAAAATATGTAAAGTGGAACATAACATGTAAAGTGGAGATTCCAATCGATCATCGTTACATTATGAAGAGCTTTCTGATTTCTGTGAAATGTTTGGAAGCTAGCTCTATAAACACCTCAAATGACTTTAAGTTTGACCAACTTAGAAAAGTATACCCCACTCACACCCCCCAAAAATATTGTATAAATGTCCTTTGGTAAGAAGATTTTTTTAGCAGTATAAATTTTGAAAACTACCTGAATTAAATTAAAAAGTTAACACAAGAAAAGGAATGCGATAGATTTAAGATAGCTGAATTATCTTTGTTTTATCTTTTTAAAATTTCTCTGTTTAAATCGTTCCTCTTGATGACATGAAGGCCCTTCACATTTGTATATGGCATATGATGACATCTGTGTTTAGCAAAAATTCAAAAATGATATTAATCATGGCAGCTGAGAAAAGGCGCAGACCTCTGATCACAAGGAAAATGCAAATCTAGAAGACAGCTCGTCACAATGTGCTATCAAATCACATCACGCGAAATGCTTCGCAATGTGACACCACATAATGTAAGGTCCCCACGGCTGTCAGAACACTCATCGGTCAATGGTGTGGCTTTTATGTGGTCAGAAAATGTTCATTTCAGACTATCATCACACACTGAAAAGCACTCAGACAGAGAGAGCCAAAACATAGAACATGTTCAGATACACTGAAAACTAAAATGGTTCATCCAACACAAATAAACACATCATCATTTTTTGGCACATCAGCAATAAAGACTGAGCATAATTTTAGTACAGTTTTTATATTCTTATCTAATATATTGCAACAAGAACAAGAGTCCTGTTATAAACACTGATGAGAAAATATTAGACAAGGTCACACCCACTGTAACTTTTAGCTACAGTTATCAAATTTCCAACTCCTCTTTAGGACAAAAGAATTAAGTTATTCTGTACATTTTAGTTTCTTATGTTACACACCGTTGGCTACTCATATTGAGCTATGTGTACTTAATCCTGCTGGGAGATGTAACCACCTAACACTGTGTCTGAATCTGAATGGCTTGTACAGACAGTCTGGGGGGACAAATGACAAATAAGGGGACTTATTTATTTATATTTTATGGGTTTTTAAGCCAAAATGGCTTTTTACATATTTATGCAAAAATTTGAAAATGCATTTCACTTAATGATCATTTGTCAGTGCCTTACTCAACATGTATGATAACTCTTTAACATATTTATGATGCTTTTGGTCCAAGTACTGTTAAGGTTATGTGGAAGTTTAGCCACCCAACCTCTTGCTCCTCTCGGTGAGGGAATCTTGCTTAAAAGAAACTACAGTTATATTTATGCAATTCAGTTTTCAATACAGTTCAGTTTTATTTATATAGCAGCAAATCACAACAGCAGACACCTCTGACAGTGGGAAGGAAAAATTCCCTTTTAACAGGAAGAAACCTCCAGCAGAACCAGGCTAAGGGGGGGCAGAGCCATCTGCCTCAACTGATTAGGGGTGATGGGAGGAAGGGTAAATAATAACTAATGATTATACAGAGTAGTGTACAAACACACAGCGAGTGAAAAGGTGAGTAAAGAAAAGGGATCTATATATATATATATATATATATATATATATATATATATATATATATATATATATATATATATATATGTACAGTGGGGCAAAAAAGTATTTAGTCAGCCACTGATTGTGCAAGTTCCCCCACTTAAAATGATGACAGAGGTCAGTAATTTGCACCAGAGGTACACTTCAACTGTGAGAGACCGAATGTGAAAAAACAATCCATGAATTCACATGGTAGGATTTGTAAAGAATTTATTCGTAAATCACGGTGGAAAATAAGTATTTGGTCAATAACAAAAATACAACTCAATACTTTGTAACATAACCTTTGTTGGCAATAACAGAGGTCAAACGTTTACTATAGGTCTTTACCAGGTTTGCACACACAGTAGCTGGTATTTTGGCCCATTCCCCCATGCAGATCTTCTCAAGAGCAGTGATGTTTTGGGGCTGTCGCCGAGCAACACGGACTTTCAACTCCCGCCACAGATTTTCTATGGGGTTGAGGTCTGGAGACTGGCTAGGCCACTCCAGGACTTTCAGATGCTTCTTACGGAGCCACTCCTTTGTTGCCCAGGCGGTGTGTTTTGGATCATTGTCATGTTGGAAGACCCAGCCTCGTTTCATCTTCAAAGTTCTCACTGATGGAAGGAGGTTTTGGCTCAAAATCTCACGATACTTGGCCCCATTCATTCTGTCCTTAACACGGATCAGTCGTCCTGTCCCCTTGGCAGAAAAACAGCCCCATAGCATGATGTTTCCACCCCCATGCTTCACAGTAGGTATGGTGTTCTTGGGATGCAACTCAGTATTCTTCTTCCTCCAAACACGACGAGTTGAGTTTATACCAAAAAGTTCTACTTTGGTTTCATCTGACCACATGACATTCTCCCAATCCTCTGCTGTATCATCCATGTGCTCTCTGGCAAACTTCAGACGGGCCTGGACATGCACTGGCTTCAGCAGCGGAACACGTCTGGCACTGCGGGATTTGATTCCCTGCCGTTGTAGTGTGTTACTGATGGTGACCTTTGTTACTTTGGTCCCAGCTCTCTGCAGGTCATTCACCAGGTGCCCCCGTGTGGTTCTGGGATCTTTGCTCACCGTTCTCATGATCATTTTGACCCCACGGGATGAGATCTTGCGTGGAGCCCCAGATCGAGGGAGATTATCAGTGGTCTTGTATGTCTTCCATTTTCTGATGATTGCTCCCACAGTTGATTTTTTCACACCAAGCTGCTTGCCTATTGTAGATTCACTCTTCCCAGTCTGGTGCAGGTCTACAATTCTTTTCCTGGTGTCCTTCGAAAGCTCTTTGGTCTTGGCCATGGCGGAGTTTGGAGTCTGACTGGTTGAGGCTGTGGACAGGTGTCTTTTATACAGATGATGAGGTCAAACAGGTGCCATTCATACAGGTAACGAGTGGGGGACAGAAAAGCTTCTTACAGAAGACGTTACAGGTCTGTGAGAGCCAGGGATTTTCCTTGTTTGAGGTGACCAAATACTTATTTTCCACCCTGATTTACGAATAAATTCTTTACAAATCCTACCATGTGAATTCATGGATTTTTTTTTCACATTCTGTCTCTCACAGTTGAAGTGTACCTCTGGTGCAAATTACTGACCTCTGTCATCATTTTAAGTGGGGGAACTTGCACAATCGGTGGCTGACTAAATACTTTTTTGCCCCACTGTATATATATATATAATTACCTCAACAACACTTAGAACCAAGATAACATAACATAAAAAAACAGACAACAAGCATTTCTAGACTAAAAAAACCCTGAAACATGTGTGTGAAAAGCAAGCTCTCTTACCAAACTCACATAATTTGTGTGCATAAGAAGTTAACCATGAGCTCCTCCCTGACAGGCTTTGAGGTGTTAAAACAACATTATACTTTTACTTTAGCTTTATGGAAAGCTATAATTTCAATGGCCGCAAAGATTTCTTGTAAAGCAAAACTCTTTACAAGTCATACATTTGTAAAAACAACTATTAGTGTTTTTCAAGAGCAATCTCAATCAGCAAAGTTCTCATTTGTCTAGTGCTCCTTTAAACAGTGCATTAGCGTAGTACCCAAATTCAGCACTTACAATGCTTATGCGCTATTCTCTTGCACAGGTTGCAGCTGTATGAAAACACACTGTGATAAGCTCGTGAATGACAAGCTTTTTGCTTCACTGATCTGCTGATTTCGAAGGAGGATATAAAAAAAGGCACATCAACAAAACCATGAACACAATGTGAAGAAGGTGGTGCTGACCTTTAATCAAACTTCTGCTCACAAACAAACACCCAAAACAGCTCAGAGGAAGGTGACGCTTTGTTAGAAGGAAGTGTGCATATTGCAGACAGTGATAGAGACGTTGCTTCTGTATAGGTGCACGGGCAATGTTCAAAAACAAATATCTTCTTTCACTTTCTCTCTGTTTCTTTCTGATTCCCATTTTAGACCCCCCCTTTTTTGTATTTCAACTTTAACAGTTGATACTTTTGCTCTCCCAATGATTCTCTCTAATATTGCATCCCTGCCTGACTTCCCTTTCTTCCCTCCCTTTTCTCAGTTTTTTAATCAGACCATGAAATGACTGCACATACTGGCAAGGTTATCCACTTCTCAGTGTTCATCTGAAGTGCTAATGAGGAGGGAGGGAGAAGGGAAGGAAAGGCAGAAGATGATGGATGAGGGAAGAGATGGAGAAATCAAATGATGTAGCACGGGGAGAGGCAATGGGAAAACCGAGGGGAAATGAGTGGTTCAGAGAAAAAAAAGAAGCGAGGCAATTAATAACAGAGAATGAGAGAAAGAGACAAGCGAAGAGCAAATTATGAAAAAACAGCAGGACGTGCAGCAGGGTGATGGATAATTCATGCATGAAGCAAAGAGCAGGCGATAAAAATTAAGGGTAAAAAATAAATTAGAGAGAAGCTGACAGGACGCAACAAATTTCATGCTTATATCTGACCTGCAAACCACACTTCTGGAGCCTAGACAGTCTCACACACACTCAAAGATAATTTTCTCAGATTTCCTCACAGGCAGGATGCACGATCACCAACAGCACACTGATCAAACAAAATACGCAGGAGATATCGATCACACGCAGAGAGAGAGCAGATGAGCTTTGACAGGAAAGCGGATTAGAGGCATAGGGCACAGATGATTCCCCCAACCTGCTAAGAACCCTGAGCAGAAAAAAATTAACATCACTCCATGTGACGACACAGGAGGGGTAAATAATTGATTATTTTTCTGCAGTCTTTTAGCAAAAATGGGCCAGAACAGAGTTTTCTCACATTTTCAAGATGAGTTTCGGAGGTTTCCTGCTGGTTAAAAGAGCTGTTGTTTGTATCTGCTAACAACATGGTTTTGTACTGTACTTGAGGCTTACATGCCTGAATGCAACTGTAAGAGGATGATGGCAGGGTAGGTTTGCAACCAGTCTGAAAAACCATCAACTTAGCCTCTTCGGCTGGCATTATTTTTGGACTTATACCCAGCAGTTATTTAGTGCATCATTTTTTAAGAGCATGAATATGTTTGAAAAAGATAACAAGAAGTTGTAACCAGTGCTTTCAGGATTCTTTTAAGATAAGAAAATTTGCTCTCGAAGTCAAAGTACTGCATGCAATCAAAACCAAAACGTTTCCTGTACCAATAATCTGGTGTGTTATATTCACAGGCAGAATATTTCTGTAGAAATTAGGTTTCAGTTAAATACAAATGAAATTTCAATTTCACAAAACAAGTCAACTTCTAGATTTTTTTTTTTTTTGCAGATAGCAGGTGATTACATTTCTTTTGCCTGACTAAGTAAATTAATGAACTAATTGTTGCAGCTGTAAATAGATTATAATTTAACTAGTTGAAGCACTTCTTCAGAGATACTGCTGAAAGGTATTCCTTTCTAAAGTAGTGACCGTGACCACTGTAACATGCCAGGAATAGGTTTATAGCTTACTGCAAAACACTAACACTATTATTATTTGGACATTTATATTTATAATCATGCTTTCACTCCCTTTTGTTCGTGCATACTGCAGTGAGACAACATGTTTAAATAAGTGATTTGATTTCTGTCTTTTGCTCCGTTCCATAAAATGTGTTATTTATAGGCTTCACCCAGCTTTTGCTCTATTGATCCTGATCTCTGTCTCGTTCGCTCACAAGCTGAGCATATAGGCTTAGTCAAAACACACACACACACACACACAAATTTGATTGCAGGGCAAAGACTCAGCATGGCCAAAGCAGGTGCTGAAATGGAATTTGGCAACATGGCATAGACAGATTAAAGTGGAACACTAAGCACCTGGTTGGACGCTTACTTACTGTGTGCATGTATGTGTATATGTGTGTGTGTGTGTGTGTGTGTGTGTGTGTGTGTGTGTGTCGGTGCGCACATTTGTGTACGTCCAAGTATGTGAAGCCAAGGAGCCAGAGGAGCTGGACAGAACAGGATAATAAATCCTTTCCTACAACGTCTCTGGCAATAATGACACAATCCTCACCTTTCCTCCATCTTTCTCCTCTCCTGAGACACACACACACACGCACACACACACACACACACACACACACACACACACACACACACAGGCTGGTGAGCTCTGGCATTCTGGTCTTTCTCCATGTTATGGGAACAAAACTTTACTCGTGAACATTTTTGCCCATAAGGCCATGAGATATCTAAACTTTTGTGGATCATAAATAAAATTTCACAAACATTCAATATATTTTTGTCAAACAAAAGAGAAAAACTGTCCTTCTTTAAATTGATAACAAGGTAAGATGATAGGTATCAGTGACAACATTAGATGGCTCTGTTTACACCGAGAAACAAAAAAGCTTTCAATAGGAAAATTAGATAAAGTCAGCGCAAACCAGTACTGATAGACAGAGTAGAGACATCACCTGCTGATTAAACAGATATGTACTACAACTGAAAGGTAATACTGTAGCATCAACTTGCTATGGCTTTCACTGAGTCTAAAGGCCCTGGCTGCTACTTCATGCAGCAATTCAAAATTTAAAGGGATTTACATAAAAAAAAACACATTAAAAAACCACATAAAAATAACGTAAAAAGATGAGATTCTTTGTGTAAAACGTAATATTTCAGTAGTAACAGCAAAGACTCATCTTGAGATGCCTGTAAGCGAGCTTCAGTGCTGCTCAGCGGGATCGATTCTACCTTACATCAGATCAATTATGTATACAGGCCTGTCAAGTTGTTCTCCTTTCAGCAACTGTAAACAGACCCTCAAACAGCACCGAAATGTGGTAAAGGGTAAAGAGAAGCCATATAGAAGTATACAAAAGACTAAAATAAATAAGAGTTAACAGTAAATTGGAGAAAAGTGGTTTCCAGTACAGTGCACCTACTACTGTGCAAAGCCTGTTCCTCTGACAGATGTATAATAATATCTGTGACAGTTTTAATTGATGCAGTGATGACTGTGTGGGTGTGTGGCATGACTTTCATGGCCGTGATAGTGTATATTTCTGTGCTACATCAATGCAAATAAAAAATAAATAGTTTTAAAAGTTGGTCCACCTCAAAGTGTACATGTGAATAATATAATGTAAGAATAAACGTTAAGAAAAAATTACGATTATAAAAATTCTTGTTTGCCTTTACGATGCAAAGCTACAACAACAAATACTTGCGTACCTGAGAATGATAATTTGGTATGATGGTGGTCAAACCATACCTGCAAACAGCAAATCACACCTACCTACCGTGGATCAAATAAAACGTCTTCCTGGAGTCACAAACTGTATGGCAGGAAATCCTTTATAAGAGAAGCTTTACAGAGAAGTGTGCAATGAGACAGCTTTTACAGCAAAAAAGGAAGTTCTTTTCTGCTGCCCATCAAAGAAACCGAGCGCAGCCACAGTATTGCATTTCACAGTGTGAATATTTCAAGAGCACTTCTCTATTGAAATACTTTACTGATAGCAATGACAGGACTTCCCTAAACCTGTGGAATCAAGTTACATGACGTACAAAAAAAGAGTCAGCTTTGACAAAAATCGTCAATGGAAATGAAGAAACAACATACAACACATTGGAACTGAAAGCACCCGTGTTGTTAGAGCTTCAGAGACTGGTAGTGCAAACAGGAATTTGTGAAAAATGAGTAAAGTGCAACAGGTTTCCCTTCAGTTTCCAGTCAGTAAACAAATACACCAGATATGGCATTGTATCCAGGCCTCTGCTTCAGACTTAGTCAAACAAAAGAAATGAAAGTGAACAATAATGAAAGTGACAAGGAGCAAATTAAAAATCTAAACATAATTAGAGTGCAATTAGACTGCACCTCTCACAGGAGGAAGTAAAATAAATAAAATAAAAATGTAATTGCATATCAGTTTTATTCATCCAATCTCTTCTGCTTATCAGGGTTGGGGGGGGGGGGGGTGTCACTCTGACACATGGCTAACACAGAGCGATAGACAACCATTCACACTGACATTCTCACCTATGGGGCAATTTAGAATCACCAGATAATCTAACCCCACTAACTGCATGTCTGCATGCAAAATCCACACAGAAAAACTGCAGGCAGGTGAAGTCTAACTGAGGACCTTGTTGCTGTGAGGCAACAGTGCGAACCATCATGACACCGTGCTGCCCTCTAAACCCATTTATCTTGTTTAATTTTGTTCAAATAGTTAACTTAGAAAGACGAATCAAACGGGTGAAAGGATTTAAGTTAATCTTAGAGCCCAGTGATGCTGACAGAAAGTTTGTCTTCCACGTGTCTACCACAAGCACGTGCAACTGAAGGCTGCCACCATGTGGACAGAACTGTGCAGTACAAGCAACAGCAACATCAAATCCACTGCAGAATAGTTGCAAATCTGAATGTTTTCTTCTTATTTTAAATGTAAAATTATATTTATGTTATATTTACAGAGGTAGCAATGAAATAAAGTATAGGCATTTGGGACTAGTTTCAAAATGCTGATTGATGACATACTGCATCTCTGTTTGATTCTCCAGCTGCGCCATAGCACACAAAAAGGCATTTCAAGGGGTCATTAATATGGTCCAAAAAATCACTGGACATTCTCAGCACTCGCTGCACTGAGAGGGCACACAGGATCATATGGGATTGCACACACCCAGGACATCAGGTGTTTAAGCTGCTGCCATCTGATAGGAGGATTCAGATTGCTGAAGTCATGGACAAGCAGACTCTAGGACAGCTTTTACAACAGGGCAATAGCCCTAATCAGTGCTAACAGCTGACCTGATTGGCTACCTCCCTGAACTGGCAATAATGTGCAGTAAACATTCATTCTTTAATTTATTAAGTCACACCTTTTTTGCACTTTTTATCGTATTTATCTTCTAACTTGTCTTCTATATGAATTGCAACTGTACAACAGTTAAGCCACTGTTCACTTCATAATTTAGTTAATTTGTAATTTAGACATCATGAATTAATCCAGATTATAACCTTAACTTAAACATGGCCATGCGGTTGTCAGAGTGCTGACAAAAATGAAATGCCTGAGAGTGACAGCCTAACTTTGAGTGAGTAAGTAAAAGGTGTGACATTGATGCATACATTATGCAGTTTAAAAACACATCTGACAGCAACTTTTAGACGTCTCACATACCTCTCTGATGAACTGTGCACTACTTTTTGCTTTAGGCATTACAGTATAGCATGCAAAAAAGTGCATGACTCATCTCAGTTGGTATTTGGCTCTGCATAGCAATCATTTCCGATACAAGATGCAAAACCCATGGCGTGTGCTGCTGAATACACAATATACTGCTAGTTGTGTACCTGAATGTAATATCTGGGTTGGTCGTTTTTTTCTTTGAAACCCCGTTTCAAAGAAAAGTGTTAATGTTTTACTCTTATCTGTGAAGGTTCTCAGTCATCCAGGTCATCGTAGTCAAAGGAGCTTGCAAAGAAAAGCGTCTGGACTTCTTTAAGTTACTTGAAGACGTTTCACCTCTCATCCGAGAAGCTTCTTCAGTTCTAAGGTCAAATGGTGGAGAGTCCCAGATATAAACCTAGTGGGAGTGTCCCCCCACAGAGGGACAAAAGGACCCCCTGATGATCCTCTAATTGCCTGAGCCAAGGTGTGGAACTGGGTGTGGGTCCCAATCAGCCAGAGTTTTGGGTGAGTTCATTGTGAAACCTGGCCCCACCTTATCATGCGAATTCCTGAGGTCAGATGGCCCAGGGTGTGAGTGGGCGTTAAGGCGTCTGGGAAGGGATCTCAAAACTGGATTATAGATGGCAGACAGTTGGTGTCGTAAACCACCGCCTCTGTTCAAAGATGGTCGCTCACAGTGGACATAGATGGCTTCTTTCACTCCTCTTTCAAACCATCTGTCCTCTCTGTCCAAAATGTGAACATTGGCATCCTCGAAAGAGTGTCCTTTATCCTTAAGATGCAGATGGACAGCTGAGTCTTGTCCTGTGGAGGTGGCTCTTCTGTGTTGTGCCAAGTGCTTGTGAAGTGGCTGTTTGGTCTCTCCAATGTAGAGGTCTGGGCATTCCTGCTGCACTGTACGGCATACACCACATTGTTAAGTCTGTGTTTTGGCGTTTTGTCTTTCGGGTGAACCAGTTTTTGTCTGAGTGTGTTGCTGGGTCTGAAGTACACCGGGATGTCATGCTTGGAGAAAACCCTCCTGAGTTTCTCTGATACACCGGCTACATAGGGGATGACAATATTGTTGTGTCTGTCCTTCTTATCCTCCCTCGCTGGTGTCTGATCTTCTTTTCTGTGCCTCTTTGCTGACTTTAAGAATGCCCATTTAGGATAGCCGCACGTTTTGAGTGCTTCCTTTACATGTGTGTGTTCCTTCTTTTTCCCTTCAGGCTTAGAGGGAACATGTTCTGCCCGGTGGTGTAGGATCCTAATTACTCCAAGTTTGTGTTCCAGAGGGTGATGGGAGTCAAACAGGAGGTACTGGTCCGTGTGTGTGGGCTTCCGGTAAACTTCGATGTTGAGGTTGCCATTCTCTTCAATGTGCACAGCGCAGTCCAGGAAAGGCAAACAGTCGTCCTTTGTGTCTTCCCTGGTGAACTTGATGTTTTTATCCACAGCGTTGATGTGCGCAGTGAAGGATTCCACTTCTTGTGTCTTGATTTTGACCCAGGTGTCGTCTACATATCTGTACCAGTGGCTGGGTACTCTTCCTTTGAAAGAGCCAAGAGCCTTCCTTTCCACTTCCTCCATGTAAAGGTTGGCTACAATAGGTGACACGGGGGAGCCCATGGCACAGCCATGTTTTTGTCTGTAATAGCCTTCGTTGTATTTGAAATATGTGGTGGTGAGGCAGAGGTCTAACAGTGTGCAAATCTGATCGGGTGTGAAGTTGGTCCTGTCCTCCAAGGAGTTGTCTTCTTGTAGTCGTTTTCTGACAGTCTCCACTGCCTCCGTGGTGGGTATGCACGTGAAGAGAGAGACTACATCAAAAGACACCATGGTTTCATCTGGATCCAGGGTAAGTTTCTGGACCTTGTCAGTGAAGTCGGTGGAGTTCTTGATGTGGTGTGGGGTGTTCCCCACGAGAGGAGCAAGGATGGTAGCAAGGTGTTTTGCAATGTTATAAGTGGCTGAGTTTATGCTACTGACTATGGGTCTGAGTGGGACAGCTTCCTTGTGGATTTTTGGAAGTCCGTAAATGCAGGGTATGGCATCCCCTGGGTAAAGGCGGTGATAAGTAAGGCGGTCAATGATTTTGTCCTTTTCCAAGTCTTGAAGGCAAGCTATAACTTTCTTTTTGTAGCTGCTTGTGGGGTCTCGCTTTAAGGCTTCGTAGGTATTGTTGTCACTGAGGAGAGTAGTGATCTTTGTATGGTAATCTGTAGTGTTTAGGACCACGGTGCATCTTCCCTTATCCGCTGGTAAAACAGTGATGTTGTGGTCTTTGCTCAGGGAAGCGACGGCCTTCTTTTCCTGTATTGTGAGGTTGGACGGAGGGACTTTGGCACTGGAGAGGGTGGCTGAGACTTTCATCCTGATTTGCTCTGCTTCTGTCTGTGATAATTTATTAATCCGTATGGCAGATTCTGTGGCTGTGATGAGGTCCACTATGGGCAACTGTTGTGGAGAAATGGCAAAATTGAGACCTTTGGCTAATACTCTCTTTTCAGGTTCAGTGAGATTCCTGTCTGAAAAGTTCTTAACCCATTTCTCCTCCTTTTACTCTTATGAAAAGTTAAACTTTTATTTATTTATACACTTCAAAAAATGGCAGCAGGTAGTATTAACCTTAAATGTGAAAGAAAGCTGTTACTGTACTCGTTAAGAAAATTAGACTTATTATAGAGGAAAACCTCAGACTTGAAAGAATTGGCTCTGTTTTTTGGGTTACACTACCTGAACCAAAATAGTTTGCCTGGACTGAAAATGTTCCAGTGTTAGGGGATTGTCAGAAGCCACACACACACACACACACACACGTTCGGCTGCTGTTTGGTACAGTACAGGTATTGTTTGTAATGCTTTTTCCCAGGTGTTGTCACTTTGAATAATTCTTTGACATAATTCAGCATGAAACGAAATTTTAAATGCAGGAGGCACACCGCTGAGCAATATATTGAAATGTACTAAAGTCACAAAGAGCTGGAAATTCAGGTGATAATTTGCTGTAGTTGTGTTTAAAATTAAATTTCTTTATATTTACACTCTAAAATTACTGGCGTTAGCCAAGACATGGCACAGTAACTGACACTTGTGTCTAATGTCTTATTTTGTCAACTCATGTTAAAAAATGTATTCCACATTAATTCAGTGTTACTGTGCCCAGTATGTTCTCTCAAAGAGTCCATAGTGGTGGATAAGCTAAACTGGTCTTAAAGAGACTTAACGTGGGAATAAAACGGCCAAAAACTGAATAAAACTGTCAGTATTGTGAAATAACTACAGCTAGGATGCTCCGTCAAATCCTCTATGCAATGTCGTACTGAGATGTCAACTTCAGTTAGCATGCTAATTAGCTAGTTAAAGTTATTTATAAAAGTAAAGTGGTGGTTTGAACTGTCTTGAAAAACTGCTGTAGCAAAAGCTATTTTGGCCTGTTAAGTGGTTTGAGTGAGAACTTTGTGTGTTCTCTAAAAACAAAAATGTGCAACCGCTTAATTACCTTAAATACTTATTTTAGCAATGCTCACATGCGTCCTAAAAAAAGACACACTTCCGGGAACAGTTGCGCACAAACACAGGTTAATAGGTTAATGTAGTCCAGCAGGTGTCATATTTATGGTCATTCTTACCTTTCATAACAGAAGTCTTCGAAGTTGAGCTTCCCATGAGATAAAGGGAGCAGGAATTTCCTAACGTCTTAACCTGAAGAAACATATGGGAAAGACGGCTTGTTAAAAAACACTTTACAAATGTTATCTGAGTGAACAGTCAAATTAGAGGTTAACCAGTTTTACCCATGATGCCAAAATCTGTATGTGCTCAAGAGAATAAAAAGAACTATACAAAAATATTGTATTACTTTTTATATTAAGATGTGACACATTTGAGTCGGGGAACTCATGTCCAACAAACAGGAGATATATAGGGAAGCATGGTAAAGCAGTGGTCAGCACTGTCATTTTAGAAAGTAGCTTCCTTGTTCCTGCGTGTCCTCCCTGTGACTGTGTGGTTTCTCTGCAGGTACACTGTGATCCTCCCAAAGTCAAAAGACATGCATGCAGGTTATCCTAAATTGGCTTTGTTCTGTATCTAAATGTATACAGAACACAGCACTGAGTGTATGAATATATGCTTAAACATGGCTTGTAGTCAAATGGTCACTAAGTGTAAAAGTCCAGCTAAAGAATGCAGAGCTCACTCAGTGCTGGATGGAGACTGAATGAGCAATGAAGTGTTTATACGGAGGAAGAAATATGCTCAACAAACTCTGAGTCTAACCCTAAACTTGGAGCGGATTATGCATGCCTATGTGGACCATTTGTATATCTTAAAAAGCATGATGGGAAAAAATATTTTTTAATGATAATTCACTCAAAAAATATTATCATTCAGTTTTGTTTTGTTTTTTAATTAATGGGAGAAGCTGGAATCTACCGGGGATAGGGACAGGAAGAAAATACAGCTAAAGAAAAAGATAAATATCTGAATCTAGACACACCAACCCTTTGCATATTTCCCTCCTGCCTCACAGCTCCATCTTCATCATCCGTTGTCCAGTATATGCACTATCCTTGTTCCTCTGCACATGTTCAAACCATCTCGGCCTCTAACTTTGTCTTCAAACTGCTCAACCTGAGCTGTTTCTCTGATGAACTCATTCCTAATACTGTCCATCCTGCTCTCTCCCAAACTTTGAGCATCTTCAGCTCAGCCACCAGCTCTGAACCATACATCGTAACAGGGCTCACTGCTCACTCTTATAAACCTTCCTTCAGAATTGAACCTGGTTAACTATATTCAATGACTGTATTTCAATCTGTGAAGATATTTTAGAATAAAATGCACTGGTCTGTGACCCAATGTTTTGTGTTTAATTTATATTCATTAATTATTGTTATTCATGGTTTTGAGTTCTCTTGATGGTTTTCTGTTCATGTTATATTTGTTGTTCTTGCTTCTAGTTTTGTTTTTTTTAGTGTCACTTGCTTTAGTCTGTCTCTCAGTGTCAAGTCCAGATCTTTGTGAATTGTCTGTTTCCTGTTTTATTTTGATGGTCCCAATCCTGCATGCGGTGTATCTAGTATTGGTTCCCCTTGGTCCCGTCTGACTACTCCCAGCTGTGCTCTCCTTCTGTGGCTCATTCCCTGATTACTCCGGTTTGTATTTAAGCCCTGTTTTCCTTGCGCTGTGTTTTGTCGTTAACCATCACACACACACACACACACACTGCTGTGTGTTCTCTTGCTGTGGTCCTGGTTGGGGTTTCTAGCTCATGTTCCTTATTTTTTAGTTTCTTGAGGTTTTGGGTTTGTTTTGTGAAGTTCTTGAAAAGTGTCTCCAGCAACTAAAGCTGCATTTTGAGGTTATTCCTCCGTCTGAGTGTCCTGCATTTGGGTCCTACATCCTGCTTACCACAGAGCACGTACCATGACACTGTGTTCAAACATCCATCCATCCATTCGCTTCCGCTTATCCTTTTCAGGGTCGTGGGGGGAGCTGGAGTCTATCCCTGCTGTCGTAGGGGTACACCCTGGACGGGTCACCAGTCTGTCGCAGGGCTAACACACAGAGACAGACAACCATTCACGCTCACATTCACACCTATGAGCAATTTAGATTAATCAATTAACCTATCCCAACTAAGTGCATGTCTTTGGACAGTGGGAGGAAGCCGGAGTACCCGGAGGGAACCCATGCAAACTCCACACAGAAAGAGTTTGCATGGGTGGAATTGAACTCAGGACCTTCTTGCTGTGCGGCAACAGCGCTAATCACTGTACTGCCCCTGTGTTCGAACACTCATTTTAAATTTAAACTCTTAAAGTTGTTTCAGGCTCATCTTCACACAAATATTTCCAGTATTTTCCAACAATATCCCAATCTCGAAAAGCGCTATATAAATGCAATCCATTATTATTATTATTAACTGTGACAAGCATTTTTCCATCACTGTGACCAGTCACAAAACAACAAATGATAGCCCACTTATTAGTGTTTAGTGTTTAAGCTTCATTTGGATTAACTGCATTTAAATACTGTCTGATACAGTAAATTGTTCAGCGCAGAGGAAATTTCTTACCACTGCCTTACTGTCCAGAGAAGATAAACATAGCCTATATATTAAAAATTGTTTTGCGATGTCCAGTGATCACCATCTCCTGTATTACTGATTGATTCGAAAAGTGCTCATCGCAAAAAATAAATCTCTAACTGGGATTTCATGTTCGTAAAGTCTGGGAAAGTTGTGTGCTCTGATATGTGGTTTGACACTGGCTGTGTGAGCGAGGAAATGAAACCCAGACAGCTGTAGGCGCATGACATCAGACTTAAAGTTTGTTGAAATCATGTTAGGCCCATCTTGCCTTAGCTCTCTTTCTTGAACCAAAAACAGTTTCCCCTCATCTCAGGGTCAACAAACCTGCTTTCTGGAAAAGGAAGTTGCACATAATTTATGGGGGAAAAAGTGCAGAAGGCAAGTGGTTGCAAAAAGTACAAAAAAATGCAAAAATGTTGTATAGGAAAGAAAAGCACAGATGTGATTAGAATAATTAGCTCTGTTACAATGTTATGCAAAGTTGATTAAAAAACTGAGTTTTTGGTTAAAATGTGTGCTTTTTTTGCAGTCATGAGATAAAATAGAATCCTCCTCATCCGTTATCCAGTGGTTATTTACAGCCGCGGTCAGATAACAGATTGCATATATAAATGCAAAGAATTTCACCTATGATATCAAGTGCTATTCAAAACAACCTCAGTAATTTCTGGATGCATTTGCATGTGTGTGTTTGCGCCAGTGTGTTTCTGTGTGTTAAATGCAAGTCCTTGCCTCCCACTGCCAAATGTTTCACCATTTGGTCTCCCAGATAGAGAGGTGGCTGATAAATACTGTTATCTGTAAATGACTCATCCTCACTTTCAATATGGCACCAGGGCTCTTCATAGGGAAGCAAACTACTGTAAAGGTTCTCTGTATCAACATTAATATGAACTATAGAGTAACGGGCAAAAGCAATATTCCATTGGTTTCGTTAGTCATGCATAAAATATTGTCTTGTTAATTTTCAAATGTGTAGCTTACTGCTGTGTGCAGTGCATGATTACATGATTGTTTTGTCAATCAAAAAAAGAATATGAACCCACAAAATGATACGTGATGTTAAAATATTAAAACTGCACGTTTACTGTGATAAACAAATCTATATGACGAAGGTTTACTGCTTTTATCATCACAAGAATGAGACAAACACCTGCTAAAACTCCTTGACCCAACAACATATCAGTAATAATATAACTGTGATATTCTATTTTTGGTACATTAGGGGTACCAGGGGTAATAATAACAGGGGTCATGCGAAAGAACAAATGAAGCAGTGGTCTACCTCTAAGAAGGGCTTTAGAGTCAGTTTGCTTGCAGACGAGAATAAAAATAAAGTTTAGTCATTTTAAACCTAAACAAATGCCTGGAACAAACATTACGTTGAAATAAACAAATGCAAAAAATGATATGAATGGCAAGAGCAAGGTCTGCTGGGATCAAACTCAATTTTCACTTCCCTAAGGTCATTTTCATTACCATTTAGGTCCTTTATTATTTTATTCCATTTGGTCTCAGCGTTAAAATTCAGAGAAGGAGAAAGACAAGAGGTCAGAAAACTGGACGATTATGTAAGCGCATGTTTTCTGGGGACAGTGCAACAGGGAGAGAGTCACCAAGAGTGCACAATAGTAGGTCAGATTGTGGCAAAGCAGCTGCTGGGATTTATTCATATAGACTGGTGACATTAGAAAATAACACATGCAGTGAAACTGAGAACTTCCTGGCACTGTGAACCCCCTTTAAAAGAATATGTGTGATTCATGTCTTCACTTCTGTGGCATATCTGTTTTTGATAACATGATCATTGTAAAAAGATGCAGTTTTGTGTTGTGTCAAATTCTCTTTCTTTACAAAAGTTTTGAGGTCAAATCTTGATATATATATATATATATATATACATATATATAAAAAAACCCAGAGCAATTTTATGAAATAGTGACTGAAAACATATCACAGTTGTGAAATATTATGGACTGCAGGGTGCAGTGCATTTGTACAGAATGTACCCACATGTGTGTACCCACATTGAGTTATAAATTGCATCACTTCATCCTTCGACTCCATTATCCAGGTCAGTGAAAGGCTTCCCGCAGGAGCTAATCACTGTCTCCACAATGTTCCAACACTCAGGAACCAAAGACAGTGATCGCAAACACACAAGAATAAATTAATTTAGTTATTAAAAATATTGTAGTATCCATATTATAAACATCTTTATTAAAAATTAAGCGTCATCGCTCTTATATGGACACAATTTGTAAAAAAGAAGATGAAATTTTCCCAAACGTTACACATAATACGACTGCTTAAGTACTCAAAAAGCTCTAACTACAAACCTCATTCACCCAGCATGCTTTCTCTATCTAACATTCACACTCTGGCTTCATTGTCTTGCCCAAGGTTACTCAGGCAGGTAGGCTGGAGCACACTGGATAAAACCACTGACTGCTCTACCTCCTGAGCCACAGCCACCCCTCGTTATCCTCTTTCACTTTGCTTTTTATTCCTGTTTTTATGTACATTGTTCTCTCTTCTCTTTGCCACACCACCTCACAAACACTATCAGATTTTGTGGTGTTGATGTCATACACGGCCTCCCTATTCTTTTTCACTGCTGCAGTTTCTTGTTTTTAAATGCCAAACACATATCAATATACGTGCAATACTTTAATAGGTTTGGTCACTGTTTTTTTGTTCACTGGAAATAATAAGATGTTAACAGACTTGCAAAACTGATCTATATTATATCTATAGTGCATCTATACAGTATATCTATATCTATAGTATATCTCTATTACTATAAGCAGATTAATATACGACAAACTAATCATTAGATGAAGCAGTGTTCTTTATTGCCTTATAGTTGCCTGCTGGGATAATTCAGAGTAATCATACAGCACATAGCTCAGCTGGTTTGCGTCAGCTCGTGTCCTTTCATTATTGCTTTTTTTCCCAGTTAAATTAAAGAGACTTAAAAAGGGAATCAGTTTGTACCCTCATTGTCCAACCTAAATTTATGTGCTTGTAAGAATCTGAAATGAACGTTCTGTACTTGTCTCTCGGTCGTTTAGTTATATAAGTCCAAAATTTTGAGACAGAAAATATGATATACAGCTCAGACTATTATGGTGGTTGTCTCCCACAAAAAATGAAAAGAATAAATGCAAAATATACACTTCCTGTAATTTCCACATCACTTGTTTTTGCCTGTTCCTCTTACCCACACTCAGTAGCCAGCTGAACCAGGCGTTCAGGGCACATAAAACATGTCAGAGTCCTCGTCACAGACTTCAAACACCTCTTTGAGCTGCTTCACAAATATCAGCAGGCTGACTTCTTTGTCCATTTTTGTCTTTGTTCTTTCCTGTCGTTTCATTTGATCCACAGCAGACGCACAACATCGTTTGAAAAACTGCGGCAGAGCATGTCCACGTGTGACGCAAACCTTGTGGATGTCGATGCCTGCTGCACGCAGAGGACGAGTGATGCTGGTGGTAGACAGTTTGGTGGAATTTCTCTCCCTCGTGAATCAGTTCTGCTAAAGGAACGGGGTGAGGGGAAGAGCACAACTTTTTATTCATGACATGAAAAGTTTAAATTCATTATACAAGTCATCTGCCAGTGGCTCCATAGTGTATCTAACAAGCAATAGGTCCCTGGTTTGATTCTGGAAGGAGACACATCCCTATGGTTCTGCATCAGGAGTGACAGGATTACCCATTGTAAATAAGGGTGTAGCTTATTCTTCTTCTTGTCTATAAATTTACTGTCAAGTTGCAACATATATGGCTACACTCACTTTTAAATTGCTATGCAAGACAAACTGGAGTGCAAGTTTGCACTTATACTACAAGGAAGAGACAGTTTTTTCACCTTCCAGTAAACAAAGAAGTTTGTGTTTTATTTAGACAAAAAAATGATTGAACACCAATAAAAGTTTAAAGTGCTGTTCAGGACTCTTCGTTTTGAATGAATACATTTACTGCTCCTGCATATCTATTTGTATGAAATGTTAGCAGGCCTAATCTTCCTTTGACGAGTGAGTAATGAAGTAGGGCTCTTCCGTGACTAACATAGTCAAGTTTGGAGATGTTGATTCAGTTTCTAAACATCATGTTTCCTGCAGTTCTTGGATTAATCCCCCCCTCCATCACTTTTCTACCATCATCTGCAGATGTGGCTGTTCAAAGCTCTCCCCACACTTTTAAACTTTTTTTAGGCTAGGTTTTTTTTTGGGCTACTTTGATTCATCCTGTTCAAATAGGTACAGTAAAAGCATATAGCAAAGTGGCAGGAATAGAGTTTTATGACAGACGGCAGCACAGACAGGGATAACAGGGAAAACTGGGAACAGCTGTGTTAGTGGGCAGATAAGATCAGGAGATCAGTAGTTGCTGCAGGGCAGATAGAGAAGGCAGTCAGGTGACTAAACAGGGAAAAAAGTCCAGGGCCATCTGGTGGACAGATGGAAAACTCTGTTCCCAAAGTCCCTTCTGTCATACTTCTGTCACTGGCAGCAGTTTTAGGGCTTTCAGCATCAGACTAGCAACACACCTGTTTCTGTAATATCAGAAATAGAAACTCTGACACAGGAACACCTTCACCGAAACCACAGCCTTCATTTAGTACAGGTAGTAGCGGCTGTGTTTTGTTCCCTTGACATCCTCGTCACATTCGATTTCTGAGGATTTAGTTTATGTACCTAGAGATATTTTCTTCTTACGTTTGTGGTTTACTGCACTGCTGGCCAGCTGTTTCTTCCCATCACAACACACATGTGATCTGTGAAGTCTAAAAAAGGAAGTGTGTTTACTTCCCCCATTGCTTCTCAAGAGGATGTCATATGCATTAAGAAAACACAGAGCGGCCAAGTGAGAGAGAAAAAGAAGGAGCGAGAGAGATACACAGCCTATGCGTGTAGGTGTTTTCTTCACTTCAGTCGGTCTTGCTGATGCGTTAAGGATGCACTCAGTTAGTGGTGGACGATCATCCTGGGCATGTGCTCTGTTACTGGTCTCTCTCCAACTTTGGGGTAAGTTTCACGCAGTAGATGTTTCTTAGTATAGTGTTTTTGTCAAATTTTCATTTGTTAAGATTAACAATCACTATGATATGTGCCTGGTAGAAGATCTGTTACATGTCTGCTAGGAGTAAAAAGTAATCGATGTTTGATTTCCATTAAATTTTTAATTTTTAACACACACAAAAATGTCTTTTCCTGCCTATAATTGTACCTAATATTTAGGCACCCTATCTATCTAGAGTTTCACAACTGATTTTGGTTTAGCTGTAATCACAAGTTTGGTACAAAGTGAATTCGACACATTTTGTAATGACCGCTGTGTTTTCCCATGTGTGTTAAGAAACCTGTTGCTCCATTTGAAGACACATTTTTGAGATTTCGCTGATTCCTGCTAAATGTTATAACCTTACTGTTATTTTATAGGACGACTTTCTGCTTCCACGACCTCGGTCACTCTTCCAGCTCCCACCCTGGAGATCTATTCGAAGTCAAAGGACTCCGTGGTCCTGGTCTGCCGAGCCCCCGAGGGTAACACTGGGGTTTTGTTCATGCTTTACGAGAGGAGAGAAAAGGTAGTTTAATATGTTCTTTTTTCAAATGGACGCATATTTTTGGAGCAGGCTGAGTTCCTCCTGAGCTGCAGCGATTTTATTGCTTTCTTTTGGTTTTATTCTATTGAGGTGGATTCTCTGGACCTGCCCTCTCATGTTGGAGAAGTTCACTTTACTGTTAGGATACAAGAATGGGTCCCAGGCCAGAGTAAACTTTTCTGCTGTCTGTACAGGAGCCAGGAGGGTCACTACAGCGCATTCAGTCCATATTTGCAACTGGAGGACCAAAATGGTTTGTGTGTTTGATGGAAACTCTTATTTACAGCTCTGATTTTGACCTTCTTTTGCTTTAACAAAGACTTGGTTCTGATTTAAAAAGAAAAACACATCCTTCGCACACTTCATATTATATGAATTTATTTTTAATTTAAAAAAGGGAGAATTAAGATGACACGGGTCAATGAGTCGGATGTGGTCGAGGCTGTCTTTTTTCATTGTATTCAAAACGGAACAAATACGTTTTCTGTGTTAATCGGCTGGGTTAATCGGTAGTGATTCCACATGTGGTTTAAAACAATAAACACTCCCATCCGCTTCCACTCCAGCACAGCAAACACACTGCTGAATGCAGGTGCTCTCTGCGGTCTCTTATTGTCCTCCTCTCTGTGGGTGTGTATAGTGGTAGTTACATCCTGCTCTTCATAAAGAAACCACACACCCCCACACACGGAAACCCATGAAACACAATATCTACCGGCTTAAACTGTTGACAGTTACAAAAGGAAGTCTGACAAACCAGACGCTGGCCTATCTTCTTGTTCTTTTTTTTTTGTTGCAACTTTTACTTTTATTGAGAGTCTAGAATTAATCTAGTAACAAAACATGGAGAGATAATGGCTTCCCCCTACTGTCTCCATTCCTTTTCTGTCATGTAGACACCTCCCTCCCACCTCCAGTCTTGTCTGTAGAGCCTTCCTCAGGTGAGGTCAAACGCGGGGACCTGCTGTCCTTCAGCTGCACAGTCCCGGCCCATCCACAGTCGCAGTCAAACAAACCGACAAGCTTCCTTTTGCTGAGGACCGCTAAACAAACAGGGACGGCATCTGTTATCCAGCAGCCCCGGGCTAGCCAGGTATCAAACTTCCAGCTGCAGCCGGGAGTCTTCACTGTGGGGCCAGTCAGGGGAGGAGAGGAGGGAGAGTACACCTGCCTCTATCAAATGACCAAAGAAAGCGGACTGGTTAATTCCACTGTGAGCAACGTAGTTCCAATCACCATTACAGGTGAAGATGTATGACTTTTTGCAGCCTTTCTTCTGTGATGTTTTTTTACATGTTAATGTGGTACTTGTCAATATTTTAGACCAAAAAATTGTATTTCAGGTAATGGATTCATTACTTTAGGTAGAACATTAACACAAGAGGAATAAGACTTGTAAATATTTTTGCATCTATTCAATTTTTGTCATTTGTTTTCTGCCTAATTAGTAATCCAGTTAGCTAATTATCTGAATACTATTTGCTCTTATTTCACGTGGTCCCAGACATCCTGCCGGCGCCCAATCTTCACCTTGAACAGCAGACAGATGTGTGGCATTTACTGTGCATAGGGTCTGCTGCATACCCCGGCGCTGTGTTCTCTCTCTACTTGGTGGATGGTGAATTTCCTGTTGCAACATTTCAGGCAAAAGTTTTCGAGCATCAAGCCACCTTCCCACTGCCTGTCCAGGACTCTCCAGTGGCTCTATACCAGTGCCAGTACAGTGTCCTACTGGGAGTGACATGGAGCAAGTCTGAGCACAGCAACCCTTTAACTGTAACCAAAGGTACAGACTTACATTTCTAATGGTATGTGAGTGAACTGACCTTTAGAGAAACTGCAGCTGATTCTCCCTTTTTTATATTTAAGGGAATTCCCCACCGCCAACATCAAGAGGTAGGCTATTAGCATGCCTTTTTTGTTGTTGTTGTTCTCATACCTAAAAGTTCTGCAAGACTTCAACTGGTCTCCCTACCGGATCCTCACATAATAACACATTAGTCCACCTTAGAGTCACTTTTCAGTATGCAGAGCAGTCCATAAGAGTCCATAAACATGATGGTGTTACCATAAAGGCCACATGACTGTGGTAACCAGGAAAATGTCTGCAAAGCTTGTTGCAGATGCGACAGGTTCTTTTGTGAAAGAATGTAATTTAATCTGAATCTGTTAAACTTAATTTATTACATTTATAATTTATTTATTTTTTTTAGAATTGATCAAAATACAAAATGCATCTTTTTCAATAAACTAAAAACTACATTTTTAGAGCTCTCCATTGGATTGGAAAATGATACTAGCACTTTAAATCAAATCTCTTGTAATACTTTACATACTTCACAACTGGGTTTTTAAAATATTTAATATTAATACTAGTTTGATGTTTGCAGATTCATTAAATCTGGACTGGCCTCTTGTTGTGGGCTCTTTGTCAGCCGCGGTGTTGATCCTCTGTTCTTTGGCAGTCGTGATCATAGTGGTGCACAGGAAAGGTATTTCACACAAAAGCTTCTGCTTTGTTATAAATACTCTGATGCTTTAAGCTATGTTTCCATGCTGATTTAATTGCCTTCGCTTGTGAAAGGCATTAATTTCTCTTTTCCTATTCATTTCACCCACTTTTAAAGTGAAAGCAAGAGCAGAAGAAAGACAGAAAAGGTACTGGTTTTCTTAACTGGTCTAAAAAAGAGCATTAAAATACTTTTTCATGAAGTTACAATGAGAAATACAAAAGAAAAAAGCTACTTTTTTGAAGACGGCAACATACAATGCCTTGAATATTGTTGTAATACATTTTTGTGTGCTGCACTATTTTAGGGAGGATACACAGTTCTGGTCTCAGGTTCACGCGAAGGATCATATAGTTGGTGAGAATTTCCCTTCAGAACCAAATTTCCCCTTCAGGATTTCAAGCTTATTCTGTTTTTATTCATGTCTCATTCATCCAAATTCTCACAGGCTCAAAGCATTGCAGGAGTAATCAGCTTAATGAGACGAACACTAATGGCTGATTTATAATGTGACTAATGTGAGCTTGTTTATTATTCTTTTTCCTCAGACATTACACTCACACGTACAACCTTCCCTTCTGAGGTAAGTATTGACATCACCTAAACCTCCAGCTGCTAATGTAAATTCTCAGGAGAGTCATCAAATGGAATAAATATTTGCCCTTGTTCTTTCCTTTCTGTCAGAGGATTGTGAGCTAAACGATAAGGTTGTCTGGCTTTGGGTTAAACCGCAGGTCAAACCAACAGTTAGCCTCTGTCATGTCAAAAAGAAAGTTTTTACATGACTCTGCACTCCTGTGAAAAACCAACTGAACTCACTCAGTAACTCGTAGAACCAGGAAGAAATAACTTGAAGTAACTCGTTTCTATATTACTTCATCAGTCTCTCACATTCCTCTGGGGGAATTTTGTTTCACTCTTTTTAACAATGCTGTTTCAGTATGGTTAGGTTTTTGTGCAGTTATTTGCACAGCTCTTTTAAGGGCCTGGCACAATGTTTCACTTTGACTGGGCTACTTCATAACCTCGAGTCTTTTCTTTTTCCACTACTTGTTGTTGGGATCATTGCCTTGTTACATGAACCATTTTCAGTCATATTTTGGCTGCCAGACAGATGGCCTCGCATTTAACTCTACAATACTTCAGTATACAGAAAGATTCATAGTTGACTCAATAATAATAATGGATTGCATTTATATAGCGTTTTTTTTTGAGAACCTCAAAGCGCTTTACAATTCCACTATTCATTCACTCTCACATTCATACACTGGTGAAGGCAAGCTACAGTTGTAGCCACAGCTGCCCTGGGGCAGACTGACAGAAGCGAGGCTGCCATATTGCGCCATCGGCCCCTCTGGCCATCACCAGTAGGCAGTAGGTGAAGTGTCTTGCCCAAGGACACAACGACCAAGACTGTCCAAGCTGGGGCTCGAACCGGCAACCTTCTGATTACAAGATGAACTGCCAACTCTTGAGCCACGATCGCCCAAGAGTTGGACCTGGACTCCAAGGTGTCCTGGTCCCATGGCTGCAAATACAAATATATGCAAATATACCCTCCATCATTGTGGTTAACAGTCGGTATTAGGTGTGTGTTCTGATATTCTTGGTTTGGTTTTCGCCAAAAATGGTGCTGTCCGTGGTCAGACATCTCCACTTTGGTCTCATTTGTTTTTTCAGATGCAACATAACAAATCTAAGCTGTGCAGCCATGCCATGAAACCTTCCAAACAAGTCATATGTGCTAATTGCGACCTGTAGAAAACGTGGGCTTTGAGCTTTCGGTGGTCTGACCTTGGGGTGACTTTGCTGAGAACATTGTGTTGACATACTATAATGCTCCACACAAAGTCAAAACTTCTGCTTTTATAGAGACAAGTTTTCACACCTATGAAGTTTATTATAAATATGAATTATGTGATGCTTTAAATTAGATTTATTAACAAAAATAAAATACACTATACCATGTACTGCACAGTAAACCAATTCTTTAATCATGGTAGACTTTGCAATAGCAAAACTTCATGCTAACCTTCACAGGGACGCAGAAATAGGTCAGTTTAGACTCAGCTCTCTCTAATGCAGTTCTGCCTCTTTCTTTTGGAATTTCTGGTATTTCCAGGACTTTTTTGTTTCTGCTCTAGATTTACTCTGACAAACTATGGTAAACTTCATGAATCTGGTTGCTTTAAACACACACACACACACACACACACACACACACACACACACACACACACACACACTATAGCTAATCAACAACACCCCCTCTCAAGCATGCTGTCACCTCAAACCCACACCTACAGTATTCCTCATTAGCGCTGTTACACTGTGTTTGAGCATGTGTTTCATTAGCTGCAATCACTTTCATTAATTAGCATAATGAAGGGCTCTCATCAGGCTAAAGTCTCTCTCCAGGCTCTCGCTGATATGCAGCGAAGCTGTCTAAGAGGACAGAATGCGGCTGTCACCAGATGATGCAAAAAGTAACCAACCATTACCAAAAAGGAGATGTGTCTCCATCTCATCTGCTTCTTAAGCAGCAGTAGTTTAATCAGGATTCAGAAATGTTGGGGGTTTTTTTTGTATTATATGTTGATTATGACTCATATTATTACACTCTGTTGCTGCACAACGAGACAGAGATGATCATTTCATGTTGGTCAGAATCCTCTGATGTGAAACTGTTTCATTAGCTAAGGAGCTATGAGTCTGGAGGAGGGGAGGCCTGAAAGACAGAAATGAAACACAGAACTGCAAAAACACAAGCAGCTTATCTGAAATATGGCTACGTTCCAAACTGTGAAAAAGGGAACTTTAATGTCATGGGATAGAACAAGGGACAAATGAGGAACAAGAAAGGAACGTAACTCCACCAAGGCTGAACATTTCCTTCCACACCATGAGTTTAGTCCTGGGATTTAGGAGTATAACTGACTGAAAATTATGAAATCTCTAATATAACAGCGTGATATGTGCTTGTGAAATATATGGCACAAAATTCACAATCTGGAAGTCTGATATAGACCGATTCTTAAGTCAGTCACTTTGGTAAAATATTCATGTAAATCTGTCCTTATTTTTCTTAAATTTTAAGATCAAATTTAGGAGAAAAGATCAATGATTCTGTTAGTGCATCGTAAGAAAACAACACAAATTGCACAGGATTCAAGAAAGTGCCAGACCACATATGGTTTTTAGGAGGACTATATCTGGAGGAATGACTAATATAATATATTCCATTGTGAAACCACCTCAGGTGTTTGTTGTGCTGTTTTAGCCATCCGGACATGCTAAGTTGCTGGTAGCTCTGAGCAAACATGAAAATATATTTAGCAGTGAAAGCAGTAGATAGGATATGAACTATGCCACAGGAAATTACATCAAGCTTAGATCTTTAATAGGTTGTCTGTTGGTGTTTGTTTGTGCGCAGGACTGGGTCAGCAGGGACACCGAAGCGACATCCAGAGCCCCTCTCTGGAACCCTCTTTCAACATTCACAACACAGATCCATTAGAAATGTTTGCCGCCACCCCTCCCCCTCTTTCTCCGTGAGCACGCGTGTGAGTGTGCCTGCGTGTGTGTGTTTATTATCATAGTTTATCAATGTAGCATCAGTTGAAGGTTACGCAGCAGGACAGGAAAGGCTATTTCCTCAGTTCCTATTTCAAATGCAGCAGTAATTGTACAATTAGACAGGATGTGATGCTTGTTTAATGTTTCTAATAACTGAGCCAGTCTAAAGAGAGATTTTATTATTGCTGTTATGAGGCTTGTTTTCTTCTGGAAGCATTTTCAATTTTTTTTTTTTAATGTTTGGTTGTAAATAATTGTATTAAAATAAGAGCAAAACTGAAAAGATTTAAATGTGTCTTTTATTATCATAATGATAATAATGATAAAAGAAACTACCTACAAAAACTGACAAATATCGTCTCATGACTGTTTCACAAGCTGCGATGTTTTTACGTTGAAAGTTTAGCCTTGATCTTGGAAAAAAGCCGCTGACAGAAAACTCTCACGTCAAGGTCTGTTTGGAAAGTGCTCTGGAGATTAGAATTATTATACAGGATCTTCACCATCAGATGGAATTTGGTCTAAAACTCAAGCTCGTCATATGAGATTGTTTTGACAGATGCCATGTCTCATGTGTATCTGTGTCATCTCATAATAATCTCCCGTGTCCGACTGCACAGGCTTCACGTTTATTATAATTTACAGCATTTCATAGTGCATTTGACAGGCTTACAGTATATGCCAGCACAATATTTACTTTCTCAAAAAAGGTTTTTATTTGTGTAGAGCTTACCAAATCCTCAAAACTTTTCTAAGTAAAAAATTCAAGCAGGTTACCTAATCTTGCAACCTTGGTTTGTTATATCTGCATTTATAACCGGGTACAGGTCAGAACACGGACTAATGGTGTGTTGCATGTATTTATGATACATTGCATAATGATTGTGAAGGAAAAGGCAATCAAAAAGACATAAAACTTAACTGACCTGCTGTAGTTTTGTTAGATGTTCTGTAGAGGGCACTGTTTCTGTAATTTTTCAATGTTTAAATCATCTTGCAGGACAACAGAACAACTGCAATTTGTCAAGCCGATCTCCTTTATGGTGACATAACAGGTCCCGTGTTCAGGGGACCAGTTATGTGACAGGTTATGAGCCTGACATGCATGAAGCCAAGCGCTCATGTAACTCGAGAACTACAGCAAGTCTTACTTTTATGGCATGTGACGATAGGATGAGGGCTATAATCATTATGAGCCCTCATATATATGTTTGAGAGTGAACGTGCTGAGAGTAAGTAAAAGCAAGAAAGTAAAAGGCCTCAGGAGGGATCTACACCTCCCACCTGTTTATGCAGGTTTTATGGTGGACAATAATTTGGCACAGACAAACTGTCACCGTATCTCAGAAAGCGGCGAGAAGCTAACTCGGTCTTAGACCTTAGTTTTATTACATTTTTATCACAGCGTGCACAGAGCCGAGGATGTATCATTTCACTTCCCCTTCCTGCACCCTGGGAAACACACATGAGACGTGAGGATGGACTCAAAGGCTGAAAACGCTGTCTGTTTGTCCGGCTCATATTAATATCTGAGTCATACTTTGCTCCCGTGTGGTCACAAGCAAGAGCGTGCATGTACAGCTTAGATATTCAGATCCAGACAACAGCATTGAGCAAATGTGTTCAAATGAGAGGCAGAATAACGATGCCTCAGTGATGCCAGTTCAACATGGTCGTGAACTTAAGTGGCACCTTAAATTGCCCACATGCCTCACCTTGTTACCATATGTAACACTGTGAATTATGAGTCAGGCTGATATGAAATGACATCCTGAATCTTGATACTGATGATATTTGTCCTTTCGGAGATGCTGGACCAAATATGAGGTAGCTTTAGGCTCATATTTTCATTTAATGTGATGCAATGCACTTGATATGTATTTGAGGTGTAAAGTAAAGGTAAGCGGTGCATGATTACCTTCAACAGATTATTCCAAAACAATATGCTGTTGCTTCTGACATTTTCTGACTAATTCATATTAGCTCAAGGCCAGTTGATTGCCAGTTCACCCGTATCTTTCAGTGACTCATGGGAACACTCAAAAACACAACTTATTTAATGTTTTAGAGTATGCTACAAGTCCAAAGGCAAATGTGAGTTGCTAAGCCTAACTATGCTCGACGACCTTTAAAAGTATTTTTAACTGACAGCACAGTGAACTTTATTAATTGATATTAATCAGTAACCCGTGAGTAATGAGCCTACTTGCTCATTCATTAGAAGACTATCTTATTTCAAGACTGAGATGTGTTTGCAGTGAACACACATTAAATAGGTCCACTCCTCCTCTCGGTAAACAGACGGAATAGAATCAAGTGGGTTTATGTAATATCAAGGTGTAAAATAAATGTTTATTCTCTGTGACTCAGCTATGTCATTTATCCCCACCTCTCCCAAACATCAAAACAATGGAACACACCCACCCAAAGGCCCGCATGTAATGAAATCAAAAGAATAATTTCTGAAACCTCTGCGTTATCTATTCATGGTACACACACGTATGACACATAGAGACTGCGCCTGATGACTCCAGTATCTGTCATCAAACGCCCGCTATTGAATTGAATATTGAATTGGGAATTGTATTAAACGGACTAATTGGTACACATGTGAGGTCCACACCCGGGTCATCGAGTTACACAAACCTGGCCAAAAATGTGTGGTGGGCCCACGCCAACACAGAATAGTCATAATTTCTCAAAAAAGTAACAGTTACGCCTTTGTTGAACTCTTTAAAGTGTTTATTAAGTATGCTTTAAAGTGGTCAGTGATTGGATAATGAAGTAGCCTGAGCTTTTCCAAAGTGTAGTGGTTTACACATTGCCTAACAGGAAAAGTAGCTCTTCTCTCCCTCAATCTGCTCATGTTCACGCCTCAAGTGTTGAAACAATTATTCATGTCCAAGTAGACCTCAGAGAGCTTTTCTCTTAAAAAGCAGCATTTTGGGATGGATCCACTTAGAAAGGGAATAAACAAAGCAGAAATACTCCCCGGGTATTTGTTCCTACAGTTGTGAAGGGCAGAAGGACTTCCACTGATGAGAGCAGGCTGGCCTCTTCATTTCACTCCAACCAGAGTCATTACTTAGCAGCTCTTACTCCAACCAAAGTCTCAGGTGATGTCCACAGTGACTGTGAGCTGCTGCTAAAGTGTTCAGCACCTTTAAAGTAAACTGGAAATTTGCATCCTGATTTTAAAAAAAAAAGGCAATTTCCACAAAAGCTTTCATTTTTTCTAGTTTGGAAATCTGATTTTTGCTCGTTTCATTCATTTTGGTTATACTCTACCAGCCACGGCTAACTGAGTTTGGGAGAAACTATTCAGCTCGGGAGTGCAGGGGAGAAAGAAGCAGATGAAATACAAACAACTGTACCCATGATATAATTTTCTTATGATAAAGAAATATATCTATGGTTTTTTTTAAAAATAATATATGATTTCAAGATCTCAAGTTTAAGAGAATTTGCTTATTGAGTGGGCCCAAACTGTGCATGGACCCATGCCCACTGGATAATCCCACCCAGGTAAGTTCATGTTTTGCATGACTACAGCCACAGGGGCTGTTAAGAAAAGACGAGGCAAAGGTGGAATCTATTATTGTTATTGTCAGTACAATTACAAATTTTACTTTGATCTTAAGCGTAGTTTGGTTGAAAACCCATTTGGTGATCCTTGTGTGCATGTTTGGTTAAATCCACGGCTTCTATTAAATGCCTTGCTGTGGCATGAGCGTATGGGTCATTTGGCTGGATGAGCTAATAAAGAACTAAATACATAGATTTGCTTTAAAACAGCTGGAATATTGTTGTTGCTAGTCTAGACTAAGTTCACTCCATGTAGTATTGGCTGGGTTTATTTCAAACAGTTCTATAAAGTAATCGCATTTTGTGTGAAAACTTCACATAGTTTAAAACTATGAATGGCAAAATGTAAAAACTTTTGTTTAAAGGGCATAAAGCAGCAAATTCTTACAAGGTAAATAGCTCGTAATGCCCTTCATGTCTTCTTATACTTTTGTCCTCTTGACAAAGAGTTATTACAAGAGCAGTGACTAATCCTCTAAACATGGACTGTATCACACAATGCTGCCGCAATGACTTTGTGCCAAGAGGACTTTGGAAGCCAGAGATAATGAAATATCATGGAAATGACTTGATAATGAGCTTGTGATACACGGGTATGCAGCACAACTTTGAAAAAGTCAGATTACATATCAGAATGACTGATAAAATGTAAAATGAAACTTGCTTGGCCGGTTTTGACGCTTTCATGAACCATAGAGAGAAACATCTTTGATGGTTTACTTTTTATTCTGAGGTAGCAAAGCAAACTGTGTTTTACAAATCTAATTATAGTGTTGATCTTTGATCTTGTCTGAGGTTTTCTCATCAGTACAATACCATAGCCTTTGGTGATACGCCAGAACAGCTTGGCAACATGGCAAAACAAGGAAAGTTGCCAAAGTGATGCAAGGTTTTATTTGTGGAGTGCCTTCCGTACACCAAGGCAGAATGAGCATACTGCAAAAGAAGAATTAATTAACACACATGATGTGTTAATTCAAATATATGTTTATAAAGCCTAAATCCTGTAAGGACAAGAAATGGTAAAGAGGCCAAAATTAAAAATAAATAAGATTTATAATGATAATAAAAACTAGAATAAAGTATAAAGTATAAAATAACATATAGAAGAGTGAAAGAAAGATTTATAATAAAGAAAGTTTGATCACTAAATTTAAAAACAAGAAAAGCACTTTAAAGAACGAAAACAACACATAGATTAAAATAATAAGTAATATTAATGGGTATATAGCAACATCCGGATTGAAAAATATTACTGAAAAGCACGTGAGAACTTTTTTAATGTTATGATTTAATAATGTACAGATGATTGAGACATTCCTAAGAACATCAGGTAGTTTCTTCCAGCGTTGTGCAGCACAAAGAGAAATTGAACTTATTAATAATTTTGAGCACTTTAGTTCCTGTGGCTCCACCATAATAATGTGCCCGCAATGTCACTGGGCTGCGTCCAGTCAGAATGAGGTGATAAATTATTTAAAGGAGACTGGAAGGTCACTAAAGCATGATCTCAGCTCATCTACACTCATATACACCCACAGGAAGGTCCACCAGGGCAGTCGTGCTGCTTAATTCAAGAAAAGATCTTCCAAACCCAGAAGTTCTGTGGCATTTATGAGGCATGTCGGGTTAAGAAGATGAACGCAGTAGAATAGATGAGCAGTACAGAGGGTAACGTTCACAGATTTTTAAAATTGTATTTCACAGATTTAAGGATAATGAGGGTAATGTGGGAAAGAAAATCGCCTTTTAAATGAATGGAAAAGTCCAAGCATTCCTATAATACAGGTAAATTCTTAAAACTGCAGCTAACCGTGACACTTTACCAGTTAATCCCTTTAATTTGAACAAGTTTTGTATGAAATACAGACTAATTTACATGCACATGTAGAACAATGAAAACCTGTATTTGAGCATGTATTTGAGTATTTTTCTTTCCACTGTTCTCTCATCAGTGAATGAGTTTCATGTCATAATTCAGCTCACAAACTCACAACTTTCTACTTTTTTGCCCTTGAATTCAGCTTCCACTACTTATTCATGAATAGTAACAAGAAAAATAATATGCAAGAGTGAGATATTTGGTGCAATAAAATAGATTGCTGGAGGAATGTCGTAGATATTTTTACCTGTGGCCTAAGGGTAATTTTGGCCTTAAAATTTCTGATGTCTGGACTTACATCTGTGTAGTACGTGCTCTGTTTGATGTATTTCTGAGTGTTTAAAGGCTCATTAAGGGCTCAGCATACCTTAATAACTCAGTGTTGAGGTTTGTTAGTGCCAAATATTTGCTTTTGTAAACTGAATGACTTTTATCCTATGTAAAGAGTGAACAAAGCACCAAGGTTGTCGCTGTATACCTGTATTGACAATAACTGTGAGATTTGACAGCTGGGATTCAGACCCAGGCTACATGTCCCTTCACTTGTATCTTCAGTGCCATGAGATGATAAAGGACAATGACAATAATATCATTAAAGTCAAACCGGGACACAATAATCACAAAATGACATTCTGATATTACAACAGCCCCATTCAAAACACAACATAGTGTTGAAATTAGCACTCTGTTGGTTTGCAAGCACAGTGGGGCCTGGGGTCCAGGTAGACTTATTGTTTCAGTCCACCTCTGACGCAGATCACTGGTCTATGCACACTAAATGTTTTAGTTAGCAATTTACTAGGAACCCCCTGGGTATGTAATCAAATACTATAAACCTGTTGCAAATTATCACTGAGAGGTGCTAATTTATATCACTTGCATATTTTCAATCAAGGATTCAATTAAAAAAGATAAAAAGGAAATTAAAATCAATCCCATAAAAACAGAAAACTTGAGCACATTAAAACCAAGGAGGTACAACTTGACCTGAAATCTAAATTCAGAATAGCAGTTTGCACTCTTCGGTTACATAATATTTTATCAGTACTTTGAACTCGTCAAGGGTCGAGAGAATGATTAAGCTCCAGTGTTCTGAAGGGTATTGGATGACCATGGTAGAACTGGAAAATTCTGTTCTCAGCAAAAAAATTCCAGTAAATCCTGAGTTCCCAGTAGAGTGGCCATGTAGATTAGCTCAAGATTGGTCATTGCAAATATATTGCTGAAGTAATCATTTTATAATGCAATCAAATATCACTGGTCTCTAACTGCAATCTTCAAAATGGCCAAAGAGTTCAATAAAAAAAACCCAACAACATTCTGACAGAGACAATAAAAAGTCAGGAGACTGAGCTAGGCAAAGATTTAGGCAAAGGTTTATTACATGGCTGTTGTATCAGATTGCATAATGTGTTTACATGTGTGATAAACTAAATTATTTCCTCTATGTAGATATTGTTAAGCACATAAGACTCTTGATGACACATTGTTTTTTCAAAACATAAGAAATCCACAGATGAAGGAGTTCCTGATTGTTTGAAAATCTCCTAAATTCTTCTTTTCTCCCACATATTATTTTTATTTTTATTGTCTTTTTACATTCATTAGTCTTAAGGGTTTTCAGCACCTGAAGCAGGCCAAGAGCTTATCTACTTATAGGTGCCCCACGCTCTCCATTCACATCTCTTCTTTGCTGAAGGACTCTTCCGGGGTTTTTTTAGTCCACCACAAATCATGTTCCTTGCTCCCAATACTCCCGACCCCTTTTCTAGCCTCAATCCCTGACCTCTTTCTCACTCCACGTTCCCTCCTTCTTCCTCTTCATCGTTGTTCCTTATTCCCGTCTGCAGGTCTCTGTAAAGAGACCTTTCTCAGTCTCAGTCCTTGTTGTGTCCATTGATCAGACCTGATTCCCAGCGCAGCACTAGAGGAGACTTCTGTCTAGGGGTACGAGGACTCTGGGGGAGCTGAATGAAAAGGAGAACAAAAAGTGAACAGGAGTAAGTGGTGATTGCATGGTAAAAGAAGAGGCAGGCAGTAAGTTGGGAGAGAAGGAGCAGAAAAAGAAAGAGAATTCAAAAGTATGTTGGAGTGGGAGACCAAAAAGCCAACATGGGGGGAGCAAAAAGAAAAGAAAGGGATGAATTTGCTTCCTCTTGAGGACATATCTTTGGATGAGCATCATTAGCTCTGTAAGTCAAAGGGAGGTTAATGCGACTGTGATCCAAGGCCATGTTCTGTATGACTAAGTCAACAAGTGAGGCCAATTTGCCCTGCAATGCTTCATGTATCCCTGAACTTTAATCAGGAACTAGGTCTGTGCACAGATAATCAACCAGCAGAGAGAGAAAGAGAGGGAGGGGCTATGAGGAAGTGAGAGGAAAGAGGGCAAAACGCTGCTAATGTCAAACTGAACCATGCAGCTAAACCCCAGCACATCAATGCCAAACTGAATTAAACAGCTCAAGCCACAAAGCAGCACTCCGCTTTAATCAGAGATACTAGAGTATCAAAGAGATGCAAGACCCACAAGGAAGGTAACACAAATCAGTGGGATTGTCAATTGACTTTCCTCTTTGCCTGCTCAAGTGTGCGCACATGCACACACTCTACAGACACGTTCCTTCCCTCTCTCTCTTGCTCTCTCTCAGTCTCAGGGCTGTTTGCCTTCATCCCTTATCTATAAAGATAAGAGCCTCACTGTGTGTTCAGCATGTTATCAGATATTTGCGTCCCATATTTGGTGCAAAAGAGATGCTGACATCCTCCCACAAGACTTTCTCCATTTGACACATTACAGTCCAGAGCAGTTTTAAACCGACAGATGCGTGACAAATTAAAGGAAAATGGGGAAAAGGGGAAGCTGTTAAGCTGTGGGAGGAATTTTGCTGGATTTATTTGACTCCATTTAGCCTCTCTGATGGAAATGATCACAGCTAATCAATAAAAATTTGTTTAAAGATATCTTAATTTATTTCCTGATTGGACATGTTGTAGCTGAGACCATTAGGACATTTTATGACTTTAATTCTTGTGCAATAAATTCCAAAATCCACTGACACTGGTCTCGTGGCACTCTGTTGACCAGCATCGTACAAGAACGCTCTATGTTGGATATTCCTTTAAATCACCTGCCTGAAAGCTCATCTTAATGCGACATTGCAAGTCAAATGTAGAGCTAACAAAGCATCATTATTTTGGAACCTGATATCTTCTTGTCTGCATTCCAGGGAGACTCAGGTTGGCGATTTGCCTACATTTTCATGTCCTATGCCAAGTGTACTAGACGGGTGAGGTTGGCACGTTAAAATTTAGAGTCGAAAGTACTTAATAAAACTCACTGCGAAGTTTTATTAAGTACCACATGGTAAAATTTATACAAACTCAAATCAATAGTGTGACGGATGAGCTGTAACACTGACATACCTCTGGCCGGTTAATCTTCTCGTCTTCAGCCTGGACCGGGGGCCACACAAATGACTTGCTGACTGACAGGCGTGCTGGAAGAGAAGAGAAAAGCAGATGAAGAAAGAACAGCAGGGAGGGAGAAGTGCCCCTGTGATGTTGTTTGAGCACCGCAGTGTGAACACTGAATCAAATTAAGATTGAACATCGTGAGGCAGCAGAGAGAAATGAGAAGAGACAGAGGATTGCACAGGGAACAGACGGAAAGAAATCTGTACATGAACGTGGAGAAACAGAAGCTAAAAGCAGGCAGCGGTAATTAAGAAACAGAAGGGCAATAAAGCCTGATGTGTAAAGCAATATGCAGCTGCACTTTGCATGACCTTCAGTTACTGTCTGGCGTGCTTTGTGGGCACACCCTGGTCAGTTTATGTCACTCATTGTTAAACCAACAATGTTTTAACTCATTCATTCTGACGTAATCACAAATCAGCCTTCATGGCAACACAGACAAAAAGACACACTGAAACATACTGTAGAGCAAAGCCTCCCAGCCTCCCTTTTTTTTCTGATGTATCACAACCAAGCACTCTTTCAAAATGCATCAAATGTTTGTAATTTGAATTATTTAGCACTGTTTTTATAAATCTCTACTTGTGTTATTCATATTTTTATTCTTGGACTCTGCTGGAGTAGCTTTGTGTCATTCACAGTTCAAAATAATCCTTATTCTCTATCTTAATCTTTGCCCCAACAGAAGGTTTGAGCCTTCTGTTAGCAGGGCGATGCTCACTGCCAGGGCTGGTTTTGAAATGACCATATAACAGTATCCTGTTTTTAACATCATGCAGAGCTGGAGAAGGAAAAACAGAAGTTTGAAATCAAGCGTTCAGAGGAGCCTGAAATTTTGGCTCAGGTGGAAAAGCTTTAAGCTAACCTTAGCTTTCATCTTAGCTAAAGCTATAAGCTAACATTACTAACTCAAACTGTGTTTAATATGAATATCCACCAATCTAATAGTATAGATGTATGTTACAGACATATATATAGCTCAAAACTAAACTCTCTACTGAAACCCATATCTTTAAAAATAATATAAAAATATAAATATCTATAAACATATAAATATATGTTTCACCTTTATTGTAACTGTATTGATTTCAGCTATTTATCTGTAGTTAACTTGGCTATTTAGCAGTTGTTTTTCTCCCTTTATTTAAGCTCACTAACTTATTATTTAAACTATTTAGCCCATTTTCTTAGCTGACTATTTAAACCAAGCATATAAAGATCCCTGGATTGCTGACACAATAGCAAGTACCCCACCTGGAAATCACTACTGTATAATACAGGCAAAGAAAATTTCCCAGAGATACACTATAGGCAGCAATAGTCTACACACACGCACACACATGCACAAACTCTGTATCAAATTATATCCACTTTTTGAATGCTGATTTCGGACTTAATTCCCAGATTGGACTCTTTCAGCCAGCTCCTTTCTTCCCTGACACAATAGCGTTGAAATATGAGGCAGGTTTTTCCCTGCCTCAGCTTTTCACAATTAATATGACAGGTTAGGTGCTACATTTTTTGTTGAGTTACAGAATTTTATTTTCTGGCTGGCCAGCTTATGGGCTCCAGTGCAAAGTTATTGCTCATAATAGCTAACAGTAGATTCGAAAGCTGTTTTGAGGTTTTGCACTGACCATAAGGAAAATGAAATAATGTGCTCACTGAGCTGTTTCAGGGGGTTTTCATCATCTAGCCGCGGATATAAAAATGACACACACACCCACGCTCAACCAGTCATACACACACACCAGCCTATGTGAGCTGGCGGGCACAAACAGCATCAATTACACCCTTACACACATGCTCACCCAGAGACCAACACAGGCCTACACTAACCTGCTGAGGGTCCAGTTTCTCCTTTGGATGATGACCCAGGTGCGTCAGCAACGGTCAGTCCGTTTAATGACAGCACAGGACTCTTTAACTCCATGCTGACTGGCCTTCCTCCCTCTCTTTCTCCCCCTCCTTGTCCTTGTGTACCACCAACACCACCACTGCCCCCATACAGACTAATCCTCTGCTTGCGAAGCTCCTTCTCCCTCTTCTGGGCCTCCTGGATATCCTCCTTCACTTTCACTAAATTATTTGAAGAGCGCAGCTTGAAAAAGGGGTTCTCCTTGGGTACTAAATCCTCCACCTCCTCCTTTTCTTGTCTTTTTTCTGTTACTTTTTCATTCCCTCCTTTCTGTGACAATAAGATGTAAGGACTTCCAGAGTCGACAACAGTAATACCCTCTAATTTGTCTTGGTGTTTCTTCTGTGTTGTGTTCTTCAGGTTGTTCTCTAAGATTATGACTTGCCGACTTGTCCCCTGTGAGATACCCGGTCCTTGAAGACTGTTTTTGGTTACACTCCATCCTATGGGAGAGTTTGGGGTCTGTGTCGGGCTAAGAACATCCAAACTGTGTCTCTTCTCGACACGTGTGTCTTCTGTGGTGGACACCTGTGATGAGATGTCTTCCTGCTTCTTGGGAGTTGAACCATTGCTTACAGAAGAAACCGATGGGGCCCTGCGACTGGTTGAGGCTGTAAAAGTTGAGTCACTGGGTGTCTGAAAGGTCTCATAGATCTGTTTCTTCTCCCTTATTTGTCGGACTGTGCCTTTATCATAAAAACCTGGAATTTTCCCAAGCTTGACCAGATCCTGCTCCCTCTGGGTCTCCGTTTGAATTTCATACAGCATCTTTTTGCCAGCAAACTCTCTATCTTTGTCCTGACACCACTCAGTCTTCACAGCTACTGAATTGGAAAGAACAGTTTTTCTTAAGGGAACCTCTACATACTCTGGAGTGATGTGTAGATTTGGAAGCCCTCTGGATCTTCTCAGGCTATGTTCCCGCTCTATAGACCTTCGGATCTCCCTCTCAATGGGAGTCTCTCTGGATACAGTTGATGGAGAGCTCTCCAAAGTGTTGGACGGGGAGAAATCAGCTGATACTCCACTGTCACTCTGGCTATCGTCACATGAGTCATTCTCCATCCTGGTGTGGTTGCTGTGCTTCAGAGACACACCACAGCTATATTTTTCTATCTCCGGCTCTTGTATTTGGACTGTTTGTGAATATCTTAACAGTCCCCCGCTGTGTTGCTGCCCAGCTGGCTTGTTCCTTTTAAGTCCGCTCTCTTTCTGCCCTTCCTCCCCACCTGTTTGCTCATTTTCTCCCTCTGTTCTTTCCCCCGCCCTGCTGTGCCTTTCTCTCACAGCAACAACGCAAGCAAAGCCTGTAGCAGAAGCAGCCCCACCTGGATTGGACGGCTCCATGGCAACGGTCGACAAAGGTGGAGATCCCTGGCCAGGCACCTGTTGTCCTGCTTCCTGGTTTACACCTCTGAGGGCAGGTTCACGTTGGTTCTTTAACAACAGCCCCTCCTGGTGTTTATCTGAGGGTTTTGCATGGAAAGCTGAGTCTGACTCTTGATTAGTGGAAGCTAAATGTAAAGGTTGGAAAGACTTGCTGTTGATATTTAATGTGTTCAGTTCCATAATAGCAATGCCCACTTCCTCTTCTTCCTCACTTTCATCTGCAAAAGGAGGGGAACTCACAGTATGCGCGTCATCTGTAATGTTAATGCCAGAGGGAGAAGGGTGAGCAGGTCGTAACACATTATTTTCCACTATACCGGTACTTATTACATCTGTTACAGATGGTTTATATGTCTTCTGATCAGCTGGTTTAGTCATCTGAGATGCCTTTAACCATTCTTGACTATTCTGGCTATCCAAAGAAGTAATGTCTTCTGTTGGGTCTGAAATGACATCAACATCACTGATACACTCTGCCACCTCACCCTCAGGGCTGGAAAAGCCCTCTTTGTCACAGTTTACTCCTGCTGATAAGGCACCCAAGGAAGGTGTAGGCGGGAAAACTTCCTCGCATAACTCAACTTCAGGTTCCTCTTGAGTCTTTAGTCCTCCCGATAGGTTTTTAGGAACTTGCTCTGATCCCATCACTGCTTCCTCTGTCTCCCTTATTCTCGCAGCTTCTTCATTTTCCATTTTAGTCGCATCAGCTGTTTTGATTTTTGAGATAGTCTCTTTCTCCCACTGAGTATTGACCTGAGCATCAGGCTCCAGGATGTCTATATCCTCCTCCGGTTCTGCCTTGGGGGCCTTTAAGCCTTTCAGAGGGAAGTTGTCACCCCTCGCCCAAGACTCATTGACCGACTCGTCAAGTAAGTTGACAGGGCACTGCTCCTGCCAGGCCGTGGCTCTTGTTGCCATGGTGACAGGTCTGCTGATGTAGAAGTGTTTGGAGCAGTCAGGTTGTTTGGCCTCCAGCCAGTCAGTCTGAATGAAAGCAAAAGAGCACAGATGGAGGAGAGGGGAATGGCAGAGTGATTAACATTGTTTAGCATTGTTTATTTTATACACTAATATTTTAGAGCATTTCAAACAACTCGTTCATTTTACTGCTGCAATGAATCATTGTCTATTTTCACTGTGGGAAACGTTGAGGGCTATACTGACATGTTTTCATTTGTATTTTCATAACTCTTTCAATCTCTGTTGAAATACTACAGCGAACAGACAAGAAAGAACATTTTTAAATAATTGTTAAGAGGGAAAAAACATGTTAGGACACTTGGCATTTGCATAGCAGGATTTGTTGTTTTTAAAAGATAATGTCAGCTTCTGTTTCCCTTTCAGCTCTCAGAGATTTTAAAAAATAATGGTATAAAGGGTTTTTTAAAAAATAAATATATGTTCATTATTATGCAAGTGGGAAACAAATGAAAGGAAAAATGGAATATACTTGAAGTGATGACATCTAAAAACAGGCCATATGAGTATGAAAATGAGGATGAATCAGAGGACGCTGCAGTCCTCAGAACTCATTGCACTCATCTGTATGGGCTCAAATTGTGGTCATAAATATTTTGTACTTGTAAATCAGTTTTGTACTTGTAAATCAGGATTTGTATGTGTAAAAATTATTTGTGTGTGTGTAAAAAAGATTTGTGTGTGTAAAACGAATTTGTGTGTGTGTAAAAAAGATTTGTGTGTGTAAAAAGAATTTGTGTGTGTGTAAAAAAGATTTGTGTGTGGACTTAGCCAAAAAACTACGTGAGAAACTCTGCACTCAAGTTTCAAGTTACAAGTACGAATTTTGACCCGATTTTTCTTCCTTTCATCTGATTGGTCAATGTCATGTCAATCACAAATTTAACTATCCAATCAGAGAACAGATGGGTTTGGCTGTCGGAGGGGCACTTTTTTGAACTGCGAGTCCTTGAAGGCAGTGTTGCCAACTTAGCTACTTTGTCGCTATATTTAGCGAGTTTTCAGACCCCCTAGCAACTTTTTACTAAAAAAAGTCGCTAAAAAAAGACGTGAAAGCGCATATCGCTTTTACTCTCAACAAGCAGCAGGTGCTGTAACGCAGTCAGTTCTTCTTTTACTCTTATGCTGTTTTGTGGATCAGGTTTAAAACTACTTATAAACACACACACACACACAAAGTAACTCCACCAGAGTGCCTATTTCGGGTCACTTTTGCCGGTCCAAGCCCGGGTAAAGGAGCAGGGTTGGAATTGTGACATTACAAAAAACAATAATTGCTAAAAGAAATTTAATTTGTAGTTTTAAATAAATTCTAAATGCATTTAGGACGTTTTTTGCTCACTTTATGTCTCGTCCACGATGTTATTTCTCTCTCCAGCAGCGTAGGTTACAATAACATTAGCATGACCAATTATGCAAATTAGGTGATGACGTCATTTAGCGACTTCTAGCGACTTTTAGGACAACCAATAGCGATTTTCCTTACTGAGGAGTTGGCAACACTGCTTGAAGGGTACAGTTTGAAGCTGGAGGATCTCTATATAAATATCCGATAGAAGCTAGGTCCCCTAACTTTCAACAGATGTTGAAATGATAAAGTTGTGGTATATCAGTGGTTAGAAATACCATTATTAGTTTAGGATTAGTTTAACACAACGTCAGGGCTGACCCAGGACCACTGCTGTGAGTCACAGTGCGCAGCATAACGGTCCTTTCACATCAGACGCAGCATGTGCTGCTAATGCTAACTGCTAACTAAAAGCCAAGGATCCAGAAGTTGTTGCGCTGGCTGCTAGGGTTGCCAACCGTCCCTTAAAAAACGGAATCGTCCTGTATTTAGAAACAAAAGTACACGTCCCGTATTGAGCTGAAAAGGGACGCACTTTGTCCCGTAATACAGTGAGAATCAAAAGTAGTCTATAAGTTTTAATGTAATTAACGCTTTGTTTAAAAACATAATTCCCAGCCCCTCTCCTGCTTTGTGACCAATGAGCTGACAGCACACTTATGACAATTTGAGTATGACAATTCAGATTACCGCTCATCTCATTGGTTGAGGAAAGGTCGCTTGCGGAGAAAATACCGGAAGACAACAGATGACCACAACAAAAAGCATGGCCAACAGGGAAACAAACGCCGACACTGCGGTGCAAGTCTCAGACGACAGTACACCTGAAGCTGGGCAAACACTGTGCGATTTTCAAACTGCACGATTGGCTCGCATGGGTTATAAGTTCGTAGGTCACGATGCAGGGTCTCACACTATACCGCCCGATGCTCTGATGCGACCTGAGTCACACTGTGCCTCCATAAAATGAAGGTTATAACAGAAAATCTGTCGCTCGCTCTCCCTCTCTGTCTTTCACTCACACAGACACACACCGCCATCAACTTTGCTAAATTACTAATGACAAACATGATCAGGCAGCTGTGATTGAGCAGCAATGTAAATCCAACTATTTTCACGGTTGTTGTGGTCGTGATAATTTGGTGATGCCACATCGAAAAGGCTCGGATGAGCTTTCCAAAGTTCTACAAGTTGTGCCTCCATCGCTTGTGTCCAGATCACACGCTGCACAGCCGTGCTGCTCCGTCTTTTTCACCGACGTTTACGTGTTTGCGCGTGAGCAGTGTGAGCGGCTGCGGTGACACCCTCACGAGCGATTAATGATCGGGAGCTGGTCGTGAGGTGTTAATCGCTTCTCGTTACCCCACGTATACTACACGATGCACGATGAAGGCCAAAATCCGGCCGATCACCAAATCGGTCGCACGACTCAAAAATCAGCTCAAAATGGGCCACAAATTGCACAGTGTAAGCCCAGCATTAGACCAGCAATGTTTGTTCCTCTCAGAGAAAGAAAAAAAGGCTGCAAAAGTACAGGGAAGAATGGGAAAAGGAAAACACCTGGCTGGAAAAGTGCACCAACACCTATAAAGCGCATTGCACTGTGTGCCGGCGCACTTTTTCCATAGGCATGCTTCTAATGGTGGGCACATGAAGAACATGAGGGGCGTGAAAGCTCGGGGAACCCTTAACCAATTTTTGTCCACCAGACCACGGCAGAAGCAGATATGGTATGTAAACACTGGTTTGTTTGTTTTTAAACCTTAACCATTTTAACCATTTTAACCTTAACCTCTGGTTAAGGTTAAAATGGGCATGTGCAGTGAATATCAGCGCTATGTGGCCAGAAGTGTGATAATATAATTTATTTTGTGTAATAAACAACTGCAAGGATATATGATTACAACAAATAGATGAGTAATACATAAAAGTAATACAAAGATGAATAATGATGATGAGTTATGATGCGTAATCATGGGAACAAGTGGGTTTACAAACGGGAGCAAAAGCTGAAATAATGCCTCTACTGAAGCCAATTGCAATAAATGCACTAAATGTGCACTGTTACAAGAATATTTTTCTTTCTATTGTTTTCTATTAATTTATATAATTTTAAGTTAAGCAGGACAGAGTTCTTTTAAAGAAAGATTTACTTTTATTCTCAAAAGTTAAGCATGACAGGTTTCTGTTTAAGAAAGAGACCTGTTTTATTGTGTTAATGTTGTCATTTTGAGCTAAAAATAAATGGCTAAATGATTTTTGTTTCCCATGTGTTGATATCACAAAGAATACGCATCTACTTAAATCAAATTCAAGTCAAATGGTTAAAAAAATTATTTCACACACAAAAAAAAAAGGGCTAAAAAATTCACCACACTGGGAAGGGTGAAGACAACTGGGTCGCCCGGCCCTGGCCACGAGGTGTCCCTTATTTATTTCTCAGGGAGTTGGCAACCCTACTGGCTGCAGCTCTGCAGCAGCTCTACCTGTACTAAATGCACCTGCTCCTTGTCATTTCTATCTCTGACTTTTTGTCCTCTACAAGAGTCTCTGGTTTTTTTGCTGGTTCTTCAAATGTTCAATAAAAACATGTATGCTAATTCATAACAAAGGAAAGCTTTGTAAGTATCCCCACTAGTGAAGACTGTCATTTCCACAACACTGCCCCCCGGAGGTTCGCAGCGCTGTTGAAAAGGTTCAGGAGGTCCCTGTATTAAGCAGGTAAACCTGTGACACAAAAATCACAAAACTCAGACCACCACAGACTGTTTTCCTTCGTGGTGATGAAGGAAAACGCTGGGCTGGCATGTAAAAGGACATTTATTCCCTTCAAGGACCTGCAGTTCAAAAAAGCACCCCTCCGACAGCCAAACCCATCTGTTCTCTGATTGGATAGTTACATTTGTGATTGACATGACATTGACCAATCAGTTCAAAGGAAGAAAAATCGGGTCAAAATTCGTACTTGTAACTTGAAACTTGAGTGCAGACTTTCTCACAGATTTTTTGGCTATGTCCACACACAAATCTTTTTTACACACACACAAATTCTTTTTACACATACAAATCCTGATTTACAAGTACAAAATATTTATGATCACAATTTGAGCCCATACATCTGCTCTCAGATTTATAGTTTTGCACAACGAATAATAAATGAAGACCATCTTTATATCATTTATGTCCACTGGAAGTTTTTATTGTATGAATCCAGACATCTGAGCAAAGATCACTAAAGCTGTTCTGGGGCGCATGGCGGACCAGTATCTCTTTTAATTTGTTACTGTCTTCTGTATATGCTTAAATAACTGTGTTGGATTAGAGCACTGCAAATCCAGTTAAAGTGTACTGCATTCCTTTGCTCTCTCTTTAACGGCAGCTTTAGTGCGCTTATGTTATTATATGACACGCAGGGGGTTTATAAAGCTGTGCCTGACTTTGGCTGTAAGGTGGCAACTACTCTGCTCCATGTGCAGAGCCTAACTAAAGTTTTCTGCTGAGCACACCTTTTCTTTAATCAGCTTACAGGCTGGGAAATGGCTCAGTAACACACACACACACACACACACACACACACACACACACACACACACACACACACACACACACACACACACACACACACACACACACATGCAGACAATAGGATTGTCTGCAGGATATACTGACTAAAGTGGAGTCCAACTCATCCAATATCTCTTTTTCTTTAATACACACTCCTGTATTTCAAGCTTGCCCTGAATCAGTATTATTGCTTTTTCTTTTTCTTTCTTTCTTTCTTTCTTTCTTTCTTTCTTTCTTTCTTTCTTTCTTTCTGTCTTTATTTCTTTCCCTCTCTCTCTCTCTCTCTCACACACACACACACACACACACACACACACACACACACACACACACACACACACACACTTCTAAGCCATTCTGACAAGGCTGGACTCCAACTGTGACTGATCATTAGGGGAATGTAGACCACAGCACTGGGGATCAATGGTCTTTGATGAACTGGGACAGACGGACAAATGAGGTACACCCCCTTCGTGTACAGATTATAAAGAGTGACAGCATGACACGGTGGGAAGAATGGGGATTGCTGTGGCATACTGGCTGAACATGAGGATGCAACAGCAGAACAATGTAGCCTAGTGCGGGTAAATTAGGATGAGATCAGGGAGAGGAAACAGTGAGATATGAGAGATAAGACAGAAACTGGTTTGGGAAGCCAATCTCCAGCTGCGTTTGATGTATCTGGGCTAACATTATTATCAGCTTCCAGCTAAGACACACATACTAACTCAAGGTTTATTTCTTGTTTCCGAAATGTAAAAAGATTTCAAGCCAGAACATTATTTGTTTTGTTTCCTATACCAGTTTAATAAGCAGCTTATTAGCGTGTTCACTGAATGCCCTATTCAGTGCCCATTATGAAATGTACCCTGGCTGACGTTAGACCGGGTGTTTTGTAATGAGGGGGCAGTGAGATTTGGGTAACTGGCATTCCCACGGCGTTATTACTGTGCCTAAATGAGCAATAACCTCAGTCATTAACTCAGTTTATGCATGCTGCTTTTTAACTGATCAGACACAGAAACACAGGCTCAGCTGTCACCTGCACACATGACTCTACCACCTTTGTTATGGAATAACTGACAGAGACTCGTGAAATTCATAAAGTCAGAATAATAAATCGCTTACTAACGGAGAGTTCCCAACACTAAGCTTCATTGTGAAATTGAGCATGAAAAGGAACATTTTGCCACAGCGAGAAAGCAATTTGTTATAATGGTTTAAACTTTGTTGCAAAACACAGCTTAAATAGTTTTATGCACCGCCAACGTCCACTGATTTTGTTAAAACTCCAGCTGAATACCAGAAAGCTTGAACAACTAATACGATCAGCCTCCAACGCTACGGTAGTAAAACAAGCTGCTCATTCATTCTGGGGCACGTTGATGTAATCTAACTACTCTAAGCATAAACTCTGACAATTGATTATTGGATTCTTTTTTTATTTTCAGAGGAATCTGGCAGAATTTAACCAAAGGTAAGGTTGCAGATTAAACTTAATTACATAACAGACTTATGTTTTGTTCATTATATCCACAAAGGCTCTTGCATTATCAAAAGAACAGAATAATCATTATCATCATTGGAAAAAAACATCTGTGTCAGCTCAAACAAATAAACCTCCTTTTCGTGGTCAGCAGTGTCCTAAAACTGTTTAAGATCTAACGACTTTAGACAAAAAAATTGAAATGAATTTGAATAAATGCAGCCAAATTCATCCCTAGTGTTGTTGCTGTCTAATAGTTGCTGACTATGTTCTTTTAACATTTTCCAGGCATAAGTGTCATATTTGAGAAATTGATCCCAATAGGCTCAGCTGCTCCAAACGTCTGTACTACGCTTGTTTGTTTTTTCCCAGTGGTAATTACTTACCCTAGAAAATATTTCATGTATGTATTTAGAGCAGTTTCCTACTCAACAAGAACGAACTGAATATACAGCTACACATACCTGTTGCACATACCTGTCTTGAAGATGCCCTCCAAATGATAGATTCCTGTGTAATACACACTTGTCTTGCTTCAATTCACTGATGTGTAATCAGCAGAACAGGACTCTGTCTGCTCTCGGCTCTCACAATGCCTCAGAGCCCGGCTCTCCTCGTTTGTGCACACCAACACCATCAGTCCAACAATTGTGCACGCCCACATTTGCATTTCATTCACCCACAATCACTAATACGTGGACAAATATGCATGAGAGTCTGCTCAAACACATGCTCCAGGCTTACTCTGCTGTCATGGATTTGAAAATATGTAGTAATAATCCTATTGGACTGGATTGGAGTTGGATCGCATTTAAGACAATACTGTTAAGCTATTAGCTAGCAAGAGTAGGCTTGGTTAGCCTTATGAATAAATAGACATACATTTCATTCAGTTTATATAATGCCAAATCACAACAAGAGTGGCCTCAAGGTAAAGATCCTACTAAAACTAATCTTTATCATTCCATGATGCTCATCGCTGCGTTTGTCACCTACTGAAGTTCAGGGTGTGGCTGCTAGGCTGGGGTCAGCATTCACTGAGCTTTATTATTGCTCTGGATTCTTGGCTGGCTTAGCGTTAGCATGCTATCTGTGCAGATGCTTGCAAAGAGCTGAAGTTGTGTTAGGAGGATAATGCACATGTTTGTATTCTGGTTTTCACTTTATCATCGCACTCTGATCTGTGCAATAAAAATAAAAGTACTGCCCATATCCATGCTACGGACTGCTCTGGGACATGAACTGAAATCAGCTAATTGTAGCACAAGTGCACCGATAAGCAGGACCGATAGGCAAGCAGACTAACACTGGGAACCGTTTCTTTATCGGTTTGCTTAAATGCAAACAAATGTCATGCAATCATTCTCTCAGTTTCCCTATTTTAGATGCTGATGGAGAAATTAATGCTACAGTTAGCACTGGGCATTATTCTGTTTGGGAATTTTAGGTGATAAAGCAATGCTATAGATGCTAAAAACCTATGTAGGTGTACTTCTCTCCTGAAACAAAACGGGGTCAGAATTGGTAAGGCAATCAATAAAGAACCAGATCAATATGCAGTATTGATTCTAATCAGTGGCAGAAACAATAACATTGGTACTGTATCAGTAAAAGTGCATCAATTCCTGTCCCTAGTCATAGGTCAGTTTAGCACAGGTTTCCACACTAGGTGGTGATGTTTTAAAAGATTTTTTTCCAGACCAAATAAGGTCATATTGTACTGTACGTACAAAAACTCTGAGGTTACTGGATTCAGCAATAGGGAATTTAATTGTGCATCAGTTTAACCTTTCATGAAAGAACATGAAGTGACAAGCTTGTTTTAGCACTTTGCAATCTTGACAACACACTAGTATACCCTCTAGATGCTCTAAATCACTTTACCTTTAGAAATCTAAAAGGAGCAAGATATATTCTTACAAAAGCTTTAATTGAGAGTTAATAGGCAATAAATGCAAAAACCAAGGTGTCCATAATAAAACAAATATTTAATCTACTCGAAACATCTCCCTCCAATGAAAAATATAACTGTTGTTTAAAGTATAACTTTTGATTAAGTTAAAAACATCCAGTCTGTAAGAAGCACTTACTAACACTGTAAGAGTAATTCCCTGAGTAACTGAGTATAATGTGCCAGTGTCCTTTATGCCTTTTGAGCCACTGTCTCCTCAGCCTGAGGAGCTGCTGCTGCTGTTGGTTGGTTCTCAGGCTGCTCTGGACAAAGCTCCTTGGTAGGATCCATCACAACAGGCTCAGGCAATTGATAACACTTCAGCTGAGCTCTGAACTCTTCCAGCTCTTTCTGCTCCACCTCTCTCCTTCTGCTCAGCAGGTACAAGTCCGTAGAAATCCTCCTGCTTGACTTCACAAGCCACCTCATTACCACACAGTCTGGGCAGGACGTGTGGAGGAAATACATGCTGAGGCTGAAACGACTCTGCACATCAAATGTAAAAGTGCTGCCTTCAGCTGAGATGTTGTACTGCAGGTATTGGCATTGATCACCAAAGCGGTTGATCTGGGTATAAGACAATGTTGAAGCTTTGCTGGAGTTGGAGAAGTACATCGTGATGCTGTCTCGACGTCTCAGAGCCTCCATAGATGGTGAGTGATTGAGACTGCCTGCGACTAGAGCCCAGCTGCCCTCAAAATGATGAGGAACCAGCTGATCCAGAGGGTGAACCAATCTTTCACAGACTGGAGGAGCTGCCTGGCTCCCACACATCAAGTGAATGTGAGAGTGAATGGGTGGATGACTGGACGTGTAAAGCGCTTTGGGGTCCCTAGGCGGGACTAGTAAAAGCGCTATACAAATACAGGCCATTTACCATTCTTCTTGGTGGTTGTTGTCTTACATTCATTATTAACTAGATTATTGTGATGAACAGTGTTTTAATTATTGCACCATGCTAATGAATGAACAAATGCACCAGATGGAGAAGATGTTTATTAACAGGATGTACTGTAGGAAGTACTGACGTTGGTGATCACTTCATTAATTTGACAGTAGTGCAAGAGGCACAAATTGTTACCGACAAAGTTAAATATTATATCCTCTGCTCATGTCTGTGACTTGCATGTGATCAAATCAATTTTTCTTTCTATTTTTTAGAAATATTACATATTGCCACACAAAAAGTTTGGTTAAAAATCAGATGGTTTCAGTGTAGCTGAACAGATTGGGCAGACGATCGATAGCCATAAGGCTATTGCAGAGACCTGGTTTTAAATCTGCCTGAGGCTATTTACTGCATGCCTTCCCCTGCTCTTTCTCCCAGCTTTCCTGTCTTATTTCCGTTGTCTTTTCTAAATCAAAGTTAAAAAGCTCCTTCAAAGATTATTCAAACACATGAAGTAGATTTAACTTTTTTTTTCAGCAGAGGTCATTAGAGACTCTAATATGCTGATGTAATACGTCACGTTTTTGTCACTGGTTCAGTCTTAACCATGCAGTATGTGAGGGATTCTCAGATCTTCATGATGTTAAAATGTTTTTGACGTTAAAACTTAAGAAGAAGAAGAAATTACCAAAAGTCAGATAAATATACAAATACAATGTTAATTCAATAGCCCCAAAATGTACAAGTATATTTTTTAAGTACAAGCATAAAATACCATTTGACAAAAGTTAGGTAAAGTAGAAATACCTCAACACTATACTTATAGAGCCTAAGTAAATACATCTGACATGAAAATAACTATGATTATTAAACTAGTTTGTAATAGTTTGACATGCTTACTTCAACTTGTAGCCTGTTAGCTTAGCTTAGCTTAAGAGGCAGGGACCAGTTAGCTTAACTCTGTCCAAAGGTTACAAATCCACATAACAGCTCTTCTCGAGCTTATTATATTTCTACTTGGTTGAATCTGCAATGCAACTTTAAAAACAGCAACAGTTTGAATGAAGTTGGAATGATCTGATTACTTATTAGCAGGGATTAATATATAGAGTCTTTGTTAGTTGGGTAGAAACAAAACCCCAGCCACATAATCCCAATTTAAACACTTATTTTTTAAAACATATCATTTTTTTGTACAGATTTAATTAACAAACTAAGTTATTTATTACTCTGGTTTGCACAGTTCCTTATTAAGCTACTAAACAGAGCTATGCTAGCTAGTGGGTTTCTTCTGTTTTTTCATGCTGAGCTATACTACTGCTTCATATTTACATAGTTTAGTTTAGTTTAGTTTTTTTTTTTTTTTTTGAAAGGCGATGGAGATTATACTGTGCCGTGGAGGTTAGTACGGTGGCCCTGAGAGGCCAAATGGACTGCAAGAAAACACCAGCAATAAGAAAAACGCTGCAAAAGCACACAAAACACAACGGAAATAGGAAAAACGACAACGGAAATAGGAAAAAAGAAAACAGAAATGTTTTAGGGAATCAGTTACAGGAACCAAAATATGCTAAGAATTGCGCTGGGAGACACTTAAAAGAAGTGGAGGATCCATCAGTTTTGTGGGGAAAGAAAAGATGAGAGGTAAGTGTGCTAGCCTAACCATTAGCCTAAAAATCCGTCATCAGTATTATATGAATCATGATCAAACACACCTACCATGTTTTGGGTTCCTGCAACTGGTCCGTCGGGTTATTGTCTCCCCAGAAACACTTCCTTTGTGCTTTTGGAAATCAGTTTTTTCCTATTTCCTTTTTTTTTCTTTCTTTTTTTCCCCTATTTCCGTTGTGTTTTGTGTGCTTTTGCAGCGTTTTTCTTATTGATGGTGTTTTCTTAAGTTGCAGTCCATTTGGCCTCTCAGGGTCACCATACTATGAAGCTCTCAATACCGCCAATCTAAATAACAACTGTTGAACAAAGCCTATATTTAAATTAGTAAAAAAAAAAAAAATAGAGCAAGCAATTACTGAGGTTATACTATGGTGAGCATCCATCATCTGTCCATATGTCTTCATCCAAGATGCGTTCACTGTTACGTCACATATGTTGTTTTACCAGCAATAACCTGTGAACTTATTGAAAAGAAGAAATTGTGAAATGTTGATTGTAGTGATGCAAGTAGATTGTTTCAAAGAGATTGATGTCTGTCTGTCAATGTGTATGATTAAATGAAGTCCAACAAGATGGAAGTTGAAGGTCCTTAGAGTGTTTTGTATAATATGTGTGAATCTCTGTGAGCAGCTTAAAAGACTCTGGAAAATGATGGGCATTCAAAAAAAACAAAAAAACAACAACAAACAACTGATAAAAGTTTAAACTTTCTGAAGAGACAAGCAAGGTAAACCTCTTCTTGTCAAGAGAGTCAAGTATCACTAGTTATAGCTGCTTATCCTTTAGAGGGTCAGAGGATAAAAAACAAATAAATACTCTTGAAATATTGTTATAGTCCACCTTGCATGCAAGAAGGCACCAGTGAAGGCTGCAAGTCCTGACATGTTTTTATATATGACCTTAAAACTGACTTTTTAAACTAATTTCTTCTTTTATTTGGGATACGTCAGCATTATTAGAAGAAAGTACAAAAGGGTAGTCAAACAAACTAAATAAACAGTCCAAAGAGTGATTTAGGAGTGGGGTTTCTGTTATAGTAGCAGAATTATGAGGAGCAAAAGAACATTTTTTATCTTGCAAATGCAAAAATACTACATTTGACAAAATAGCATTAAGTCAAGTTTTTCCCTCCCCAGGATAGAGCAAATCAACAGTCTTGACAGGCTGTGTAGGGGAAGGACTAGGTCAAACTGAAGTACCAGTCTAAATCAGAGACAGAAGTGCTACTTTCTGCTGTGAAACTGTAAGACAGATAATAGCACTTGTCATCTCACAGACATCAAACAGAGTGGTGGAAAACAGAGGAAACATGTCTGTGTGTGCAGAAATGATACTTTTAGGTGACAATTTCTCATTGAACTGTTTTATTGTTGCCCTTAATTTTTAGCTTTACTAATAATGCCACTGTTTTTTTTTTTTCAGTTTGATCAATATTTGCACTGCCATGTCCCGTCACACTGCCTTGTTTATCCTGGATTTAAGTAAGTACAGCTACAGATTGACAAAGTAAATAATTTTCATGTGTTCTTGGAATCTTGGGTGGAGGCGCAGCAACTGTGGGTTTTCTCAGAAGGGTTGGAGTTACAAATGGATAAATGAACATAGACTTCCAGAAAATAAAGTAACGTAATAAAGTAACACCTTGCCAGTCTCCTCTTACTAATCTTATATCCTTGATGATGTATAATTATTATAAACTATGGACACCAATCTTTGAACCTCTGGAAACTTTTTGTACCTTCATATAACATAATATTCCTTCAAAAAGGACAGTGGGTACCCATTAATTTACTTTATATTTTATATTATTAACATTATTTTTTCGTGCTACTGGAAATGGACTGGCATTAATTAAGCACTTTTTGTAGTCTTACTAAAAGCTTCATCTAATTCATATCCGTGCCTAAAGCTAATTTAGAATCACATATTCACCTCACATGGATGTTTTTGCATTGTGGGAAGAAATTGGAGCACCCGAGCAAGCCCATCAAGCAAGAGGAGAACAAAAGTCCTTAAAAGGTTCTGCAGCACGGTACCGCCATGCTGTTGATATACACTATATATGCAAAAATACTGGGCCACCTGCACATTACAGCTAAATGCAGCTAAACTACTTCCTCTTTACCAAGATGGCCTCCTATAAGATTTTGGAGTTTGGAATTTTTTTTGCCAGTTCATCTAGAAGAGCAGAAAATCCAGACAGTGTTGTTGGTTAGGGGTTTGATTTAAGAGTTATTTGTGCACCACACACATTCTTCCACACCAAACACATCCAACCATACTTTTATGGACAGAAACCAAGAGGCACAGACCAACCCCACTGTTAATATGGCCAAACGCTTTTGTACAGAGTACAAGACAGTTAAATAAAACTTTAACTTTTAGAAAAAAGGAAACTCTAAAACTGGGTAAGAGATTAAAATTGACATTTTACCTAATTTATTATTGTATTTTTATAAAATGTATCTGTTATGCATTGTTTTTGTATCTTTTTGGCTCTCAGAAAGTAGACTTTATAATTATTTTAAAATCCAACAATTAGCCCTACATCATTTATAAAGGCCTATTAAAAGGGGAAAATAGGAGAAAAAACATAATGTCTGTGTTTTATTCAGATTTAATTTGTCTGATTATCAGTACAAAACTGTTACTGCAGGTTATATTTTGTGTTTAATTAAATTAAATCTACAAATGATTTTGTCTTCCAATCGAAATTTAAAAACATTAAGAAATAAAAACATCACCATAGAAATTAAATGATTGAAAATGCTGATTTTTACTGTAAAACTTGAACCTGTTTGCAGTTTAAAGAGTTTCACTTTAATGCCATACAGAAACACCGATAAAGAGACATTTAAAAACATATTCATACAGTGCATCATCAATTTTATCTTGACAATCTCAAATTTGAGAACAAAAATAGGATAACTAATTAAAGATATCAAAAACTGCTTTGGCGATTTATGCAGATTTTCAACAATTATTTATCCACAAATTGATGTCGTCTCAAGCTTGTTGTTCACGTTCAGTCTGAGCGCTCTGGTCTTGACAAAGCTCCTTGGTAGGGTCCATCACAGCAGGTGGAAGCAGATTCAGGCACCTCGCCTGAACTCTGTATTCCTCCAGCTCTTCTGGCTCGGCCGCCCTTCTCTTGCTGAACAGAAGCAAGCGCTCTATTTTCTTTGACTCATTGTCAAATCGCATCACCAGGCAGTCTGAACAGGATGTGAAGAGGAAGGTCAGGGTGAGGTTCACCTGCTCTCTTTCATCAAAGTTCAACGTGCTGCCGTCCAGTGAGACGCTATGAGTCTTATGATGACACTCTCCACCGTAATAAACGCTGGGTGTATAGAAAACGTTCGAGGTGACATTAGTATTTGAGAAGTGAATGCTGCTGCTGTCTCTGAGTTTGAAGAACTTCAGGTGTGCTGGGTCGCTGAAACTGCCTGCAAGTAGAGCCCATCTGCCCTCCAGATGACGAGGATCCAGGTCATTTAAAGGCCTGACAAATTCTTCGCAGGTGAGAAGAGTCGAATAGCTCACAGGCATCAACCACAGGAGAATGACGGCACACGCAGCAAGCATGGTTATCTTTGTAGACACCTTTAGTGGTCACAGACTTGAGTTTCAATCTTGTATGCGACCAACAGTGCTGCTAAAAAAAGCCTGTCTTAGTTTATAATTAACCGCAAGTGACATAATACTGGAAATGTAAGAGAGCAGAGTCCTCTTTTATTTTATGAAATTTCCTTTAAAAAAAAAAAAAACATCAGCCCACTCATGGACTCATACATTAAAGATAAAGACGAGGATAACACAAAAGCCCCTCTGTTGTTTTGTCATTGCTGTGTCTTGATTAAAAAAATCTGTTGGTTGTCCTGAAATAACAAATATTGCCAAAGGCTTGTCACAGTATAAAATTATATACATGTATATATGTATATAGCCAAAAGGGTATAAAATGTGTGGTTTGAAAAATAACAGTTATTCAAAGTTTCATTTATATACTTGTGTAAATAAAAAAGTATTTATTGGTAATATGCTTTAAAATACAGTTTCGACAGCTGTATTTCGTTACTCTTCCCTAAGTAAACTTGAACTGTGAGAGGATGTGGATTTGGAAAGTGTTGGCAGACATTCAGGGATTAAAGAAATCCGAGTTTTCTCCACAATGTGTTTTCCATAGTTGCGTCTCTGTGCCATTTAAATAAATAGAGCCAGACACATCATAATGAGACCAACAAAAGCCAAATAAAAGACACTTAAAAATCATTTAGCAAATGCAAATATTAGGCCAGATTTCACAGAGTTGTTTTTTAAATTTTATTTAAGTGGTTCATTATTTTTACAGAATGAGCAAATCAAGTTCAAACATGTGCTTTTAAATGGACAATTCCCACTGCACATCATTTCAGTTGTTTGATGGTTGGTTACGTTTTCTTTTGAGGAAGTAATTGAAAAATATTGAGACATTAACATTTATAATATTATTCAAGAGCACAGAGTGATGCAATCCATTTTCTTACACTTTGTCTTTCTAATCTTAGGATGTTTTACGCTGTTTTCAATGGCAACCAATGAAATCATAAAACCCTCTACCTAAAGTAATCCAGTCAGTCATGTGTTTGCAGTCTGAAGGGTGATTTAAGGATTCGTGTCCAAGCAACAAGAAATATACAGAAAATCTGCACAATTTAGTTTTTGCACATTATGTCCACATTTGTATTCATTCAGCTCTTTGTCACAATATGTCAAAAGCCAGAGTGTCTTAGGCATTTTGACCTTCTGGATTGCCGGATATCTTTGCAGGGCAAAGTTCCTTGGAAGGATCCATCACGAATGGTGCAGTAATGTTCAGACATGCCGCCTGGGCCTTAAACTCCTCCATCTCCGTTTGTCCCACCTCCCTCCTCCTGCTGAACAGGTAGAAACGCTGGACTTGCTTTGACTTGTCAAAACGCATCACTGCACAGTCTGAACAAGATGTATTGAGGGCCGTCACAGTGATGTTTAGCTGTTCAAAGGTGAAGCTGCTGCCTTGTAGTGTGATATTAGAATGCATGTATTGACAGCTGCCGTGAGAACTGAAAACGCGCGTGAAGGATATTTTGGAGGTGTCATTGTTACCGGCAAAAATAATCCTGGCACTGTCTCTGCTCTTGAGGCTTTCCAGGTGCGCCGGATCACTCACGCTTCCTGCAACCAAGGCCCAGCTGCCCTCCAAATGGTGAAAATCCAGTTGTTCCAAAGGATGGAGCAAGTTTTCACAGGCAGAAGGAGCTGCATAGCTCGCAGACTTCCAGCAGATGAAGAGGATGCTATAAACAGCAAACATGTCTTATGTGTGATATGTGGCCCTCTTTATGTTGGCAGTGTTCAGATATTAACTGTCACAAGTTAGCATCAGACTGAAAATGAGCCTGGGAACGCAGCTCAGGGGGTTTTCATCCAGTGTTTTTTTTTTTTTTTTTTGCAAGCTCTGAAGAGCAGAGTCCTTTTCTTTTGTGTGTCTGTTTATTTTGTGATTGTGAAATGAGAGTTCTGGGACTGTCTAATATTAACAGTGCTCGCCTCTCTCTTGCATTACATGTGATGCAGCATTTGGTTCACTGTTGGGTCAACTGTGACTCGGCTGTTCTAGGGTTTGTACATTGTGGGGAACTTCAGGGCGTTTTTAATGCATTTATTTTATAAAATGCAAAGATTTAGATACAATACTTGTACTATTTTCATGAGACACGCTTCTCTTTTTAAACCCTCTCTTTGGGTTGATTGTCAGTATAGTTACATACACTTTTACTCAGAGCACAACTCTGGTTTCTGTTATAAATTATGCAATTTCTGTGATTAAAGATCAAAGTGAAGGCAAAAAGGCAAGAAAAAGAGAAAAGGAAAAAAAAGAAAAAGTCCCAAAACAGCTCACCTTCTCTTTTTATCGTGTAAGAATTTGCAAGCTTGCAGAAACAAGATGAAATATTGGAGGAAAATTAATCCATTCATATAAATAGACTTATAAAACAAAGATTTGAACATACATAAATTAAATTCAGTGTTAAGAACATACAAATAATCAGATGCCTGGGGTGAGAGAAAGACCAAACCACATTTCAAACAGCTGCCAACACAACCATGACTTAAAATTAAAAAATTTAACATAATAATTAATTTTATCAGGTTGGGATAATGATGGTTTTGGCATCGTTTGTTGTGTAATTTTGTTATTATGTGTATTTGAAGTTAAAAGCCCCTGAATTTTTAAAAAAAAAATTATGAATGTGCCGTAACATTACAGACTGTGAACACAATCTGTACGAGTGTAACGGCGTCACCGTGTTAGACGACAGTTGATTCATGTAAATACAGAGAAGAAACAAATCAGGCTCTGAAGAGTTTTACTGATTACAAAGCAGCAACTTTAAAAAAAAATCTGTCAAATATTCTGTGATGAGCTTTTACAGATACCATGTTGGCACTTATTTTCGGTGATGTTTTCAGTCATTGTTTTCTCCTATTGCAGAATATTAGCAGCACGGTTCCTGTTGTCACGAAGCTTAAATTAAAAGCTTAAGACGTTGCAAGAAAAAGTTTTCTTTGAAGACAGAGGCTTAAAAATGAATATACTTCTAGTTACAGACTGGTTGAAGAAAACGGATATTAATGAGATGGTTTCCATCAGTGACAGTTTCATTTTACCAAGCTATTATAACATTGTCTTTCAGTACTTCTTTTCCTCTGCTTTTCTAGCATCTTTAGCTGTTTTCTCTTCAGGACAAAGCTCTTTGGTGGGATCCATCACAACAGGCGGAGGCATGTTCACACACTCCACCTGAGCTCTGAACTCCTCGATCTCCCTTTGCTCCAACTGTCTCCTCCTGCTGTATAGGTAAAAATGTCGCCGGGTCCCCGATTTTACATCGAAGCTCAGTAGTATGCAGTCGTCACAGGATGTCTGGATGAAGGTTGTGTTGACTCTGCCGTTGTCAAAGGTGAAGGTGCTGCCCTCCAGCGAGATGTTGAAGGACTTATAAGAGCATGTGTTATTTAAACTCATGCTACGTCTAAAGGCGATGTTGGTTTCACTGGCGCTGGAAAACTTAGCAGTAGCACTGTCTCTAAGTCTTAAATGCTCAATCAGGGGTAGTTCACTCAGGCTGCCAGCAATCATAGCCCATCTGCCCTCCAAATGATGGTGGTCCAGCTCATTCAAAGGCCGGAGCAAATATTCACATGCTAGAGGCGCAGCATGGCTCACAGACATCAAGTAGATGACAGCAACGGCACACACAGCTAACATGGCTCTTTCTGACACAGTACCGTCTCTCTGCAGGATTGTGTTGATTTGTTAAGTCTCAGTTTGTATCTAAAAGGTTGGTTAATAAATATATATTGGCTTTATAGTTGCTTAACAAACATTACTTTCACAATACTCAAAATACCAGGGAGCAGAGTCCCTTTTTCATCTGTGGTTTCTTTGATTACACAATAAATCAACGGTACACTAGCACAGGACATTTGTCCACTGCTTTGTAAATAAGTACACCACGTTGATGTTACACAATTCATCCATCAATCAGTTATCTGTTAAAAGAAGCATAACAAGTACAATCTGGAATAACACCCCCCCCCCCCCCCCCCCCCCCCCGTATCAGGGGGCGTTGGGGCTTAAGAGGTTAAGTGCCTCATTGATGTTACAGAAGTCAGGGGAGGATGACTAGACCATTTTGAAATAATAGGAAGGAAACAGTAACTCAACAAACCACTTCTTGCTAAAAAGGTATGCATAAGCATCTGAAGCAGGTAGCAGAAGAGCATCTTTCAACGTGCAACACATTGATAATGGGCTACAGCAACAGAAGACCACACCAGGTCCGATCCCTGAGACTTAAGTGTGGGAAACGGAGACTACAATTCACACGGGCTCACCAACACTGCAGCAACAGTGTGAGGCTTTGTTGTCACCATGGACCAAAATCTCTGAGGAATGTTTCCAGCACCTTGCTGATCCTTTATGTGACTGTTTTTATTGTTAACTCGCAATATACAAGTAAAACTGAGTTGAACTGAACTGAATCTATGCCACGAAAAGCAGTTGTGAAGGCAAAGGGTCCAGTCCTTTTTACTAGCAAAGTACTTCTATGTTTGTTTGTTTGGAAAACTACATTTTATTTGATAATATTACAGGCACTTATGATGAAATGAGTCTTATGTCTTCAAAGCATCCAATTTTTCCCTTTCAAGAATGTCTTAAAGGCCCTCTGATGAAATTTTAATTTTCAGCCTTTTTTTATATGCCAGAAAACACACCATGACCGATAAAGGTTTTTACCTTCTGTGTTAAGCACATTGAGTTTGTATGTAATGAAATGTGCTGTATGAATAAAATGAAACAAAAAAGTTAGCAGACCCGACCATGGACTGTCTCAATGACAAAATATACCATCTTGCAGTGGTACATTTTCCATCGTTTCACACAGCTACATTATTCAACTGTCCATCTCAAACTGAAAGATAATGAAGACACAAAAATGCCTCTATGTAACTGTCTTCATACAGTTCACATCACAGAAGTTGGCAAGCTTTTTTAAATTAATTTTTTATGGGCTTTTTCACCTTTATTAGATAACACAGCGAATAGTGACGGGAAAGCGGGGAAAAGAGCACATGCAGCAAGGGCCCTGGTTTGGAATTGACACTCTTGTGACAAATGGATGCTCGCTCAGCTTGCAAACGAAAACCAAACAGGGTCAAACTTTATAATAATGACACACTACTAAACATTTATAAAAAATAAGTAAGTGCTCAATTCATCATTTATAGAGCAATACTCCTCCTTAGTATGCAGTTTATATAAATACAGATATAAATGTTTATTCTTGTTTAATAATCTCACATATAATGTGTTCATTTTATCGTTTATAAAGGCTAAGCATTTATATATATAATGATTAAGGTATGATCATTTGATTAATAATACTTTATTAATTAATAATCAAACTCACTGTTTGATGGGAACTCCTGAGGTAAAAGTTAAGAAATGCTAGTTTTTGTGATTTTAACAGTTTTCATGTTTTTAATTAATTACTTTATTTGGGTTGTGAATTTAGAATTTAAATTTGCACCTTAAAATATCTTCTCAAACATGCCTGAGATATAACAACCTATGAAAAAGAGAATAATATAGTGGTGAAGGTGAAAGCTAAAACGTGTATTCTCAGATAATCTTCAAATGAGTTGAAAAACAAACACTGTATCATAGAAATAACAATCATTTATTTCAAGTTACAAAATCAAATATCAGACTTTTGATCTTTCTACATTAAGGAGTGTGAAATGCACTTCACACACACAAATTATTTTTATTGCGGTATGTTCATCCACTAAATCAGAGTGAGAATTTTCACTTTCTCTTATTCCTTCTGTCCCTCTGTTTTTTCTTCTGCTGGATCGCTGGCAGTCTCTTCGGGACAAAGCGCCTTGGTGGGATCCATCACAGCAGGTGGAGGCATGTTAAGACACTCCACCTGAGCCCTGAACTCCTCCATCTCCTTCTGCTCCAGCTGTCTCCTCCGACTGAACAGGTAAAAATGCTGCCTTTCCCCCGACTCCATTCTCATGTGCATCAGCATGCAGTCATGGCAAGACGTATGGGCAAAGTTTGCACTGAAGTTGTCGTTCTCTGTCCCGTCAAAGGTGTAACTGCTGCCATTCAGAGTGATGTTGTAGGTGTGATACTGGCACTCGTTGTGTAAGCTGATGCTGCGGGTGTAGGAAATATGAGTTTCACTGGTGTTGCTGTAGAAGTTCACAGAGGCACTGTCTCTTTGTTTAAATCGCTCCAGGAATGGTGGGTGGCTCAAACTGCCTGCAACTAAAGCCCATTTCCCCTTCAAATGATGAAGATTGAGTCGGTCTAATGGACGGACCAACTCCTCGCAGGTCAGAGGAGCTGAATGACTCACAGCCACCAAACAAAGAAGAGAAAGCGCAGCAAAAATCATGTTGAGCTATTAGTAGGCAGTCAGTGGAATATTGTCAGTCACACTGCAGTTTCAAACCTCTGGAGACGGTGAAGTGTGCCGGGTCGTTTTATAGTTGTTTCAGAAACATGTAGTTTCACAACACAGGAGAAAAAAGCACGGTAATTTTTCGCCTGTGGTTTCCGTGATTGTAAAACTAAACAATATTTCGAAGTCCTGCCTGTGACTATTGATTGTTCACAGATAAGTTTTACCCGCTGACTGGTTTCTCTATTCCAGTACCTGTGGTGTAACACTGTGAAGTCAAATTGTTTTTATTTACTGTTCCCAGATTCCGGCTGTCCAAACATATTGTAAGGCATGAAATGCCAGGAGTTGAATAAACAGCACATATTAACAACAGGTGGTGTGCTAATGAAAGCTGCAAAACCTTATTCTTTTTTATTGCACTTTGGTAAACTTACCTTGGTTGGGAAAGTATAAAAATCTGCTTGGTGTTGCATATTTTCTACAATTAATTGTATGCTGAAATATGGAGTTTGGAGTATATAAAAGATTCCAAATGAATAAAATTCAAAATCTGTCAAAGGTTGTCAAGTCAAATTCTTCTTCTTCTATTCATCTTCATCTATTCTGATTATAATAAATTTAGATGTTGTTTTATTTACTGAATTAAAGCAACTTTACATAGTATTCTGTTATAGTACAATGAACTATGAAGTATAAGAAAGATGGGTGGAGGTAATGGTGGAGATATTTACTTACCCTCTGTTGCACTTTGTGTGCAACTATTTGATTTGGTCAGAAACCCCACAGTTATGCAACACTACCAGAGCCAGAGGGCAGAGTCCTCCCTCTACATGCAGATTCTCTGACATTTTTCTGAAACCATTTCGAATTCTGATGTAATTACATAACTGGGATTTGCTTTTACTTCATCATAAAAAAAAGAAGAAAAATCCCTAATTTCAAAGAATGAGCACACTTCCTTCATTAATTTGTGCTTAAAAGCAACATTGTAATATTCTTATGATATCTTTATTTTGTTAAAGAAGATGTAAGCAGGTACAAACAACCCAGTGGCTACAACATGGCATGCATATTTTTGTGTCTGACTGCATCACATCTGTTTTTTATTCAGTTCATGATTTGTAGGAGTTTATTTAATAAAACCTTTTTAGTTTGTATACATCAAAAAAAAAATGTGGGATATTCTTGTGTATTTTGGTATCTGTAACCCAAAAATATAAGTGGCTGAACTATCCATTTTAATGAGCAAACTAAGAAAATAATTTAATAATGTTATATAAAGGCCTGTTATTTCTAATTAAAATGTTTAAAATTATATAAAAATTTCCCACAACTTAACAAATTAAATCAATTATTTAATCAAAAATGACAGTCAGACCCAACAATATGAGCCAATATCAGTGACCACTGTAACACAACGAATGCTCTTTATTAATTGTGACATATCTATGATAGCAAGAGCTTCTTCTTTTTTTTAATAGTACTTAATTTAAGTATACTGATAATTGGTTTAGTTTCAGTTTTTAAGTTGTTCTTCTTGGGATCAAAAAATATGTCACACAGAACCACTGAATTAATAGCATATAAATATACTAAAGGTATAATATCATAAAAAAAACCCTCCTAATTCAGTCAGAATGATAATTATCTGTTTTTAGTACATCCAAAGATGTACTAAAATACAACTAAGTACATGCACATGTACTTTAAAGCTTTTGATTATTTTTGTGTATTAGAGCCATTAGAACTAAACTACATATTTATGAAGCAAGAGTAGGATGATAAAAATGGGAGGGAAAAACATTCCAAGATTAAAGTTTATACTGTCAATTTATAATGAAAACCATTTAGTATGTGGGTGTTTGCATATTTTTATCTGTAGTATATTATGTCCAAGATATAAATAATGCAAGTCAGAATCAGCAACAAATATTGCAATCAGTGAAAAAGCAAAAAGCATACATTTCAAAAAGTAGCATCATATAAATGAATTCACTTCATATACAGCCATCTGTTATGGTTTCCAACACATGACCTCGATTTGGTAAACTTAGAGAGATTTCTGCTTAGTAAGAAAGCTCCTTGGTAGGATCTGTCACATTAGGTGGTGGCAACCCACTTGAGCACTGAATTCCTCCATCTCCTTCTGCTCCAGCTCTCCTCTGGTTGAAAAAGTTAACTGACTTGTAAGTGGAGATCATGATGCCAGCAGCGCAGTTTGGACAGGATGTATGAAAGAATGTTAGAGCAATGGTGAAGCTATTCTGTTTCATGAGGAAGAGCGCCAGTGTGTAATGTACTCTCCGTACTGTGTTTCTCACTGATACTGTGTCTGGTAAAGATGTTCAGGTTTCATAGTTCAGTTTCACATATTTAGCTCTGGAATTCAAAAGATCCTGGATATGTTGATTTGGGAACTGTGAGACCAAAGAACATGGACTGTGCGTTATTTACACTGGCTATTTGGTCTTGGTCAGTCAAATATTGTTTATGAAATTAAATTAAATTACATACAAAAACAGAAGTGTAGTGTTTTTGTGAAATTTTGTAAATGCAGTATTCAGTGTGATATTTGTAATATTTGGGGAACAAATATGAGTTGTACTCTTCTTGTGATTAATACATATGGATATATTTGCATGCATGCTAATGAAAAAGCTCACTTGCACAAAATGTGCATACATTCTGCAAACATGCAATGTGAGCAGTTAGACTTAAATAAACTTATTAAGTAGATCAAATGCACTTCCACAGAGAATTTCACTTTATATTATATAGCTTGTGTTTAGTTGTTGAGACATCAGGTCTACTTTGTTGTGTCTCACACGTTTGTCTGACAGTAATGTCTTGTGTGGGCAGAGATTCTAACGTAGCCACATTAGCTCTACCAAGCTGTAAAATAAACTGTATTAAAACTCATAAAATGGTAAGACATTAAACCTTCATGTTGAACCTATAGGTCACAAATAGGTGGTCTTTATTCACCCTTTCTTCCGCTTCAGTTTCACTTGACTTGATTTTGTGTTAGTTTCTGCATTAAATGTCTTAATAATTTTTATCCAGATTGACAGATTTGGTTACAGCAATAGTTGTACAATACTTTGTATTGAGGCAGATGTAAAAAAAAAAAAAAAAACTAAAACAAAAAACTAAAAGAAAGGCGGTGGAAGCAAATCTGGCTGTTGTTTTATAATGAATTAAAGTCTGAGTAGGGGAAAAAAGTCTTCTCTACCAGGGTTCATTAAAATTAAACTACAACCTGAATCTAGGTGCGGAAAAAAATTCAATTTAATTAAAAAATGACTATTCACAGCCATCTTCATTGGAAACTGGGCTTCTAATCTCTGCTTTCTTATAAAGCAGCAGGTTGACCACTATCCAGCTCCTGGCACAGGACCCATATGTAATTGCCCTTTGAAATCCAGTCGTCAGGCAGGACAGACGTCCCGGGAGTTCTCAGCTCAGCAGGAGTTATTTTCATGTAGAAGACATGCTGCACTCCCTTACTCCAGGCGAGTCCAGAGCCTCTGACTTTGGTTTGATCCACATAAGGACCCTGCTGTTATCCATGGGACAATCCCAGGAGCTGGTAGAGACACATGCAGTGATACATGCTGAAGGGAACAAAAAGCACAGACACCAAAAAACAACAGACACTCCGGGCCTTCCGATTTTCTGTTCTGATTCAGGTTTTATCTCTCAATCGTCATCTTGATTTGTCTTAATGCTATCATCTATGCCTGTGAGTGACTCACTCTTCTCTGTAAAAGTTTCTGTTTTTACTTTCTCCCACACAGTCTTACCCCCCTTTCCTCACTCCCTCGTCGCCTGCTTCTGGATTTAGCAGAAGGATTTAATCTGACTGCGCGGACTCTGGTTGATCTGCCTGCTATATAACCTCTCCAGAAACATCATGCCCATCATCATCTGCTCTCATCACCAGAGTGCCCCTTTCTTCCTCCCACTCTTTAACATTGTCATTGAAACCCGAGCAGGATCTGCCTTAAGAAGACCCAAATCCATTTCCATCCTCATGCTAAGAACAGTGGGTGGGATTGGCCTGTTAGCAACTGACTGATTATTCTGCCCTCGAGCAAGGTTTTCCCTACTATTGGTTAGGATGAGTTCATTCTGCTGTTTAACAAAATGTATCAACCACTTCAAAAACAGCAAAAAATAAACAAAACAAAAAGAGAAGAATTATAAAATGTTCTAAACCTTTATGCTACGTCGCAAAGCAAAGAAGCAATGGCTGATTGAAGAGTTGAACACAACTCTTGGTGAATTGTGCAGTCTGGACAGAAAGTTCTAGACACTGGATGATATAAATATAAATGAAAGGGTTCAATTTATTTAGCAGACTGCATTTATTGAAAACATGTAGTCTGCTACTGAAAGCTGCAGCACTCATTTTCGATTGGTATTTAAGGTAGCTTCTGAAGGGCTAAAAATATTTTCAGTTTGGCATATTTTTGCAATTAGCTGGATGTTATGTTAGAACAGTTCACAGCATGTAAAAGCTCCAAACTAAATAAGAGAGGTTTACTGAATAAGAACGTCAATATAGACTTACATATATTTCTTTAAAATGATATAAACTGCTATAAAATAGTGCTGAAGCCAGTTACCCTCTTCTGTACTGTGTACAACTATTTAGTTGGATCAGAACCCTCCAGTTATGCAACACTGGCAATAACAGAGGCCAGAGTCCACTCCAAGGGTTCTGTGATTTTGAAATAGCAGAAATTTCTGTGAACTGTAGCAAAATCAGATTCAGTTACTGAATAGGGATACACTTTTATTCTATCATCAACAAAATAATGAAAAAAAAAAAAGTCAAACAGTGAACTAATTTTTGTCATGAATTGATGCTGATTGAAAGCTATATTTTCACATTCTTATTCTACCTATCTATCTACCTTAAAGATAAGCACACATTTTAAAAGGTGTGACCTATTGCTTACCAAATATGCAACATGACGAACATGAAATATCATGAAACCATGTGTGGATAGTCATTTTTTGTTAAACTGGATGTCATTAATCTTAAGTTTCACAATTTCCCACTGCAAAACAAAACTAAACAGACTTCATCTTTCTTTGCACACTGTGAATACTAAAGCAGACTGCGAATACTTCCATGTGAACCCATAATTGCTTTAGTTTGATTTATTATGATGCTACAGTTTCCCACTTTGCTCTTCCCGAGGACAAGGGAGAAAAAAAAGGTATTATCATAATACGCAACACAGGAATTTAATTAACAGCATATGAAAATGTACTAGCGTGCTATATTTGATGCACTAGCAATTTCAGTAGGTTAATAATATAACATTAGTACACCCAAAGATATGGAGCAATACCGTTAGCTAAAGCTACTAATTTGATGCTCTTGGTTAAACAAAATACTTTGGTTAACCTCTCAGTATACTGTGTATTTTAATACATTTTTCAGAGAGCTTCTATTTACTTCTGTGTAAAAGGGCTTATCAAGGTGATTTAAAAAGGATGAAGTGTTATAGTGGGGTAATGTGCAGAGAAAAGACTGAGAACTTCTGAGATTAAAGTTATAAATTTACAATAAAAATCATTTTACAGTCTTGGTCTAGCATGGTAATTTACAAGCAAAAACATAGACATTTTTTGATGTGCAGTATGTCATTTGCAAGATATGAATAAATGCACTATATAATGGATCACATAAAACTCATAACAGCATCCAACAACAACAGGTTCAACAAGCTGTTGTTGGTCCTTAAACATAAAAAAACAGATTAAAAAAAATGGAGAATTAGAACTCATTTTTATAGCTTCCAACACATGATCATCAGTTGTTATACTTCTTGTCACACTATACGCTGACATTCAGCACATTGAAGTTAACTGTCTTCTTCGCCTCCTTCTTCTTCTTTCCCCTTGCTCCCTTTATGGGACTTCTATTGTTCTCTGGTCAGTTTGTTGGTTGGCTGTCTCTACAGGACAAAACTCCGTTTTAGGATCAAGCACAACAGGTGGAGGCATGCTGAGACACAGCACTTGATCACTGAACTCCTCCATCTCCTTCTGCTCCAGCTGTCTCCTCCGGCTAAGCAGGTAGAAATGCTCTGTGTTGTAAGTGGGGGACTTGATGTGCATGGTAAGCACCATACAGTCTTCACAGGATGTATAAAACAAAGTTCCAGTGAGGTTGACGTTTTTCATCTTCGGGGTTAAGACGTGGCCTTCCAAAGTAAAGTCATGGTGATGATATTGGCATCTGTCAGCAACTCGTTCGGCTCGGATGTACGACGAGTTTTGGATATCAACAGCTACACTGTAGTTGTTGAGAACGCTTCTTAGAGCGTTCTCGATTGCACGATCTTTCAGACTGAGTGCGACTAAAGACCACCTTCCCGTCCCATTTTGAAAATCAAACTGTTCCAAAGGCTTGACCAACTTTTCACAGGCCATAGGAGCTGAACGGCTCACAGACACCAAACAGAGAACTGTGAGAAGTATCGCAAACATGATGTCCGTCGCACCGTGGGGTCTCACTGAAAATGTGTCTGGTAAAGATGTTTTCCTTCTAGTTCAATTCTTTCACATTCTCACTTTTGTAGTGCTGGAAATTCCAGGATGGGTGAAAGGTTTGTGTGTTGTTTACACCATGTTTGGTAAATTCAACATTCAGTCTAATGCAATATTTGAGTAACAAATGGTCAATGACCTCAAGTTGTATGCACTCTTCATTTTATCAGTTGTGATAAATCTATGTTTTAAATTGAGAAGAAATGGAAAAATATTAAAACCTCACTTTTGCTTTATTTAGCAGAGACGTTTGAAAGCTTTTGGGTTGGTTTAAGTACCTTTGCCAGCGTAGCTGCTTTAAGCGTAAAATTCATCATCTGCTCTCCCCATAGAGAGAAAGTCTTAAATATAAAAATCTAGTAATAATGTTAACACGATACAGGCTGTTCCAATATATTGTGTGCAAGTTTTTTAATTGTTAAGGTTTCAGGTTATTAAATCATAAATGAGAAGTTCTTTCTCAGATGCTCCCCTACATATTACCAAATCTAACACTGAGCTCTTGAGATGAGAATACGACTTGTGGTTTGCACCAAGTAACTGAACAACTTTGCTTTTTAAGGCATTCTTAACCAGAGTTGGGTATAGCCAAGCAATAACACCGGTTGGGCAATATCTCACACTGAGGGAAAAGTCTGTTAATGTAAGGAAAGAGTGATGGCGATGGAGGAATATCTGACTGTTTTGCAATGCTATGCACAACAGCAGTGACTAGGCACTGTTACCTCCCGGCAGGAATTTGCTGGGTTTGAACGCAGCAGTTGGCTGGCTCATGTCTGTCTGGAGGTCATATGTTCTCCTTGTGCCTGAATGGGCTCTCTCCAGGCACTCTGTCTTCTTTCTGAAGTCCAGACATGTGCATATTAGTTCAACCGATAATTCTAAATTGGCTGTAGGTGGAAATTTATTGTCTGTCTCTCTTTTTAGCTCTGCAACAGACTAGTCACCTGTCCTAGGTGTGACATGGATGAGTGGGCCGGACCAGTGAAACCTTGCCTTCTGCCAGTGTGAAGACTTTAAACTGCACATTTAATCACTGAAATATCTCTGTATAAAACGACCATACATGATAAAGAAATGCTACAATAATAAATGAAAGAAATCTTAAATTGAAAGAAATAAGCGTGTAGGTGAGTAGACTTAACCTTGGTGTTGAAAGAAAGGGTTGGCTATAATAACAAATTTGTAAATATGTAATTTATAGCTTGGACAAATGTATCCATGCACAGCAAATCTGCACAGTGATGTTTCAACCTAGTTTAGAGAGGTACAGGATCCCCATGCAATAATTATTTGAAATGTCTTTGTTGTCAGATGGAGCAGAGATTCTGGGAGCTCTCAGCTCAGCAGGACTTTCTCCAAAGACTCCAGCTTTAGTCTGGTCCATAAGAGGACCCTGCTGTTATCCATGGGACTATCCCAAGACCTGGGAGAAGCGCATGCAGTGAGACATGTTGAAGGGAACACCAGCTACTGCCAAAAGATGACTAGTTCCCTTATTTCTTTCATAATAAAAAGCTTCATGTGCATACATTTGGAAGACTGGTCCAGTGTGCACTCATGATTCACCTTTCAATGCTTTAACATATCTTTTTCTAAGCAGTATGTCCAAAATAAAAATCAATAAATACAATCTAAAAGTAAACTGTATGTAGTAATACATGCAAAGTTAAGTTTTGTGTCTTGGGATTTCTCAATCTGAATCTTAAATGCTGTTTCCTAGTGGTGTCTATATAACTAGATAAAAAAAACCATGAACAGAGAAAAAATGTAATACAGTCGTTTTTGTATTTCTTTTGCATGAAGCATGGATGATGTTTTGGAACAAATCCAGTATTTGAAGAACAAAAACTCTGAATGCAGACCAAGTTATGTTAAGAAGAGTATTGCAAATGACAGTTTAATCATTAAATCATTTCAAAAAAAAAAAAAAAATTATACACGCTTTCTGTATACAGTATGTACATTTGTAACAGAGTCATCTCAGGAATTCCAGGCCTTCCATGTTAAGAATTTATTTTTGAAAACCTATATGTATCATACTTTTAGGTAATATTTTTTAACTATTAATGGAGCACACTGTTTATAAATGACACAATTTAACCAAATAGTCAGTTGGTTAAACCTGTTTAGGCTACTGTAGTGGGATTAAAAACATTTATTAAAAGGCCTAAAGCAATAATAGTCCAGCTTCAAGTCAGTAAAACAGAATATCTCCAGAAATTTATGAACCTTTCCATAACATTGCAATTTTCCAGTTACAACTCAGATTTTTAAAACTACAAAATGACTTCAGCAAATAATGTAAAATACATGAAATCATTTTTTTCTCTGAAGAGAATTATATCAAACTCAAAACAGTGTGGCCCAAAAAACTGTTTGGTTTTTCTTTTTAAAACTGTAGTTCCACTTTAAAACTAGTTCAGTCCATATGATTCCTCTCCTCATGTTGGAGCGAGCACACTTCCTGTTGCAGCATCAAAGCTTGAGACTGGGGATGAGGAAATTTCAAGAGGGAATACTAGGAATGTTGGCAGTGGACAGTGGAGGAAAGGGAAGCAGCTTCCAGGCATTCTTATTAAAAAAAATGGATGGATGCACAAAACAAAGAGATGAGGGAAGTAATTGTCATGAACTGAGCAGCCAATGCACAGGCTGAAGGATACTGGCAGAGTGAAGAGGTTGAGCGCAAATGCATGTACACAGAGGGCATTTACATGACAGAGCAGCAGTCGCATTTTTTGGGCTTGGTTGACTCAGCTGCCTCTCCCTGGCTAGCTGCGTTTGGGCTCTGTGCCTCTGCATTGGCTGGGCTGTCAGCGCCTGCTGGCTCTACCATGGTGCTGGGGGCTTTGGCGTTCAACAGAAGGGGTTCCTGTTCCCCAGACCCTGCCTCTGTTCTTTGGTTTTCTTGGGCATCAGCCAGAGGCACCTCCTGGAACTGATCAGTAAGACAGGTAGCCTCTTGTGCTTTTGATGCTGCCTCAGTTTCCTCTGGTACTGCTGCTGATTCTTCAGCTTGAACCTGTAGATTGGGACTAAGATTAGAAGGTCGTGCCTCAGTATAGACAGGCAACAAAGCCACCACAGTGCTCTCTGGAGGACTGATTAGGGACTGCGACTGCACACAGGCTGGATCTTTCAATTCGTTGTCCTGGCCCTCAGTTTTTACATCTCTATCTTCATCTTCACCTGGATTTGCCTTTATGCTATCACCTATGTCTCCCAATGGCTCACTCTCTGGCTCTGTAAAAGTTTCTGTTTGTACATCCTCCTCTGCAGCCTCCCCTCCCTCTTTGCTGGCTTCTGCTTCTGGATTTGGCAGAAGGATCTGGTCTGACTGCACGGACTCCTGTTGATCTGCCTGCGACACAACCTCTCCAGAAACATCATCCCCATCATCTGTGATGAAGATGCATTCTGCTCTCATCACCAGAGTCCCTTCTTCTTCCTCCTCTTCTTTAACATTGGTGTTTGGAACCTGGACCGGATCTTCCTCAGAAAAATCCAAATTCTTTCCCATCTCCACACTAACATCACTGGTTGGCCCATTAGTGAGTGACTGATTCTTTTCATCTGAAGCACTAACTTCAGTGTTTTCCACACCATTGGTTACAATGACTCCATTTTCATCCAGTGGTGCCTCTTGGTATACCTCCGTATCATCTTCAGTTGTTTCTGAAGAAACCAACAAATACATATCAATAAAGGTCAACAAAATTCGTTACAAAATGTTCTTCATTCATCAATATTGAACTGAACCTTTTACATTGATTATAAACTTTCATAATGGCTGGTGTAGAAGCAGCCTTTCAATACAGTTAGAGGTTGCTTTTTACATCATTAGCTCAGTGCAGCCAATTCATGTACAACATTTAACCAAACGGTTTTCTATCCATGAATGATCCATTAGATGGAAAAATTATTGACCTGCTCCATACTAATAAAGAGAGGTATCCATTTGAATGAAGCAGAACATATTGACCATTTCAACATCAGCTAAAAATACATTAAAAAAGAATAATAATAATAATATAGATATATTTTTTAGCTGATGTTGAAATAGTTCATGTGTATATATCTAATAGTAAAAAAATAAATATATGCTAAACCTTTTAGGCTCGGCCATGAGGTAAAGAAGTACTAGCTTTATAAAGAGTTGGACACACGAGAATGGAAAAAGGACTGGACTTACACTAGATACAGTATGCCAACTAATGTCTTTGAAGCCATTTAAATTCTGCAGTCTGGACAAGAAAGTTTTAGGCACTGGATGATTTCAATATAAATGGATGGGTTGATTACATTTCACCAACTCTTTTGTCTACTTTAACAGCTTGAGTAGCATCCCAATGGACATGTCCATGAACCTGCTGAACTATAAAAATGCAAGTTATGCACTTAGGTTTCTATTAGCATATATTTAAATTCAAACCCTTATCCAACATGTGTAATTATTCATAACAGAACATATGATCTTCCAGTGCAGCATAGGTACGCGTGTGCCACTCTGTCCTTTATAATGCAAATTTCTATCAGTGTATACAACTCATATAGACAAGCACATCTGCAGGGAATTACGTGGTCTTTGAGGTGAGATAAACAGGGTCAGCACGAGCTGGTGATTAGATAAGAATTAACAAGAGGAAGGACAGAGAAAGGGTAAGATTTTATCAGGCTCAGGATGATGACGGAGATTTTAATAAAAGCCTGGATGTTTCTGGATGATATTCTGTTGAGGTGAATGTCCTATGCCCACCTGATCCAGTTGAATTGTTTTCTCCATTCTGTGCAACATCACTGACCACTTCTAAGGACAAAATAATTAGTTATTAATAGACATGTAATGTGTAACTTGAGCATGCTGAACATGATGGAGCAATAATTAACCAGAATTCACAGTATAAGGTGTAGTGCATCAGTTATTACACCTGTGCTTTGGATAAGCTGTCATGTCCTGACTAAATAACGTTATTCTTTTCTATAGGATGGCATCCATTCACAATCCACTGCAAGTAAAGAAAGAGAAGCTGGAAGAAGTCCCAGAATTAAAGAAATGAAATCTAACCAGTATGGACTGATGCAATTAAGTAAAAGCAGAATTAGTAGTGCAGCTGTTGACTGACAGTTGGTAGGTGCCAGAAAAGTGTGCACGCACACATTAAAAGGCTTTGGACAGAATACCATGTGAGTGTTAAGTGAAGCAGGCAGATGGATGACAGCAATACCTCACTCTACATTTATACATACAAATTCTCTATGAATTTAAAATTTAACTATTTTTCAGGGTTAATTTACTGAATTTATCACTTTCTTTGATTAAAAAGACAATGAAAAGCAAAGCACCAAATTTTTACATTTCTTAATTCCCAAAGAGATGTTTATCTACTTACCATCTCCAGCATGGAACATTTTTACCTGTTGGGTAAAAAGGAACAGGGGACAAATTAAATGTATTGTACTCAAATGTTGACATTGTGAAGTGCTGACTTTATAAAGTTTGCTAAGTTCTACCCAACACTATAATCAGTTAAGAAAAGTGCAGTTTAAACTGATCTAAACTGATTAAACTTCCCCCATCAAATGGGTGAGATCTGATGAGATTGAGAGAGATGATCTGCTGTGGCAACCACTAAAGGGAGCAGCCAAAAAAAGATGATGCACATTTTAAGTGTAGCAGCTGCCTGCTGGCGTCACCTCTGCTAATTCGAGTCACTGACTCTCTCAACCGTTATTGTGATGTTGTTGCCCTTTGGGGCATTTCTAATGCAATTACCTAATTGCAGACCATCCACGAAGCTCATTCTCCACTTTTAGTGACTGAAATTTTGGCATTTTAGCCTAAAACGTCCCTCTACAGCCCCATATCCAAATATAGTCACTTCTTATCCAGAAAATCTAAACGTGGCAGTAACTATAATGCTGAAGTTTATGCTGTTTAAAACCAGTGGGTGAAGTCACAGCAGCTGTTTTATACAAGTAGATTATCTGTGGGAATTACGTTTTTCATGTCACCATTTTGTGTGTCGTGTTATTTTAGTTTTTTTATTTTGTAGCTTTAGTGTTTTTTAAAGGTCACCATATATTATTTTCTGTGGTGTGTGAATGTGCTTGTAGAATGATTGCAGTGTTAATGGCATTTATTCACATACTGACTAACTTATCTACTTGTTGCTGTGGCTTGAGCTTTCAACCCTGCTGTGTTAGTCAGCACCACTTAATCAGTGTAAAGCTAGCACAGCACCGCTGTCTGTTTAGATGTTTTTGGCCAACGTAATCATGCTGATGTAACATGGATGGAGAGACTAGCTGATTATTTGCACTGAGATAATGATTTTATGTTTGCTGGATGAGTCATTAATAAGCTACGTCCCAGTCCTCCTCCTTTAGATTTAGCGTTCGACACAATTTATTTTGCAAGCTCCCCATAAACAAGCTGCTGCTGCAGCTGATGAGCAAATTTTATGTGGTTTTGCTGTAACGGGTGAAAGTTGACCCCAAAGTGCTTAACCACATCAAACATGCAAGAAGTGAAGAAAAATGTGAATTTGGTTTATCAGATGTACTGTACCTTTCACTCACTCCCAGTCTGGCCCACTAAAATCAAAGCCTTATTGGCTGAGCTTGTTTAAAACATTTAATTTTCACAGAAGATAAGGTCAAGCATCCAAAGGTTCCTCTATCACAGCCAGCATGGCTAATAGGCTGTAAAACCTATTAAAAGTGGAATCTTCTGTTTACGTCTCCTACGGATTTTAGTTGAGCTCCAAAAGCCAAGGTTAAGATATGCAAGTATGACAAACTTTACTAAAAGACCCTGGAGCAGGCGGTAGACGAGGACAGACAACTTTTGTTCGACTATAAAGGCCTTTGGATGTGAAGTACACATACACGGCCTTGGCTTGAGCTAAAACAATAATTCGAAAGAGGATCTAGTGCCGTATTGTTTACATAACGGGGTTGCTTGCATTTATAAAGTTCCTGCTTTTGAACAAGAGGTGCTACATCAAAGGTACATTAAGAGTGGAATGCATTATGCATGGCAAAAAGCCACAGACAGAGGTTGTGGGAAATTTTCTGCTTAATGGAAGATGATGGAGCAAGCTTGTTCAACACATATTCCAACCCCTTTTGTGTCCACATATACTGGGTGGGTGAGTGAGTGGGTGAGTGTGTGTGTATGTGAGCACACAACTACCGTACCGTTTCACCATCCTTTGTCCTGTTCTCCAGCTTTTCTTGCTCTTCTGACAACTGCTTATTCTCTGACTGCGACCTGAGACGGACACAAACGTACAAAGAAAGAACAAACACAATCAAACCTATGATAACAACATCCTCATACTGGGTAAGGTCTAAAAGAACTTGGGTAAATATTACATTATCCTAACTGAATAATAGTAGGCATCACTACTACAAGCACTTTTCCCCAAAATTTTAGTTTACATTTCCTCAAAGGCCATGTACAACATGTGCTGGAAAACCTATAGGAAAGTGATACAAAGCTGTGGACCTTTGGAATAATTAGAGTGGGATCTTTGTAATTTTCAGAGCTTTGACAACTTTGTGCACTACAGTTCAGAAAAATCTCTTCGTGCGTGGCTCCTTCTCTGCGTGAGTTCAGTACTGGCAGGATTAAAATTCAGTTTTGCCAAAGGATACATTATGTACAACAAAAGCAAAGAAAAAAAGAGAAGAAAACTATTAGAAGACTGAAACAGAAGAGGGTATTCTGCAATATACATGAAGTTTCAACTATGCAAAAACAACTGAATTGTGACACTTCTCTCATTCTCTGCTTTGCTAGCTGTCTCAGACAAACACAAAATGTCTTCTTTGTCTTCTAGCACTAACACACAGATGCACACACACAAAATCCCACAAACTGTGGATATACTTTTCAATGTGCTCTTCCATATGCTGGGCCTGGGCACTCCATGGAGGGGAGTGAAGGCTCTCAGCGTCCAGAGAGGTCGGGGACAAGGGAGCTCCTTCCATTAACCACTGCTCTCTCAGCGACTTCCTCTACAGGAACAAAGACGGGGTGAAGGAGATGAAGGGGGGGAAAAACAGTGAACCAACTTTCATTAGTATTGTAGTTCATTAATGTAATTATATTATTAATGTGTTTAGAGGGTAATAATATGGAGAAATAGACTGCAAATATTTTATATATATCCTGATTATATCTCAGATCATTTTCAGTCATATGTTTTAAGTAGCACTGCAAATCAATAGGTAAACTAGCTTATTAGCAGCACTAGAGTCCTGCCAACACTCATGTTTTCTCCTGTATTTTAAGACTCCCAGCATTATCATTGTGTGTCTAGTGATATTCACTTTGCCAAACCATCCATGAAACACAGTCTACACAACAGACATAATAAAAGAGGGACGTGGCTCCAAGACTTATCGTTGCACAGAGGTTTTGGGAAAACAGCCCTCTGCCCCCTCGGTCTTTGATCTCAGTAAACACTTTCCTGATGACTTTACTGGACTCAAACACTGTTTCAGGTCACATTAAATGGAACATTATTCATTTTATAAATTATAGTAATTTTAAGACTCAGACAGGAGGATTATAAAGGGTACTGCTGATTAGTTAACAATATGTCACTCACAAGTGGTTAGCCAGTAAACATGCAGCTTCGTATCCATCGTGTCTAATTTCAAAATCCCACAATAAAAATGGTCAGGTTTCGTAACAGGACAAACCAGCAGCTGAAATCAATGTGACTACATCCTTTAAAAAAAACCTTTCTACGCACACAATCAACACACTGTATATAATTTCAACTCTTCTGCCACCTTAAGCTGCCAATACAAGACCTGGCACAAGAGGTGTGTGCACAACTAATAACTGTGTAGGAAGATCTTTTAGATGCTTCACAACTTTTACTTCGAAGGTACGGTAATAAAATGGTGAAAACAAATAAATATGACTTGGGACATATGTTTGAATCAGTAAAGTTGAAAAGCTTTCTAATATTGTACTACTGGATTTTTAGCATGATTTTTAAAGAAAACATGGTAAAACAGTTAAATTATTGACAGGTTTGAAGAGCTCTGTGATATTTTTTTGCATTTGTTGAGTATTTCATTTGGCGGATTGGCCAGAAACCTTTTTTTTTTTTTTGCTATTTGTTAGCACAGGGGAACAGAGCTGTATGAATTTATATTTATCTTCTGTCTTTTATTTTTTTTATTATTCTGATTTATTATGTTTTGTATACATATAGATATGAAAAAAATACTCTTACTAATGTGATTATATTATATTACAGCAGTCCACATCTAAGTTTAACAGCACAGTCAGAAAGTTTAACAAATGTCAGTTAGCACACCGCTACTAGCCTATTTAGCACGAGGCTAACCTGGACTAGTAGAAATTAACCATAGATTAATAGACTACAAGAACATTAATAAAACAGCTTTAGAAAATGAAATACCTACAGATGGCGGTTCTGCAAGGTTATTTAGATTAATTATATCTGGAACGTAGTGAAAGCAATAGAGTTAAGCTAGCTTACTGTTAGGTTACTCTTACTGTGCTGTTAGGTTATGGAACCGAGTTAGCATATTGCTAGTAGTGGTTGCTACCAGCAACAGACGTTTAACTGAAACTCAAGGCCTCTGAACTAACTGCAGGTGGCAGTATAATAAAACAGGAAAACAGTGCAGTAATATTTCATTAACACTTGAGCTAATATATTTAATGCAGTTTGGGGACATTTAAAATGTAATCTTGTTTTACTACAAAAACTAACATTTGATAATGTTATGATAATAAACAGATTTTGTTGACATGTACTGTATATTCTGAAATTGGCAAAAGTTAATATTACCATATTATAAAGGAAATCCCAGTTGGCCAAGAAAATTGCAATTTGTGAATCTCTGCTTAACATGTCTCCAGGCACCTGCTTGAGCAGTTAATCGAAGCATTACATCAAATAACCTTAATTTAAAAGCACATATCTGATAAAAAACTGCTCAAACCTAACCTCGAAATAAAGCATGGCATATAGAAGGCATAGATTTCTATTCAGTGTCATGTCTCTCTATTAAATGTCTGGTCAAATCAATTCCAGCTGACACCGGGTGAGCTCTATCACAGTGCTCAACGTGATATAAATCTTGTAAAAGTGATATCTCTCACTCTGTAATACGAGGCGATGTCTGCAAGCTTCTCAGAAACCGCTCTGTTCCAGATTATTGGCCCATGTGTTCATAATCTGGCCACCGTTGGCCAGTAGTTTCCTACTCAAAAGTAAACGTCACAATACCATCTCTGTGTTTTCTCCTGCTGCGCAGGACAAGCCTAGCTCTGTTTCCCTCCCTGTGCCTTTGGCTAGCTAGGCAGGCCCCTCTAAACTTCTCTGCAGGTCAGGAACTGCATATAAGCTGCTGCTCCCACTTATCAAATCCTTGCATCTAACCAGAGGTTAGAGTCAATGTCAAAGCTAATGAATGTGCTAAAAGCTGTAACGATAATAACTCCTGCGAGACGGCAATACAATCATGTAAGATTAATCGCTGAAGCCTCTTGCAAATAGACTTTTGATCTCAAAAACGCACATTTGGAGCACTCTGCACAAATTCACAGGCACACACAATATTCTGCTACAGGATTTATACTGGCACACACATGCATACCTGCATGCACACAAACACTTTCTGCACAAATTTCACAAAATTTGAGGAATGTGCCCCAGGGCAGCATAACACAGTGGAGTAGGAAGTTGGAACACCAGTGTGGAAATGATGTGAAAACAATAGAGCAGCTCTGTAACTATGTGAGTGTGTAAACACACACATAAAAACTGATTTCAACAAAGGAAGGCTTGCCGCTAACCCTGTGAGAGAGTGGCAGGGCGAGGAAATGTGCAAGTCAGTACTTACAGCTCATCCGTGCGTCTATGTGTGAGATACTGAATGTGAAAAGGAAATAAATTTGGAGGCAATCTGCTTGTTAACAAGCTGGAATGAGCTGGAATGAGCCTACGGAGGATTTTAGCTGAGTGAAATTAAGGCTGTGCCTCTCTGTGTGAGTAAGTGTGTAAATGAATGAGACAGGTTAGCTCATCCTAAATATGTGTGTGTCAGACCTTGAACTGCCGTAGTCTGAGCTTCTCATCCTCCTTTTCTCTTCTGGATCTGTCCTGCTCTTCCTGCAACCGACGCTTCTCCTGCAAAAAAGAAGAGGAGGAATGTGAAATATGGCAAGGAAAGAGAATAAATATGGACATACTTAGAGAGTTTAGTAGAAATGAAGAGAGGCAGCAGGAAGATGATTTGGAAGAGTAAATAACACATCAGAAATAAAGAAAGGTGAGAAGCAGCCATGAAGAAGAAGTTAATGGAGAGGAGAAGTGAAATGAGGACACCTATCTAACCACCCATCATGTCATAGGACACTGTCACTGTGAACATTAGGTGTACTCTATTTTACATAACGCTCAAAGCAGCTGTTGCCTGGCTAACTGGTGTTGTTTTCGTGGGACCGGGGACAGACTGGCTCAGCAGGCAGCACACTCATTAAAATATTTAAGAGTTAAGGACAGCTCTAAGAGCACGGTCTCTTCACCCTCTTTTTTTCTGTGTACGCAGATAAATGTGTGTGTGTGTGTGTGTGTGTGTGTGTGTGTGTGTGTGTGTGTGTGGACTCACAGCGATGGCCTCAATGCGCTGTTTGTATTTCTCAGCCTCATCCATCTCGGCACCTGGGACAAAAACAAGACGGGATAGGATCAAAGGTTAAAGATCAGAGGTTAAACAAATATGAGGCGAGTCAGCTGGATGCATTTATGCTCAAAATGTACCATATTCACTGAATTGAGAGAATGAGCTTCAGCACTTATTTTGGATGAATGCTCTGAATTCCTATTATGCGTTTCCTTTTGTTGAGATGTCCATGTCATGCGGTTTTTGACGAGGTTTTTGTGTTCTTGCAAAAAATGTCTCTGGCCTGAAGCAGTATTTCATAAACTTTTTTCAAACTTTTCTCAATAATGTTCCTCCTTTGAATTGTCTTCTCTAAGGGAAGTAAGCCCGAGCAGCTCAAAGCATTTTCTAGTAGGAAAAAGAAGACGCCTGCATAATATGTGTCATTGAACATAAAAAGACTTAAAATGCTACTCATTAGCTGTTTAAATCCATCACTAAGTTAGTGATAAACAGTATTTCGATGACTTTATTTTTGCTGTGTTGTAACATTGTTTTTCTTCCTCTGTCTGGTTTAGAAACTGGCTAATGACAGTTACAAAGTGCATCGGAAACAGAAATACTGAACATAAAAATGTGGTTTTTCAAACATTTTTATATCAACTTACAACATTTTTGTTTAAAAAACATGCATAACTGATGGGTTTTAAATGAACATAAAAAAATCAGAAGAACCATCGGCTCTATTTAGACTAACACTAGGGGTTCTAGTACCCCCAGTTGAGAAACACTGGTTTGAAGAGTGTATAAAGATGAGAATCAAACAACATTTCTGCATTGGTCCCCAACTCTTGGAGTGCAGTTGAGTCTCTACATCAGAGGACACAGCAGTAGCTAATGAGCGGTAATAAAAGTCAAAGGCAGGAATTTAGCCTTTGCTATTTGTGAAGTATGCAGCTGGACTAGCATAAGTATGTATCCTCATTATCGGACCCAATATGACTCACGATCATCCCCCCAAAATTTCTTTCCAGTACCCCCATTAAGCTTTTTGTTTTTGTCATGACGCAGCCTCAGGCATCTGCAAGAAGATAAGCACAGACAATATTTGTTTTCCCTTGCAGCTGACACTCTGTGGGATAATATTTGAGTTACCCCAAACTAGGAGCAGAGCCACACATAGCAACCAGCTCACGGCAACTCAGTCATTACTGACTTCCTGCCATCACAACCCATAACTCTCCATATTTTGCTCTCCACAGAGTGAAACTCTTAAAATAAAATTTAAAAATAAAGTTAACTTCCTAGGAGAAAAACGACACGTATTTCTGACCCGCATGTAATTCAGCACTGACTAGGTTCCATAAAAATATAGAAAACATAATTAATTTTTATTGGAAATTGAAGTTTTTGGGGTTTTTTACCCCACACAATAACAGCAACATTTTGCTTGTCACCGTCAATCCTGTGTGGTATGCTAGGAGTGCTGTCCTACACCAGTAAACATTTAGCCACCAGGGTAACCGAGATGTCACATTGGGACAGATCTGACTAATGCAAGGAGCCATTTCTATACCAAATGCCACGCTGTCACAACTACTGCTGCTAATCGCCATCACAGCACTTTGAAGCGCAAAATATGTGCTTACCAATGCACAACATGCACTCGCAAAACACTTTCCAGATGCATTACCTGCAAAACCTCATAAAGATGGTAATAAGCACACCAACAGGAAGGTTACATTTCAGAGATGATGCCAGATTTGAGACTAAAATACAACTTTATCCTGGTACATCAAATTCAATAAAATTAAAGAAGCTGCCAGAATAAGCCTTGACACATCAACTCTTGGACACATTGCTTGTTTTCCCCCAAAATGCCCTCCCCATCCTTATACACGCACATTGCAAATCAGGTCTCTCTTTTTTCTTCCCAGAAGGCAACCTAGCACTTTAGCTTATGTTGCTCCTAAAATATGGTAGATCTTTCAGGGCTTATCATAGCAAGAAACTTTCTCTTACCAACACCTGAAGGATTCCTTTTGGCACCCTCCAGGAGTGGGGAAGGTAGTGGTGCATGCACATATGAAAATGTGCATGCACTTTGTATGGAGAGGGGAAACAGAGAAAGATGAAAAAAAGGAGGAAAGAGAAAAATTTTGATGAGGACACAACCTCCAGCATGGCTCTCATTATTCTGCCGTTCTCTAAAATGTGCACAGAGTAAAAGCATCAGCAGAAAGACATGGGGAAGTATATACATATGCTATATATACAGAGGCAACATAGAATGCAGCCTTCAAGAGCAAAAGAGCAAAAGAGGTAGAAAGAGACAAAATCTTATTGTGCCAGGGTTTTGAATGACTGAAGGTGCAGTGACAGCTTACAGTATAACCCTCCGTGGGGAGTGGCGGCTTGTGTCTCATCAGGGCTCCAGGAGAGCGCCTAGAATAGCAGCCAGAGATAAACAAGCAAACACAAACAAGAGCTTTGATGAGGAGGTATTGAGGAGCTCCCCGTAGACACACAGACTTCGATAATTAGACATGATACAAGAGGGTAGAGAAGGGAAGGCTGACAAAGTCAAAAAGTTAAGAGACTAGGAAAGTCAAGCTGGCTGAAGCTACAGAAACAGAGAAGATGTAAGGGGACGGAGGTGACATGTGCAAATGTAGCAACTGCTTAAGGATTGTGATTTCTTATTGTCACTGCTAAATGTGACTGACCTGTAACACAAAGAGGCAGAGAGAAAACAAAGGATTTAGAAGAACAGATCCTGATTGTCATCAAACTCAGGTCAGTGGGTTTGCAGCTAAACCAAAGAATCAATTTGTAATCTGGAATTTTAAAAGCCTGGAAGTGGCGCAAAGAAAAACATCCAAGATCTGGAGAACTAATTTCCATGCCCTCTGGTGAGGAGCATTTCAAAACCAATCAGTCAAGCTAAGTCAATTTTGTTAATACAGCTCCAAATCAAATCCACTGACACTGTCTAACTCTAGAACCTTAAAGCAAATGCGCTACAAGCATATTTTAAAAGGATAAAAAACAGCACGATGTGCACGATGGGAAGATGTGTAGGTGATATTAGAATAGACAGAAATGGTAAAACAAAAACAAAAATCAGATTTGTGGGGACAGCAGTCTAAGCAGAAACAACCTGACTTCCTCCTCCCTTGCCATCTCTTCCAGGAGGACACCAAAGGTTTTTCCAAGCAGGCTGAGAGACATAATCTCTCCAACAAGTCCTGGGTCTGCCCCTGGGCCTCCTCCTGGTAGGAAATCCTGAAGCATCTCACGCAGGAGGTGGCCAGGAATCATCCTAGTCAGATGCTTGAACCTCCACATGGGGGATATTGGCTTGAACCCCTCTTGAATGACCAAGCTCTTCACCATGTCTCTAAGGGACACCTTTCCACCTTTGGGAGGAAACTCATTTCTTCCACTTGTATCTATTATCTCAATCTTTCAGTCTCACCCAGAGCGCATGGCCATAGGTGAATGTAGGGACATAGATCGACCAGTAAATCAACAGCTTCACTTCACCACAGCTACAACGTCCACATCACCGCTAACACCAAACCAATTTTCAGTCTCCAGTTCCACTCTCTATTCACTTATGACCAAGACCCAAGATACTGATACTCCTCCACTTGGTAGAGCTACTTATTACCAACCCCTAACTGGGTAATCCATCCTTTTCTGACTGAGAACCATGGCTTCAGACTTGGAGGTGCTAATCTTTATCCCGTTCTCATTGACACTCGAATCCAGACCATCCAAGTACAAACTGAAAAGTCAAGTCAACAAAACCCACACCCCCCCAAATTAGGAGTCATATGAATATGAAATCTTCCTTTTAAACTATGAATCTTTTTACCTCAACTGTGAATATTAACACAACTCCCACAATCATATTCTGGCATTAAGAAAGCCCAGCAGCGCATAAATGTGTGGGACTTAAGGGCCTTTGTTAATTTGGCCTAAATCCAATACATCCCAGAAGCAGACAGCGGCAATTAAGTCATGTGGTCATAATCATAGTTTTGCCACTACAGCATTTAATTACAGATAATGCTTCACCTGTAACACCTGCTACATGCCAGCTTAGATCAGTTCCATTAAAGCAGATTTGGTTTTGAATGCTGTAATTTGCGTCGAACACAAAGCTTGCCAATTGAAGCTATCTGCTCTCAGTGGTATGACCCTCTACCACACACACACACACACACACACACACACACACACACACACACACACACACACACACACTCACACACAGTAGTCTGTGTGTGTCTAGCAATGCTGAGATATCATTAACAATAACCATTTTGCCAGTGAGCCAAAGCAGTGTGAATATGAGCCAACATAAACAATACAAGGACAGGTTGAAGAGCAGAATTCAGCCATCAATAACTTTGTCCTTCAAAGTTCTAGATGTCGTAGTGCTTTCCCCTCTGTGACATATAAAAATGGCTGGTATAGAAAAGATCTCTCTTGAGAAATTTAAGGGTCAACTATCCACTATCAGAAATAAATGTCAGCTTCAAGGGATGCAACCATACATTTGCTTAGCGCCAGTTTCACCTATTCACGCTGACTTGCATCAGCCTGTTGGCCCTTCTTGGACACTTCAATGAACTGTTAATTGATGTGTTCATTGAAAGGCTGAGCAAGTCGAGTTGCGTCACCGTCATTCAGCATTACCCCAGCAGGGTTTCTTTACAAACATTCCTCCTGCCCTGTTGCAAAAGAATGTGGCGCATATTTTCCGTGCATGCATGTGTATGTAAAAATGTATATTTGCCTAGTGGGGAGTCATGAAGTCTGTATACCAAGTGCTTGTGTAGTGACATTAGCTCTGTGGGAACAGATGGAGGAACAGTAGGGTGTCTGCAATGCAAACTACAAGTATTATAGAATTACAGCTCGCAGTTTGTGCTGTTCTCTGATCCACACCGACGGGGAGTGCACGATTAACTGCATATGAGACTAAAAAATGGGAAAGTTGGGTAGTGTTATTTCTAAAAGGCAAGGCACTTAATCAAAAGACCAGAACAACTTCCCTACAAACTTTGATGTTCAGCTAAATCACAGGTGAATGTAAAGAAAAGTCTGAGAAAATACCACAAAAACCGAAGCATTAGCATTTTATTTTTCGACCGCTTTAAAAAGAAAGTCTCTAAAGAGTCTGTGTGGGATGCAATCAGCACAGTCAGTGTTACCTGATAGGCAGTCATCACATGCATCAATGCCTCATGTTGGTCTCTGTTAGGTGGAATACAACCTATAGTGGTAGGAAAGATGCAATGTCTATATAAGCTTGCTACATGGGTGTCATAGAAATCTAAAGGATGTTTCTGAGCTGAGAACCTTATTTAAAAATAATAAATGACTCAAACATGAGAGCAGCAACTGCAGTGAAGCATGGAAACTGAACTTTTGGTATGAGACTAACAAGATTGTGACATGGTGCACTTTGAGTCCAGACATTGCTACATTGGGATAAATGACTGACAAAGCTCCTGTGATGAACAACTGGGTTAAACTGGAGCACTATAACACCCTAAATATATTGTGGGGAAATTGCATCACTTTGGTCAAAAACTGAGATTATAGGGGAGGACGGTGAGGAGAGGGAGTCACTGAAAGGCCACCCATTTACATGTTGATTGTGGGTGAGGATGAAATCACGCTGCTGACAGAAATGCAGAGAAGCAGGGTGGCCAGCACCGCAAGTTTCTGCTCCATTTTTTTTTTAAAGCTCCTTTCACAGTTCATGCTATAATGACGCTAAGAATACCCCCTCATTAAACTGCTTTTCCTGGTTCAACCCGAAGCAAACAAAGAGGGTTGACGACTAACACAGCGGTGTAGGTGTGCAGGATGGCGTCCTGCTATGCTGGCTCCCTGTTTCACACAGATGTTGATTCAGCTCTGTGACTGGCTCTGTTACAGGCTTAAAGGCAACAATAACCACATAAAAAATGCATAATGGCAATGTATGACTATGTGAAAGGGGCTTTGAAGAGATGTGGGGATGGAGGTGGGAGATCAAAAAAATAAAAATAATATAAAAGAAGGTCCCGACTGAGAGGAGTGGGGAGCAGATAAGTGTGCGGTATCGTGTGTCCTCAATTACTATAAGCTTACCTAAGTACTAACAGTGTTAGCTTTTTTTCTTTCATAAAAGCAAACCTCATACGCTGAAATCAAGTATAAAGTTTATTGCATTAGCTTGAGGCTCATTTACAATATTGCTTCTAAATGTCCCATTTGTGTTTCTGTTCAGTATTGCTGTAGTTCTTTTCAGCCTTGGGGAATAGAGTATTCAACTGTAGCATTTAAACTGCAGAAAGGAATAGTCAAAGATGACAGGAGCAAAAAAAAGGTTCAAAAGCACACTGGGACTAAAAGTTCAATCTGGAAAGTTTCACATTTTCTAATCTGTGAAACAAAGAGAGACAGACAAAGTATTTCAAGGCCACCGCAAGTTCAAAATATCCTTCCACCAAAGTGCTTGGGAACAGGAAGAGTGAAAACATCACCCTTCGGCAGGAGAGCGTGCAATCTCACCGACCCTGATCTCTGAACCGATGCATCCTCTGCTTTCGTCACCGGCTCTTGCTCAGGAAGAGGCAGATTTAAAGAGCCTGCAAACTTACTGTAAAACAAATTAGCAGACTGAACTTCATTTGGAGACGAGTCAGTCAAAGAAGCAATTATTCTTTAGCTTGAGGGATGGACAGAGCAAACTGTAGTAAAGTGCTTTTTCATCAGCTATTGATTTTTGGTTGCTTTACAGACACAGCAGCAGAAATTACTTATTGGAGATGGACATCCTGCATATCTAGATGGAAATAAATCTGACACGCAGTGGGAAGGTGTGTTTATGTGGGTAATGTGTGTGTGTGTGTGTGTGTGTGCTGTACATGAGTGGGTGGTATGAGTGGAATTTGTGTAGCTTGGATCGTTCTGTCTCAAAAGCACACGGCCAACATCCTCTGATTGACAGTCCAGGCCAGGGAAATGAAAACACCACATTCCACTGCTCTGTGTGTGTGTCTGTGCACGCGCGCGTGTGTGTGTCTGTGCACAAATCACACACAAAAAAAAGTTTAATGTGCAATTTGTGTGTGCATTCTAAATCACAGCGCTAACAGTGTAGTAGACATTGGAGCATGTTGAGGATTATCAGAATCAACAGCAGACATCACAGAGCCACTCCAAGTCATTTATCCACTTCATAACTCCAACTACAACCTAGCATCTACGTAACAAAGAGGATAAAACAATTTGTGAATATAAAAGCGCAGAGAAAATCATCCACCTACGAATCTCAGATTTATCAGAGGGTTACCTTTGCAGATGCGAACAGTAAGCTTGCACAAGTCATCACAAGGGAACACATTTGCTTGAAAGCATCAAAGGACTCACTGCAGGAGGATATCAAAAGACATGTTCCAGTGGCTAAGACTAAAGTGAGTTTAATGCACTGACGATCTGACTAAACAGTGTTGAGAGAGGAGACAGTGATGGAACAAAAGCACCTCCAAGGAGCAAATCTCTTTGCTCTCATTTGGTCTCTTAAGTTTTACAGCAGTTAAAAAGATTCAGTGGGATCAATAGGATCCTGTCAGGTAATACACTCACAAGTGCATGTGTGCGCACAGACACACACACACACACACACACACACACACACACACACACACACACAATAGAGTCTCTGTTGAGCAGGTAGTGGGCTGGTCTTCGTTCTGCCCGCAGTATCCTGCTCCAACATAGCACACACCCACAGAATTCCATCCGGGGTTGTACCTCAAAGCAAGTTCAAAGATATGTTTTTGTGATCTTGCTCCACTAAACCTAATTTCTGCAGTAAGGGCAAATACAGAAAGCTGCTTATAAAATATTTGAGTCGACCAAAGATTTGTCAATATAGCTATGACCACATTCAAATTAAAATCAGTGATGTTGTCAGCTTATGAACTTATGACCAGTCACAAGTCAGGAAAGATCTACTATATATGAAACTATATATATGTATGAAATATGTATATAACTATATATATGAAATATGACAAGGTTAAACACGCTACATGCTAAAAACAGCAGCGTTGTTCCAGCCCTAGCAGCACTGTGTGAATGTGTGTGTTTTAGGAAAAGTGTTCAGCGTTCAGATCGTAATATTAAACTGTCTGGAAGCAAGTAAAGAACAAATAAACAATTCTAACCAGCAAGAAAACCTACGCTTATACAAAAGGTCAACAACTACAAAGTGTTGGACATGAAATGATGGAAACAGATAAGCCACATCTGTGAGAAGAAGAACAACAGCAAGGGTTTAAAAATACTTGCAGTCAGTGGTTAAAAAGAAATTTATAGATTGCATGAAAAAAGGGCTGACTCTGCTGGAATCTATATTTCTCATGATGCTCGCCAGGAAAGACAAAGATTTTAAACAGTCTCTGAAATCTATACACCTCACTATCTCTTACGCAGGGCTGCAGGATATTCTGAGGAAGAATGAATGATGATGCAATTTTCAGAGAGGTAACTGGTCAATTGGAAGTGATTTTCATACGTGCCGGTCTCTTATCTTGAACGTAACCTGTTCCCGGGCAGATTAGGTGGGCAGAAAGTGAATCATATTCATAATCCTCGGCTGATTCATGAACTCCGGTTGTGATTCTCTTTCCCAACTGGAGTTTGGTTCACTTGGTCTGAAGCAGGGAGAACAAGTTACACACTGTAACCTATTAGACCTGGAATGTCAGTGCTACATGGATCCATGTACAGAAATGAAGCAAAGCGAATGATAGAGGGCTCTTTCTTTATGGAAGGTTTAGTTTCTTTTGTGTCACAAATAGCTCGGAAAGGTACAGGAAATACTTATTGGGAACAATTATAGTCAAGACTGCAGCTTGACTGAATAGTGTTATCCTGTATCTGACAAAATTATCTACCAGGTCTGCCTTGCTGTGCCTACTGACATATTCTGTGCTGTTAAACTACAGTTTGTGCAGCCATTATGTCTTCAGGCAAACACACAGATGGCTGAAAGAATACTAAATACCGTATATGGCTACCTACTGCTCGATGCTGCCCTCTGAGTGGTTCTCAAGACGGGCAAGCTTCTGATCACTGGCTATGTCAAACTCACCATCTGCCACACACATTTAAAATATTAAGTCTAGATGGATTTGGGGTGAGAAAAATCAGTTCCACAGCCATTAGGCTGAGCAACTGATCAAAAGCGACAGCATGGCGAGGCCTTTGTTAAGACCTTGTCATCCACTCATCAAATCAGCAGAGCGGCTGCAGAGATTAACACGGTCATCCAGAACATACATATGTATGATGAAGCTGAAGAATAATGCGCGACGCATCTTGGATGAGTCATCGTGGCTTACTGAGTATGATTAACATGCAGGATTATCTGTTTTATCCAAATGTGAAGAAGTCAGATTGCTGTAAGAGTCTAACTGTACGCACTTTATAGAATGGCTCAGTTTTAGAAGTGTCAGTGTGCGGAAACACCTCTGTGATCTGAAGGTTTGTGTGAAGTCAGCTCAGGCAGTCTTAATGTAAGAGCTAACAGGGGATTATTATTTTGTACTGAAGATTTCATAATGTTCACGAAGATTATATTTAAATTTGGACTAGATTAAGGTAAAATTTCAGTATTTTTTATTTGGTCTGTAAAATCAGTGAATCTCTTCACGCCTTAAATTATGGTATGTTGGGTTGGACTTCTCTAAGGAAAGTTAACATTATACAATGTATCGACTTTGTGATTGGGCTATTAAAAAGATAAAATAATTGCATTTCATTTATCATCCATGATGCACTGAACACTTCCCATAAGCCACCACTGAAAACCATTAACTTTTGAGAACTGCGACTGTATAAATGAAAATTGAACTGAACCTAAAACTAAGCACAAAATGTTAAATTGACCTTTTGAACATTGAACAAATTATTTTTAATATACATTTTTTGCTACTATTTGTGCCATTTTTGTGCAAATGACAGAAAATCTGTTAAGAGTTTTCATCTCAATGAATAAATAAAGGCTTGATTAAGTTTGAGTGATGCGAATTTTGTCATCAGAGGATCAGTGCCCTCAGATTTGTACTCCAGTACTCGAGATGTACTCTTAAGGGACTTGAAAAAGTGAACAACAGTAACTGCTCATCCGTGGTGCCTGTAGCTGTTTGTGTGCATCCACAAGTGAGCCTAATCCCAGCCTCAAGCTTCAATTAAAACAAAACCAGTAGTTAAACTTTTAGTTTTACAGCTAGTTTTGTTTGGTTTACTGTAGTCAATGACAGTGCAACTTAGTCACTGCTTTGAAAAACACAGCTATGAGAGCATGATGAGTGGCCATCTAAAACCACCCAAGGTGTGCCTTTATCCACATCTTCTTAGCTGTGGACAGCTTGCAATTAAGCCCACGCACTTCCAAACACTATAGCCACTGTCCCACTGCAGGGCCAGCAGAAACTGCAAAGGAATGCAACACACTGTTCAGCATATGGATCTAATGAAATATCCTTATTAATATCACTAAAGGTTTCAGCCATGTTTCCCTGGCCTTGGTGAAACCTATCGAATTGACACGGAAGATGTTTGCAAAATGACCATCATGAAAGCACTGGCTAATAGCTGGGTTACCACCCAGCTTTTTGTTTGCATGTAGACTAAGTCATGACCCTGCATGACAGTTCTAAAGTGTCACCCTTAAACTGTAAGATGCGTAATCACTGTGCTTTCGGTGTTTTGGTATGCACAAATTCCCTCTATCTGCAGCTACGAAACACTGGGCACAGGTAGTCAAGGTACGTATTAGTTTTCCCGATAAGTAGGAAACCACTGGTTTTTAACCCTGAGGTGGAATGCACCGAGTGGGTGGTGTTACACTCAGATGAGTGAAGATTATATGTTAGATGAGGCTTCACAGGAAAGCGAGAGAGGGTAACTCGATGTCATTACAGTCATTATAACCTTTTACAGTATATTTCACTTTGGTACATGGTGCCAGTGTCATTGCAAGACGTATACTGTTTACATAATAGCTCTAGAAGTGTAAACTTGAAATGAATCTGTCATTTTAAAATGATTAAAACCTCCTAACTTGGAGGAGCAGGGCGAGCTTCAGAAATGAAAAAAGTAAGGGGAGATTAAAGAAAGCATAAAAGACAGATGAGACGGAGACATAAAAGGAAGTAGAGAGGTTAAAACAAGCGAGAGAACAAGAATTAGAGGAAGTGAAGTTAAGAGGGGGATCAGAGTTTCACACACCTGTTCTGACAAGCCCTGACAAGACACTTGAGGCAGTAACACCACTTTTAACAGTCTACCCGCACATATTAAGTTCACACTAGGACTCTTTATAACGCCCCTGTCTTCATTCTGTGCAGACACATTCACAACAAAGTGAGAATAAAACTAGGAATGCGATAGTAATTTCACCTGCAACAGTGCACTAACAGTTAAAGCTGTAAAATTTTCATTTTTCCTAGAAATACAAAAGTGACATTCACATTGTAAGTAAATTATTGAATATCCTGAAATAACCTTTGATGATATCCTCTTATAAATGCTCTATTCCATAATAAATATTGTACTAAAGTACAAGAGTTTTGAGTTTTAAACTTGACACAAGCTTATATACTGAAACTGTTCACCAAGCATAAATTTAGTTTGGAAAACATACTGGGTACTTTTGACTATTCATTCATTAGAACCTGATAAAACCATATTGAAAATACAATTACTCTTGTTTTGTTTAGACTTTATTTAGGAGCTGATGTGAAAAGGAGGCTTCAACTAGGCTTGGACAGACTGGGCTTGTTCTTTTCAAAGAGCACTTTAGAAGCCTTGCGCACTGGCAAAATGTCATCAAAATGAAGGAGAAGACTCTTTTCTCCCCAGCCCAAAGTGGCTCTGCCTCCTCAGCTCAATGATGCACGCGGGCAGTGAGGATGTTCATTTATATTGCTGCCTTCAGGTTATCTGTTTGTGCTACTTTGTGGTTTAATCATTCACCACTCTGTGCATTAGGAAACTGTCGACTGTGTTAACGGAAAGCAGGTCGTGACAGGTGGCATTCATGCAGCAGAATCTAATAAACAAAGGCTGCGAACAAATTCTAAATTAAATACTAATCAATTTTAAAATGTATTTCTTGGCTAGCGTACTGACGATGCAGACTGGGCCAGGACTTCATTTATTTTCAAGTCAGCACGGAAAAGTCTGGGAGTAGAAGTGAGCGAGTACAGTGAAACACATCTAATGATCGTTATCAATGATTTGACCTCTTTTTGGTTACTAAGACTTATGATTGTGTTATTTTAGGATGTTCTACTCAAGTATTTTCAGACTTTCTATTCCCACACAATTCTTGTCCTAAGTACTCTCTTTGCACTTTAGGCAAGATTGTGTTAGACATGTATTGGCTTGCTTCTGTGATCTGTCTGCTTGTGTGCCGGATTAGTGTGTGTGTGTGTGTGTGTGTGTGTGTGTGTGTGTCAGGCAGGTTTGGAGAGGAATGCAGGACTGTTGTAATCCAGTCTCGGTTCATTTTCGCTATTGTCACCGAGTCAAAAGCCCGTAGGCCTGTTTGCCACAGGGCCCCATAGCTCAGTCATGACTACAGACATATTCTCACATATTGTACTGCAGCCTAAATCGTTTTTAAAACAACAACGGGACAACACATCATTAGAAAAGCAATCTGTAGATACAGTGAAAAGAACTCTTAAAAGATCTTTAAATTTCAAGTTTTGAAATAACCTAAGGATACAGTTGACTAAGGTAACAAAATGACCTTGCAGTTTCAAAGTGGTGTTTGTTTAAATTTGTTCTGGAGGATATCCAGTCACCTTGCAAATGTCTAGTCAGGCAACTTAATGTTTAACTTCCTTCCTTCCTTGTAATCATTGTGGACAAGCAAACACAATTTCAACCAATCATTAAATATGTTAAAGACAATACACTGATCCTTCAACCCATAGCTGTCAACACTCTCAGCTTACCATTATGTAAACACAATGTTAGAAATGTGACATGATTTTGCTGCATTTCATTTGGGTATTATCAGTGCCAGACTTAGCTAGGCTGATTTAGTTATTATGGTATAGTTTATCCCAGGGATGTCAAACTCGTTTTACACAAAGGGCCACATACAGCTTACTTTGATCTTAGGAGGGTCAGATGAGTCAAACTTGTAAAGATGTTTAACTACACATTAAAATGCTGTGTCATGGTAGTGAATGAAAGACATCTGTCATTTGTGCTTAAATTGTAACAAACAAATGCGTAAAATTACAGGTGAAGTTCTGGTAACATAGCTAGTTTTTGTTAATTCACAGAAAAAAATCCCTTCTTTTTCTGTTTTGTTAAAATGGGGGCCTGTTGTAGAAAACAAAACATGTACTATAGTTAATTTTCTATAGTAGATAGTTGGGAAAAAAATGAAAAAGTCTACAATTTAAGCTTCACATTTTTCAAAGTGTCCTTGCCGGGCCGATTCTGGCCCCGGGGCATTATGTTTGACAAACCTGGTTTACCCTACCAAAGAGTCATATTTAATATATATGACATATATATTTAAACTCATATTTTTTAAACATAGTCATAGACAGTTAGGGAAATCTGTCACTTAAACAACCCTCTTTTTCAAAATTAACTTTTTCTACTGCTCACTGAGTGACTCTGCTCTGCTGACCTTTGGCGTTCCTCAGGGATGTGTTGTAGGACCTAATGTTTTCTTTAACATTCTCCTTTTAACAACATATTTTTCATCATTATGAAAAAGAAAACAGAGAAAAATGCACACCTCACATATTCTCAGACTTCTTAACTTCAGCCAACTTCAACATGTTTAGTTTAGTTTGGATTGCAAACACAAGCGCACAGACACACACTCATACTTATGTAATTGTTATAAACAGCTGCATTCGTGTGTAATGGTTGTCCATAGAGACGGCTGCTCTGGCATTGTGGAATAGTTTATTAGGCTAAATAATTAACTGCCTTATTTATCTTAAGCTTATCTAATAAAAACATTCAACAGTTTGTGCACCTGTGTCTCCGTCTTCATCTCGGGCTGAGTGGAGTAAGCTATCACAGATAAAACAGGGTTTGCCGCTCCTCTTCATGTTGCCCTCAAGCTTTTTTTTGTGCTGATATGCTTTTTTTCCCTCACATTTGTAGTCTGACCACTTCTTCTTTTTTTTCACCCCTGCCTGGTTCCTTTGCTATTGCATAGAAGTCTTTTCCTTCAGTAGTGTTTGTTCAGTCCTGATTCCAGAGGTAAGAACATCAAATAAAGCAGTTCTCCTTTTCTACCCTTCTCTGAGTTTCTTCAATTAATGGCGCTTGTAGATGAAGATGAACAGATGTTCTGAAAAGAATCTATATACACATTTCTTCCTTTGTTCACACTTAGATGTGGCACAGTTTTATACATCTGTCCCCTGGCCTTTGCTCCAAATCACTCCTTGGGTAGAGTACAGTGTTGTTCATCTTGATTTTCTTTTCCACTTAAAGGGGATCTATTACAATTTCTCCAACTTTCTGTCATTCACACACACACTACTATTATGTTGGATGCTCATATTTAAAGATGGCCAAAACTGCAAATAATAAACTCGTTGTCTGTGTAAGTCATCCCATACTTGAAATGCTTGTGCTTAGATACTCTTACATGTGTGATGTCGAACTGGGAAAATTCATAATATAATCATCTTGGCTTAAGGAGAGGTTCAAGAGCTAAAACTGCTCATTTTAGACAAAAGATGATGCTGCACCAGGACACCAAAATAAAATAAAAGGGGTTGTTTTGTAGATCACATAATGCTTATTCTGTGAAATACAATGAAGCTTAAGAATTAAGAGGTAGATAAGAAACCACATTAAGAAACCATGACCTTATTCACTCATATCCTCCAAATGTAGAACGAGTTATCAGAATATTACCTCCTTGGTTCCTATTTGTCACATAAATCCAAAATCCCACTCTTAATATGAGGTACATAAACTCCACAGGTCATGCTATCTCAAGTCCTCGTACACCTCAGACTTTCAGTACAACCGGTGGTGGTTGGATGCATTAGTTATGGGCATGAGAAGGAGTATACAACACTAGTGGGTGGTTTGGTGGAGTGGTCTGGGAGAAATAATCTGCTCATGAATGTGAATAAGACCAGAGAGATGACCTCAGAAGGAAGAGGACAGCTACACAACCCATGTCTATCCTGGCACAGGATGTTGATATGGTGGAAGAGTACAAGTACCTGGGCGTCCACATCAACAACGAGCTGGAAGACCAGTGCTGTATACAAGTTAAGGCTGCATACAAGAAGGAGATGAGCAGGCTCTGTTTCTTAAGGAAATTCAGATCCTTTAATACAAGCAGCAAAATGTTGGAGATTTTTTCCAAAAGTCCTTTAGTGAGTGCAGTATACTTTGCTGTGATCTGCTGGGGATGCAGAATCAGACCTGCTGACACCAACAGACATAATCAACTGATTAGGAAGGACGCCTCTGTGACTGGCTGCAAACTGCATACTTTTCGAGTGGAGAGGAGGTCAACGAATAAATAGTTTTCCATCACTGACTCATTTTATCCCCGTTGTTTGTTAATTTAGTGGCAGCAAGTTGTGAAATGATTTTGGTCCCTTAGCTTGTCAGTTTGTGGACTGAGCCTACCTGGTTGGAAAATGTTTTACATACGGCCAAAACTTAACTACACCAGTGTATTCTGTACAAGAATATTTGGTTCTTTGCAGTACTGAAATCTATTAAAATGATGTAAATGAATATTATTTCCAACCATATATGCTTGAAAAGTCTTTTGTAGCAGAAGTATAGGCTTGGCAAGGTTCTCAGCACTCAACATAGCAGGGTTTCAATAGCAGCTGACTCAATAACACTTTACCACACTAAACAGGCTATTTGTCAATGTATGAAGGTAATAACTCTCTTTATCTACAGAGCCAAACTTTGGAGTTGGCCATTAAAGTCTGGCATGTAACACCTGCAACTCCATCACAAGCTCTGTGTCTAGTTAAACTTATTAACAGAAATCCAGTAAGAGTGAAGAGTCCAGTAAGAACAAAACCTTTCAGAGCAGGTATGATACACACGTTTCTTCAAATATCCAGAAAGGCTACAGCTCACAGTCTCTCATGGTTGCCATTAGACACAGAAAAGGGGTTTAAATGCAACTTCAAAACAACATATTGAACATTAAGGACAACAGATGGAAATTAGCCTTTGGCTATAATCTGGCATGTTTACATTCATGTAATTTTTTTTTTACATTTATGTTCATTAACATGCACTGTCCTAAATAAATAAATAAAATAAAATTAATTGGTATAAAAACTTGTGACTGCAAACAATTATACAAAGTAAACTTGAATAATAAGGGAACAAGTAATATGGATGGGTTTCCAGATACAGACATCATCACGTGTTCTGGACCTTTCTTTACTGGCAGTGGCAGACGTAAAAGCATAGGACCTTTCTTGACCAAGCAGTAGTTGTACTAATTATATTTTACTGAATAGCGGACAAGGACACATACCTCTAGGAAGCAAAAGAAAACAACACATGTCAACCCCCTCTGATGATGAAAATACCGTGTTTATGCTGTGATTGCAATAAGCATTTCTGCCAGGACTAAACCACAGCCACCAAGCCCCTACAGACAAACTATGCTTGGTACATCAGTTAAATTTTCAGTGTGGGATGTAGATCTGTCACTGGCAATTTGTGCAATTCAGCTACAGGTGAGGTTCTTCCAAATTAGTTGTGAAGTGCCAGTGAGAAGATGTGGTTTACCATATAATTGACTAGACAAGAGCATCACACATTGGCTGCAGCTATGGAAGGATGCCTAACATTAGACAGATTTCTGGAATCACAAAAATGTGAGAACACTTCAGCTTCTCCCACCACAAAGACACAAACTCACCAAAAATGTGGACACAGTCCTTACAGTTTTTTTTTTTTTTAATTGGGCTGTTTTGTTAAACCACTTTAGTGCACATAATCTAAAACATATCCAGTTCTTGTTTTGCAACCATGTTATTCCAGTGTTTTAAACATCCAATACTTCAGATAAAGATTACCACATTGTTCAGAGTAATTGTTGCGTACAGTGTGCATTAGTGGGATTCTTTTGTTACATCTGTGCATTGCTTGATGGCCAACCTGACTTTGTAACCTAGTAACCACAACTGTGGGCTTTTTTTTGTTTTGTTTTTTCTGATGTCTTGTGGTTGTATTACTTGTGTTATCATCTTTGTTTCATTTGCAGATGAATAGAAACACCAAATCATTCTAGTTTCTTGAACAGAGCTGCAGCTAGCAGTTACTCTCATTGTTCTCCATTATTGATCAGTTGTTTGGTTCGTATCACCCTCCCACATTTCTAAAAGCACAAGGTTTGTCATGGAGCACTTGTGTTGTTAATTTATTATCATATAAAGAGTAACACAAAGAAAAATCACAACTGAGACACTGATTCAGACCACCTTTTTGGATTTTTGCTCGAAAATGTACTTAAATTATTAACAGTTTTGCACAAGCAGCAGCTTAATTTGCTGTTAATTAATCGTTACCATTGTATGTTCATCAGAAAGGCCAGATTATCCTGTGGCGGTTCGTTAACATTCCTTTTCTATGTATAAATTTGAATTTTACAAGTTGACTTTCCTCCAACGTTTAATATATGATAAAAGCCACAAAGGCACAGGTGACATCTTAATGAAGACTGCAATCTTACACCACAATTTAAAAAGAAATGCATTAGAGGGATGTTTTAAATGCTGGCAAGCTAAGAAGCTAAAGTATTCAGACAGCTTTCAGGCAGCTCTGATATTTCTTGTTATCTCCTCAGACTCCTTCGCTGCCATAACACATTACTTAACTCCCTAATCCTTGACCGCTTGATTAATACTTTTCTTGTGCAGACAAAAGAAGGGATCTTTACTCTTTACCCAGAAAACTGAAGATAGTAAATGTTTTTCCATCCACCCCCTCCCTGTTCGTACTGTCAGCGAGGATTTTCTGAGGCTTTAAGTCATTATTATTGCAAATGAAAGGAATACCACACACAGGCGTTGATTTGAAGAGAAAAACAGTCGTCTGTGCCTAAACAAGACAAGCTAAGGAGACCTGACAAAAAGATGAATCTTATACCACTGTTGATAGCTCAGTATTAGGGTATGGCTGCCATGTGAGGCATCTTCGAAGTGACATGGTGACATATCGCTGAAACATCCTCCAAGGTCATGTAAGCAAACTAGGAAACAATATTCTATGATTAACTCTTCTTAAAGGGAGAATCCATCCTTTTACACAAATCAATATCTTCACTACTAAAATCTGAAAAGTTAAACTAGGTTATATCTTGAAGGTTATGCTGGCTTGGGCAAAAAGATTTCTAACAAGAAAGCCTGTGTTACAAACAGGGCATGTCAAGTTTTAAAAACATAGCAGTGCAAAAAGCTGGAAGGCTCTAACCAGAGACGCTTTTAAGTTCTGTTTTAAAGCTTGGCCCATATTAGGAACTAAGTAAGAATCTATCCATGTATGATGTCTTTGATGCAATACCTAATTGGTGGAAGAACTGCAGTATGAGTCATAAAGTCATAGTGGGACACAACAGCTTTGCCTAAAATTCGAATTCCAGTTGCTAAAATTTAAATACTGGCAAATGAAACCTAAACCAAATAACACTAGAATGCTGAGACCTTTCTGTTGCAATAGGAAAGACTAAAAAAAAGCTTTACATGTGACCATTATCATAGTAATCTGTTGTTTGCACAGGAACCAGCTCTGCCCATGCTCTGCAATCTGAGTCTAATTCTCTGTTTAGCCAAAATAATAACCTGAAGCAAGATGTGCATTTTGCACACTGAGATAGAAGCATGAGGCACACAGTGTGTGTGAGGTAGTACGCCCAAGCAGTACCACACAGTGAGCAGAGGGAATCATTAATCAGGCAAAGCTTCACAGAACATACTTTTAATGGAAAAAGTTGCACTTGTGTAAAAAGCTCAGCTAAAATTTGACAATGTGCTAACAATCATGGAGGAGTTGGTTTCTGGTGTCAATGCTTCAGTGAGGGGCAAAGAAATGTGTAAATCCAATCTCACTTAAACCAGGGATGGACAGACTTTCACGGAGAAATGCTGGAGGCGATTCGACAGTGAGGAATTTCCCTCCTGCTGGAAATTCATCCATCATCCAGTTTGCCAAGCAAAGAAGTGGTGGGTTTCATCACTCCCAGCTACACTTTTGTCTCCTCCCCTTTATCTTTCTGTTTTTTAATCTCCCTCTGCCTTGTCAGAGTCTAACTCTCCACTGCTCTTTTCAACAGCATTTGAAAAGATAAAACTCTTGCTGATTGGTGGTGCTGACGACCACACAGTCTCTCCTGCCCTTTTATCTGCCTTTAACAGCCCGCTCTCTCTTCCTTTTTGCACATTTGTGTAGATTTCTGCAGATTCATATAAAATCTAAATTCTCTGCAAGCGACGTGCATGCCGATCTGGCTGCTATGGTATATTGTTTGTGCATCAAAGATAAAACTTTTCAGCTGAACAACAACAAACAGGCCATCACTTTTTGCTACACAGGAGTTGGCTTTATTACTATGGCACAAAGCAAGAGAGACTGCTGTGACAGCCAAAATGCAACAAAGACATCCACACCATTAAAAGTATGAAATTAAAAAATACCCTTCATGCATGTTTCATTTGTGTCCACATAATGTGGAAAATTTGGAGGTTATCTTAGACAGATGTGCAGCCTGGCTTCTCACAGAAGACATTAGCGAGTTTAATGGTTATTTAAGATAAAAAGAAAACTGTCACTGTACAAGAGCAGAAAAACACAAGTTGGAATCAAACAGATGAAAATGTGACAGCAGCTGAATGCAGCACAACTTGCTCATGGTTAGGGTTGCCAACCGTCCCTTAAAAAACGGAATCGTCCTGTATTTAGAAACAAAAGTACACGTCCCGTATTGAGCTGAAAAGGGACGCACTTTGTCCCGTAATACAGTGAGAATCAAAAGTAGTCTATAAGTTTTAATGTAATTAACGCTTTGTTTAAAAACATAATTCCCAGCCCCTCTCCTGCTTTGTGACCAATGAGCTGACAGCACACTTATGACAATTTGAGTATGACAATTCAGATTACCGCTCATCTCATTGGTTGAGGAAAGGTCGCTTGCGGAGAAAATACCGGAAGACAACAGATGACCACAACAAAAAGCATGGCCAACAGGGAAACAAACGCCGACACTGCGGTGCAAGTCTCAGACGACAGTACACCTGAAGCTGGGCAAACACTGTGCGATTTTCAAACTGCACGATTGGCTCGCATGGGTTATAAGTTCGTAGGTCACGATGCAGGGTCTCACACTATACCGCCCGATGCTCTGATGCGACCTGAGTGCTCACACTGTGCCTCCATAAAATGAAGGTTATAACAGAAAATCTGTCGCTTGCTCTCCCTCTCTGTCTTTCACTCACACAGACACACACCACCATCAACTTTGCTAAATTGCTAATGAAAAACACTAATCATGCAGCTGTGATTGAGCAGCAATGTAAATCCAACTATTTTCACGGTTGTTGTGGTCGTGATAATTTGGTGATGCCACATCGAAAAGGCTCGGATGAGCTTTCCAAAGTTCTACAAGTTGTGCCTCCATCGCTTGTGTCCAGATCACACGCTGCACAGCCGTGCTGCTCCGTCTTTTTCACCGACGTTTACGTGTTTGCGCGTGAGCAGTGTGAGCGGCTGCGGTGACACCCTCACGAGCGATTAATGATCGGGAGCTGGTCGTGAGGTGTTAATCGCTTCTCGTTACCCCACGTATACTACACGATGCACGATGAAGGCCAAAATCCGGCCGATCACCAAATCGGTCGCACGACTCAAAAATCAGCTCAAAATGGGCCACAAATTGCACAGTGTAAGCCCAGCATTAGACCAGCAATGTTTGTTCCTCTCAGAGAAAGAAAAAAAGGCTGCAAAAGTACAGGGAAGAATGGGAAAAGGAAAACACCTGGCTGGAAAAGTGCACCAACACCTATAAAGCGCATTGCACTGTGTGCCGGCGCACTTTTTCCATAGGCATGCTTCTAATGGTGGGCACATGAAGAACATGAGGGGCGTGAAAGCTCGGGGAACCCTTAACCAATTTTTGTCCACCAGACCACGGCAGAAGCAGATATGGTATGTAAACACTGGTTTGTTTGTTTTTAAACCTTAACCATTTTAACCATTTTAACCTTAACCTCTGGTTAAGGTTAAAATGGGCATGTGCAGTGAATATCAGCGCTATGTGGCCAGAAGTGTGATAATATAATTTATTTTGTGTAATAAACAACTGCAAGGATATATGATTACAACAAATAGATGAGTAATACATAAAAGTAATACAAAGATGAATAATGATGATGAGTTATGATGCGTAATCATGGGAACAAGTGGGTTTACAAACGGGAGCAAAAGCTGAAATAATGCCTCTACTGAAGCCAATTGCAATAAATGCACTAAATGTGCACTGTTACAAGAATATTTTTCTTTCTATTGTTTTCTATTAATTTATATAATTTTAAGTTAAGCAGGACAGAGTTCTTTTAAAGAAAGATTTACTTTTATTCTCAAAAGTTAAGCATGACAGGTTTCTGTTTAAGAAAGAGACCTGTTTTATTGTGTTAATGTTGTCATTTTGAGCTAAAAATAAATGGCTAAATGATTTTTGTTTCCCATGTGTTGATATCACAAAGAATACGCATCTACTTAAATCAAATTCAAGTCAAATGGTTAAAAAAATTATTTCACACACAAAAAAAAAGGGCTAAAAAATTCACCACACTGGGAAGGGTGAAGACAACTGGGTCGCCCGGCCCTGGCCACGAGGTGTCCCTTATTTATTTCTCAGGGAGTTGGCAACCCTACTCATGGTTGATATTTCAGTCTACTTCTTTCTCCAAATGGCCTCAAGGCCCTCAGTTCTTCAACCTGACAGAAGACGAGCCATGTCAGGAGCTCCTGCTGGGCGCTCGGCTTGTAAATCAGTATACTCAGCTGCATGCTAAGCAGCCTTTGTTTGATAGGCTGCAAGTTAAATACTGGCTGTTTAAAAGCGAAACTCAGAACACAGATCCTGCATGGCTGTTGGTGAAAATGATGAAACAGCAATGTGTTCTGCTGTAAGTTGGTGAGTCACGAGAGCGAGAAAAACAAATGTGTGGTTGATCTGATATGCACACCTTAAAATCTGCCTGCTGTGTATCCGTGAGCGGGGTGTCTGCGAGCACCGCTGGTGACATGCAGCTGCAACAATAACTACAAACATGCAAAAGGATGGAGCCTCTATCTCAAACCACATTTCTTGAAGCTACTCGAAATGAACTACAGACTTGTGCCCCATGGGCGTAATTACCGTATCTCACAAAACTGATAGAAAGATACTGGAGAACAGAGACGCAAATAGTCTGATACTTAACTGTGAAAAGTTGTGGTTTTTTTGGTGGGGGGTGTTAAATCATAAAGAAGTCCTAATATGCAGGACCAAAATTTTCTCTGTGAGTTGTAATAATGTTTTTGATCAGGATTAAAGAAACTACAGAGTGTCCGAAAAAAATAACATGCGACCCTTTTAAAATTATTTCTTAATGGCTTTAGTCAAAAGGTAACTCATTAATGTGCAATGCTTAACAGAGGTCAGACAAGTCAACAGCAGCATGGGCTGTCCCAACACTCTGGCTGGGTTCACTTCCACCTCTTGGCTCAAACTCAAAAGGTGTCAACCGACCACGTACACCGAATACTTGTTGCAAATCATGCAAAGAATATTCACGGGGAAAATGAAAATATTACGCTGTTACTCACCAGCTCAGGCTTGCCCGCTTGATGATATTATAAGTCCAACACAGTGGGAAAGCTGAATTACACAAAATAGAAAAGTTAAAAAAAAAATGCGGGGAGAAAAAAAAGCGACCCTTCTTCCGGCTCAATCAATTTTATGAACAGAGTAAGAAGAGTTACAAAAAAATGCGACACAAACTCCCCGGGTAGTGTAACTGTACACCTGAGTAGCTTCAGCGCGGAGCTGGCCCCAAAATGTGACAGTCGTCACATGAAGGCTGGACGACGCGTCGTCAAATGTGTGAAACGTTTTACTTTGAAAGAAAATAAAGTCCTCGTCAAACAGAAAGCGCTTGAAGAAGTGAAAGAGTCCTGCCTTTCGGCGCTCTCCTGCTCTTCCAAACCCGCTTTTCTGGAGTGTATGCGTGTGTGAGGAGGACCAGAGTCGGTCTGTCCGGCGGTTACCTGACTCCAGTCATTACCGTGAGGCCAGCCCTCCTCACAACAGCAGCTGCCGCCTCATGTTTCCTGGTATTGTCGCTCTGAGTGGCTGCAAAACCGACAAACAGCTTTCCTCAAAAGCAACAGGTTGAGATGCTTTCCTCTTTTATTTGCCGTGGACTGAGCTGTGACCGGCGGCTCTGGCTCTGATCCGTTATATTAACATAAGAGTAACGGCGAAAACTCCAATTACTGTAGTATTTACTTTTCTTTGTGTTTCCTTGTAGCTGTGTCTCAATGCTTGTTTCTCGTAGGTGTGCAAGGCCAAGTTGTTTAAAAGGTATGACTATCACGAAAGTCTAACCAGGGTATGAACAAAAATATAATTATCATTATTAGCATCCCTTTCAGTTTCAGTTTCATTGGTGGCAAAATGAATATGCATGATTTTTTTTCTCTCTTTCTTATGTGTGCAGAGGTAGATGCTATCTGATTTGAACCCGCTATTAGATCTGCAATACATTTACCCAGTGGCAGCCCCATCTAACACAGCTAGCCCAGCTTCCTGTCTGTTTTCAAAGGAAAAGAAGCTTATTAAAAATAACCGAACTCAGAGCAATTATAACACTTCAGAGGACCGCGCAGTAAAAGTGCATCTAATTGCACGTAATTAGGTAGCCATATTGTGATCCAGCTTTATGATTATTTGTGATGCTGTTCAGCTCCTTTGTGTTATGCTGACAGATGTTTATATTATTTTGACCAGTCTTTATATTAATCACACCTCTAGCTGTGAGCTAAGTGGGTGGTATATATTGGATTGCCCAATATGTAGCTGTAAAATGAATAGACTGTAACTGCTCAGGGCTGCATTAAGCTATGCGTGTATTTATTATTTATATAGGATGGGAGCCAGGGATTAGTTTATAAAGTGTGACCCGTGGGTCATCTGCCTAAATGCTCCTGAGTGTCTGATGTAAACAGGTGCCTGAAATCAACTAATTCAGCTGCATTCTGGTTGCCTGATGGAAACAGGAGAGGCTGTTTGGAATATTAATAAGCAAATGAGACAAGGGTAATGCAGGAGTGGGTTGCACATTTATTTGGAATAGCTAATGTGTCATGTCCCTAACCTTTATTTTTCTGCTTGCAATATTTTAAAAAGCAGGGGGGAAAGACACAAAGAAGAATTTCTTGTTGCCTTTGGTAGTAATTTTGCTTGTTTTGTGAACATATTAAAGCCTAACAAACTCTGCATCTACTTTTAAATTACTCTTCAAAGCTTACTTTAACCAAAAGTTGTTTTTAAATAAATAATACAATAGTCTCTATTATTTCTTTATCATCCATTTCTTCTTATCGTTAATTAATTCATTACTTATCCTACCTCTCATAGTCTGTCTGTCCAGGTTTTATGCCGTGCTTTCATATATTGTTATTTTAACTGTGTTTGCTTTTCTTTTTGAGTTTGGATTGTGATCTATTGTCCTGCTTTCTGTACAGCACTTTGTAACCACACTATGTTTTGAACAGTGCCCCACAAACAAAGCCTCATTGCTACTGGTAATCATTCAGGCTCTTGTGCAGAAAAGTGAATGTTGAGATTCAGATGAATCGTAGAGAAAATATATGCTTGTGTTATGATATATTGCCTCATATCAAGGAAAAAGGGTGAAAAGCAGGCACGGTTATACCATTCTGAAGTCCTAATCTCAGACAGTGTCACATACCCCTTCTTATATCAGCTTTCCAGATAAAGAAGCTCAGTATGTCTCTGCACTGTCGGCAAGCAGCTAGGCTGTCCTTGTGTCTATCAAGGAGCTAAAACACCAGGCACCACAAGAAAGCCAAGGTCATCACCCTAAAATCTCCATTAAGACTAATTTCCTTTAACCTCCAAAAATCTAATACACTATCATCTTCACAGTCACCAGCTCTGTGTGTTAATTTGGACAGAATCAATTTCAAGGTGTACTTTTGGTGAGCTGGTAGGCACTGGGCCCAAAATCCTTACTAAAGTTGTTTTCACATGTGCACTGCAGCAGATTTTTCTAGACATTATTAAGAGGAAGTGCATGGGAAAATACTAATGTCTGACTCAGTGAGACTGGCCATTAATCAGTCTTTAACCTGCCAGTTCCCTAGTACAAAATACATGTGAGTCCAGTTGTGCAAAGTTGGGCCAATAGTGCCTTTAGTCCAGTAAATTTACAGCTACTGAGTAGTTGTCTGGCCTCCTGTACTCCCATTGCTCATTGCAACCCAACGATGTATTCCCATTAGTGAGATAGTGGCTGATGCAATCTAGCTCCGGCTCTTTGTCACATGTGAGAAAGGACAGCTTCAGACAGTGTCTTGACCTGATTCACATGACATTATCTATAGTTCACGTGTGAAAAAGTCTTAGGGCACTTTATATCAGTGATAAAATAATTTTATGAGTGACAGAAAGGACAGAACAAAGGCGCTATTCAGCTACTCTATAGACCCATGAAATAAAACTAGGCCAAGCTATTTTTATGTATCATTACAGCTTAGTCATATTTCATTTATACTACATATACTTCATCCTCATTTTCCCGCCATTAATTGCTTTTTTAATTTTCCCAAATGTAGGGTATGAACCCCTGATGTCCAAGCGTAACAAGTTCTTTAGAGATGTATTTTCGCCTCATGAATCACAGCTTAGCTGACCTGTGCTGTCTCTTCTTTATAATCTCATTTTGCTTAAAATCTGATTAATTCTTTATATCTGAAAGTCCCTACCATGGCAATTTGAAGTAAGAATGTCCTTGGCTGTGATCCCCTACAGTGATATCATATGAAATGAGCGCATCCACTGACTCGGCCTACTTCTAATTCCCCAAGACACAGTCTTCACACCACACCAGAGAGAGAGAGCGGGAGCACGCAGGCTAAAATCATATAGATAACAATACAGCAACTAGTCCTTTGTCTGTGGTTGTAGGGGAGGTATTTGGCAGGGTAGCAGCGTTTCTTTAACAATACTGCATGCACAGGCTTTTTGTACCTTTGTGTTCACATGTAGAAGTACCAGCACGGCTCTTTGTTTGCCTGCATCTGTTTTAATAGCATAGTTTGGAAAAAGCGCTGTTCTTGTCCGCGTGCTTATGTAAACACAATACAAATGTAAAGAGGAAGTGGGAACACTGGTTTCTAATGGGCGGTTTACTGACAGGGTTTTGTGGTTTTTAAGAGACAGAATTATCTCAGTGGGGTTCAGTCAGGTTGTTTGCTGTGTAGGTGTTCTCACACATAATCAGGTACTTTCCACAGTTGTAGCAAACAGCACGAAATAATACACTTGATTCATACATTTTTGGCAATCCAGCATCACACAAACAACTGACAGGATAAAGACTGGCTAGTTTCCATTTGACTGAGTAGGAGACTTTACATGCACCCTGGTCATCAGATGCTCTGTATCTAGAAAACATTGGGGTTGCGGTTCATTGGTGAAAACACCTTCTAACAAACCAGTGTGAGCACAGTTGTTAAGGCAAACATTAACAGGGCAGACGCTTGTCAGCACAAAGGTATAACCTAGGGCTGAAAACAGTGCTGACATAAGATGTGACAGTGATGGAGTAAATCTTTGGACTTCATCTGGTGCTTGCAAACAATTGTGTGTGTGTGTTTATGTGTGTGTTTTCAGGCATTTAAGTAATGTTAAGCTTCACCTGTATTCACCATCACCTGTATTCAAACAGTCATGTGATCCACTTGTGATGTAAATCCTGATTAGGCTATCAGCATCACATGACTGTTTTTACATTACTTCCATGCCTGAAAAGTCCTTTCTAGTGCAAACCTGTGACCTGTGAATCTTTAGATTTAGATTCTGCCACTCTCTAATAAAACATTAGCTGCAAACTTAATAAAGATTTGTGAAGTCTATTGTAAACACAAAGCTGTAGTTCCTATAGATGGGGCTATAAGGAGTGTGTTCAAAATGACTGTAAAGATGATAAGTGTACTGCATGTGTTTCTGTTTGTGTGCATGTCCACTGCACTTGTGTGTGTCAGTGTTTGCAGGCTACACACGCCCACCTCTGTGCGCTCTGCAGTGTCTTACCTTGCTTGTTTTGCCCTTGACTTTGTTAACTTTTCGTGCTTTTTCTGTTCTTAGAAAGCGTGATGCAATCTAAGTTATTTTGTCAGACATACATCGCGGTATTAGACCAGACGGGCATATCTAAAAGCATCAGCTGTCAAAGAAGAGATATTACAGAAAAATGTACACCTGCAGGGTTTGGGCTAAAGTGATGGGATGGAAAAAGTAGCTCTCCTTTGGGAGGTTATAAAAGACAGATATTAATGTAGTCACAAAAAAATACTGCAGTTCTTATGATGTCCTCGCAGGAAGCAGGTGCTGTAGTGACAGGAAATTTGTATCTGTGCAAAAAAAAATCCACTTATCCTTATTTTTTTTATTCAGATTTATTAGCTGTGCAGTTATTGATATGATTTTCTTTTAATTTTTTTTTCATGCCTAACACTTTTTTGTTGCTTCGAGAGCAGTGAGTTAGGCTAGTTGCTAAAGTGTTTTTTTCATGTTTGTGTTTTACAAGTGGTGTCATTAAGGCAAGGTCGTTATTAAGTGGCACTTGTTGAATCTACATTGCGTTTGTGCTGTAAAGCATACACGTTTCTGCGTATTCACATTTCTTTCCTTGATATACCATTCAATGAATGTATTAAGTTACCATGGGAACCATGACATCTGTGACACCACGTGATATTATCTCTGATTTTCAGAAAAAAAAGAAACACACTTTACCACATGTGGTCCGTTGTCCCTCTCCAGCTGTGAATGATTCGTTTGAGTGCATTAGAAAGGTGGGTGGCTTCCTGTTAACGACGGAGATGTATTCAAAAAACTGTGTTAGCAATAGGGATGCCAAACACCTTTACTTATGCATTTATTCTCTTTAGATTATCATAGAGATTAGATTATCATAATGCTATAGTCTCAAGATGCAATTTGCTATTATTGCCTCGCTTTTATATATTTAAGAGGGATGCAGATATCGTAAACAAGGTTGGTTTCAGCTTGTCATCTAAGGGTGGAGTTTTGGAAGTAGTGGGTGGAAATTTAAAAGGAAGAGGTTTGAAAAATGGATTGGTAATTTCAGATCAAAAGCTCTCTCAATCTCTCTGAGATCATGTTTTTGTTTTTGTTGTTGTTGTTGTGTGTGTGTGTGTGTGTGTGTGTGTGTGTGTGTGTGTGCCTGACAAGGACTAAAAACACTTACATATATCTATCACTGTTTTGTTTTGTTTCTTATCCAAGTTAGTGTGGGTTGGAGCCCCAGAGGAAGCCCACATAGCCACAACAAAATCAGCAAATTCTATACAAAAAGCCTTCCAGTCAACAAAACGAAACTTAGAACACAAATTTGTTACAGTGCATTTTAACAAGTTAGAAAAAGTTATGATTTTAGGTGTTTTTTTGTTGTTTGGTTTTGTATGTGCATGTGTGTGTTTGTGCTAGTATGTATGATTGAATTATCGGAGTTCCTTCTGTTTCAGAGCTCTGTGTGTCTGTGAATGCAACAACAATCTTTTTTTCTTTTCTTTGTCATTTTTGTCTTTGCAGTCAATGTGAAGCCGCAGCTGTATGATGTGCCGGTAGTCCGAATGCATCTTCAGTGGACGTAACGTCACGTCCTCTGTCAGTGTGAACAGCCAGCCAAGACAAGACACTACAGCATAAAGAAGTAAAGTATAAACTCACAATATAATCTGTGCAGGCTACGTCCACCCATTGATGAATGTAATTGTGATGCCTATATGAGACAAAGAAGTACAGACCTGTGCAACAGTGCTGCCCGGTTATTTCACAGTGGTCCAACAGTTCAGCCACTGCAGCATGTCTAAATATTTACCAAAGGTTACCAGCACATCAACATGTATATGCATGCGCGGCCACAGAAATGCACAAGGTTTCGTTTTAGCCCTGAGGGAGGCAGAATTTATTAAAAATTATGCAGTGTGCTCTTGCGTACATACAATGGCCCAGAAAGCTGCCCGTGAACTTTCACCTGAAGGCCCGTGACCTACATTGAAGCGTGTGGGGGATGCATCCCACTTTTCCGCTTGACGATGCATCATTAACCTACTTTTGACTGTCCAAAGTCAAGTCCCTGCAGCTCACCTGAACCCACCGTTGAATTTAGATACATAAGCACACACACACGCACGCACACATACGAAATGGCACCATACCATTAGTTTATTTTTTTTCTCCATTGCTTTGGCTTTCCACTTTACCATAATTACACAACACACAACGGTACACTCGCTCTCACAGAGTACATGATGTCTTCCTGTGTCAAAGTGGTTTCCTAGGGTACTAAAGTGCACAGCATCTACCATTTTAGCCACTGTGTTGCTTGACACACATACAGTCCCTCCTTCTCTCTTTATCTAATGCTCTCTCTCTCTCTCTCTCTCTTGCTCTCTCTCTTGCTCTCTCTCTTTCTCTCTCATACACATTCTGGCTGTTTTCTACTCTCGGTCTCCACTCCTGCGTTCTCATTCTCTTGTTCCCTCTTCCAACTCTGTTTTTTCTTCTTCTCCTCTTTGCTTCTCCTCCTCCTCCTCTTCCTCTTCCACACACGCATACAGATGCACACACACATTTTCTCTCTCGCTTTCTTTCTCTCTCTCTCCCTCTCCCTCTTCTCATATCCACCGGCAACTGAGCAGGCTCCCTCACCAAGCCCGTGGATCCCTTCACTTGACTAATTAGCCTTGAAGTGCTGTTGAAGATCATCATATTTAGCTTAGTGACCTAGCGGCAGAGTGCAGACAGATATAGACTTGGCTGGCTGGAGGCAGAGTGCCTGGCAGCGGGCAAGCTCTCTATCTCTCTCTATTCACACTCACCGCCGAGGGCTTCTCAGTGGCGGAGCGGCGGAAGTGAGGGGCGTTTTTGCTTTGAAAGAGACGAGAAGGGGAAAAGAGAAAGAAGCGGAGCTGAGACCACAACAAAACCTCAGAATGGAAGTCCGCTGCGGGAGCAAAACCTCCTAGAGACAGAAACTGTGAGGTGGCAGCCGTTACTTTGCAGCAGCACTGCTTCCAACAAAAAGACATAGAAGGTGAGACTTTTTTTAAACCAGTTACTGCTGTGTTTTTTTCTTCTGGCTCTTTTGGGAAACATTTTGTTCCTAAATTTGCGTGAGTGTGGGTGTGTGTGTGTGTGCAAGAGAGAGCGAAAGGGAAAAAGTGTGAGTGCAGATGTGCATCAGTGTGACCCACATTGTTGAACCTGAGGAGCAGCACAGCAGGAATTCTCTGTAGGATGTCTCTCTCCCCTCTCTCTCCTTCTCTCTCCTCTTATCTCTCTTCTCCTCTCTTTCTCTCTCTCTCTCTCTCTCTCACACACACACACAGACTCGCACACAGCTGTGTGACACCACTTGTTGGACTGACATCCAAACTGACATGCTATGAATATTGAAATACTGGTCAGTTGTATGCGTGCACGGATTAGCCCGTGCACACATTTGCATGAATATCAGCCGGCGCAAATGTGTGAATGCACCTGTGCATGTGTGAGATAGTGACTAACTCTTTTTGTGCTGTGCTACCAATGCAAGGCTTAAGGGTGAAAAAAATCATTGTGAGCAACATGGACAGCAACACAAAAGACAATCAGACACAGCTGCCTTATGCCTGATTGCTTCTCACTGCTTTGGAAGATGGGAACATAAAAGAAGACCCAAATACAGTATTTACAGCATGCAGCCCCCTGTGTGGGAATGTATGCATATACAATACACAGTCTTTTGATCTCCTGCCATAACCTAAACAATCTTGTCTTTCATACTCAGACAAGGTTCAGAAGCAGAACCTTGCGGTGGAATAGTGTTTTATTAATGAAGCAGACAGGTGGCCTTGAAATTAAAGAAGCAAATACATTTATATGAACCACAGCATGAATACTTATGTCCGTTTCTTCATTAAGCGTACATGTCTGAAGGAAATTCTTGAATATTATAAAAATTTTTGGTCATTAACAAGCCTCATTCAGGTCTATAAATAGCGGGACATGACGTTAGATAACTGCAGAGGAACCACTGATTATTTAAGTTTGTGCACAATGTCACCTGAGGGTGATTTTTGCCCAAATTGGGATTTTTAATTTAGAAATCTTCCATGTTTAAAGTGACAAAAATATATTTTTTTCACTCCTTTCACAGCATAAGATGAATATATAAAAAATAAGTTCTTTAAATCTTATCTTGTTGCTGCCTCAGAAGTCGGAAAAGCTTTGATAGCATATATGTATGAGCTTAAATTATCTGCTAGGGGAAAAAAAGCTGTTAAAGATGAGAGAAGATCTAAATGAATTCCGGGTTGTCAGAGTATTACATCTTTAATTCTTTCTTTATTAATGCATATATTGTATCTCTTTCTAAAGCATACTATGACAGTGTTTAACTGTCGTGCTCCTGTTCCTCATGCAAATGTGCACTTTGCATCGCCGTCACGAATAACAAGATGGTGTATTTTTAGTGTTTGTGTAAACAGGAATGAATCATTTACCTTGTTTTTACTCTTATTTTATTTTTAATCTGGCTTCTATCATTTTAGGATGTGACTGATAGGGGGTCAAGTGCACAATGAATGCATGGACACACTCCAAACTTGTGAAGTGCCTTCCTTCTCCTCTCACCCATAATGACCATTGATTGGGGAAAGGGCTGACAAGGCAGCAGAGACTCTTGCTAAGCCATAAAGTCAGCAAGATAATTGTTGTCAGGGAGATCGGGGAGGGGGCTAAGCTCGATATCTGAGAGGAAAACCAATTGGTTTGCGAGTGAGTAAAATTATATTGAGGATTGCTGAAGCCTTTTGCTTTATGATTGATAATATCAGGATTTCACACTTCTTGAAAAATGCATTTACTGTGTTAATCAGAGGATATATTGGAAAGCCTTTTGAGGCTCTCCTAAACTTAAAAGAGTAGTAGCTGTCATTATTTAGCATGAGCGCAGTCATTTGCATGTCACAAACCCCTGAGAAACTCATAAGCTACTCTTCTTACTCTGACTTTTATCATCATCCCCCCCCCCCCACCACCACCACCACCACCTCTTCTCAGTTTGGGGACTGGATCTGTTTTTCTTCAGCGTGTACCTGTTATCCCTCAGTCACTATAATTTCCCATTGCTGAGTCTACTGGCTTTCACCCCACCCGCTTGATTTCTGAAGAGTTTCCGAACGTCTGCATCAGGACTTTGTCTCGCTCTTATCTCTTACTGTCAGGCTTTTGTTTTTGATCATCGCTCCTCTGTTTCCACTCTACTTCTCCTCCTTTCAACCTCATTTCCCCTCCAATTCTTTTGATTGCCTACCCATACTGGTTTGTGTGCGTGTGTGTACCTGTGTGCATTTTTGATGTGTCATGCAGAGTGTCTTTACAAGCATCCCGACAATTTGGTGAGTGAGCTGGTGTGGATGTATACAACTGTGGTTGTGTGTTTGCTTTGGAATAATCTTTTTGTATTCTTACTTATGATAGATAATAAATGGTTTCCCTCTTTGTGCTCAGACATGATTATCTATGAAAATATGAAGCACAGGGGTTATCAGCTGTTTCAAGGGGGCCAATTTATTAATGGATGGATGGCACATTGTGAGCATCAGGCAAAAAGTGTCCTCATTATAGTTAACGATCTTAAGTAGTACAACACTTGGTGCCTCTATTGTTCACCGTGAAGATTTAGTCCCAGAAAAGCGTTACCGTATCTTTAAAGAAACACATCACCGAGCTGATGAAGTGATAGCGAGTGAAGCTTTCTCTTTTGGTAGGAGAACCGGTGCTCTAACAAGATGAGTTGTGAGAAAACCTTTCCTCAATTATATTTAGGAGTTTTCAGGTCCATTTTTTTCATTATTAAATGAAGAAGAATTTACTTTGAAAAAATCCCCCCTAAAAACTCACCATGGGAAATGTCAGGGGGGTTTGTGTTTTAGGTCAAATGAAAAATTACTAGTCTGCCAAGGAGATGATTGGTGGTTGTTTGCCAGTTTGTAATCAAGATTATTCAAAGCTGAATGAAAATTTTATAAGAGGCGGGGCTGGGATCGACAACAAAGTGATTCCTGGAGTTGATTAATGATTTATTATCTTTACGAGACAGGGCAGCTTATATATTTTCATGTGATGTATATTTTCTCAAATAAATATCATAATTAAATAAGAGAAATTAGAATACACTTTCTTGTATGTCTTCAAGAAAACATCATACTCCTTCTAGACCCAGGGTCTCAATTCATGCATGGTGAGGAGGCATTTTCAGCCTTGACTGTAAGCAGTCAAGACTCAGACTGCTGCAGAAGAAGATGTGTGTAAAAGAACACTTTGGTATTGACTTGGTAAAGGTGGGTTCAATCTACTTTATATACCACAGAGTTAATCAACAATTTTTCAATTTCTTAGTTATATATTCTACAAAATAAGTACTCATTTTTAGGCAAGTAAGTGTCCACCTATCCATTTTTTTTTTATCTGTTTATCCAATTCAGGGTTGCATGGGGGCAACAACCTGGGAGCCTATCCCAGGGTGAGAGGCAGGGTGCAACTTGAGTGGGTCACCCGTCTATCACAAGGCTAACACATAACAATTCCCACTCACATTTACATCCATGGCCAAGTTAGAAATACCTGTTAACCTAACCACATGCATGTCTTTAGACCGTGGCAGTAGCCAGAGATAACCCACAGAGACATGGGGCGAACACAGAAACTCCACACAGAAAAGCTCCAGACTGGATTTGACCTTTCTCGCTGTGAGATAACAGTTTAATCATCACACTAGTAAATGAAAGAAATTTAAAAACAACTAAACATCCTATCTCGTAGAACTATAAAGCAGCATAAATTGAACATGCAAATACACCACTGTATAAAAGTCTTGTGCCGCTTGTCATTTCTTTATATTTTGCCAGGAAAATGGAAAATGGTGCATTTATTCAAATGTAGGAATAAAAATGAAATACAGTAAATAGTACAAAACAGAGTTTCAACAATTCTAATGAGCTTGAAAGTCAATATTTAATATGAAAACAGCCTGAACTGTCTTAAACAAGCTTTCCCTAAGACTATTTAAAGAAATAAGAAGAAAGTTCTTGAGGCTTCTTTAAGGAGATTCAAAGCTCTTCTTTGGATGCTGGCTGCCTTTTGTTCTGCTCTCTGTCAAGGCGATCCCACACTGATTCAATAATGTTGAGGTCCGGGCTCTGGGGAGGCCAGTCTATGATTGATAGTGGTCCAGTGTTTGGTTTTCTATCCAGTATGTTCGGGATCATTGACGTGATGAAAGATTATATCAATCAGTCACTTTTCAGATGGTATTTCATGGTAGATCACAATCTGACAGTACTTTCTTCAATTTTGACAAGACAAACACCACTGGCTTAAATGCAGCCCCAAACCTTAACAGAGTCCCCACCATGTTTTGCAGATGGCTATAGACAGTCACTGCTGTATCTTTCTCCTAACCTCCTCCATACAACAATGATTTAAAACAAAAATTTGTATCCATCATTTCATAGGATGCAACTGATTTTCAATCCAGTTTGTGTTTATTTGGCATCCCTCATCCATTCTCCTTGTTTCACTTTCTTAAGAATGGCTTCTAGACAGTTCTTCTAAGTTCTTCTAAGACCTTTTCTCAAGATATGCCAGGTTTTCAGCTAATAGCTATTTCAAAATCACCTTGTTGGTGCAAAAATACTGTTTATGCCTGTGTTATCCCAGGTATTTTTATAGAATCGATTAAAGAAACAAATTAAAGTGTCTAACAGTAAAATGTACATTTGTTTCTTTGGAAAGTTGTCTGTAGACACAACACAGGTTCACCCTCTGAGTTAGGTGCCTTTCTTAAGCTTGAATGATTCATAGGTGAGTGTAAGTAGCTTAGCAAAAAAGGGTCAGTTACAAAGTTATAAAATGTACGAGAACTATTGTTATTAGAGGCAAAGTAAAGAGAAATGAGGGGTAGCTCAAAAGGTTTGCACAACACTAGATCTGAACTGAACTTCAGCAGCATGCAGTGCTTTTTAAATGTATTTTGCTGTGTTTGAACATTGCTTCATTGTGAAGTTTATTGCAGTCTGATTGTTCAGCATTCTCTGAACAAAAACAGCATAAAAATGATTTTCTAGCATGCTAACCTCTTTCTCTATGAGTAAGGCCTTACAGAGGTTTTTCTCTAGCATATTGTAAAACAAATATATTTGAAACCATCAAAGGATGTAGTGATACACAAAAAACTGTACAACAATCCGCTATACAGGCTTTTCCTCAACAGTCCACTCTACGATTGGCACTATGTTCACTACCGCTTTTTATCACCCAGAACTATTTAGTGACTCATATTAGGTACAAAGTTGAAGAAAGTGACCAAACTGAAGTGTCAGTCTCTTTGATGGGTTTCTTTTTTGCAAATACAACAGTTCAAATCAATTATTAACCACTGCCAAAGCTTAATATTGACTCTGATTCTGTCCAAAATCTCCTCAATACACATGAGACAACGTGAGGTCAGTGTGTATACAAATAGTCAGTGTAAGCCAAACATTCAGGCTTCAAACTGCTCTAAACACTCAGTTTCAGATCATTTTCTCTACTCTTGGTTCTGTATGATGACAGTGAGAGGCAATATTGCCACAGTGCTCAGAGCCACAGTCCTGGCTATAAAGCACTGGACCCTCATCTACCTGCTGTTCAAACCTATTTGTTTGCAGGGGGCAGCCAGTCAGTGAAAGCAGTGAGGTGAGGAGCTAAAGCAGCTTCTTTCAGACAGTGGATGAAGCGAGTAGCCGCACAAAGGCTCAGTATAAGGATCAGTTCAACACTATAAATCCAGTAGACTGAAGCTTTACAGAGACTTTTTCTTTTCCCCAACAGATGATGGACAGTCGCCTGTCAGCACAGGAGAGGACAATGAGGAACCTTCCTGCAGACAGAGGCTTTCAGAAAACCAGCACCTACATTGTGCCCTGCTTCCTCTTTGTGGAGGTCAGTGTGACTGTTAAGGCACATTTTCTTCAACATTTCAGTGCTTTGGTCCCCTGCTGTGCTCATCTGGCTTAACTCACAACAGGACATTTCAGCTTGATTTGGCCTGAACATCATTTGAAAGCTGTAACTGAAAGAAATCTACAGCAATCTAAAGTCTCCGAGGTTTAATGTGTTTTGTGCTGTAGAACTAAATGATGTGCTGCACAGCAGAAAGAAAAGAAATTGTTTTAAATTCAGCTGTGTATTTAGGTCTTGTTGGAAATTTTAGAAACCTCTGGAAGTTGGAGTCACACAGAGCAAACGGATGGAGACATAAAAGCACATTTTACAGACGTCTGCTGGTGGATGTTCTCTTCGCTTTCTATTCTCTCACTCCTGCATCGCTTTCTGCAATCTCTTCCTGTGTTTCTCATGGTGGATGAAGAGCAAAATGTGTCCCTTGGGGAAAAAACGCATAAATTGGCTGAACCACTTTTCAATTCAGTGACTCTCGAAGGAAGTGATTGATTTTGATTAACTGTCACAAATGGGTAATTACCCCCTCGTCCATGAGTCCGTTTAGTGATAACATTCAGCACGAGGGTGAAGGGATCTGTCACAAAGACCTTTTCCCTCATATGTTCCTGCTCTTCCCACAACTCTCCTTCTTTCCCTGTAATCCCTAAATGACCCGGTGAAGCTCTCATGGATCAAGCTGCATTTCCTAATTAATTGGCCTGATTAAGAACGGAAACCCAATTAGCCTGTGCTACTATTAACATGCTCCAAGCCTGAGGATCCTCATAGTTACAGCAGAAATAGCAAAATATGCAAAATTAGCACCTTTTAGCATTAAAATAAGGGTCTTTGCATTTAAATTCAGCCTAGAAATATAATTTCGTACTCTTACATGAGATCAAATGTTAATGTTTAAAGTTGATGAAAGCTGTTTAGTCAAATAGTGCCATAGAGAGCTGACGAGAAATGGAGGTTTTGCAATTGACAATAGTGCCTCCAGTAGGGCCCTGTATCCTAAAAACGATATTCCTAAACAAGTAATATACATTTTTAAATTGAGGAAAGCATTTTTTTTTGTGTGCGTGTGTGTCACCAACATATCTTTGATCTTTGTGTTCTTGCTTTCATAGTGTCTCCCCTTTTCAGGAAGCTAACACGAAATCGGGACAGTGTTGGGAAAATCAGGCCCAGACATTGTCCACAGGTTCCTTCTCTCATATGCATCACACAGTAGGCGCTTCGCTGTGTCAGATGTGCTCTCACTACTGGAAATACTCAATTTGGATTTGGCAAGGGGTAGCGCCTGGAGCAAAAGCAAAAGCCGTTTAATGTCTGATCCAACTGATGGGTACTTACGTACAGCTTTTTGTGCCTAAACGTAATCAAAGGGCGAGTGAAAATGAAAGTAAACAGCAAATTAAAACAGACACTAAAGTAAGTGAAATAATGACAGTCCCTTTAAATGAACCCTAGTCTCATGGATTATGTTGCCACCATTCTGCTTATCCGCCCCCTCATGCAGTCTTTATTGATCTTTTAAATTATAAGGTGTTTTGCCGGCGAGAAAATTGGTTTCTCTTGAAACATCACTGAGAAAACAATTTAGTTATATGGGAACGTATTTTTATTTGTATTTTTTTGGAGACTACTTGGCTGTTCAGTCAAGCAAAGAGCTGATGATGTATATGGCCATTTTTCTGATTTAAACTATCACTGATGTTGTGAAAAGCTGGTCTCTTTGTGGTATCCATCCATCCATCCATCCTTTTTCTTCCAGTTAGCCAGCTGTCATCGGTTGAGAGGTGGGGTATACCTTAGACAGGTCGCCAGTCTTTTTCGGTGCTGTGGATTTGCAGTTTAAAAAAAAAATAAGCTGACTCTTTCTTTTCTACACGGCCCAACCTCTTCACCTGAATCTCCAAAGGGATTTTCCTCAGCCTTGTGTTTCATCTCTCTATATGTTCAAAAACACAACAACCTCTTGAGATGTGACTATAACTTTTTTTTTTATCTGCTCTTTGTGCCTCAGCCAACACACGGAGCCTGCACTGTTTCCACACACACACCTCAGTTACCTCTGCATCTCTTTATAGCTCAAATATCTCGCGATCCCTCCAGGTTTACACGCGGCCTTAAGCTTGCTTTTATTTTTCATTCATTGCGCTTTAGCATTCGTTCATTCTCGGGATCCTCTTGAGGACATGTTATAATGATTTTCCACCTTTTTAAAAAATTGTTCATAGTGCGTTTGTAATATCTCTAGGCTTGAATCTGTCACATGTGCTCTTCATCTCCTTCTATATTCTCTTTGATGGTCTCCTGAGTACTGCCCAGTCATTCTTTACCTCTCTGCATCACTCCTATTCAGCACTCAGTCCCTTGAGTAATTACTGTACGTTGTTTGTACCATAGATTTCTCCATTATTCCCCTTTGATTGTAAAGCTTCGTCTCCTCCTCCCACTCAAAAGCCAGTCTGCTATCACAAAGTCTCTCTTCTCCTCATTTTTCACCAACACTCTGTCCGTGTTTTCCCGTGAGTGTTCATCCTTTCTTGGTATTTCTTTGTGTCGCTCCTCTTGGTTTTGTTCATTTGCTCCTCCTCAGGATAGATTTTGTCCTCGGTAGACCTCGTCCCCAACCTTACCTCATATCAGAATGGAGACAGGAGGGCATTACGTACCAGGGTGTGAGCGCTTCTTCCCATTTTTGCCACCTTATTACCCCATTTCTGAGGACCCCTCTTTTTTTCAGCTTAGAGATGGATTTGGAGATGGAGATTTGGTCTGACTTTAATGACTGTATGTGCACCTGAATGAATCTGCGTGCATTACAGTAGTTTAATAAAGAGCATTTTAAAATTAAATTCCCCCCTCTGCTGCATTCAGACTAAAGCAGCTTGCTGTAGCATAGCTCCCCCCGGAGGGCACACTCTCCTTTGTTGTCACATTAGCATCTCATTACCCATTTCTTTTCAATCCAAACGCCCAGTCTTATTTCCCTTCCACTCTTGTGATCCTGTTGCCGATTCCCTCTCTCATTTCCCCCACAATCTAACTGTCTATCTATCACTGTCTGCCGCTCTATCTCTTTTATTCCTTCCTTATAATTTTATTTATGACGATGGCCCTTTTCCTCTTACTCAGTCAGTCTCTCTGTCAGTTCGTCACTCCTTTTTTTTTTTAAAGGCCTGTCTACCACATCTCACCACGCTTGTCTGTATTTCTCTTCCCCTGTGATCGTGCTTGTGTCGCCCCCCCTTTAGTGATTGTTTTTTCCCTCTCTCTCTCCCTCTGCTTGATTAAAATGTGAGAACTGGCCCTATCACTTTCCTGTTAAAACAAGAAAGCATTTACACCATTTTCCTTTAAACTGCATGTGATGAAAACAACATAATGGACAGCAGATTAGTCGTCCTCCTTCGCCGCTCTATCTCTCCGTCCTTGCTGCTCTCTTTTGTTTTTGCTTCATGCTGCTTCTGCAGCTGTGAAGCCACACAAGAGGCTGGTCTGGGGCCTAACAGAGGCACGGCTTCAAAGGATCCTCTTTAAAAAGTCATTTTGATACGACTGGCTCCTGACTTGCTTTAGACACTGGTGGGTGGGAGGAGGGCTGTTCTTTGGTGTGATCTAGGCCAGGCGGGCCTACTGTGAAAATCTGTACTGAAGTCGAGTTACATAGTGTCGAAGTAGGAGTGACTACAAATTGACTGTTTTCACTGCAGCCGTCAAATAGTAGCGTTGTATCAGCTGCAACAATAGTAAAATATGATAATTATTACTGTCAACTGTTAATGTGCTGTGGTTATTAATTTATGGCACACAGCTTGTGAAGCGTGCGCGCGGGCTTTCCAGCTTTACTTTTCGGCCAGCTCGGGCTCGCTAAGCTTCCTCCTCTTCGCTCCTTCCTCACGCCTCGTTGGCTGCATCCTCCTGTGGCATAGCAACTTCTGTAAAATAAACAGACTGCTCAGCATCAGACCACATAATATTTCAGGTCTGCAGCTTATGCTGTCTGATGATACTCTGAGGTGTTAGTTCATGTCAGCTTGCAGCTCTTATAGCTGAGCTTTTCTGTACATACACCAGTACATGTTTGCTTAGTTAGTTAATAGTCAGTAATATTCATAATACAGTAATACTCGTGGCCATTGGCCATTGATCAGTGGGTTTTGATCAGTGGTTGTTGATCAATGGTCATGAGAATTTGCATAATTAAGATTAAGGATCTGACCCCCCAGCCCATTGTTCCTTCAGTGGGCTGATTTCAGTCATTATGCAAATGTACTGTTTATAAGATTTGGGGAAACCTGCAGTCAGCTGAGACTGAAGAAGTCACTTGGATGAGTGATGAAATGTTTCTCCCACAAAACGCTACGTCCAGAACAGAATCAACTTTTGGAAGGTCAGTGATACATTCAAAGGCCATCTATTTATATACATCTTAGTAATAGCCAATTGAAACTCTATTGCTTTCAAATTTGCCTTAATTCTTCATGGAATAGATTCAACAAGGTGCTGAAAACAGTCCTCAGAGACTTTGGTTCATGTCCACATGGCAACATCATAGTTGGCTACACACCCACAATGATCTCCTGTTCTACCACATCCCAATGTCTTCTGTTTGATTGAGATCTGGTGACTGTGGAGGTCTTTTGAGTCCAGGGAAATTATTGTTGTGTTCAAGAAACCAGTTTGAGAAGCTCAGTCCATCACTAGATGGACATAGTTTGATGTGTTGGACATGGTGGGCATCAATACTCAGGTCGGGTGTGGTGTTTAAACAATGCTCAGTTGGTGTGGCAAGAAAAAAATTATCCCACACAATTACACCATCACCATCCTGAACCACTGATACAAGACATGTTTTAATGTGGTTTACATCAAATTCTGACCCAACGATTTAATTGTTCCATCAGAAATTTGGTCCGGACAAGGCAACATTTTTCCAGCCTTCTATTGTCCAATTTTGGTGACCTCATGTGAATTGTAGCATCAGCTTTCTGTTCTTAGCTCATAGGAGTGACATGCGGTGTGGTCTTCTGCTGCTGTAAATGGTAAATGGCCTGTATTTGTGTAGCGCTTTACTTAGTCCCTAAGGACCCTGAAGCGCTTTACACTACATTCAGTCAGTCACCCATTCACACACACATTCACACACTGGTGATGACAAGCTACGTTGTAGCAACAGCTGCCCTGTGGTGCACTGCTGTAGTCCATCTTCTTCGAGGTTTGACATTCTGTGTTGATTCTCTTCTGGACGCCGTGTTTGTAACAAGTAACCGTTGCGTTCTTGTCAACTCAAAGGAGTCTGCTAATTCTCCTCTGGCATAATCAAAGCATCTGTGCCCAGAGAACTGATTTCTCTTTTTTGGACCATTCTCATTAAACCGCCGCCCATTAGGCAACAACAATCTTGCCAAGTCAAATTTAAAGAGGTCAGTGAGGCCATTTATTAAAACTCTGAAGTTTTAATAAATAGGTGCATTTATATGCAACTGTAATAATTTACATCCTCAATCCTAAAACATACTGAGGATATCTTGCAAGTCACAAATTTCTTGATACTGAAAGTTCAAAACATTCACAGATGTCTTTGCTTTTTCTTTCTAGCAAAACAGTTTTCACTTCTAGCATCCAAAGCAAGACAAAAGTTTTAATATTTAGGCTCTTGGTTGGTTAAGCACTGCTGTTTTTACGCTTCAGTTTGTTTACATGCATTGGGGAGTGTTCGTGCATATGTAAAAAAGTTGTGCAAAGCCTTTTTGTGTCTCAGAGGGAGCTGCGTGAAATGACTTGTCTGGAGTGATGTCACTGAGCCGGTTGTTGTTTGAGTGCGACAAGAATGAAAAATTTAAATCTCTGAATCTGCTGCATCTGTTTTGATCCTTTGTCCATCTCTGACAGTGTTACAATACACTGCTAAAACAGTGGAGTGCTCGCCTAATCATAACTTAGATCTCTGGTCTTAAAAAGACTAGCTCCTTCTGATATTTTCAGTATTCAGAAAAATAGAGACACTGAACACATTCCAAATACATGGTTTCATCCCTTTTAGAAACACAGAGCATAAATATCACCATAATTTCTGATCCTGACAAAGACAGAGCAAATTTCTGTTTTGTTTTGTCCATCTTGTTGGATTCAGCCCTGGCATCAGTTTGCTTCTTAATATGTTATGTTATTCAGGACAGACACAAATCTAGAATCTTTTTACTGTTTCAGTTTCTAAAAACAAGCTCCCTAGCCTAGCCTAGTTTGCTTTAATAATAAACAGTGTTGCTAATACATCAGACTGACACTTGCCTCCACCAAAGCCTTCTCCTCACATGCGCTCACTTCATCCACAGTCCCTGCTGGGTATGACATCATCTCAGTACATCTTCTACCTACTTCTACCAGGCAATGTGCTTGATATATCGTTTGCTTTTTTCTAAATATTTCTTTTTGGTTCATTTGTGCTAAATATTTTCTCAGATACAAAGTAATAAACATGACTAGGCTCTATTGCAGCAGCTTTGCATGATTCCCAGTTCAAAACAATCCCTGTTTAACCTGTACTGAAGTCTTGCCTGAAACAAGCCACTTTAGCTTCTCTTCTTTTAAGGTCTCCATTAACGATTGGTTGATCAATCCCTCTTAGAAGGCAAATAATTGCCTTCTAATTTATAAATGCAGACAGATTGCCCAGCCTTTGCAACTGACCTAATCCAGTCTGCACCACTGAGTGCAAATCATCTGTGACAGGCATCCGCGTAAAAGGGGACCTGACTCAATTTGTTGCCCGCTGGTTTTGCTCCTATGTCAAACCATGTCGCTCGCCTATGTCATTTTGCAGTTAAACTATTTGTGGAGGAATTTCTGAAGTCTTCAGCTATATGAGGTTCTGTCTGAATCTCTTTGTGTATGTAGACGGGAACAGATTTGGAACAGACAGCAACAAATTTGCAATTTTCAACCATTTCTCATAGTTATTCACTGAATTTTAAAAACAGATTGCAAGTAATTGCCACCTTGACCCATTTAATTGTAAACTGACATCAGTTTGTCTCTGTGTTATCGCTGTCATCACCAAAGCTGCTTTGAAGATCGCATTTCAAAGGTAACAATATCGCCAGATCACAAGTCACAATTCTTTTGGTTCAACCACTGTTTTCCTTATGACTGTAGAATAACCCGATTTTCTTCTGATTGGTTGGTTTACGAGTCAGAGCTGTGTGCTTGAGATGGCCATCTCATCTATTGCTGTCAGTTTATATATGACAGAAATTAAAAAGAGCGTAGAGGGTCCCCATTACCTTTTCCATTAGTGTTCCTTTTCCTACGTGCTTTTAGTCCAGCTTTACTTAAATTAAAACGCTCCGGTAGATTAAACGTTATTGCTAAAGTACTGTACATCCCCGTAAGTCGTTTTGTAATAGTGCTAATGATTGCCATTAACTTCTTTTTAACTTTGTTATGATCCATTTATTCACAATCAACATTTCCTCATGCCACAAAGGAAAGATAAGAAAAAAATTAATTCAGTTTCGTAACATCCCTGAGCACATTACCTTTACACTAGAGCGTCATACTTTCCTGGTAATTTTCGGGTGATGAAAAAGTGCCTGCACAGATTCATTTTTTTTATGTCCCCTCCCTCCTCAAGACACACACATACTCCCATGAAGACACTGTAACAGTTCATTGGCACATCATTCTCTCCCTAGTTCTCTCCTCATTATCTCTCTGACTCCATGAATAGCACCTGCCCGCCTGTCTACTGCTCTGGGATTTCTCAATATTCTGGGTGGATGTTTGAAACACTTGTTAGCTGTGCTGCTTCCCACCTTTTATCCCTTTAGGGAGGGAGGAAGAAAGGGGATGGGGGGGGGGGGGGGAGAGAGATCCTGTACTGTATGGATATCACAATATACTGTAGGTCCCTGTCATCTGCAGGTAATCAGTAGAGTAGCTGAATATCCGGGCAGCGGCATCAGGGCTAACTGTTTTAGAAATAGAACAACAAGATGCTGGAATAAGACTTTCAATAAAATCTAAGATATAATCTTTACAAACTCTTCCTTCTATTCATGTTACATGCAATTACAGGAGTCAGATATAGAGGTTGGCTCTCAGTGCTGGTTATCCATGTAGCTCTAAATAGATTCGGCTTCAATTCAAAATTGTACACACTTTTTCCAGAACACATTCAAATCAAGTTAGATTTAAATTATTCTGCAAAAGTGCTGTTTTTTTAAAGGCTGAAGTTATAATAGAAAAGGGGGATGCATGTCAAATAACTGTTTATTTAAAAAAAAAAAGCAAATACATGTGTATATTCATAAGCAAGATAGCATTGGCATAAAAACCTTTAACTGCACTGTAGGCTTTTATTCTGGCAGCGTGTTTGTGCGAGTAGAGCCTCTTCCTTTTATTCCTCCCTGTTTGTAAGATGCGGGGGCATGTGTGCTTGAGGACTGGGGATTTCATAGAATTATGTGATTGTTCTTTGGTGTGTAGCAGTGAACATTTAAACGCACTATTCATGGATATGTAGTCCACTGGCAAGAGGAAGCTCTAAATGCATTTGTTTGCTATGGGGAGAGAAAGAGAGAGACAGAGAGCTGAAAGGGAAAAAAAGGGGGTGAGGGAGCCAGTGAGAGACTGTGGACACAGAGAGACAAAGATGTTTTGACAGTGAGGATGATTGAGAGACATAAAAGGAAATGCAGCGAGAAGGGGAGACACAGAAAGCGTGGGTTTGAAAATTATTGAGGAAAGATGTTTTCGACAGATGACGAGGAAAGGGGGGGGGGCGATTTTAAGATAAATAAACCCATCAGAGAAACAAAAGCACTGGGAGAAAAGAGAGAGAGAGAGAGACAGGGAAAAGAGTGGAGGACATGTGGGTGCCCCCACCCGCCACATAAAAAATGAACGCCTGCTTTGATCCTCTTCATTTCCCTTGTTCCCTTTTTGTATTTTACCTCACTCTCCACTTCACCCTCTTTCGCTCTCTCATATATCCTCATTTACTCTCTTGCACCTCCTCTCCCCTGTTTTCCCCTCCTCCCTGCTTCCACTCCTAGTTTTATTTCCCAGCGGCTTTGCCCGGCCGCACTCTGTGATGTACTAATGTCTCATTAACTCTTTTATCTGTCTGTTTATCTTCTTCCACTTCCACTAACCCTAACCCTCTGCTGCTTCTCCCAGTGCTCTCTTAAAGGCTCTATCCCTCTGGCTTGACCAAGGTTTTCCATCTAATCCATCTTGTAGTCCTCTTGCTCAGTGTGTTGTAATACAACCCAGTGACACCAGGCGGCAGTCAAGGCCATTTATTTGCTAGTTATCCATGCTGATTATGATTTCCTTTAGTGAGTTTTTTTTTATTTTGTTATCTCATATAATCACACTCATCTATTTAACAAATATGTTTTTAAGGGCCAGTGTCCCTGCGATGTATCGTATTGGTGCTCTACTTGAGCCTTTTCTGTCCCAGAGGCTGCATGCGCACGGCACCTTTGCTTCTTTTTATCTGGAAATCTGCTGAAACTCATAGAGACGCACAGATCGAGATCTCAGCCGCTGTAAAATATTTAGTGGCTCCGATCACGTGAGCGAGTAATCATGTGGCTCATCAGGAAAACAGAAGAGGTGTTGAAGGTGAAATGTTTTCAGTGAAGCTCTGTGATGTGTGTTGTAACTCTGAAGTCAACTGAAGCCATGCAAATATAAAAAGCATTTCAGCTGAAGATGCCAGCTTTTGGTTTAGAGGTTAATTTGTGTGGATGTGTTTTTAATTGTGGCTGATTAATGTTGGCACATTAAAAAAAAACAGACCATTTAGCTATTTAGTAACGTATAATAAGAAGAATGTTGAACATTTTGCAGCCACTTTATGAGAAACACCTTCACAAGCTAATGTGTGCCAGAGATCATAATGATTTGTTTTTGGTGACATTATTAAAATATGTTCATTCAGTTATATTATGTATATAACTGTGGTCGAGGTTAAAGGAGGTATTATTGAGGACCTAATGTATTTAACAATTCAATGAAATATTAAAGGAACAGCACAACAAAGAATCAAGATAATAATTTCCTTATTAACTAAATTTACATATTTTTCTTCTGCCCTGTTGTGATGTTCATTCACACAGACTGTTTTGGTGTGGGTTGTCTGGTTTTGCAGGTATCTGCTGCAAAAATGCTTGTTTTCTCTTTAATATAATAGAACTAAATGATACCATGATATGTTTCATTTAGAAACAGTTATCTGTCTGCATCCGCCAGTTAAAAGAAGCGCGTAAAAAGCCAATATTACCAGTCAGCTGAGGGAGGTAGTCAGAGGAAAAATGTAAGTAAATTCGATTATGGGTTAAACTTTCCCTTTAAAAGCATACATTGCGATGCAAAACTCTTGCACTACCCCTCATTTATTTATATGAAGCTAGGGAAATAGAAAATGTATGTAGCAAGTTAGTGAAACAGGTGCTTAGATACATACTTTATATAAGACAAAAACAGAGTTTGTATAGTTTTAACAAGCTTGAAATTAAATATTTGATATGTCTTTTTTCTCCAACACAGCCTTAACTCTATTGGGAAAGCTTTCTTCTTATTTCTTTAAATAGTCTTCAGGAATAATTCTCCACGTTTCTTGGAGGTGATTCAAAGCTCTTCTTTGGATGTTGGCTGCTGTTCTGTTCTCTGTCAAGATGATCTCACACTGCTTCAGTAATGTTGAGGTCTGGGCTCTGGGAAGGCCAATCCATGATTGATAGTGTTTCATTGTGTGTTTTGGATCATTGTCATGCTAACAAATGAAGCTGTTGACAGTCAGATGCTTTTCAGATGATATTGCATAATGGATCAAGATCTGCTTGTACTTTTCTGCATTCATAATTCATCAGTTTTTAACATCTCCAAAACCACTGCCTGAGAAGCAGCCAGAAACTATGACAGAGCCTCCACTGTGTTTTACAGATAGCTGTAGACACTCACCTCTGCCGTCTTCTATATATATGGATATTTTTGATGACAACAATTTGAACAAAAAATTTCAGCTTTAAAAGATCTGTGACTACTGATTTTTTTTTTCTTGAGTAATTTGGCATACCTCAGCCTTTTCTCCCTGCTTCCCTTCCTTAACAAGGGAAGCCCACCCTTCCACTAAAACCATTTCTGATGAGGCTTCAGTCAACAGTAGAGATAAATATTTCAGGTCCTGTGTCAGGTCTTTGCTGAATTTCCTTTCCTTTTTCTTAAGGACATGACTTCCAGATGCTGTTTATCTGCTGCAGATAGCTTTTTAGCCCTGCCAAGGACACATTGCACAATGCGCTGAGATATGCCAAGTTTTCAGCTAATAGCTATTTGGGAATCACCTTGTTAGTGCATAAAATACTATTATATGCCTGTCAAACTGTGTTATGTTTGGCATTTTTTTGTAGATTCGTTTAAATAATTGGGAACAAATTCTGTGTTTTTGCAGCAGGCTGCTAAGTTTTCTGTTATTTGGAGATCCAGTACTACTTCATCCTTTCAGTTAGGGGGCTTTTTCATGCTTGAATGATTCATGGGTCAGTGATAAATGACATAAAAACTACAGCCTGGAGTGAAAATTAGTGGGGAAAAAGCATTCAGTTAGAAAGCCTGGAGAACTAAGAGCACATTAAAAAAAATTACAATAAAGTCTGGCTCCCTGGAAGCAAAGGAATTAGACTTTTCCAAAGTAGATTTTATTGCAGAACATTTACATCAGGTGCACCTAATATGCATGACTCAAAAAAAATGAAAAACAACATAACTAATTTATATAAATGAAGTTTCAAATGTGCAAAACCATACTTAAATATAGAAAATTATCTCTTAAATGTAGGCTTACCCAGCTTCACCCGTGCTCAGTTATAGTATAGAGTGTATATTCATTTAAAAACACTGCAGACCTTCTGTTAGCAAAAAGCAGCAGCATGCCTCCAGTTCATCCTGAGCCCTGTGACATTTGTCGTCTTGCAGCAGGACGCTGTCATCTCGTCACCAGCCACCATCCACACATTCTCACCTTCTATAAACATGTTTGACTTTAGCAGTTGACTTTTCTGCCATCTGGCTGCTCCACACAGGCCGACGGTAGACATGCAGCAGTTATGTGTGAACTCACAGTTTGGCCCCAGGAGACATTAGTGATGCCCATTCTATTTTCACCTCTAGTTTCCCTACCCATAATGCACCATTATTGTCACATTTCATTTCCCCCTTTCCAGTTAAAGGGCTTTTAGGGGAAGGAGATTTTCCTCATTTTCTGTCACGAGTCCCGTATTAGTCTCTTTGATTTCTTGCTTTTTCTCCCTTTGAAGTGCAGAGGTGTAAGCATTAAGTCTTAATTACATGGTCTGATAAGTGATTTCAGTTTACTGGGTCATATGGAAAGAGGTCAAGCTCTTGAATCTTTTGCAATTTACAAATCTGATTTAATCCCGTGGCTAAATTTATCCTGACAGATTTTAGTATCTAAATCAAATTGGGTTTTATTGCATAACAGTGTAATCCCTTTTTTTCATCATCATTTCTGCTGGCAACATTGTTACAGATTCTGAAGCAGCAGGCTAGAAATAACAAATCTATGTGATTCATAAACAGGGATGCCTATTCCTGGCTGTGCTATGATATTTACTGTACAGTACAGTACGGCTGTACGTTCTTCTTCCAAAGATTTACAAACATATAGTTGTGTTTGCGTGACAGTAAGCCTTTCAAACCTCAGTGTCCACCAAGACTTAAAAAATGCATGAAATATTTAGTTTCGTCATATTTGAATTTTTTTTAAAAATATGTGAACAGAAGCCATTGTCTTATTTCCTGTCGTTGAACTGGCATTCAGTGTTTGGAGGCTTTAGTGTTTTATCCTTTATAGTCTCTGAAAGATTAATTTCACATCTCTTGAAACAGACTGACAGAGCACTGAAAGGAACACGCTTTGTGGCATAAAACCAACTGCTAATTTTCACATTCAGAGAAGATAACGAGCAAATTTATTTAGACCCTTTTTTGTGATAACATATGTGATAGCCACAGACTTTCTCTGCCCTCTTGACACTATGATTATGTGGATTCATTTCTTATAGAATATATATAATACACAGTAAACCAGCAACTTGTCACTCTGCTCTTGGCACACTATCATTATCCTCCATATCCATGATTGTTAACGAGTAATAACACTGAAATGGACGTGAGTCAGCAGTTAGTGATCACTCACTAGTCGGTATGATGGCTGATTGGCTCTAAGGTGTGTGAGCGACACAGTTTGTGTACCGTTTTAACTGACTGTGATTAACTTTAGCAAGTATTACAACCAACAAAGCTCATCTAATCTTAAAAATTGGTATTTTACCTAACACGACGATCCTTCCCTAAACATAATTTGGTTGTTTTGTGCCTTGAAACCAAGTTTGGTGCCATTGCTTACAAATTACTTTACTTTATCCCCTTCAAAAAGTAAATCATTCTCCTTATACATCACTCTTATTTATGACATGAGTGATGTTGGTTTGCTTAGCAATTCATAATATTAACATTAAACCTTACGTATTGCTAAATATCCACACAAATGCTTGTACACAAATACTCTGAAAAAAAGACGGGGATACACAAGGTCATTCTTTTAGTGTTATACTACTGAGCCACCAGCAGAATTGATAAAAGCAAACACAAGGAGCACTTTAAAAATGCTGTGTGAACAGCGCTCGTATTAAAGAAAAGGACAACATTTACTCTACTATTTTCAATTCCGCGAGCCTGTTCATCTCTGCCTCGGTGACCTGTTGAAAATTCAGGCTCTGGCTGTTTGGTTGGGGCTGACACACATTTGAGCATCTCTTTGGGCTTTGAGGTCTATCATTACGGGCTTTGTGTTGTCATGTATTTGCAGTTTTTTGGAGACATTTCATGTTTAGAGCAGTGAGTTGTTGTTGCTCACCCATTCTGCACTCTACCGTCACATTTCTTAAAATGAAAGTGAATTAATTTGAATTTTTGTCTTATCCTCCACATGATAGTTGTTGCTCTTGAAGATGTGCAAAAATTACATATTTTATTGTTTGATTAGGAGGACTTTTGTGTGAATGCAGCTCTTAAGGCTGGTTCTGTCTGTGTTTCATTACAATTTTGCCATGCTTTATTTCTATTTCCAGGCAAGTTTTCCAAATAGCCTCTAAAGAATTTAACAAAGAGCTGATAAATTACTAAGAGAAACATTGAACATTTACAAGTAGCAGATATAAAGCTAGTGCAAGATACATTTTAATAAAAATTTAAGTATGCTACTTTAAAAATTAAAAAAAAAAGGAAATAAAACATTTTGTTTTATTTTGTATGTGAGAATTAGGCGGAGGTCTTATGTGTGTACACCCTGAACAAAAATGAGGACAGAATTGAAAGGGGAAGGTGTGGACCATCTGGTGAGCACTCCTTTAAGTGGGACAAACAGGTGGATCGACTGGATTCAAAGGGTGCCAGAGTCAGGACTTATGGGGGCAATAAAGAAGAAATTTATTTTCAGTGGCTGCAAGGAAGACTTACTGTGTAAAAATTCAAAATTGAAGCACTTCTACTGGTTACTATTGTAGCTGTAGCTGTAAGATGTTAATGAATCTACAACGGCAGTATCCTGGTTAAAGAGCATGTGTGAAGATGACTTGTGACAGAATGACATTTGGCTTGCCATAGCCCTTCATTACCACCCTGCAACTTTAATTCATCAGTGCTTTTCATGATGCTTTAGAAATAATTTTATGCAAATTAATATTCCAAGGTGACTTGTGCAGGATGTTCCTCGATGCTAATTAGAAACCATCAACTTGAAGTTGCTTTGACCTTTACAGATATTATGGCAAACTGGCAGTGCCTGCAGAATATGCAGCGATTTGGTTTCTTGTTTGTGTGTAATAAAGACGGATTAAATGTTAGATATCAGCTCTGAATTTCTAATCAGTAGGAATGCTATGTATATTTCCTGTTTTTACCAAGTTAACGAACTTTAATTACTCAAGAATATCAATCTGTCCAAATGGAGACGTTTTAGCCAGTTTTAGAAACTGGGGAGTGGTTTAGCAGAGACCAAGAGCTTTTGACCCCAACCCAGTCCACAAAGCACATGACCTCTTGCAAGCTCTGGCTTAGTCCTTAAAGGGCCCCATGGGCTAAGGTTTGGCCACCTGGTGGTCGTGAATAAGCTCCTCCCTAATACCCCGGGTGGGTATTAGGTATCATTGTCACAGGAGTCTTTTGAATTGCACTTAGTCTGGCCTCTGAGAATACATTTTGTCTTGGGAAATCTTACCTGGGACAAGTTGCCTTAGACAGCATAGCTGCTGGGATTACTTGGGCTTCAAACCCCCCCCCCCCCCCTTACATCATGCCCCCTAGGTGAGATGCTTCAGGCTTCAGTCATATTCAGGACCAAGGACACTGGAGAGACTGGCTTGTGAACACCTCGATATACACCCTTGATACACACACACACACACACACACACACACACACACACACACACACACACACACACACACACACAAAGCCAGGAAAGTAAGGGGATATGTAGGCTTGCAATGATCTACTTTGACTTTCTCGTGAAAATGATGCCCCTTTGAATGTTCTGATTACAAGCAAACATGATGCTTAATTCTTATAGTACAAGATGTATAAGTCTGATGGGACATATAGTACACAAGCACTGACGGTTGCATAGAGCAAAAGTAGATACCAAAATTACGCGTAATCTCCCAGGGAGGTTTTCTGCGGTTGTTTTCAAATGTTTTTTAAACTTTGATGGTTGTTCGCAGACCTCCCTCGCTCTCTTTCTCCCACTAGCTACACCTCCCTGCCTCAAGCCTTCTGTTGCTCGGGCAGAAGAGAGAAATGGATGATGGAAAGAAATGTTCAACACAGCGTATCTGTGTCAGAGTTCCTGCTCAGGCATGGGAATGCACCCACATGCCCACAGACACTCACGGAAACACACCCACATGCTGAAACACAAACACACACACAAAGCTCATCTAAAGGGAAACAAAAATGGGAAAAAAAACCATGGAAGAATAAATTGCTTGATATTATTGGTCTATATATAAACTACAGGCTGTGGGTGCCTGTACGTGTGTGTGTTTTAAAGATTTCGCTCGAATGGCCTACATGATTATGCTTTCTTCCTTTGGGACCCTCAGTGAAACGTCTCCCATAAACAGAGTTATGTAGATTACTTCTGCATATTGCCACAGGAAACAGATCAATTATTTGATCTTGTTGCTCATGAAGGGAATCCATTCATTGAAATTCAATAACTGTTTACTAAAACACTGAAGAGAAACGTGTAGACTTGCAGATCAGACAGCAGAGCTGGGCGTGTAATGAATGTTTAAATTAGGTCACCCTCTCCATCCCATCTTCAGTGCTCCTTTCTGTGTAATAAAGCAGAATAGTATCTAACACATAACAAGCCTCCCCTTCCCATAGCATTAATCCGTGTGGGCTCTCTGTTTTCTGAAGAGCATAAACGTGTTGGAGGACGTTTCTCAGTGTTATGTCACTTTTCCAGCCATCTGCCACTGTGAAACCTTTCTCTTTTGGTGCTGTAAAGGAAGATGAAGCTCCTCCAGCACATCTCTTCATTTAAAATGAATAAATGCAAGTCTGCTTGACATTATCGCATAAACTAAAATAGCATTTTAGAAGCTTTCGGTTAAAAGCACTCAACATGTTAAGCATCTTTTGCTCTGTGTGTAGTTGAAGTTACATTATATGCAGGAAGTTAAAGCAAGAGTTTTGTAGATGGCATGTTTGCCTTGCCAGGTGACTCCCTGAAGTCTTTACACAACAGCGAGTTTGCTCAACAGTCAGCTGAGACTGCGGGAATCCACTGCACTCATTAACTGGTCTCCAAGATGTTGTTACAGCCAGCACATTTACAAGTGACTAACTTCTCAAAGACATGTGCAAGGTGCCCATCAGTGTCTATGGCACGATGCATGGGGTTATATCAACAGTGAAGCACGTTGCACTTCCAACTTTGTTGAGGATTTCATGATGCTTCACTGAAACGCAGTGAGTAGTGCTAAGTATCAATTTTCAGCTTTTAGGGTTTATGTTTATGTGATGTAAGACTAAATAAGCGAATCAGAAAGTAAAAATAAAGGACTTTGTGTAAAATCCAGTATTTTGTCAACCCATCTGTCCACCACAGCATCCTGTCTACATGTTACACTTGTGTGAAAGTCATACTTCATGTGAGTTTCTCGTGAAGATGAAATATATATGAACTACATGAAGTATAAGTTTTAACAAAACTGCTTTTCTTGAAATGGCAGAGAGCCTGTTCACTTAGTAATCCCATTGCACCAAATTTGGCTGCATTTCAACTTCAGGGAAGACTACGTTTACTGGAGCTCCATAAAACCCCATTTATTATGGACTATCTCCATAATAAATAAATACATTTGAGATTTGGGCTTCCTGCCTGATTTTCTTTTAAACCTACACTATTGATATCACTAATACGACAGCAGTTCAGCAGTTTACTATTACGGCAACATAAGGTATTGTGTAATAATGTACCCAGACCCCATTTTGTTCATTAACAACACCTGATAGATGAATGAAAGAAGGCGTGCCATTTTTCTTTTAAGCACACCAAATGATTGTGCTCCATTTGATCACTTATGTGCATTTTAAACCTCTGGTAGTAGATCTCATGGTAAGCTAGAAAACTGAGCTTTGTAACATGTTTTATGCGGCAAGAAAAGAGAAACGTGGGAAAAGTCCAGTAATCCAAACAGAGATGTAATGAAGAAACACAGTGAAACTCACCAGTTCGACACAACAAGGAACATGGGAAAACTGAAAGCTTAAATATGTAATGAGGGGAGGTCCTTTTCCATCAGGTGGAGAGCAGCTAAAAATATGAGGGCAGTGTTAGCCAAGGAGTACAAAACTCAGTGTAGCGGTTAACATAATTTATTTACAATAACACAAGAGTAGACCATTTCAAAAAATGAAAAAACTAACGGCGAGCTAGATGTCCCACTTACACAGATGACATGCAGCAGTCTTGAAACAAATGCTCTAGCACCAAACATCACAGAAGTCACTCTTCACCAGTCGTAACACACTGGGAAAGGCCTTCTTACTGGTTCCAACTCCTCCACCACATCCAGCACCAGTTCCACAGACAATTCCAGGGCCAATCTCATTGGCATCCATCTGGCCAATCCATCCTGTTGCTCTTGTGAAGCTCTGCCATCGTCATGGTTGTGCCACCTCTGCATATGCTCTGTGCCACCTCTGCATATGCTCTGTGCCACCTCTGTCTGACTGCCCTCACCTCCCATCTTTTATGCAGCACTAGCAGGTGCAGATAATTTGTTTTGATTAAGGTGTGGGTAGGAAGTAAAAGAAAAACTTCAAAATAAAAGCATGCATGCAAAATGTATACAAAAAACATGGTATAAACTAAACCACTAAAAAACACAGAATAAAACATTAAAACTACTCCTACCCCAAAACAAATACAGACAAGGTAAAAGGGATAGAGGAAACAGCGGGGGGAAACAAGACATGGGTTAATTGAATAGAAAAAAAAAACAAGGGGAAGAAAAAGTGATAATGTCCCACTGGGGTCCACAAGACTAGAAAAACAAACAAACAAACAAACAAAAAAAACAGGAAGTAACTAAACACCAAGCACACATAGAGACTTAACAAGACAGTTGAGGCAGCATAACTGAAATGTAACCAACCGGAAAACTCTGAAGTCCAGCACATAATCAAAAACAAACAAACCTAGGAAATCATTAATAAGCTGTAATAATTATTAGCTCTCAGCTGGGGTCCTTTCTGAAGATCTGCTTTGACTTTGTAGTACTCTGTTGTTGTGGTTGAAAAACAAGGATCTCATCACATGATTAATTTGTTCATTTATATTTTGTTAATGTGCAAATGCTAAATAGTAAAACTTTCTTCAAGTAAAATAAGAAATTGTTCGTGACAGCCACAAAAACCGCTACAATTTGCTCCTTGTCTCACTGTCCCTGAAGCTGCAAACCAGCTCAGCCTGCCAGCAGAGGCTCCTCATGTTTTGCTGCTGATAAATTTGTCCTTCGCATACAATGCAAGTCCATCTAGCAAGCATTTAGGCTGCAGCTTAAGAGGAAACTAATCAGCAGCTCTCTATATTTAAACTCACATTTTCCTTTTTCATTTGCAGTGTTGTTTTTGTTTCGGGCTGATCTGCGAGGGCAAGCTAATATTGCACAAACCTCCAGTTTTCAGTTGCAGATTTACAGGAGCTCACACTGCAGTCACTTCTTTTTTTTCCTGCAAAGAGCGTCTGTGTGCTGTTTACTGGAGTATAAATGAATAATTAGAACTTGTGCATCTGTCTCATCTTGGGAGAATATCTCGCATTTTTTGATGTGTTCTATGTTTATCATCGCCTCTTCCTGTCTTCTCCCTCACATACATACAATCTGCTTTGAAATGCTTATTTATTATTTATGTTTTAACAGCAATGAAGGTCATATTTTATGCTTCGCAGCTTCTGCTTTGCATAAATCTGATATTTTATAAATGTCAGAATAGCACAAAGTTATGCAGAGATCCAGACTCATGTACCCTGGTTATGATTCTGCTTGTTCTTATACTCTCTGCTCTTGCCCGGGTTCTTCCTTTCCCTGTTGCCTGCTCCTTCCTCACTGTTCTGCTCTTTTTCACCTCTCTGTGTCTCACCCTCCACTCTCTCTCCTGCCCTTCTTCAGCTCTTCTTCTGTTCCTCCATACAGCTTTTTTTCTTTGATCGCTCTCCATTTGTTTCTTTACCCTCCCACTCAGCATACTGACACAGCTGAAGGGATCTCTCTCTCTCTCACACACTCTGTCTCCCTCATTGCTCTCATTCTTCTCTCTATCTGTCTTTCTCCTTATTTGCCTCCCTCCGTCTCTATCTTTACCTCCCTCCCTCACTCTCCCTCCTTTCCTCCCTCCCTGTCATCCTCCTCCCTCGCTATCTCTCCATGCACACTTGATTCATTTTACACATTACGGAAGCATCCATCATTTTTGCTCTGTGGAGGAAAAATCTCTTCTTTTTTTCCCCTTTTCTTTTAAAAAAACAAAAACAAAAAAACAACCCGCAACAGTATTTTCCACTTCTCTTCTTTACGGCTGTCTTCTCTTTCCCAACTCCTACACTCTCCTGTGGATCCAATCCTAAAGCTGGAACCAATATGTTTTATTTTCAGCTGGTCATCATGGCAGGGACCGTTCTGTTGGCGTACTACTTTGAGTACACGGACACGTTCCCCGTGCACATCCAGGGCTTCTTCTGCTTTGACAAAGCTTACTCCAAGCCGTACCCAGGACCAGAAGAAAACAGCAAGGCTCCACCTGTCCTCGTCTACTCTCTCGTCACCGCCATACCCACTGTGACGGTGAGTCTGTTTTCAACTTAAATTTAAAAAAAGATACTTCCACATGTGACCATCCTGCACGCACGCACACATATCTTACATGAATATACATGACAGTCATGCACACAACATTCACCCACAGCATGTGAAATAAACACGCACATGGACAGTACCTCCTCATCTACACGTGGTGTTTATGGATTAAAACAGGGTAGCGATGCGTAGGTGTGCGTCCTCGTGGACTCGCAGCTCAGTTTGTGTGGTTGCGTTCTCTGTAATAACCATGGCAACGGGCACTATATTTGTCCTCCACAGAGCAGTCAGAGATAGCTACAGTGTGCAGAAAGTCTGTCCTTATTTCCACATTGCATTAAAACAGAATAAAACATCACCTCTGAGTGGTCTGACTTATTTAGGTCTGCAAAGCACAGTTTCATTATTTTCACCTGTTACTTCAATATGCATATAGAAGCATCTTCAGTAACTGAGTAGAATTGAATACTGTCAGTCATAATACAGCAGATCAGACCAATCAGTGTTAAAGTGCTTTTAGTAATTATCTTTAGGAATTTATCAATTTTCATTGGCACTCAATCAGTTTATAGTGGCTATAATTCATGTAATTACTCCAAGTTAATCACAGCATGCACAGTTTCTCATCAGTAGATTTGAATATCATTAATAATGAAACATTCACATCCTCATCAAAGCTGTGCATCCATGACTTCTGTCTCTTAGGGACTACTTCTTTGATGCCCTACAATTAATTGGCAGTAGGAAACACATATTAGGGCAGTGCACACATAAAAAAAAAAATCCTCCACACATACTTTATAAACTTACATATATCATTAGTTGGCCTGTTTTACTTATGTATCACTTGAACATTATTGTGTGTAAGTGATATTTAGGTTGAGTGAGACTTTACCACCAGTTTAGGAATCATCCAAAGTTGACATGCATATCACAGATGCACAGGTGGAGCCTAGCGTGTGCTCTAATGCTTGCAGGCACCAAGCGTCGGGGTACAGAGTGGGAGCAGAGTGGTGTGATTTTGCCTGGAGAAGGGAAGCGGCTTTTTTAAAAGTCAGAGCATCTGTGTTCTCTTTTTCTGGAAGATAACGCTCTATCCCACAAGTCTTCCTTTAGTAACAATGAAAAAGGCAGACATTTAGCTAACTTTTCCCTCAAATTTGACTCAGACTTTTAGCTACAAACACAACATGGACTAGCTCTTTCAAGTGACCGTGCAAACACTTGTTTTAACAAAGTATCCATATCTCGTGTGTGTGGATTCTATCTTTGATAGCTCAAGATTCTTTTCAAATTCACCAGAAACTGTGCAGATTTTTCTTTTTTCCCTTTAGGCCCTCTTCTCTTTTGCTGCTCTCTCTTTTCGTGTACACTTGCTGCTTTGTCTTGCCCAAGTTAAAATATTTAAAACAGAACTCTGGAGATTAACATTTAGTCCCTCCATTAAATGAGGACTGAGATATTCTGACATCTAGCCCTTAGTGTGACTGAATCTCCAGAAATGCTGACACCTACACTTTCTATAATGAATATAGGAAGGTTTTTTTGTTCCATTAGAGTCCATTTATTTATTAGAATAACCCAAGTGAAAGCCCCAGATTTAATTTTTTTGACTACACAACACTCCTTCCAGAGTCACTGAAGACATTTTACTGCAGTTTTTGTGAGATGAGAGATACTCCCTTTGATAAACAGTGAAATAGCTTGAGTGCCCCTAGAAATGTCTTTGCATAACTTTGCACAACGTTTCAATGAATCTGTCACATGCAGGAATGTGTTTAGTTTAGTTCTCTCTAAGATAAGGCATGTGTTGCACTGACACTCAGGGCAGGTGCTCCTCTGGCTGACACAGCATTTAAGCAGCAAAACAAAATAGTGCACTACTGTAGTGAGATTAAATATGTCTGTAATGTAACAAAGAAATGCATTAGTCTTCTTAGATTCAGAGTTTTCATCCTACTTTCTAATCCAAAAATTATGCCACTTGTGTTGCATAACTTCTTCAATTATCTGCATAATGAGGAGATAAGAAAGAGAAAGAAAAGAGAGAAAGAAAACATCATGAGAGACATCAACGTGCGTGAAAAGGCTCTCTCAAGAATGTGATGGCAAAGTGCAAAGCTCTTTGGTACGTCTCTGTTTTCAGGAAAGCATATGCATTGATATGTAAGGATGGCAATTATGTAATAATGGATTTCAGGCGAGGTTGCAGAGCTGTGCTAAATAAGTTAATGAGCATTAAAAGATATTTTCTACACGATTAGTAAAGTCATACCTTACATGTCTTACAAATTAAAAAGTGATGTTTTATATATATTGTATTGTATTTTGTATCACATATAAAGCCAAATTCTGTTCAGACGAGGACGTCACCATTCAAAGTGATATAAAGTTCTGAAATGATGTTCACATCACATTTCTAAGTGCTACATGCTTAATATAATGCACTTTAACTAAACAACTCAGCTGAAGTGAAGTGAGGACCTGCTCAGCAGAATACATTTGTCTTCATCTACAGAGATATGTGAGGTCAGACAGTGTCAGAGGCATGACTCAGGAATCCAAATTTCATTTAAATCTCCTCTTACTGGCAATATGCTGAACATTATATAATTCATCTCACCATTAACATTTCACAGAATGTGTACCCTACCCTTCAGTACACGTTCCTGGAAATGGCTCTTTTCTACTGATCTACTGGAGCAACATACACTCACCCAGTACTTTATTAGGTACACCTCTTCAACTGACTGTTACCTAATCAGCCAATCATATAGTAGAAACTCGATGCATTTAGATGTGTGGACATGGTCGAGACGACCTGCTGAAGTTCAAATAGAGCATCAGAACAGGGGGGAAAAGGGCGACTACGCGTGATGGTTATGGGTGCCAGACTGGTTGGTCTGAATATTTCAGAAATTGATGATCTACTGGGATTTTCCCACACAAATATTTCTTGAGGTTCTCTGAGTGAAAAATGCCATGTTGCTATGAGAGGTGAATGGCCAGATTAATTTGAGCTGATAGAAAGGCAACAGTAACTGCCATGTTAACCAGCAGGATTACACAGCATGTCACAAAGCTCACATCATCTCAAACTGATTTCTTGAACACGACAGCGAGTTCACTGGCCTCAGCTCTGCAACTGTGTGATGCTATTGTGTCATTATGAACCAAAGTCTCTGAGGAATGTCTCCGGCGCTTTGTTCAGACTATGCTGCGAATAATTAAGACAAATAAAATATTTAGAGTTTTCAGCTGTTTTAAGATTAAGCAGGTCTATTCAACACATCTGTCAGACCTCTGCACTGGTGTGTGACCATGAATTTTTACTTTTTTAAAATTAAGCCTTGCTTTCTCTTTTTATCTGTTTATTTAAGCTTGTTTTTTCACCCTGGAATACATTTTGGCTTCCATTATGGTTTTCTGCAATCTCACCCAAGCAAGGGTGATTGAATGACTAAGGCACTGGACTACAATCAAAAGCTCCAGGAGAGTTTTTTTTTTCATAATATAATTATTTATTTTCCATTTGTTTTTCTATCAAGTCCTTCACATATTTTTGTTAGAAAAATGGTAAGCAATAGCTAATAGCACACATTAGCCTTGGTGAAAATTTGATTTGCACTGGTTAAAACAGAGTCCACTCCATCTCTCTGACCCAAAAGTCTGTCCTGAAGCTGACGGTGCTGAAAAGCAGTGCAAATCTTGTTAATCTTAAACAACCTGTAAGAACTGAATAGCACACACACACCAGATTGTGTGTGAGTGTGTGCGGTATGTGAATGCTACACAATGCTAAAGGGACACACAGAGAGGAAGTGAGAGGGTGAGTGAAATAAAGGCACTTGTGTGGTACTTTGCAAAAATGCTGTAGGTTTCAGTGCATCAGTGAAGGGTGAAGGTAAGTGTGTGGGAGGATGACGGCACACATCTCCTCCGCGGCCACTGAAAATCATTTTTGTGTGTGAAGATAGAAAACGGCGTGCGTGTGTGTGCTCGGATCTAAGTACTAGTCAGAGTAGCCGCAGGCGATCTCTATGACTTTCCACAACTGCAGATAATTCTGTTTTTACACACACAGTATTCAGTGCAGAGCATGTAGCATCCCGCGTGTGCAATACATGTAGCAAATGCATTACAGGTGACATTTCAGCACTCATTTTAATCATCACTCAAAGCTGAAAGAGCAAGGTGAAGTGCTATTTGAACCATTTGCTAATTACGTGCATGTGTGTGTGTATTTGAGTGTATTTGAGTGAATGGAGACCTTATGTGCACATGTTGATATCACACTGCAATCCATCCAGTGATAATTGCAGGCTTGGTGTGAGCTTTCACAGCACGTGGACACACACACACACACTCACACACAAGGGTGCGGCAAATGAATGAAGTTTTGAATGCGGAGGTTTATTTCTCCACCTTTTTTATGTGGGTCAGAGACATAATGCTAAATACCTTTGCCCTTGAGAGTTCTGTTCTAATGCTGCTAAATATAAGCCTCTCAAACTGTGTGAGAAGGCACAGCGAGGGCGCTCTTTGAGAGGAGAGACGCAGAGACAGAACGAGTTCAAAACGCACCAAATACAAACTACAACATCGAAGGTAGAGAAATGGCGAAATGAAAGAAAAGAAAATGAAAAAGAAGTGTTAGGGCAGCCAAAAAAGAAAGGAAGGAGGAGGGAAAGACGAAACAAGAGGTTCTGTTCCAAGTTTGTTTTCTGCTGTCTGTTAAACCTTGGGAAAAAACCTTCATGCATTATGCAATTCCATGTGACAGAAAGATGGGGATTGGGGCAAACCAGGGATATAGACCACATTATCCAGTCATGCCAGAGCTTATCAAGGGGGAGCTCTTGATGCATGAAAATCTGTATAGTGCTGTTTTTGCCATCACAGGGTCTGAAGTGATGAAGGGGAACAATAGTAAGAGTGGAAGAGGACTGGCGAAAGCAAAGTAGCTTTGAATAAATGCAGCATTCGGAGGAAGGAGATGGTCCTGCTTGTCAGATGTCTGGGTGTTTGCAGATTAGCGTGATGAAGCTGGAGAGACAGGATACAGTGCTTTATTTTTTAATTGTCAATTTCCTTTCTTTTGCTGTTTGATAATTATCTTTTTGTCACAATGAGTTATTTTGAGATATTAAAAGAGCTCCATCAGTGGAGCTTAACACCATAAAATGAAGAAATGGCATAAAAATTAAATGCCTTTCAAGTCTTTTAGTGTCAATTCTTTTGTTTTTGCCACTGGTTGCAATAAAAACACGAAATTAAACCTAGATTGTAGAGAAAACAACAAATCGCCAGTGCTTATATTTCCAGTCTGTGTGCTGGGACGTATCAGATTAGGACATTTGACAGATGACATCGTGACTACTGGTTAGTATTCTCAGTGACAAGGTGGCTACAAAAAAAGCCCTGCTGCTTATCATTTCAGAGAACATGATTTTGTCAAATGTAATGTTCTCACGCCTCTAATAAGATAGCTTCTCCCTCAGCAAACTATCTTTTTAGAGTTATTTCTGTCAAAGGTGTCAGACACAAAAGCTGAACTCCTTCCCTGCTGATCTTTTTGGGCTCAAAGTCATTAAATATGCTCTAACCTGTGAATTCTTTAGAAGACGTTTGCTCTCTGTAACCACAAACCAAACTCTTCCTCCTGTGGTAACATGCGGCTACATCACAACAGCCAATCTGCTCAATTAGATCTCAGAAAAGAGATGGAAATGTCAGCTGTAACTGCAGCCGGCAACAACTAGTCCTCTGTTTCTCCGTCATAAACACTTGTGGATGTGGAAATTGGTTTCCCTCTTTACTCCCAGCTCAGGTGTAGACATGCAGATTAAAATGGTGAAAGGCTGTGGGTGAGCCCAGCAACAGTGGAGTTCTCATGTATGAAAACGGTCCCCATCATACTCCTTGACAGAGCCTTTGTTATGCTAATGTTTCGAAAATTATGATGTTCAGAAAATCCGGGCTTTTCCTGTTCCCATTTATTGCCTTTCTCTATTCTATATTTACTTCCTATTGTTATTCTAATCAGACTTGTCATCTTTGACAAGCAGCCCAAAAGAAATCTGCTCGCACACATGCACACAAATGCACAGAAACATACAACTACATACTCATAAACTGTAAAGAAAAGCTGAAACGAGCGTCTTTTGTGGATCACGACGGCTCTGAACTCGTACTTTTGTACAGACATTTCGGATTGATTGCAGTCTGTATTTTTTGGACACTCGTGCACACATAAGCCTAACTTAACAAAATAATCATATACAAATTGACCAGAAGTTTGCATACTGCTAAGCCTGGGCACAATCCCTCATGAATAATGGAGTCACATATGAAAGACAGAAGAAGACTAAGCAGAGCCACTGGGTGAGAGGACAGATTTGAGTGTGACACTGAAACTCTTCCAGTATTTTCGTTCCAAAACCATGGATGTTGTAGTTGCTTGTAAAAGGTGCTTGTAATGCTGCCGTCACTGTATTTTCAGTGCTTATTGTTTGCACTCTGTAGTTTACTTGATTATGTTTGATTAATCTTGTGTGTTTCACTGCTACCTACTGTGTCTGTTGCCATGGTTTGCTGAATTGCAGTGCATGAGAGCTTTAAACTGTATATAACACATAGATGTGGACACTATGATTTCACCTATATTTTGTTTGTTAACTTTTGAAGCCTGTGGTTGTTGATTTTTCAGAGCTAGAAGTCACCACGTTTTGCTGACCGAGTGCATGTGAAGTTTTCAGCAAACTTGGTTAGTGCTTTCCATCCACAGACTGGAAGAGTGTGTATGTCAGATGAGTGTAACAAACAGCTCAAATGAACCAAACACCACTGCAGAGAGGCCCAGACTTGAATTACTGGAGGTGAAGCCTAGCTGACAACTATCAGGGGCCTGTGTCAGCATCCACCTGTCAGTCAAAGCAGTCAGACCCAGATAATCCATAACTTTAAGCCTTAGTTTAAACAGATGCATTTAAATTAAGGTTCCACCAAACCATTTTTTCCTAAAACAGGCTATAAATCTGTTTATTTATTTTAACGTGGGAATCTATGGGGATTGCATTTAGAGTCAGCCTCAAGTGGCCATTCAAATAATGTAGTTTTTGGCATTTCTGTCTTGGCTTCATTTTTCAGCCCCAGAGGTTAACAAAATGCTTTGACCAGTGTAATGTATGCCTTAGTAGCTTCATTTGTGAACGGGACCTTAAATATTTCCTGGGGCCCTGAGAGGCAGCAGCGTTTCTGGTGTGACTTAATGGTCACACAAAGCACACATAGCAGTGTCTGTTTGCGACAACAGTCATTTAGAGCTGAAAACGTGCTTATCAATGCTAGAACCAGGTTAAAGTGAAACAAAATTTCCTGCACACAGTCCAGTATAAATATTTTTCTGGTTAAAATGACTCCACAGAGATAAGCACAGAATATGAAGGCAAAAGCACAGAAGACATTCTTGCAGGGAACAGAGTGAAAGTGGCTGTACACTGATTAGGAAAATGATGGGCAAATGTGCACTGTTGGCATGTGTAGATGAGGGGGCTGGGGAACATTGGGAAAAACTCAGGACAGCTGCTTGAGGGTGAGGAAATGGCATGGTCTGGAACTACCAGAAGGACAAGAAGTAAGTAAAATCACAAAAAAATAGCCCTGTACTTTCTCCTTTTCATAGATCAGTATTAGAGAAGGTATTAAACTGTCAAAAGGTGTAATTAGACTGGCATTAATAATTGTGAAAAAGGAAACACAACCTTCTACATATCAGCACATAAAAAATTCACCTGGTTCTCACCAGATCTTAAAATTGGGTATGTACAGCCTCAGATGAACAGCAACAAATCACGCTGTCATTATTTATTTAACAAAAAATAAGCCAAAATGCAGAAGCAATGAGGAAAAATGGACATTTATTTATGCACAGCGCTCTCAAAGCCCCAACATAGCATTTCGTTGAGGTTTAAGTCGGCTATTGCAAAACCTTGATGTAGATTTACTGCCGTGCTCGGGATCATCGTCCTGTTCCATCACACAGTTATGACCAAGCTTTAGCTGTTGGATAGCGGTCCCACATTTTACTTTAGAACCCTTTGACATCATGGTTGACCCGTCGACTGCAAAGTGCTCAGGTCCTGTGGCTGTGAAACAATCTCAGATCATCCTCCCTCCATCACTGTAGTTAACAGTTGGTGTGAGGTGTTTGTGCTGATATTGTGTATTTGGGTTTTTGCCAAACATGGTGCGGTGCATTATGGCCAAGCATCTCCACTTTGGTCTCGTCTGTCCAAAGGACATTGTTTCTGAAGTCTTGTGGTTTTTTCAGATGCAGCTCTGCAGCTGCTGCCATGTTCTTTTTCGAGAGAACAGCGTCTCCTGCCAACACTTTCATACAACAGATTTTTTTTTCACATTTTTCTCCAGTTGTCAAGAATTTTAACATTTAACTAACTGAGGCTCGTAGTGTCTGAGAAGCAGCTCTTGTTTTGTTTTTGTTTATATCTTTGCAGTTTCTTTGAGCATTGCATGGTCAGACATTGGGGGTGAACTTTTTCCACTTGCAAATAATCTTTGTCACTCTAAATGATAAGTATACAATTATTTTGAAATGGCTCTGTCTCAGATGTCTTTCCTCCTTTACTATTGTATTAACACATACCTTCATTTTTCAAATCTAAAAACATAATTAAATGGCATTACTGTTTTATCTTAGTAGGCACTCATAAAACGACACATAACTACACAAATATTGGGGAAATCAGTTTATGTTTTATTTGTCTGGGAAAAAAATATCTGCCCATAAATTAAATTTTATGTCTTTAAAATCCTGTATCAGTTGGGCAAACACTGTTTCTGCGTTTGGTTTAGTTTTTTTGTTTAAGAGATAATAACAATTTAATATGTGATGTGATGTTGTTCACCTGAGGATGTATTTACCTAATTTTAAGACATGCAATGGACCTGATGTTTTGTATTGTGTCCTGATCCTTAAAACCTTTAAACTGACAAAGACACATGTTTAGTTAGCAGCAGGGTCTCCAGGACACTTATATGTGTGGATTGAACTTATAGAGAAGTCTTCCGATTTATAGATAATCCATTCTACTTCCTGTGCAACAGTTATCTGACTGTCACTGGGGAATTATTAGAATTATAAGCTACTTTTCATAATCTAAAGGGGTTTGCACTGGTAAAAAAAAGTTGTAAGCTGTTTGACCAGTGACCATCAAATCACAGTGTCTCGAGCCGTGTCTATCGCTCTTTACTTTGTATGTGTTTGTGAAGGAAAGATGGCGAGATCATTGCATCATCATGTGTATGAGGTGGAGCAGTGAAAAAAGGGCAGGGATAATAAGGGATAATCACAGCTTTATCCTGTCACTGCCAGTCATACTCGGTTGAGGTCTGAAAAATGAAGACAGCAGGGCCCATGCTGATACGCCTGACCAGCTATCTGCTCCCATTGTGATAGCCTGTAAGACATGGTCTAACCCGCAGATGAGAACCCTAATCCCCCAATATACTCGCACTCTGGTAGATTAGCTGCAAGGTCTCTTCCCACACTGAGCCAGGATCCCTCAGTTTCTTCTTAAGAGGACACAGATGGAAGGAAACTTATATGGGGAGAAGATTATGAGGATATGGAGAGAGAAATAAATAGAAAAAACAGAGACAAAGCAGGAAGAGGACAGGGAGGGGGAGACTCAAAGAACGAGAGAGATGAAAATGCAAAAGAATCAATAGAGAAAATAGGAAAGGAAGAATATTGGGGTCATAGTTAAAATCTTAGAGGATTGAGAGAAGGCAAGAAAGGACTTTTTTTTAAATTTATATCAGAGAAAAACAGTGAAAAAGGGAGATGCTTCTGGTAGCCTACTTTCTCCTCCACAAAGACCTGAGAAAGCTGGCCTATAAAAAAAAAGCAAAAAAATAAAAACAGATTAAAACCAGAGCTAGAGATACAGAGAAGGATGGAGAGAGTGTGGGTGATGATGAAGCTAAATTGTCATGGTTACCATTGCTAGTCTGTGTGAAGGCTGGCCGTGTATCTGCGTGTGTGTGTGTTTAAAGTAGAGCACTGGGCTTGCAGTGTCAACAGATGTCATGTGATATTTGCAGAAGCCTTATGTAGATTCAGTGTAATCCTTATGAAGGCTTTTTTCTTTCAATTTGCTTCTTTCCACATTAACCAACGGAGAGCCGTTTTCAGCATTACATCATTTTTAAACTGTGGATAATTGTAAAGGACATCTATCAAGACACGCGTTATAGACACAAACCGTAAATACATAGAGCAGGAATGTAGCACTGCATCAAATGTGAGTCACTCTGAGCATTTCACGGTGTAAATGGCTAAATTTACTGTTTTCTCACGATGTGCCCGAGGTGTTAGCGAAGAAAAGTCCTCGCAAATCTAGAACAAAAAAAAAAGGAAGGAATGGATGCATCGGTTTACATTTTCACACTCTGCCTCAAGCTTTACGTGCTTTTTATACGTCATGACGTCAAACCAACATTTAATGCTGCATCACTGATTCCTGATTGTTGTTACTCACGGTGCATCCTGCGAACGAGTGTGTGTGTCTGTTTTCTACGTATATTGTGTGTCTGTGTGTGATCTGATGTCTTTTTTTGAAGGAGCTCTCGTATATTTCTTTGCAGAGGGGCTGAGAAATTGAAAGTGACGCTTGACTGAACACCCTGGATACATCTGATGTTACAGAAAAACATGAGTTTGCAGGTCCTGCCTTTACAGACAAAGCTGATGATTAGATACCTGTTAACGGCTCCGTTGTCTTACAATACATTTCTAAAACAATTAGGTTTTCAACAGGCTGTTTGTCTCTGATGATTAAATAATAACGATCACCCTTTCATCCTTTTTGATGCTTGCTCGCATGTGAAGCAAGAATGAGTGTGAAGAGTCATGCTTACAAAAGCAGGCAAAAGCACATCCCACAATCAACTGTCACTCAGACCCAGGCAGTGTTTTGGTCGTTACTCAAGAAAAGCAATGAAGTACGTTGCATAATTAAAAGCAGAGAAAGCCACAAGTACTCGTTACGTTTTTGTTTCTCTTTAAAAGGACCTGAAACACGTACATAATAACCAGCTAACAATAGAAATCTGAGGCTACAGGCTCACACACCAACACAAATTCCTATCCTAATGAGGATACACATACCATCTTTTCTTCAGTTTTTACATATAAACACCAGCACAAAGACACTTCCTACAAAGCAAATTCCACAGTGATTCTTTAGGCTTCAAGCCTGACTGCTCGTCACTGCTTTTGTTACCTGTTGAAGTTCAGGCTCTAGCTGCTGGGCTGGGGTCAGCAGACACTCACCTTTAAAATCACTCTGGGTTTTTTGGCTTTCAGTCTTTAGCTGAGTTGAAGAAGGAAAAATCATGTTTGTTTGATATTTTCTTTTATATGTATCCGTCTGGTGCAGCTTTGTAACACAAATAGTGATATTGATATAATGGTAATGTGATTACTGTATTTAGTACAGTAACTTGCTACATTATAGCCTTACTGAAAAATGTCATGTGATTAGCGCAATGTGTGACTGTGTATCACGTTCAGTGTTGGGCAAGTTACTTTGAAAAAGTAATTAATTATAGTTACTAGTTACTTCTTCAAAAAAGTAGTAACTGAGTTACAATATTCTACAAGTAATTAATTACTTGAAAAGTAACTATTGCGTTACTTTAAAAAGACATTTAATCCTCTGGGTTCCAGGGTATAATTGGCTTTTTTAACTGCTTTTGATTTTCCCTCCACATTTCACCTTTAAAAACGTTTTACTTTGCCTTGTTTGATATCATCCTTTTCAGCACAACCTCACATGTCTGAATTTACAGTTGTGTTTTCAGTTTGACATACTGTATTAACACAACTGATCTAAAATCTGACAAAAACATAAAATCAGAGTAGAAAAAGGTTTATTTTTTACTGTAACAACCACAAACATGTTTAATGAATCATATTTCATAACTTTAAATGCAAATATAAATTGTCAATTTTAAAATCCTATGCAGTTATTAGCAAGTTATTTGCATCCATTTACCTTTTACCTTGATTTTCTAAATAACCATTTCAAACTATTTACAGAACAATCTGCTGTCCTGCATTCAATAAGATGCCACACAAATTATTTGTGCCACTCCAAAAAAATTATTTCTGTCCACTATAAAGGAGAACATCACAGCCTGATACCTGCAGGTCTGACAGCAGCAGGTGTATCACTCCTTTTTCTACCTGGAGACAGCAGTCGCCTCATTGTTCTGACACACAACACAAAACTATCCACAACACTACACACTAACTACACAAGACAACACATTAACTACACACTCCAAACACACTAAACACAAATCTCTCACATCTCAAAACTCTCTCTCTCTCCGTCACTCCTAAAACTTTCCCCGTTTTTTTCTCTCTCATAAGCAGAGTGCTTGCTATAGCGCTGTCCTTAGACAGTAAACGCGACTAAGCTATTGAGGAAAAAACCAGAGTCATTTTATCATGACTCTGGTTTTACATGGCCTATCAACACAATTTAAAAACTGGTATATATCACCTTGTTGCTTTGTCTTTAAGTGGTCATGTGACTTAGGTGTTGTGCTAGAAAGTGATCGTGATTACCGGTGGCGGGAGCACACGCAGCTGCTTAAAGCTGTAGCGTCCAGATTACTTACGTAGTCAGCTACCTCCGTGCAACTGATATAAGATGCGGTAAGCTGAACACAGCTTCAACCTTCTGTTTGTTGAAAAACAGTAACGGACCGCATTTTGTTGTTAGTAACTGTAACGGCGTTGTAACGATAGGAACAGTAATTAGTTAGTTTACTCGTTACTGAAAAAAGTAAAGCCGTTATTCCCACCACTGATCACATTACACCCAAAACTGGTCACAGAGAGCCCAAAAACGCCAATTAAGATCATCTCAGCTTCTTGATTTTGTTCCCTCACTTCAAGCAAACACATTCATGTTCTCTTTCCTGTGCCACCTCTGTTTCCCTGGATGTCCTTATAACTTTTTCAACCTCTAGTTGTCAGGGCTGCACATCAAAGACTCCACAGCTACTCCCTGACTCGCAAAGTCACACTAACGGGTTTTGCTGTGCACAGACACCTACACATATGTGCACAACACATGAATAAATGTGCCTATTCTGTTTGGAAAGTTGTTTGGTCTCTGTGACAGGAGAGGGCAGTTTGTGACACTCATTCATCATTTCTCTTTTTAGTGCCCCTCTCTGCTACCCCATGTTCTGCCCTCCACTATCTCCGTGTCGTCTCATTCCCACACCCTGTTGCGTTATCTCTCTTCAGGTATTTTTCACACAAATGCCTGCCTGTATCCTGCCATCTCCTCTCACTACCTGAGATCTCTTTTATCCCTCCCTGAATAGTCCTACAAAAAATAAATATGGCCTAAAAAAAACCTCAGCAACTGCCTCCAGAAAACAGCCAACATCTGCTCAAAACTAACTGACTGCCAAGTCAGATTTTCACATTGCTTCAGTGGATTTTCAGTCCACCAAGACTGTGTGAATTAAAGTTAATGTTGGCAGGACTCAGACACCTGTCTTGTGTACTTATGTTTTCATACTGTTACAGCCTAGCCTTGCTCATTTGGAGTCTCCTAAATCAAATCAAATCAGTGCATGTTGGAATTTGTTATACTATATCCCACTTTTGCATGAATACATATGGTATGTGTTGCCTCAAAAATACCTTTCAGATAGACCTCATGATGGCTTTGAAAGCAACCCATAAACAATCAGATTGATTTTCAATCAACATAATGGCACCAGACACCTAAAACATGGAAAGCAGGTTATATTTTGCTTTGGGCTGCATGCTGGCAGTCTGGCAGCTCCCAACCACATTGTTCTGATCTTAACAAATTCATTGAACCTCACAAATACTTTCAAATTACCCAACGATGCTTAGCACCATTAAAGTCAGATTACTAGCTTGGAATCAGTTGCTTTGTATTTTTGAATGCTGTTTCACCTCATTACCTTCCTCTAAACTGGAACCTCCTCACAAACCTTGTCACCTGCTTTACTATCTGTTTGTCTGATAATAATATTTCACCCTTTTCATATTTGCACCCCCTTCTTTTTTTCTCTCTCTCTTTTGGCTTGGTTGACCATATGTGTGTCCTTGTGGTTGAGTATTTGCTATTGCTAAAAAGCAGAGATTACGAAATGGCGATGTCTTCTATGGATTTAACTTGGATTGCTGTAAATGCGAGAGGGTATTTACTGTTGCTGCTTTAGCAGAGTTTTGAAGTTTCACAGAAATTCTGCTGACATGAAGTTGTTGTCAGAATCAAATCATGCAGACAGAAGATCTTGCTGCTTGATTATAAAGCATTTTCAGCATTTTCAAGCTTTCTCTATGTATTAATGTCATTTATACTGACAGCAAACTGTGTGTTTTCAGTATATTTTTCCATACATTAACTTTGTTTCAGCTGTTTTTTTTTACATTACAACTGTTCAATTGCATTTTACACACTCAGTACTGGCTGCTATCACTGATACACTGGAAGCCTTGAAATACTTCTGTGTGACAAAAGTTAAATCTAGAGTGTGGTATTGTATATATGTAAATAAGCATTGGGTATGTGCCAATCCTTGCTGAACAATTTCACACAATGTTGAGTAAGTCTATCAGCATCAGATAAATCTCTCTGTATTTATTTATTTATTTTTAATATAGTGCAGTTTTAAATTTTGTGTCTGCAGTTGCATTTCCGATGTGGTGCACCTGCCGAATGCTGAGCAACAATTCAACCAAGGATTTTTCTCCATGCTGGGCCATCCTGTTCATACAAAGCACCAGACCGCTCATTCTGTAGCTTAGCTCAACTGGTTGATGTAATAAGTGACAGACTAGTTATAAATATCAGTGATATGTTCATCCGTGCCTGTGTGTGTATGTTTTACGGTAGCGTGTATTTTTTCACCCTAAATGTTCCTACCTTGCAGCGTTTAGCTTTGTCTGGTTTAAGAGCCTTTTCTTTTTTTTTATTGCTGATATAGAACAAATGCAACAGCCCATCAGGATATTTGTAAGTGGCCTGACTGTCCATTTCATGGCCACATTCATAGTCTGGCACCCTTTACATCAACAAGTAGTGCAGCAAAATAAGCGGTCTGCTCGTTTGCATGAGCAGCCTGGGATGGAGGCATATTGCTGAATTAATGCTTCAGTGTTCCTGCGGAAGAGAAGCAGGCAGACAGTTGGTTTGTCCATCCATGTCCATCTTTAGTGTTCGCTCACTCTCTGAACTGACTATGCAGCAAGAGATTCGTGCTGACATAGTCGTGTGCAATGTGTGGGTTCTGAAAGAGCTCTGAACTCCTGTTTGCAATGTGAAAGCTGGGCAAGGTGACCGGTCACACCTGGGCAAAACAACCCTCAGAACACAGTGCAATGACCCACCCAGTGCTTCTTTTGTTAGCAAGCAAAGACTGGTTTGCCTGAGCTGAAGAGGAAAGGAATCCTATTGGTGAAGAAGGATTAGGGTACGGCACTGCCAGATTTTTAGAGCCTATGGTGAAAAAAAATAGGACTTTTTACTGATACAAGTAAAAAAAAAGATATTTGTGAGTGAGAATTACAGTCTAAGAGAGAAAGTGATCGACTGCAAGGATAAGCAAAAGCATGCACATGTGTTGCACACCACACATTTAAACCTGTGATAATATTATTAATCCTTTATTTACTATTTAAAAATCTCATTTCCAAGAGAGACCTGGCATCACTCTTTCAGTGATTGTTTTTAACGTCGCTCTTAATGATCTGTTATTGTATATTTCTCACATACTGGTACAGAATATTGTATTTGTTTTAATTGTTATGTGGTGCATGTGTTTTTGAATTTTCGCTGCCATGATGCCAGGTCTCTCTTGGAAATTTGATTTTTAATCTCAATGAGATTCAGTAAAAGCACAGTGCTAGTATATTATCAACAACCAACAACAGGTGCCTATTTACACAGCTAGCAACTACCATTAAAAAAACAACATTAGCATTCATTTGAGGTAATATACTTGGCAATATTAATTCCATTATTCATTCTCTTTTATAACTGTTTAATCTGAAAGCATCCGGTGTCCATTAACTACTAAGAGAAATATGTGGCTCTGTTAAATGCTGGACTATGTAAACTGAGTGACATTTTTAACGCTTTTGCAATCCAAAAAAAAAAAAAAAAAGTCACACAGCACTTTATTCTGCAGACTCTAAGCACTTTATCTATCACGCACACATGCACAAACATCAAGCTCATGGATGTATCTGAGGCAGTTTCGTGTGCAGTATCTTGCCTGGGGACTCTACAGAATACATACTGGATGAGCTGGGGATCAAACCACAGATTTACTGATTAGTCAACACCTTGCTGTCTCTCCTGAGCCCATAGCTGCTAACTGTGTGCCTGCTGTTTGTAGCTGAGCAGGCTGAATACGGGGAATGTTTTTTTTTTTTTTGCATCGTTGGAAATGTTGGAAAGCTATGACAATGAGACAAATACAAATTAACTCTGTATTCCTGAGGGGAGCCCTCTCAAACTGCAAACAATCCCCATGTCTTTTTATTATAAAATATTTACAAGTGTAGCTTTGATATATGTGCTGTGATAATAAGGTACTGTATATTGCTATGTTTCAAACATACCTTGTTCAACAAAATTAAGTGAATACTTGATCATCACAGTGTTACACAAAACTTCATGGATGTCAGTCTGTTCAGTTAGGAAGCAGAAACCATTGTGAATCCATTTTATCTCCTCCCAGTGCAAATGAAAGTGACTGGACAAGCTACAAGACAACCAAAAAGGAAGTGGTTTAGCAGGAGATGTGCCATTACATGAGTAGAGCTGGGGTGACAGAGTGGCATTAACCTGGTAGTAGGACCAGTTTCTGCTCCTTTGTGCGAGGAAAACAAAATTGCTTCCAGCAGGCTACTAATGTGCATGTTCCTAATCAGACTCTGAGAAATAGTCTTTATGAGGGTGGCTAACAAGTGCTAACATCCTTAGTGGGTCCTGTGCTCACACTTCGCAGCTCAATCAGCATTCACCAGAAAATCCCAACACTGGTAAGTCTGCTGCTGGTGCTCTGTCCTTGTGTTACAGCATGTGTCCTGATAAAACTGCCACACTCTTGAGACTGTGCTGCAACAGTAGCAAACCTTCTTGCAATGCCACATATTGATGTGCAGTCCTGGTGAAGCTGGACTACCTACTGATTCCTATAAAGAGACTTCTTTGTTAAAAGCTGGGGAAAACCAAGACTACTTTTAAAATTTCCGTTCAGAAGTTTCACTGTGATTAAAGTCAGGGTTTTGTGGAGCAGCAGGAAGTTACTTTTAGCGAGGTCAGGGTGGGGGAAAATGATTGAAACCACATAATTCTGATGACAGCAGGAGACATGTAGGGGATAACAATTCAGTTGGAAACCTTCCTGCGAATGTCAGTGTGAACACAGCTTTGGAGTAGCTGAAAAAAAATTAATGATAATGGAGTGGATATGGCAACCACTTCCCTAATTGGTGTGCAGTCTTGATTTTCTCACAGCGAGAATTAGGGGGAAAAAACATGGCAGAGGAAGGGTAACAAGCCCATTCAGTTGTTAGCTGTAGCTGCAGCTTTGTATGAAACACCACACTTCCTACAGCACTGAACATTGCACTGCTATCACATCAGAAATGAATAATTTATTTAAACGTAAACCTTCAAATACATGCTTCAACAAGTGTCCTCCACTCTGTCTTCCCACATGCCCTTCAGCCTAACTGTATTTTATTTTCCTTCAGTTTGATGTTGCCTTCAAGGGATCATCAAGAAACTTGAGTTCAATGCTGTGGAATATAAATAAGATAGCAGACACATAAATTCCTGAATTGTTTTTGTTGCTGTGCAATCTGAAAAGCTATGTAATGTTTTAAAAAAAATATAGAGGTGGGTCTGTAACAAAGATTTTCTGAGGCGTATACTGACAAATCAGTATTCATTAAGTAACACTGTTTGTGTAACCTCGGTATGCTGTCTGAGTAAGCTGTGCACGATTAATATTCCCTCAGTAATTACACAAAATGTCATTTGCTGTTAGAAATAAGAAAGAATTAAACCAGGTGGTTGTTTGAGTGGAAATTTGTATCGTCTTAATTAGGATATTTGTTTGTGCATTTTCACTAAGTATTCAGTTGTGAGGTGGATTGTCTTGAACAGATGTAGTTGTCCTCTTACCAGAAATGATGGTTGTGCTAGTTTCTGCAGTTTGTGAGCATTTGTGAAGTTAGAACTGAATTCTTCTGAAGTGAAGATGACAATTTAACATTAATGAATAAGAAAAAAACACGTGTAACATCAGTGGCTAAACAGAAAATGCCAGCTGGAGGCGTGGACGGATATTTATTGTGTTACACTAGATTCCAGCATGGTGACCTTTAAAGACAACGAAAATGTTATAATTGTGAATGTATTAGTGATTAAGATGATGGTATTCTAATTTATTTAATCCTTTCAGTGACTTGATAGCACCATGATTTGATTTGATCTTTAATTGTAACTACTTGTCCTTATTCATAAAAAAAACATCCATCCTTTAGGTTTACCAGCTTATTACTGAATGTCACAAACACACCTTTTAGAACAGGTTTCTGGAGGTCTGAATGTGCACGACACATGTGATGTTCTGTGAGCCAGCACAACCACCTTCAGTGTTGTTTTTTACAGTTAGCTCAGTGTTACATGCTCTTTCCTTGTACTTGTTTCCTCTATCCACTTTTCCTCTTTTCTGCTCCTCTCCCTTACTTATCTCTTCTTTCTTTCTCATGGCATGATTGATGACTGGGATAGCGGTCCTGGTAGTCTGTTTTTCTGCAGCTTTACTTGTTAGTTTAGTTTTCTTTCTTCAGGGCAGGGGTTTCTGGGTCCAAGACCCCATTGTTTCTCTGGCCCAAACCCATTTCACCTTGATTTTTTCTTTTTTTTTTTAACGCTCTTTCTCTCTCCATTTAAATAAAAGAAATCTTTTGGTCATGGAGATAAGTTGATGGCCGTAACAGCTGCTGTGTCCTGCTTCTACACGCTGAAAGTTTTTGCTACATTGTCAAGATGGCAACCATTAAGGATTAGAAATGTATACTGCTCCACTATGACAATTAGTCAGTCCACCATTTGTGTTCTCGTAGAGTACTTAATGTAGCCATATAATTGTCAGCGCAAATGCGCGTAGGACCTTAATGGTGTGAGCATAAGTATGGAATTATGAGATTCGAGACACAGTGTGTGTAATATGTACAAATAGGGATGCAGCTGTCTTCTGTGGGGTTTGCTGAAGTTTAAAAATGGCCAAATAACGTGCTGAACCCAATTAGCGCATGCTGTTCTTTATAAGGTCTGTGTCACGCTGCTTACACATCCTGCTGCCCTGCAGAGATGTCTTCCTTTTTGTGGTCGTGCTAGTGGCAGCCAGAGCACTCGTAAACCACACACGTGGCATGCTTCCTTGATTTGTTATAAAAATAAAAGCAAACAAAAGAAAATCTTTTTTGCACTGCACACTAGAAAGAAAGCTGCTAAAACTAATTTGAGAATTGTAGATTGAGCCTTTTGATAGTTTTAATTATGTTGTTACAGACCTCTTTAATCTGTAATCTCAGCTTCACAATGATTATTTGCCAGCACCATTTGCAAGTCTCTTTGCCTCCTGCCTTGTTGGCTGCTAGCTACTGTATCTATCATCAGTGGTGCTGTCTCCTCCGGTCTTCTACATATTCTCCCCACACTCACTTCACACAGCCAAGTCACAGGAATACATTAGAAGAGTTTTATCATGATTCTACTGTAGAAACACTACAAAGGTAGTTCCTTGTGATGGCTTAAATCTATGTATTGCCTTGCAACCTAAATAATTACCTCACTACACATGTTCCTGTCAGACAGATGCTCTCTTTCAGTTTTATAGCAACACCCAAGTTCAGTTCAGAGAATCAAAGAAAGACTGCTTTCATTTCCTCTTCTCTAAAGCTCTGCCACGGCCTCTGTGGATTCTGACCATATTTTTTAAACCAAATACAAGAAAGCCTTTCCTTTGTAGTGTTGCTTTCTCAGTGAAACTCACTGTGATCCAAGTTTTATGACCACCAACAGAGGCTTGATAGAGCTTTTTAAGTTTGGGCATCAGACACAAATTTACATGTAACTGCTTTACCTGTTAAACTTGTATTTCTCCATGTGGAAAAAAAGAGTTTTATATATCAAGTCAACATCTCTGCCTCAGTAAAATGACAAGAAGCTTGCACTATGAGACAGGTGGGTGTCACCTCAATCTCTGCAGGAGACATCACAGGATAGGATGAATGAGTACAAGTCTCTGCCTGAAAGCAACACAACAGGGTGAAATCTGCCATGTGCACACATACATGTCAAGTCAGTCCACAAGAGCTAGAGAAAATCCGGACCCAAAGAATGACCATAACACACTTACATACATAACAAAACTTTATAAATAAATAAATACTGAATAAATATGTCATACAGCCATCAAGTCCACAGAAATGATGTGCACATAAGGTCAGTAACTGACAGCAGCTCCAGTCTGACACATAGCTCTACCTACCCACACCTGTCACTCACTCTAGCATCAGTACCGGTACTCAGTTCTGAAAAATCAAAACTTTATCGTGCATCCTGAGTCAGATTTATCTTATGATACTTGTTTTAAAAGATTTTTTAATTCTTTATCTATTATTCATCTATTATTCAGTCACACGCCAACTCTTCTGATGTAGATCCAGGATCACTTGCACTTAGCACTATACAATTTACTATCATTAAATGGATTTCCTCGATAGCTCAGAGCGACGGGATAGCAAACATTAGGACTGCTTTGAAAGGGAAAAATTTCCACTAAGAAGAAAAATGCCTGGGACTAGAACTCTCTTCAGGCAAAATGAATTTACACTTTTTGCTGAATTAATCTCGATAAATAGTTAGAACTCTGTAGTAGGTCGTCTTCATTTTCATGCTAAACTTTGAAGGTGATCGCAGGGATGCAGGAGCAACACTCACAACCTGCACACCCCTGCTGCATAGCTTTGCGGCACTCAGGTGACATTATGCTGCAAACAGATAATTTATGGTGGCACACACACTACTACATGTCACACCGAGTCCTCTATTGGTAATTCTTACTCCGTAACACAAACCCCAGCCTTCATCTGCCACACTAAGGGCAATGAGCTTTAGTGCATTAGCATCGTCCCACGCTTTTGGCCCTGGGCCACGCATATTGTATGAGCAGGTAACCTACATATACCCATGCTTCTGTCAGCGGAGGTCCCCTGATCAGACAGGTTCAGTGTGCAGAGTTTAATGGTATCCTGGAGTGTGTATTATAGTGTTTAGTCAATTTATTCTCCTGTCAAAAGAGATCAAGGTCGTGCTGCTTTGACTTAAAAGTGCTTTTCAAACAGCTGCCAGATGCTTGGGGTGTGCGCTCTTCAAATGAGTTTTGTAATGTAAAAATACTGATATATACAGTGATGGGTGATAGGGTGTGACCAGTGCGAGCTAAAGCGTTTGCTCATAAATTTTAAGCATTTCAAGAAAGCCATATAAAATGGGTTTTATTGATCTTATCTTTCAGACCGAGCTTGTTAACTTGTGTGACATAACCAGTCCATCCATGATTTTATGGAGTTGCAGTAAAATATAAGCGGAAAAACTGGATAGACGCTGACAAACAAACTTTCGCTGATGACAAGGAATGGGAGGTGTTGGTGTCGGGATTTACTAGCAGCATAAAATCAGCCAAATGATGAGGGGAAATTTTAATCAAGGCTGAGGGAGAAACAGTCATGAATAATTTTGGCTTTGCACCATGTTTAACTGACAGAATATTCATCGAGGCTGATCAATACTTAAGCGCACAGTTTAAGCTTTCTGTTTGACAAAAATGTTTGTGGTCTCCCTCTTTTGGTGTGTGTGTGTGTGTGTCCCAGATTCTTATCGGGGAGGTGACCAGTTTTTTTGTGAAGACAGAAGGCGCTCAGGAGAAGACCATAGTGACGGCTGACTGCTGTTACTTCAACCCTCTCCTCCGTAGGATCGTACGTTTTCTGGGTCAGTCACAGTCTTAAAGATCAGAGCTTCTTCTGCTTTAACTAATAAAGCCTCTCTTCTCTGGGGTGAAGCCTCATTAAGGCTTACACCACTACATCTCTATCTTACAGTATGTAGACTAAACACAAAAAGCCCTTGTCCTTAACATGAGTCTCCTCTGGACGCATTTTCGTTAGCCTTATTTTTATGTCCCATTCTGTTGATGCTCTGTGATCTTTTTCACCACATCCGTATGACAGACTGAGGTTCTGAAGCATAAAAGCAAAGACTGTTTCTGTCTAGTCATTTGGTGCGAAACACATAAAATCAACAATAACAGCTGAAATCCCAGGAGAGTGCTTGTTTTCTTGTACACGCTCCCTCACTTTCACTCTGTCTTTCGCTCAGGTGTGTACTCTTTCGGCCTCTTTACCACCACCATCTTTGCCAATGCCGGTCAGGTGGTGACAGGAAACCAGACGCCTCATTTCCTATCTGCCTGTAAGCCAAACTACACAGCTCTGGGCTGCCAGTCTCCACTGCAGTACATCGCAGAGCACCGAGCCTGCACAGGAAACCCGTATCTGGTGGTGTCCGCCCGCAAATCCTTCCCCTCCAAAGATGCAGCGCTCAGCTTCTACTCAGCCATCTACACGGTGGTAGGAGACTTTCTTTTTTGAGTCTGGGTGAAGGGAGATGCACCGGATGAGATGACTGATGATCTGGTTTTACTTTATATTAAGGCAACTTTTATGAAGAGTCTTTAGAAGAGCTATAACACACAACAAAGCACCAGAAAAGTTTCTGATAAGTGGCGTAAAGCAGACTAATATTGTTTATATTGTTTAACATTAGCACATTTTTACTATTATTCAAGTCTAGCTAATGCTGAACGCTGAGTTATCAGCTGCTGAGCTTGGCAAGCAAGGTGCATCCACAGACTGTATAGGTGAATTGCACAGACACATACACCTCCCAATTTGTGCCAGAAGAAATATAAATGAAATACTATAATTTTACTCATTAAATTTGGAGTATAGGTTACTTGGACTGGCTGTGCAATTAATCATACATATCTGTCAAATAATTACAGTAAAAATGCTTCAAAAGGAAGTGAAATGAAAACATGGCTGGTTTCAGACAGCTGACGTAAACACTAGCACGCAGCTGGAGCCCTCAGCCACCTGTAATTCAACAGTCTGTAATTTAAAAAACTAATAATAGAATAGACTACCCCCATATATTTGTATATGTATAGATGTCCAAACAGGTTTTTGTACCAGGTTGAAAACATGGTTATTTTTTTCCACTGTTAAGTATTTTTCAGCTGCTTGGATCTGACACACACTAAATCCTGGCAGCACATCAACCCTACTCTCCGCCTACACTGGCTCCCAATAGAGAGCACTGATATAAATATGAGATCTTCTACAAGTCCCTCCACAGTCTTGGCCTTATGTACCTCTATGAACTGATCTTCATCCCGTGACAACCACCTCCACCCTTCCTTCCTTTCAACCTGTTTGTGTGGCTGGTCTTAACCACAGGCACTGGAGGGCTGGTGTGGCTTGTTTCCCATCAGTGACACTGAAAAGAATGAAAGGTTCACACACTGCAGAACTCCAGTTTTCTGATTTATTGCATCTAGAAGTGATGTTTTGAGCACACAAGCGTTCTATGAAATGCCTCTGAGCTCAGTTGCTGGGTGGCTCTGTGGTTTGGATTTTTACACTAAACAACACTGCATGAACCATTTCTTTACCCATGCTCTAACTTACACCGCTGATTGTACTGATTACATCCATTATAGTTGGTTAAAGTTCTTTTCTTCTTTAAAATAAACTGTATTTAAATTGGCATTTGTGTGCATCTTCCTTTTTGTCATGGCCATGTGGCTCTATACCCCATCCCAGAGTCACTTGCTCCTCAAACACGGGGCAGCCGTCCATTTCCATCTCCACGTTGGAGATCCTGGGGTACAGAATCATATGTGTCGGGATTCAAACACTAGCCAGTGCTACCACTTTACATCAGTTATGACAAATATACGGTTAAGTCTGGCAGTTCTTTCAACCACATTTTAAGGTATGTGCACAAATAAAAAACAGAAGTAAAACTCCCGATTATCCCTAGATAAATCTACATTTTACGAACATACTGAAATAAACATCAGCTTGAACACAGTCTTTACATAGAGCATAGCAAACCAAAAATCATCTTTTCTTAAAACAATCCCTCTGCAAACTGGCAAGTTTTATACCCGACTTTCGAAGTTTTGAATATTCAGAACTAACATATGTTCATGTAAAAGATTATAAAGTAAAAAACGTTCACTTAACTACCTAAGTTGGACAAAAAGAACGCACACCCTTCTGCCTCTTTTCTCTGTAATTACATTAACTTGCTCCTGTCATTTTAGAACCTTTAAACCAGCTGCAGTGGTTTTATTATGCTGCTTTCCCTGCGGATAAACCACTCAGCTGTTCAAAAATCTCTGCAGAGTGCAGCCTCTTGTGGTTTGCTCAAGCTGTTTGAACAATTAAGCTAGTCAGTGTCTAGAATATTTTGCATTATCTCAGCTTGCTGCTTGAGCTTTCAACACATTGTTCAACTCTTTACTTTGTTAAGATAACATAGCATTTTAAAAATGTACCTAATTCAGTGTATTACTGCTTTCCAGATGTATGTGACTCTGGTGTTCAGGACAAAAGGGACCCGCCTGATGAAGCCCACATTATGCTTGGTGCTGCTGTCTCTGGCTGTGTTGGTTGGGGTGGTGAGGGTGACTGAACACAGGAACCACTGGAACGATGTTCTGGCTGGATTCGTAACGGGTGGTGCCATTGCTGCCTTTCTGGTAAGAAGGAGAAAGGGAGGGAGGAAACAATGAGAGGGGTAGTAAAAGAAAGTAGGGTGAAAGAGGCGATAGATCATAGCCTATTTATACACCTCCAGATAGGAACACAGTCACCTTATATGCTGTCAGTTGCTATAAGCTGCCTACAGCTGCTTCTATCTCTGCAAGCTGCTCAGCAACCTGCCTACATCCTCCAGCCTCCTTATTTTCATTCTGTGCCTGACTTAATCAATGCCACGTCTGCTGTCATTGATGCCTGCTCTGTTCTGTAGCCATCAGGCCTTGCTGTCAAATATAAATTACTGTCAATGGACATCACAATCTTGTCTGACTAAACTGACTGAATGTTCTGTTAATATTTGTATTATTGTATTTAAAGGTGTGATTTAAAGGTAGAATTTGAATTCACATTTATTGTATTTCCATTTTACAGTTACAGAGAACAACCGTTGCAAAAATAAATGAATAACGTGGTCACGGCGGTGTCACCAGCGTGCTTTTTGTATGTCGCTGTCCTTTGTCTGTTTGCATTTTAGTTTCATTTTCTTGTCATTCTCGAGTTTACATGCTGTTTTTGTGGATGTCGTACTTTCTGTGCCTTCACCATCATAAAAACTCAAACTGTGATCTGTTCCACTCCATTTTCTGTGTGTGGGACATGTTGAAGGGAGAAATGTGGTAAAATACGGTTACAGGAATGATGGTGGGAGGATTTACTGATGATTAAGGCTACAAAAAAGGATGCACTTTCATACATGACTGTAAAAGAAAAAAAAAAGCGTGGACTAAACAGTCTTTTATATTGATAATTCAAATAATGTCATTTAGTGTTGGACCTCTTGACCCAAATCTATTTTCAACAAAAAAAACCCTCTCGGATGAGTATTAACTTCAAAGTCATTTCTGTTGTGTGTCCCTAAGAATATAAATTTCTTTCCATGCCTCCCCCCAAAATTCATTGCCTATCCCTCTTTCTTTTATCTCAGTCTCTCCCTCTCCCACTTCACTATCTGTTTCCATGCACACTTCAGCATTTCATGCAGCAGAAAATCATCTATCTCTATAGTGGAGTGGAGCGAATTTATCCCTTCCTTTTCCCTTTACACCTTTTTTGTCTGCTCTCTACCAGGTGTCATGTGTGATCAACAATTTCAGGCCAACCCAGATAGCAGCGCCGACTCCTCCACCTCCACAGCGCTCAGAGCCCCCCGTTGGGCTGCCTCTTCTCAGCCTGCCCCGCGTGGAGAGTCCACTTGAAAAGTTAAGTGGCCTCCAGGTAAGGGGTGGGGGAAACGAAATGTACCAAAACGATCAAAACAATGTTTCAAATGTACATGTACTTGTTTTTTTATCGAAAGGTTTGGGCATTTTCATTCCATGAAAAATCTGTGAGTACGTCCAACCTGACCTCCTCAGAATCAGCTGTAGTGTCACGGTCTGGCTGGCAGATGGTGGGGATGTGGGGAAAGAAGGACCCAGTCGCGGTCCTTTGCTCTGTGTGTAAACAGTGCATTTATTTACAGTGACGAAACTGATACACAACAATACATTCCCGTGTGTCCCCGACTTCCACTCCGTGTCTTCTCCCAGTGTTTGTGCTCCGTGTGTCCGCCCTCTTGTCCAGCAATCCTCCAGGGAAAATAGATGCAGTAGTTAGCACTCTCAATTACACTTGGTAAGCTCACACTCACAAACAGACCAACTGGAGAACTGACGGGAAGTATCACGCAATGATCCCGCGTCGGTGGGAGCTCCAAGACTCTCCCGACGAGCCCTGATCAGCAGCAGGTGTGTGGTTTCGGGTGTGGCCAGTCCCCTAGCAAGGCCACACCCACCAGGCCTGAAGGCGCCTGTAAACGAGTGCTCAGACACACACACACCCACACACACATATGTACAAGCATAGAGAAGAGGGGTAGCAACACCAAAAATACATATGAAGTAACATAAGTCTATAACTGCTCAGGGATCCTGGGTCGCTCAGACCCAGGGCCCTGACATGTAGTGTCTTTAGAAAAACTATATACATTTTTAACGTTATAGAAAAAAAAATTGACATATTACATGCCATCATATTACATATTTTCAGTGTTTGTGATCTTTTTTTGAGCTTCAGATCAATTTTACACCCACTTTGAGTGCTACAGTCTAAACCCAGATCTTATCTATTGTTATGCATGTTTTCTCTTATTTCTATAACCAGCTTTGAGCATTAATATCATGGGATGTAGTCTGTAATGTAGAAGAACAGAAAAAAAGCATTTACTTTTATGGGTCATATCCACAAGTGATCGAGGTGGCTGGTCACAACAAGTAGAATATAAAAGGTCTTTTGTTTTGATACCAGGTTCATTTTCCAGCTCTGATTCCTTTGTGTTGAAATCCTTTACTAATCATTACTAACAAGTAACCATTTTTTTTTAAATTGAACATCCATTTCCTTCAGAAATGCCTTAATTCTTCATCGCATATATTCAACAAGGTGCTGGAAACACAGTTGCTGCAGATTTTTACTTGGCTGCACATCCACATCCTGAGTCTCCCATTCCCCGCATCCCTAAGGTGCTTTATTGGATTGAGATCTGGTAACTATGGAGACCATTGGAGTACGGTGATGTCATTGTCATGTTCAACCCATCAGAACATAGCTGCTCGGCTCACAAAGGAATAGACGTGGTCCGCAACAATACTCAGGCAAGCTGTGGTAGTGAAACAATGCTCAATTGGTTCTAAGGGAGTCTTTGGCTCCCTTAGATACTCCCCAAACCATTACACCAGCAGTCTGAACTGTTGATCAAAGGCAAGATTTCATGTTGTTGATATATTATTCTGATTCCGTCTGAATGTCGCAGCAGGAATCAAGACTGATCAGACCGGGCAGCATTTTTCCAATCTTCTGTTTCCTGTGCAATTTATAGGAGTTGCACACCAGGTGATCTTCTACTGCTGTGGCTGATCTGCTTTGAGGTTTAACATGTGTTCAGATATGCTCTTCTGCATAGCTTGGATGTGATTAATGGTTATTAAAGTTACTATTTACTTTCTATTACCTCGAAGCAGTCTGACTATACTTCAGGACGTCAGCGTGACCATGTGTACATGAGTCTAGGTTGGATTGCAATTTGGCGTGAATATACAAAAACCATAGTGACAAAACAACACGCACCCAGAGACCTGTGGAATTGATATTTTCATAAAGCATATGTGCAACAAGACAACCTATTAGAGAAAATTTTCATACATCAGTATGAAGGAGCAACTTTGTAAGGCTTTGTTTTTATATACTAAAAAAAAAGTCAGATGATTTGAGGGGTCAGATTTTATGGATCTTTTATGGAATGATCCTCCTGTCTTGTTTGACTCATTATGTCTTAATGTGTACCAGATGCTCTGATTGCTGTCTGATATCCCAGCTTTGTGTACCCATTCTCTTGTCTAGACATCATCACTGGGAATTTTTTTTTACTGTTATTATCTCAGTCTAGTCAAGTTCATTTGCCCTTTTCTCTAAAATTTAACTTCCCAAATATTTTACAATGTGTTCTGATATGAACTTTCTCTCTCGTCTTCCCCTCCCTTTCCTGTGTCCTCCCATTAGGCTCCAGGGCTACCGTATTCTGAGATCACATGACCATCAGCCAATCCCGTCCCCCGCCCCTCCCGATGTGCTCCTCCCCTCACGACGTTGCCTCACCAGCGCAGTCTAGACCTGCCCACTGAGTGCCCCCCGCCCTGCCACGCCCACCCCGAAGGACGAAAGCCTCTCAGACGAGTCAAATCCACCCAGGTCTGAAGGTCCACCCGTCACATGAGACAAACCAGCAAAAATCACACGCGGCGAGCCTGGCCAAAATTCGCCATCTGCTAAGGACCAGACGGAGACAGAGACCTGCCCTCCTTACCTTGCACTGTCCTGTTTGTCATCCACGGTGGCCTACCTTCTCCTTTGGGTGAAAAAGACCCATTTCATGACTCGCCAAAGCCAGAGCTGTTAAAGCAATACTGTTTCCTGCTTTCTTGTCCAGTTTTTCCACAAAGACTATAAAGACTGTTGGCTGGTGATGACTTGATATTTTAAAAACAACAACAACAACAAAAACAATTACAAAAACAACTCAGCAGCGCTGAGGGTTTGGGGATCGAAGAAAATCCCGGGCACAAGTGAATTGCCCTCAAGACCATTTTGTAACACTCAGGATGATTAAATAGAAACAAGCAGAGGACAAGAATAAGAACAAAGACCTTTATAATAAGAATACAGGTACCATCGAGAGTATTAACATTTTCTTTTATCCTCAAAGTCAATAAGAGATGCTGTCAAAGAGAAAGCACTTTTGTAAATTATAGCACAGATGAACCGACTCAGTGTTCACGAACCTGTGTTGTATCCTATTTTCTTTTATTTTATATTGTGTGACGTGATAGAAGAGAGATTTATACACACCACAGCTGTGCTCGTGATGCCACGTGTTTTCTGGCATCATTTAATTCATCCTCGAAGTGAACAGCATTTGATTTTCACCAACTTTCCAAATATCCTTATTCCTTTCTATTCAGGTGTGTGTTCTAAATGTACTGTAGGATTAATCTCCATCCTGTGAAACATTATGGAGAACTCTGTGATTTGACATACTGCCTGTTCCAATGTGAAAGTCTGTAAAAACAAAATCCCTTTTGTCTGTTTCCCTCGTCCCCTTTTTTAACACTTCCATGCATCGTCTTTTATTCCAGAGTACATTTATCTAAATACTGGACACCTGTATGATGTTTCCTACATTTATATCAGCTGGTGTTTCCAAAACTAGTCTGTAATAAGAGTGGTTATGACATCAGTTTGCTGCAGTTCATGCATCTGTCCTGTCTAGTTGTTCCTAGCTCCATCAGTGTTTCCTCTCACCGATTCTCTAACAGTGATGGCACAGACCAGTGTGTAAGACAGAGGTAAGCCCTCTGAGCTGTGTATAGTTTTGTACAGAATATAGGTTTTTTTTTACACAGTATATACCGTATTATGATTTATTGTGTGAAAAATGTGAAGCTACCTGAAGCTGTCTTGTACGAACATGAGTAGTAGCCTGATCTAAAGCAGGAATGTAGCGCAGTGGAGAAGTGTGTGAAATCTAAAAGCATAAAATTGGGGTGTTTGGCTCACAACTTGCTTGCTTCTGCTCAGTTCAAAAGGACACTCCAGGGAGGGTATACTACCCTACACACTGGGTTATATAAAGAAGACGTTGTTAAGGTTTTATTAAGCGTGTGTGTGCGTGAGTGCGTGTGCATATTTGTTTGTATGTTTATAATGAGCACATTGTATGGCAGCATAACTGTTAATTTGGCAATCTGTTTTCTTAAGTTAAACTGTCAAAAGTAGCTGCTATAATTACACACTTGTGCATGTGTGTAACTGCAGGCCTTCGAAGGACCCCTGCCAAGGCTTCTTAACAATGCCTGTTATAGCAGGTGCTCATTATAGCTCTGTGATTACCTACGGTGAAACTTTTCAGTCGGAATTTTTTTTGTAAATAACTGAAGAGATAGAGAATACCATAACTGTCTAAATAATGTTATTTTCATGTTGAAATGTCACTGTTTTGTATTTATTTACCAAAATAAATCACAATTATAACACACCGCTTGGTGAATTACATTTTCTAATTTTCACTTTGTTTTGTGTGTGATTTAGTTGAATTCCTTGCTACCGTTAATGAGGATATAGATTTTATGTTTTACTCTTTTTTTGTTACATGGTCTTATTTGAAATATCGGACATTCAGTAGTGGTGCATGCTGCACATGCAAGTGACGCTTTTTGGACAATTTGTTTCAGTTGAGCAGCTAGCAAGAATGGTAAATGGACCGGTTCTTATATAGCACTTTTCTACTCTGCCTGAGCACTAAAAGCACTTTATATAACTTGCCATTCACACAAATATTCACTATGCTTTAGTGCTTTTTATATAACATTAACATACATTCATACTTTGTGTCAAAGAGCGACTTGGGGTTAGTATCTTGCCCCATTACAAGAATTCTGCATGCAGTCTGGATCAAACCACCAACCAACCACCAATTAGTAGATGACCTATTCTAGCCAAACCCAACTACCCCCATCTACAGCCACCCCTGAGTCCTGGGTTCAAATCCACAGGCTTTTCTGTGTAATTCCACCCACAGTCTAATGACATGCACAGGGTTAGGTTTATTAGCAATACTAAACCAGCCATAGGTCTCTCTCTGTGTTAGCGCTGAAACACCTGTCCCAGGTGTACCCTTTACTTGCCCTATTTTAGCCTCCCCGTGACCCTGAATTAGATAGCTGAAGAAAATTGACAAATGGTTTCTGTTAATCTTGACAACAGTGACCAGAAAAATCAATCTTCATTACATCCATGAAGCGTCACTGTGGTCTTCCTATTTTCCTCTTCCCTGACAGCACCCTTTATTTTGCTTTGACTTCTTTGGATTTTTATAGAACAAAGTAAAGATACAAAGTGCTAAAGAATAAGAATGTACAAATTTGAAAAATGCAAAAATAACTTCACTGGAACTTAAAGCAATTTCAAATTCAGTGGAAACAAGCGAAAACATGTACACATGGTTTAAAGAAGCAAAACAATACAAATAAATCACACTTATCTCACAGAGTTCTTCGTGCAGGGAATTACACAGTCGTGCTGCTGAGAGTGCACGGGCTTGATCACCTTTAGTGACCTGACGAGTCTTTGGCATTACTTATAAAGGTCATGTTGGAAGATCTCAGTCAAGATTATATGGCGTCAGCAGTTTGTGGATGCAGAGCGCATCCACAAACCGACTGTGCAGGGATTTAAAAACCAGCAATAATATTTTTTAAACTATATTAAGCCAGTGAAGGGCTACAAGTAAAGTCTTTTGATGCCAGTGTATGTTATGATGGGCAATGCTGGAATAATCAAGTAGTACAGGCTGAAATAAATGAATCTACTATCCCTCCTCTTTACATGCCCAAATCATCTCAACCCATCATGGGACAAATTCAATAAAAGCAGCTGCAGTGGTGTGCTGACTTTGTCCCTGAAATAATTTCTAAAAACTCCTTTTTTTCCCCTGGAAATTAAACTAATATCACCATTTTTGTCATTGTGTAATTGTGCCATAGATTTGAATATGAGTGCCATGTCTCTCTATTATAATGTCTCTAACTGAAATGAACCAGATCCACAGTGGTTATCCAACCACAGGGCACTGCTAGAGGTGTCTAGAGTCAGAACTAGACGGACAGAATATAAGGCTGGTGATTTTAACATTGCAGCTGATTGGTGTTAGACATTTTAAATGAAACACCGGCGTGACTGATTACAAGAATTCTAGCCGGGACAGTGTGACTGTGACCCAGCACGCCACTAGATGGAATTCAATTTTCATTTTTCCTGCTGCTGTATGTCATGACATGCGATGATCTGTGGGAAAGATCTGTCTGTGCTCAGGTTCTGGAGTCATGATCCAGTTTCACACATCTGCACAATACATACTACAAGTACTCAGTGTACTGTACAGCACACCGCTTTGCTATTTCGACACAAAAAGACTTTATATTAGAAATCAGGGAGGGCTTGACTCAAACTGTGATCTTAGATTCCCACTACGCTTCACAAAAAGGGTTTCTGGAGATACCACAGCAACCACAATTAATCTGCATCTGTGATTGCTTCACTCATTTCCTTTTTAGGAAAATAATAAATAAATATAAAATAATAAAATTCTCATCAACATCACATTCTGAAAAGTCGACTGTTACTGATTTTGTCAATTTCACAGTGTAAACACTACGGGGTTTGTTGTAAAGCATGCAGGCAGTAATGGGAAAGTACTGCCCCTTAGTGGTCTTAATTGAACTTCTTGTTTAAGATGTACTAATCAACACATGAAATGTATTTACATATGCACTTGCATTTAATTATCTAATGAGCACTTGGAAGTACATTTGTCTAAATCTGTCTTTATCAATATACTATTAACATCTGCAGCATATCGGGATTGCAGCTTTATTCCTCATGAATCTGCAGAAACGTGGCTCAAAACGTTGAAGCAGATAACTGTGGACACAGGGTGGCACTGTTTACCATGGTTACTGGGAAAGGGAAGCGCAAGAGAGGGGCTTTCAGGACTCACCAGCTTTAATGTTTATGAAATCAAACCCCACATTATGAATGTAAAAATATGCTAAAAGAGAAATTTTATTTATTTATTTACTTTGGCTTGAGACCTCTGCTGGCCCGGGAGCAGGCATTATTCATCAACTAATAAATGCAATGCAATATGGCACAATTACTTTGCAATAAAGACAAAGGCAATTTCTCTCCCTCTCTATTCTCTCTCAATTGCCCCAATCTCTTCCCGCCCCTCTTTGTGTTCCTTTGAGTTTGTGTTTGTCAGTCTTGTTAATAACAACACAAATACACACATGCACGCACGCACGCACGCACACACACGCAAACAGAGAACTCTCTGCACTCTCTCGACAACATTATCTTTTCCGGAAATTGCTTCTCAAGCACAGCCAGAGCCCCATTAGAAAAGAAGAGCGCTACGCTGTAACCTTTTTAAAAAGCCATTAGTGATGCACCTGCTTCTCTCTCTGTTCCTATTTGTCTCTCTTGTTAACACTGACACACACATACACACACTAACAGACACACACACACACACATTTTCTACATCCTGATTGCCAGCATCCCCATTCCCAATCGTACAAACTGGCTACTGAGCAAAAGCACACATCCACTCCAATTAGAGTATGAATCACTTACATCTTGAAGTTCTGCCTCAGAGTGCAAAACCACTCAATTTAATAATTTACGTGTGCTATTCTAATGACTTGTGACTGTTAAATTAGTGTTTTGGACATGAGTAATTCTCTCTCAAAGCTAGACACTGAGAAAACAGGATGGATATTTTGTAACATGTCAAGCCACTAGAGCTGATATAGGCCATCTGAGATGAATGATGAACTTGATTTGGGTGATTAGAATGTGTTAATATCACTTTAAGTGCAGTCAGAGATAGATCAGCGGTTATGACAGAACATAATGCGCGAGACGTAAACACGCAAACACGAGAAGCATATCCGTTAAGATACCTGTGTGAAAGAGAAAGGATTCCACTGATTTTAAACATCAAAATCTTATTAAATGTCTTGGGGAGGAGTACTACAAGTGTAAAAAACAAAAAAAAAGTAGTATAAAGCCTTTTGTGGTTCCAGAGGGAGTGTGAAGTTTTATAAATTGCCTCAAAGCACTTGGATCTGAAGACAACAAGCTTGAAAATGGAACAAATCTGAGGTGGAGTTAGAAAGAATGAGCTAGCCAGGCTGGGAGAGCAGACTGATGTTACATTAACATCAAAATACAAGTGTGAAATCTAATACTGGCTAGTGCAACAGCTCTTCTACATATACTACTTTCAGCACATACATACACAAAAGGACAAAAGAAAATGAGCATTTTTATAAATGTAGTGATGCAATTTATCAGAACGCCATGACCATCCACTCAGTTATATAGCAGAGCAATCAACTATAAAAAAAAACTGAAAATGAGGAAGGGTTATAAAAGTAGAATTTGGTGCAGAGCTATTGTGTTGTATTGTGCTGAGGCTTCAGCTAAATATCTGGACCTGATGCATGGATTTTGATCTGGATTTTTTTTTACCTGTTCATCGTGACTGAGACAGTTTTAAATAAGTGCAAATGTAATTACACCATTAAACCTTCTGGGGAAAAAAAAATGAAAAATGAAAAATGTAAAACATGTCTGGCTCTCACCTGAGACCAAATTGCTCATAGGCATTCAATTTATGTATTAAAGGGTCATGTATGACTGACTGCACTTCTATGTGTGCGTTTCCTTGAGTACGTTCGTGCTTGTCTGTGTGCGCCTTTGTGTGTGTGCGTGTCTGTGATTTCCTGTGATAAGCTGAACTTTACTCCCTGACTAAGTGTTTGGTAGTAATGGCCTTGATCCCTGAGTCACACGCTGTCTGGGACTGAACCGCTATGCATGTGTGTTTGAGAGAGAGACAGAGAAAGAGAAGCAGAGACTGAGGATGAGAGAGAGAAAGAGAAAGAGAAGTATCAAGGGGGGGGGGGGGGGGGGGGGTAGTCAAATGAGTGTGGTTTATCGCATCCCAAAACAAACCAGAGGCCTCTGAGTAATAAAAAGGCACTATCTGTCATAGTAAATTCCAAATAGTGGTTGTTGCCTTGCTGCAGTCTCCTGATTATCCTCAGTGGTCTGCCTCTGACAATTATGAAGCCATTAACACTGCGAGTGTGAGTGCACATATGTACACGTGTGTGTGTGTGTGTGTGTGTGTGTGTGTGTGTGTGTGTGTGTGTGTGTGTATATATATATATATATATGTGTGTGTCCAAAAGAGAAAGGAGAGAGATACAGAGACGCTATGGCTGCTGATTTGAAGAAATATGCTTTCATTTATTTTATGGCCCTGGAGGCTCCAGTGCCTTACAGCATCAAACTTCTGGGCTCTCAAACATTAAATTCACATGTTTGCTGCATTTCTGCTATTGTTACTGATGCCTCTGACCAAATCAGAGACAGTAAGGCACAAAGAAAGAAATGGATTAAAAAACAAATCATACACAAAAGTTACTAGAAAAGGGTGTATACAGACTATCTCGTGTGTCGGCCATTACTGAGCACTTGGCAATCATACACATGCACACACTCTAATGGTTTTGAGCGGTCAGCCCTTTTACACACCACCAAATGAGGAGATGAGCAAAAATGTCTTTACCACCAATCCTATCCAGCATGTCTAATAAGGAAGACCATCCGCTGAATATATAAGAGAAAGATTGTTAAAAGGAACACAGACACGCCACCGGGGAATATACAGTAGAAATCTTTTTGAGACTCTGCAGCAAACGCCCTTAATGAAGTGCAACTATAAATACACACACGATAATTGGAAGAATATGTAGTCTGCGGTATACATTGTCATTAAAACACTCTGAGAATCCAGATTCATTCTCTGTAGTGAGAAATCTGTAAATCTACACTAAGTGGTCAAATCTTTTATCCGTTTGGGTTGCAGTGAGGATTCTACTGAAAACCGCTGAAAAGTGGGCTCAGCGACACATCCGAAAATCACTGTCAGTGAACACAGTTGGTCTCTGCATCCATGAATGAAAGTTAAATGTCTGTCAAGCAAAGATAAAAACAAATATGAACAAGAGCCAGAAATGCCACTCCCTTTTTTGGGTCCAAGCTTACTTTAGATGGGCAGAAAAGTTGTACTATCAGGTAACCAATCAAAAGCTAAAATTCTTTTTGAGAAACGGTGGATGCCACACCCTGCAGCCCAAAGACCAAGGGGACCACCTAGCATGGCACAGGATATGTGTGTTTTGGACTAACGTATGCTGCAATAACGACAAAATCTTTTCCAGTGTAGGCCTTTCTTATTTAAGCAAGGTAATGCCAAGAAACCTTGTGCACACAGTACAAGCGTCCAGGTGCAAAACTGGGCTGGCTGCATATCATATCTGTCACCTATATAAAACATCTGGCCCATTGTGCAATGAAAAATACAACATTTTAAAAGCCTTGAACTGCTGAGGAGCTGAAATACCTTATTGAGCAAGACTGAGGAAATATATCACTTCCACAACTACAGATATCCTCAGTTCTCCCCCAAAAGGAGTGTTATTTAATGAAGAATAATGAAACACAGAGTGAACATAAAATGTGTTGCGGGCAGTAAATTTTAAAATGGTCCCATTAAATCAACATCAACAACAATAACAAACAACAGAACCCTCTTTTAAGTGGGAAAATAAGTACTACATTCGGTTTCCCCTCCAAAGAGACGCAGCTAAATGAGATTTTAAAACAAATTGAGCCAACGGTAAATATATGTAATGCCAAATGTAACGCACTGCAACAGCCCAGACCTTTAAGTCAATAACAGCACAAATTAAAATCTAAAATGACCATGGGCTTGAAGCAATATCGTGAAAGATTAAAACGCCTTGTTGAAAAACCTGCAGGTTTTAGGTGATTTATTACCTGGCTGTTGCTCCAGACTGCTTTGTGTTTTACAGGTTTGTTCACTCACATTATTTAGAATATTAGTCAGACTGCTGCGGGCTCAAAGCATCGCGAATCCACGAACAATGAACTACAAAACGTGACACCTGTGATAAATACAGATTTTGTGTGAAAGCCGCCCACATATAATATCTTTTGCATAGGAAAATTAAAAACAACAACAACAAGAAGGCACCGTGTGCTACAGCCAGCGGGGCGAATTAATCAACCAGTGTTGCATTCGATGTGTAAAGCCAATATCTCTATTTTCTTTCTCTAGGGCCTACCAGTGGTCCATTATGGCCCTGGACTTGGGGACCGCTGCACTATGGGCGGGGGGCATTGGTCCTTGTCGGCGTGGTTTTATGGAGGCATGGACAAGAAAGAAAGACAGAGAAGAGGAGGAGGGGATAAGAATCAGAGGAGGAGGAAAAGAGAGGTGAGAGGTTGCAGATGAGTTGCATGGCATGGGATAGTGATGCTGCTGCATAGGCTCCATCGCTCCATCCCTCCCTCGGAGAGAATGGAAAAAACAAGGAGTGGTTATGTGATTCCCCACATGCAGGGTGAGGAGCGCACAGTGGAGAAAAGGAATAGCGGGGAGGGGGGCGTTTCCCTGCACAGCACAGTCTATTATCACCACACTTGAGCATGGATACGTTGTACAGCATATGGAGCGGCTTTTTCAGCTGACATAAAGGTGGACGTGGCGGTAAGTTAAATGTCTTTGTTTTTTTCGCTTTCATTAACCACGAAAAGCGATTTGGGCATAGTTCGCAGCACGGCGTTGTTGTTCAGGGTCCCGTCACTTTACACTGTCCTGTTTATTAAAGATATTTTGTTGATAATCCCTGAAGTGAAGAAAACAAGACTTGTAGATTTCTGCTTCATTAGCCGCTTTGCAGCACAGCATGGCATGAGATTACGCCCTATCAATTTGTCGCTGGCACGCTTTAGGATTTGATAACTAAACAGGTTGGTCCCAGCAGCCTCACTCCCAAGTGCCTATCAGATTACTTGATGCGAATTGTACCTGCATGCAGTTTAGGGTAATATTTAACCACAACAGCATGCCAACGTGTCTTCCTCCTTTGTATCCGGTTGGGGGGGGGGGGGGGGGGGGGGGGGAGAGAGAGAGAGAGAAGAAGAAGAAAGAAAAAAAGAAAAAAGAAAAGATGCTTAAAAATCTCTTTCACGCTCCCTGCAAAGGGTTAAGGATTCAATCCACGCCTGCCACTCTGAACTGGGTTCTCCTTGTCAGTAGAAGCGGATGTATTTACAAACAAAGAAAGCTTAATATCCAAGCCTGTCACGTAGGGGACAGGTGCTGGCTATCTGCAATTTTTACAGTGGTGTGTGTGGTTGTCTGGTTATCTGGGCTAGTAGGCCAACTGGAGCCTATGCATTAAGATTAAAGAAACCAAAGTGTCTCTTTTAAGTTTGTCACTAAAAGTTTGGCCCAAGGCTGATGGGTTGGATTCTTATTCTGCACTATGGGCTGAATTATTTGCAATGGCCATCGCTGGGTCGTTTAGTTTTTGTCTGTGTGGTGACTATAAGACCCCACAGTGTAGCAAAAAAGGAAAAAAATGACTGGAAAGATTTGCTGTTGCAGGCATAAGCATAAACATCCTCATAACAGTGCCTTTAGTTCCAAGCAATTAAGCAGTAATGTGCAAGCAGCAGCTCAGCATCCGCTTAGTCTGTCTCCATCTCAAGACTGTCTTGTCTTTGCCCCTGGCACAGCCACTTGTGATTCTGCATCCTATCTGAAATACCAGGTACATTAAATGATTGATAAGTCTGTTGCATCAGACATAAATATGAAACACAGACCGATTTTCTTTCATTAGGCCCTCCAGCTGGAGCCAGTTCAATTTCAATCAAGTCAATTCAGGAAATGGATTTTCTTATAAATGCGAGCCAGATGTCGTTTGCTGCGAAATGAAGTTCTTACCAAGTCTATGCAGAAATTATTAGAATTACAAAATGTGCATGCGGGGCAAGTTCATATGATCGTGAACGTAAAAGGGAGGCGAGAAAAAAAGGCCTGCCTGTCTGTACACTCAAAACTGCTGCCACAGGCACACCCATATGTGAGTGTCTTGCTATCATAGTTTAACCCCCGCATACACGGCTAAAACCACACTGAAGCATGTCTTCAAATTACACGAAGACATTCCAGTGACACCGAGCAGACACAGACCGGTCCTGAGTAGTGAAGAGGGCAGCAGCAGGGTGTATTTTTACACCAGATCTCTGACACCTACGTACATCTCTTCACAGCTCTTGGTGAGAACAGAAGACACGTCCACTTGAGTTGTCATCAGCAGCAGCCCAGACATGGACAGTTGGGATGGAGGAAGAGGCAAGATGCGAAGGGGAGAGATGAGGCGAGAAGACTAGAGAAGTATAGGTAATGAGGGAGGCGTCAAGATCTTGTCGATGTGATGGCCCTAGCTAGTTTTGGCACTTCTCGCAGAATGACAGCAGGATAGGAAGTAGACTATCACCAGAGTCTGAGAGGTGAGGGGTTTTGTCAGTGGCAAATGGGAACTTTTGAGGGGTGTCAGGTTCCCTGAAGTGCACCTCTGATAGGTGATTGGTTCGTGTGTGTGTGTGCTAATGGATAAACAAGCTGATCCGAGGATAACAAAGGGATAAAAGGGTAAATGCGTGGCAAAGAGAGGGAAAGGCAGCAGAGGGATCACAATGATTAGAGAGGAAAGGTTAAGTGGAAAAGTGAGCGATGAGAGGAGAAAAAGAAAAGAAAAGAGAGTGCATCAAGTCAGGTTTGTAAACTAGTTTGTTTCCGGGGGGAACTGTCTGTGGTGCTGATGTAACCCCACCAACCCGACAACTCCCACCCCCTCTTTTCCCAATAAAATCTCCTTCTCCCTCATTCTCTCCTCCTCAGCTATTGACTGACAGCTACTGTGGCTCTAATTGGCAAGTGTGGATAGGGGAGAGTAGAGCTTATTCTCCATGGGACGGACCAAGCAAGAGAGAAAGAGAGTGTGTGTTGAGGTGGGGAGGAGATGGGGGACGTATCCAGGGAAGTGGTCCAACAATAGTTGAGGGGAGAGGAGAAAAAGCAAAGGAAGAAGGAAATAGATGGTCAAATGGAGTCGTAAACAGTATGAAGGAAGACAGCGGGTGAGGAGGGGAGGATGGAGGTGAGGACTAAACATCTGTTTGGTAATCACTCTCTCCCCTCAGTGCAGTGTAACACATACTGACACCTATTTGATAATTGGTGAGCCTGCCCTCTCCCTCAGCGCTTGGCTAAATGGTTGCTTGATACTGGGGAGAGCACAGGGACTAGCTGTTGGCAGTGTAATCTGTTTACTTGGTGCAGCTCAGGTACAGACGCATAGCAGGCTGCCTGCGTGTCTGTGTATGGATGTGTGCATTGCTGTTGCTTACAGTCGGGTTATCAGTCTAACAGTGTGCTCGAGATGTGACTGCGTGTGTTAAATGCGTATTATAACCTCAGAGCAATGCCACTCCCTTGTCATTCAAGGATAAAAAATGAAAAAGAAAAATGATCTCTTTTGTCTCTTTTATCCCAGGTGCTGTCCTTAAAAGATGTGCCTCCACACAGACCTACTTCAACACTGCAATCTTATTCAGAGTGCAGAAGCTGAAGGGAAGCACACAGAAAAGGAAAGTGAGCTCCACAGTCGAGAGGAGAAAGAAAGTAATAGAGGGGAGGAGGTGGGCATTTCTGCTCCTGTCTCGACCACGGGTATTCTTGGGTTGATAATACAGATGTGGATGTTATTGCTTGAGAATACGCGTAGTCGAGTGGAAGCTTTATCATCAGCACTGGACCATAAACAGAACATTGCTCAGAGCCCAGGCAGACACATTTAAATGTATAGTCAAACTGAGGCATTTGGTGATTTCTAATTAAGCGCCCAGAGGTGACTTTTTATGGCAAAGGCTTATTTTGTTTAATCAGAAAGGGTTTTTATTTTTAAATAGAATCCAATCGGGGCTAGCAGGAGCCCAAATCCAATCCAGCCAATGAAAGGGTTTTATCATCGCAGTTTTATCAACCATGTCAACCCTTTACACCTGTGGAGGAAATGAGTTTGTGTCATTGGCTAGATTCAGCCTCCCCTGCAGAGGTGCTGGTGGGAAAGACTTGTACCATGCCACTAAGCTAAACCCCCAGGCATTAGTTCAGGGAGCTTAACACAAAAGTCTTCAGACTTAGACGTTAATTCCAAATTCTTGATTGCATATCCTTGTCATTCAGTCGTGCACACAAGTGATCCTATAATCTTATCAGTTGATGGGTGTCTTTCACAGACCTTCACACTCTGCACTGAACATTTTCCTGAAGAAATTTCAAGTTAAAAGAAAAAAACTAGCCGTGTGTTCCTGGACTTCACATCCCCCAGGCAAGGGGATAATATATTATATCATAACTGTGCATAAGCATCGTACCGCTGCACTTGCAACCACTGTTGCATTCCTATTTTCAAATCTTGCTAAAAATGTGTGTTTGATGCCCGTAGCAGCAACAGTAGACAGTACCACATGAGGACATGTCAAGGCTTGCACCCATGGCTGACATTTCAGTGTTCAGCTCAGCTGACTGGCTGTCACGATGGAGATCCAGACCCACATTCGCACATACGCTCAAGTGCCTGAATGTTCACATAATCTAGATGCTGGTAGGAAAATCGGGGATTGAGGGATCTCACAAAAATAGGCATATAGATAGATCTGACATATATGACTGCACTCACGGTGCAGCTAGTAGGTTCACTGGGTCCGCGTGCCAGTGAGGAAATAAGGGATTGACTGATTATATGGTTAACTATTTTTAGTCAGAATGATGGATGTTTATGTTCTTTATTGATCAAGCTGAGGTGTGGGTTTGAAAAATTCCCCGACGTTTGGGCGTGCTGATTAATCAGGTAGCAGCTGTGTTCGAATAAAACATTTTACATTTTGGGCGCATTAGCATTATTGCTAAGTATTATAAATTAGAAAATCAGCATTTCATTGCAAATTCAGCAATACATTAGCATCTGGTTATGTCCGTGATAAATTACACCCTTATCATTTACACGATTTCTTACTACTGTGTAAGCAAATCTCTTAAGAGTGTGTAATTATAATTTATACAAATTTCACTCCGAGGTTGCATAAACTTGTTGATTGGGCAAAGCCATTTCTGCGGTTTGGCGTGTATTTGTGTGTGTGCTTCTAAGCAACAAAATGACTATTGTGAGCACAGCTCCAGGTGCCTAGCAACCAAATCGCTGTTTCCTTGGCAACAGTTGCCTTGCACTCACTGTGTGGGTGATTGGCAGCCTTGACAACGGAGACGGAGTGACACTTGACCTCGCGTGCTGAATGGAAGAGGAGAAAGAAGAAGCGAGAAATAGAAGAGAGGGGGAGGCAGTGGGAGGGGACGTGCAGAGACAGAGAAGAGACTAAGTGATAATCATTCTCCATTGTAATCATCCTCCAGCATGTTTCATAAGGCGTCGTCAATACCTCTCCAGCTGGGGTCCATCATCAAACACAATACACAGTACAGTGCTCGCATGCATGGACACACTCTTCCTGGGTGGAGAGCCCAAGCAGGCACTCCACATCTCATCTATTATCACTCAGCCCTGCCTGGTGCACAACCTTGCTACGCTGTGTCTTCTTTCATTTGTGATCTGCTACATCCTCCACTCCGTGGGGATGAATGGATACTGGACTCCTAAAATGCGTCACGGTCACAAATGCCACAAGACAGTAGATAAGGAGCTGCACACAGAGACGTTTAATTCCAAATAGGTGCCATCGTTGTCTTTGGAACATTTAAATTACTGTAATTGATTAAATCAGCGTTTTGGTTTTCTCCATCTACCCTTTTGTTAGCTGAGGGAGGGTTTCATTGTGCTGTGCAGAATTTCCTATATATCAGAAATCATATTTTTGACTCTGTGTTTAAAGATATCAAAGGATCAAAACTGCACAAACTCCAAAAAAAACAACCTGTTTTGCTTTTAGCGCGAAGCATACTGTACAATACAAACCCAGTTTGATGAAGGCTCTGTAAAGTTGTGTAAATGGCCAATTAAAAATGAAATGCAATTATTTGACCATCATAATGGTTCCAACACTTTTCAAAAAAGCTGCAACAAGGTGCTGTTTGCTGCTGTTGTATTTTTTAAACACCTCTCTGTAAACATTTGGGACCGAGGAGACCATTTTTAAAAGCAGGGTGTTTTACATTACTTGCTTACATTAAGATTTTAGCAGTTACAGGCTTCTTTCTTTTATATTTTTCTTTGTTTCTTAGTGTGCCAAATGTTTATAGTAGGTGACAGCTCTGGGCTGCAGGCAGTTTTAGCACCAGGACTCTGTTATCACACAGCATTGCAGTTATAATACATATTGAATGTGGTCTGGCATTGTCTTGCTGAAATAAAACAAGGCTTTCCCTGAAAAGATGTTGTCTGGATCGAAGCATATGTTGCTCACTATTAATGGCACCTTAACAGATGTCATTCGCAGAAACGCCTTCCCCTTGGATTGCATGCTAATCACAAATCAGATCACATCCCTCTCCTCTTATTCAAGATGATTTTTTAAATGTTTGTTTCTCCTTTTTTTTTCACATGGTAGTTTTAACCCCGATTTGTGGATGGAGTGATTAACTATATTTTCTAATAATGGTTTCCTAAAATTAGCTGTGCCCATTGTGTATACACTTTTCTGTGGATGCTCTTAATGATATCATATACCATAAATTATAAAAATCCTAAAATGATTTCTCCAGTGCAGTCTGCGTCAGTGGTGAACTCCCTATGTTTGCTTCTAAGATGCTAATTGTAACCATTCATGTTACTAATTAACCTCAGGAGCACTGATGCGTTATTAATATTTATGCAGTGATTCTATGTAAAGCCTACGGTGTAGCATATGCAAGTTGCCGACGCCCTTTCCAGCATTTACATCTTTATATAAGTGTTTGCCGTTATGCCGTATGTACGGTGTGGATTAAACGCACGAGTATACGACCACTGTGAAACTGTGCAAAACACAAAACATGTTGCTGCTGTCCAATTCAAAAAAATAAAAATTTTAATTTTCATCATTCTGTTGTCTTTGTACCATTTTTTAATTAAAACTGCCTTTCAAATTATTTCAAAGATAATAATTTGAAATTATAAAATGGCCTTGTAAATAAGTGTGTTTTTTAACAATGTGGGGAAACATCTTTCAATCATTCAACCTTTCAAGGAAGCAAATCTCTTCTAATTGTGCTTGTACACACACACACACAGTCATGTCGATTATCATGTTACGTTTCTGTTATTCTGTTGGAATATTTTAATATCACATAAAATATATATGGTGGCAAGCCTAATTACTTTAACAATTCTTAGTAAAAAACTAATTAAGTCATCTGTCTGTTTGTAGAGCCACCGACTGCCGTAAAAATGTTACAAGAAAATAATCACATTAATAAGCCAGACTTTAACAGGGTTGTGTGTTTTTTCTCATTAAGATCTGGACAATGTGGTGTATTTGGAGGCAAGCCCACACACACACATTCTTGCTTCCATAAATACTTATTAGCACCCCAAGTGTTTATGAACATGTGGGTGAAAATCCAAGAATTTGTTTTTGTAATATTTACTAAGCTACAGTAGCATGCTGTTTCTATAATTTACAGAGTATTTCTACAAAACGAAACCGCTTCTTCCCATTAAACGGCAGACGTGAGATCAACAGGACAGGTAAGTCAGAAAACATAACATACTGCTTGGATTTGGAATTTTCATCAGATTTGTGGAGCGTAATAAGAAATGTAATATTGATGGGGTTACCCTTAAGTCTCTACCACGGGATCAAAATCAAACATATCCATTAAGTAAACATTAAACAAAACAGCTCTGATTCATGATACCCAAAACAGATGGCTGTGTAGGAGAGTGTCATTGAGCATAAACTACTGACTTCAAGGCATCGAAATACTGCACATTACTGCATATACATGCCCATTAAAAGAACATTTATGCATCTTAAAATTATTTTATTTCATGAACATATAACCTAAAGACATCAGAAACAAAAACTGAATGGATTAAAAACATTTCAAAACTCATGAACTCAGCAGCTCAGCATGAATCTTGAACATCTTGTTCCTCTCTAGAGTGGAATGACCTAATGCTGTGACACAGATGTCTGAGTGACTGCATTATGACCAGAATCTGTAACATCATACTTAAATCTGAGTAATCATTATAGATTACACACACACATACACACAAAGCTCATGATTAGCTATTTCAGTGACATTTTCCAGCACAGCAGTTGGACTGAACAAACATCCGGCTCAGGATTTCTTGTACCAAGACTGTATAAATCATTAAAAAAAAAGACAAAATGTTTACTCTTCAACTAGATTGTTTTGCTTGTGTCAGACTTTGAAAAACTGTAGGAATAATACTCAAGAGTTGTCCTTTTTTAAATCAACCTACTGACCATATTCGTAGTTTCTTTCATGATACAAATATTCATATTAAAATATTCAAATGCTAAGATGTGAATATGTTCACTTGCATAATCTTTTGTATCTCTTAGATATCTCTAGCAGTTAGAAACTAAATACCTGGAAGCATTTTTTCAATGCAAAATACTTTATTTTAAAAGAATGGACCTACATGATCACCAATAAGGTCCCCCACCCACCCACCCACCCAAAAAAGAAGCTGTATTTTTAAAACAGACAGCTCTGCTAAATGTGTAAAGATAAATCAGGGTACACTGCACAGAACAAATTATGTAATAAATCTCAAGAGTCAAAACTAGAGTTGTGAGCTGAAACCTTAAACAGAAAGGGGAGAACTCTTCACCACCTTTCTGACAGGTGTAGAGACAAAGCGCAACATGTCATACTCTGAAAATCAGGCCCGCTAGAAGGAAAACAGCCGGCCTCACAATGTGCAACAAAATGCCTGTAGCTAGCTAAAATAGATTAGATTTTACTATCAGGTTAATTATTGTAGCATCCATGTCTAGTTAGCTGTTAGAACGTTAATGCCAGGTATGTGTCGGCAACAGAGTACCCACAAATTTGACATTTGGATATTTTATTTATCAGTAGTTGCACATTTTCTCCCATTTCTGCTGCTGATTCAAGCTTTTGTTTGGCAGCTTATAAAGAGTTCAAGAACCTGCAAAGTGGCCATTGGGTAATTGACAGCTTTTTGTGAACAGGAACAAATGACAAGCATGCATCAAGCAATGCAAAAAGAAAAAGGAAAAAAAAAATAGGTTTTCCTCTTCAGTGTGGGTAGAACTTAACTGCGCTCTGTTTCTAACCATTTTCATGAGTTCTATTGATTGGCTGCTTCACAGGCGTCTATCCAATCACTATACACATCAACTGGCTCTGACAGATCTGAGGAAGAATGGATTAAGGATAAAAAACGATGCTGTTGCTTAAAAATAAAAACATCCACAGACAGAGAATGACGTGAACTTTAAAAATCAATACAAAGTTCCAGTTATTACAGTGTGTTTGAGCAATCACATTCTGAAGCCAGGTTATTTATTGGAAGTAAAATAAACTAATTAACATTTTCCAAAGGTCTCCTGCCTTTCTAAGCTTGTACCACAACATTTTTATTACTCTGATAAAATTAAACAGTTCCTCATATTGGTCTCAGACAACACGGAGATGGAAAAATGACGTGAGCTGCTGTTGTTTAAAGTATAACAATATAGTTTGATTATATAACCTTTATTTAAAGTCAGCCTACCACCTCTTTTTTCCTGATAATGTAACCTCGTCTCCCAGCCGTCAACAACCAAGTATTTCAGTCATTTGATATCATTAAATTGCTCATATGACCTACAATTAAGCTCTCAAGATATCTGATTTAATCTATGTGGTTACTGTGGCCAAGTGAAAACAAGATAACAGTATTATTTTTTGATCTACTAAGAATTTCTAAAACCCCAAAACAAATACTGATTTAGTTATGCACCAGTTAGTTTTTACATAGTCAACCTGAGATAAGTTAGAAGCTATGGTCACATGCACAGTATATGAAGGCAAATGTTGACATTGACATTTAAGACAGGTTTCCTAAGACGAGCTATTAGTAAAACATATAGGGCCTCACAAAGAAAGAAAGAAATGACCAACAACCTGACCACCTGCATATGTATGACCAAGGTTTTAGCCTAATGCCACTCTATATTATTCAAAGAGGCAGTATACAATGAATTAAGCTCAATACAGCCAGAGTTTCTTTGCTTTAATGTGCTTGTCAAAGCCTATAACCCTAGATAACCACTGTTGTGATGCACGTTATAAACTTTCTCCATTAAGAGTGTTCTGCTTCAGGCTCTGTGGGCGCTCACATAAAATCATGTGGATTTTCTTCCACGTGAAATGATACCTGTGAGTGCCACCTACACTTCACAGATGTTATCAGATAATGACAATACAATGCTGTCTAAAAATCCGCCAAGAACATAAAACATATAAGAGTAAAGAACAAGACCGGTACAAAAGAAAAAGTCAGGAGATTATTCCTGCGGAAAATCTTGGGATTAATCGCACAGAGCAGTAAAACAAACACTTTAAATTAAGTTAATTATATAATAACCGCTTGAGCCTCAGTGCCATTTTAAACCTATGCCACAACCTTCTAGGTAACTTGATGTGCACCTCCAGAGAAATGCAACTAAATGTCGGATCAACGCATACCACGATTACTTTGCATGGTTGCAGTGCAGGGATAAAATGAGTTTCTGGTTACAACGTAAGCTAGGACGTAGATTTCCTGCAGAAGAATAAATCAATTTTAAGAATAATTAAATTTTACACCAAAACTCTAAAGATAACCTGCTCTCAACCAGGTTGTGTGTTCAGCATAAGTTTTTATCAAGGTAAAACGAGATCACTTTTGTGACACAGAAAACTCTGACTTTAAGCGCAACATAGCTCACCAAGCCATTAAACCGGTTTTATAGTACATCCCTATGAACTTCTTTAACCCCTGAATAATGTATGAGCTAATATTTTATTTTGTCAAACTACTTTTCCTCATATAAAAAATTAATTTAAATGTGCAAAGATAATAGAATAACAAGAAACTGCTCTGCCTTATATTTGCTTTGCTGCTGTATGAGAAAGAGAGCTGCCACCTAAAACTCAATAAGGATACAGGTAATGGGGGTCTGGAACTCCTCCAAGCAGACTGTACATGATATTATCCCAGTGTTTCTGCTTCTCTCCCTGTTGAAAGACAAAGCGAGAAGAAGCGTCAGAGACCACCAATCACCTAAGAAATCTACCTACGAACCATAGACCAGGTGCGTTTAGGTGGGCACTATACATTTTGACATCACATGACTTCTCGTGGTTGCAGAAAGGACATGTGAACTGAGTTTCCAGATCCCCCGTCATCTTCTTCTTTGGAGGAGGCTTTCTTTTGGATTTGCGACGACCCATTGTACACAAAGGGAATCGAGTCTGAGTGAAAGAAACAAAAATCACACTGCTTCAACAAAGACGGCATGTACACTGGACCAACAGCACCATATATATGTGAGAATACTTGCTAAAAGAACACCAGCTGCCAGTTGCTGCTGGTGCCCTACACTGTTGTTAACAGGCTAACGTTAGCATGTTTGTTGTTGCTCTCTCGTGCAATACAAATCGTCTCGCGATAGAAAGAATTACTTAATGCTATATTCTATTTCATTATACCTCAACTATCCCCACATATTAAACACACAATGACCGGTAAACGTTATGTATTAGTAGTTTACGAGTGTTTACCTCTTCTTGTTGAAAACACACGTTACCGTTTTGCGGAAACGGCTTCCGTTGGCTCCAGCACCCGTAATTCTTCGCGTTACGTAATTGGAGAAGAGTGTGAGCGTCGTGGCCCGCTATTGGCTAGCTGACGTGTCTGTTAACTGGTGACGACAAAGATCTTGGCGCTGCCTATTCCCACGTGGTGGCGACAGAAGCTTGTTCAGGTTTGCCTTTGTTTACTAAAGAAATAAAATAAAATAAAATAAAAACCTCAGTTTTGCTGTTTTGACATGCTCCACATCTCGCAAGGCTAACACTGGTCAAATGTGCTTGCGTGCGTCGATTTCTAGTCAGCAACAGTAGCTCAATACTGTTAAGATGCTGGTTTGATTCGCTCAGTTCAGCTTGGTTAACCGATTAAGGGAGCTAATTTGCACTCTACTGGTTAAAGCCGAAAACAAAGTGCAGTGAACAACAGTTTGTTTGGCATATTTGTCACACTTACATGTTTCAGATCATTTTTAAAATTCCTAGACAAAGATAACCATAGTAAGGGTATAAAAGCCTGACATCTTTAAGAACTGCAGTACTCTAATCAGACTGAGATAATTCCTGTTGTTTCTTATTTGGCGCTCATGGGCATGTGGGTGTGTGTTTTGTGATTTACCTTTTATAAGATATTGTTTGTTTTATTGTTGTTATAATTATTTGTAATGTAACCTAGCGCATGACTGGAGGTGAAAATTAGCTTTAGGCTAACTCTGATATAATGTGTCATAATGGCAACATTTATGTTAATATTGTACATCATTTATTTTCAAATAAAATCAATAGAGCATATAGTAAAATAATATTTTTAAATTATAATTTAATTTATTAAAGTGGGTAGTTATCTAAACCCTACCTGGCCCTGTATTTAAAGAATAATTGCCCCAAAGTCTAATAACTGCTTTTTTCACCCTTGGCATCAGAATTCGTATTCGAATTCAATTTTATTGTCATTGCACATGTCACAAGTACAAGGCAAAGAAATGCAATGAGGCGTTTGATAACTGGCAGCAAGGGCGTAGATTTGGCTATGGACGGAAGGGACATGTCCCCACCAATATCCATCGATTATTGAATTGTCCCCACCAATAATTTGATCTCTTCGAGTAAAGAAAAACAAAACCAATAGAAATAACAATAAAAATAAACGATTTGTCAACGTCTCATTCACCCAGCGGTGCAGAAAGAGTTAAATTACGTTCTCTACCGGAGTCCTATATCATGTGACAAATATGGCCAATGTGATTGGCTGTGCCTTTCAGGGAGCTCTGTTTAGTTTTAGCAGCGGCAAACCTGCGCTGCGAGGACCTGCAAGGAAGAGGAGGATGGCAGTAAAAAGAACCTGGATATAAGAAAGTATTTTTCAAAGAAACCTGTAAGTCACTTAAAGTCAAGTTCACTCATAAAATCTGTCCATCATAATAACGTTACAGGCTATGCAAGGCAATACATGCCCCTCTTATTACTCTTTCTGGGTTGCAAAATAAACTTTTAAAAATTTTTCAGGCGAGCATGTAGCTGTGCAAACTTCAAATATCTGAACCGGGGAGAACAGCAAACTCCCGGCACATCGTTTTAGGCTTTGGCCCACATCAGTCTAAAATTGTATGTAACCATGAATAACGTGTTACAGTGTCCAGCAGGAGAGACTGGACAGTATAGATGTAAAACAAATATGCCAGCAGTTTATCTCAGTTAATGAGAGGAGCAGGCATGTGTGTGGCTTCTTCACATAGTGGACATTGAGTTGTTGTGTGGGACACCAGTAGTCCATGTCTGTTGCTGTAACAGTAGTTCATGTTTAGAGTAAAACAGCTCACTGACTTGATCGGGGCAATAGTGCCTAAACTGTTGCATTATTTTGCTAGGAGATCTGTTACTTTGTGGTAATCTTAGATGAGTAGTTTTATGGACAAAAACCACCAGGTCATTCAGTGTTCCCTTAGTGCTAATGTATAAGAGATGTTGGTGTAGTATAACTGAAGTAATGTTGTTAAGTCCTACCCCCCCCCCTCCCCCCTCGGAAGTCATATTCTTTTATTGTCATGACAGTATTTTAAGCTATTTTTATTTTTGTATGGAATATGGTTGAAGTAAACTAAAGTATAAAATACTTAGTCATTTGTTTAATAGTAACTTAACATTATATAATTCACATATAAAACTATAAATTGTAATTTTAAATGGTTTAAAAGGATGTTGAATAGCATATGTAGGCAAGTATATTTCTCCTTTTTTTTAATCAAGAAGCAAAGATGAAAAGGAAAAAAAAGAAACAGGGCAGGGTTCGGTGGTTGAATCATCCGTCCCCACCAATGCCAAAACCAAATCTATGCCCTTGACTGGCAGTGAGACTTTAACTTTACTGTAGAGGAATTTTGGCCAGCTCTAAATTCAGCCAAACTGAAGGGTTTTCAAGCATAAACAGTCTAAGGTCATGTCAAAGCATCTCGATTTCCTTTAAATCTGGACTTTGGAGGTTGACTTGCTGATATGTTTCAGATCATTGTCTTCCTGCATAACCTAATTGCACTTGAACTTCAGGGCATGAACTGACGGCCAGTTCATTCTCCTTCAGGATTTTCTGGTAAAGAGGAGAATTAATGGTTCAATCAATTACTGCAAGTCATCTAAATCCTGAAGCACCAAAGCAACTCAAACCATCACACTACCACCACCATGTTTGACTGTAGGTATGATGTTATTTTTAATGAACTGCTGTGTTATATTTACATCAGATGTAACAGGACCCAAACTGTTTTCTCATCAGTCTACAGAACATTTTCCCAAAAGTCTTTGAGATAATCAAGATGTTTTTGGCAAATATGAAACAAGCCTTTGTGTTCAAGCTACATGTGTTAAATGTATGATTTGTGGTGCGTTATTTTAGCAGCGTTCATAGAGGTTTCCTACAGAGTTGAAGATGCTATGTATTTAAAAAAAAACATTGTGGAGCTACAAACATTGCACTACTGATCTAATGAGGGGTGAGACGAGAAAATAAGAAAAGGTTGTTTAAAAGGGCGTGAATCGTCAGAACTGATAAGCTGGAGTCCTCCACAATTCAGCTTGTTTTCTGTTTTCTATCTGTTAAAGAAGCTACATTAAAACACGTTATGATCATGCATGAGGACAAGGATGTTTTCATTATGCTACACATTTGGTTCTTAAAGTTATTTTCTTTACATGGTAGCAATGTGGACAGTAAAGGTGGTCAGCCTGGGAGTGGTGGCCCTCTCCCTCAGTCTGGAGATGCTCTTCTGGCTCTTCAGTCGTCGCCGGTCTGAAAGAATCACCAATAAGGTCCTCTTCTTCCCCTCAGAGGTGGCTTGTGTGGAGCACATCTTCTCTCCCACATTACCTCAGTAAGTGGAACATCAGTGAAACTTGAAGTAATTATTGTTTTCCTATATCGCTGCCAAAGGTGTTATAATGTCTATTAACTTCACCTCTTTTTAAAATCATTTTTCATCTACTTAAGTATTTTTTTCACATGAAATGAACCCTGAAAGCTAAACTTTACTCAAGTGGTCATGAATTATGACAGGTGATCTTTTGTTTTCTGCTCTTCCAGCTCCCATGTCTGCTCATTGCCTCATGGTGTAGACACCTCTTTCTCTCGTCTTCTCCACTACATCCTGTCTGCTTGCTCTTCTCTGGACTTGTGTCTTTTTTCTTTTTCCAACATGGATCTGAGTAGGGCTGTACTACTGCTGCATAGCAGGGGCGTAACCATCCGAGTCCTCGCTGACAAGGTCTACTCGGCCATCAGTGGCTCCCAGATCGGCGTCCTCCGCAAAGCTGGTAAGGGAGGAGATTTTTTTTTCTATATATGAAATGTTTTGGAAGCATACATATATATTGTAACTTGAGTCAGTGTGTGACTCAGGGTGCGATTGTTGCAAAGTGTCTCATAAATCTCACACAGGCCACTGAGACATACTGGATGTAGTCCTTTGGGTGGTGTTATTGGTTAAAAAAAACAGTCACACTAACCTCTGAGATCATTATTATAGACACATTTCTTTTGAGATACGAGAAGGATGACTCAGGTCCTGCTCAAGAAATGGTGCTCAGTTTATGTTCTTTGACTTTAAGTGTCATTGTTACTATCACTGGGTTCCTTAGTTGTGATTAGAGAGAGATAAAAGGAGCTGTCTGTGTGAATGGAGGTTGCTGCTACAAGCCCTCCTATGAGTCAGACTAATCATTCTCTGAAAGATTTTGTGTCACGTGTCTGACTCATGCTGTCTCACTTTCTCTGCAACCCACTCTGCATTTAATAGATTACTCCAAACATATATCAGCCTCTGGAAACGTATATCAACAATATCCCTTTTACTGCTGAACTTTGGGTCCTGTCGTCAGTAAGCTAGAACCCCCCCCCCCCCCACACACACACACACACACACACACAATTATTTCCACAAACCAATCAGCAAAACCTTTCCATTTTTGATTTGTCTGCCCTAATAAGTCTGAGCCGTCTTTGCAGCTTTTTGCACTTAGCTAACTAACTATATATCACACCTATATTTGATTGAGTCTGTCCCTTTTCTTCTGTTTCTGTCCCTTATGCGCTCTCGCTCATACTCTTTGAACTATTATATTAGCTGTACATCCACTGGTGAAAATGACACCATCTTCACCAGTGTATTTTATTTTCCAACTGCAGGGCACTGGAGATCTTTGTGGTTCTTTAATGAGACACTCAACTTGAATACAATGTAACCCTTTTTTATTTATTTTTTATTTTTTGCAAGACAGAAGCTTTAAGCAAGAATTAAGTAAGTGCAAAACTGGCAGCCAGACAGCAAAGTGTGTCTCTTCAGAGAGAAAGTGTGTGTGTTTTTGTGTGTATGTGCGTATTGACTGCAAATCACACGAAAACCACTTTGGCACAAAGAACAGTCAACGTCTCTTTTCTTCTTATTATATTTCATCATTATCTTGTGGAGCTTCTTGAACCGCTGTACATAAATAAAGCACAGGGGTAAAGGTTATCATCACTTAAGATAGTCAAGAGTTCATTTGTTAAACATTTCAACAAGGATGATAAAACAGATTCTGAAAAAGATCTTGTCTTTCTTCGGTTTGCTAAAAAGCCATTTCTCGTAATGTGTTTTTTTTTTTTAAGAGGCATGCACTTGCCAAATTCAAGAGAAGATTTGCATGACTAATCTCTGAGAGTAATCTGCAGGGCAATCTAAAAATTTGCAGTCTGCCGGGTAATGCAAACTGAGATCCAACATCCTCCTTATGATCATTTCCGTACGACACAACTGAAGAACAGAGAAACACTTAATGCATTAAAAAAAAAACCTCGGTCTCAGTGTTGTAGTTTAGATCAGAATGTTTTACATTTTTTACTTTATATTGCCTGTTTAAAACCCACAAGTTCACTGTGTTGCAGTGCATATGAGTTAATGTTAGACTTTCAGATGCACATAACAGTCACATTTACAAAAAATATACAGTCTTTGCATGTTATATATTTTTTTATATTCCAAGAAAAGGTAACCATAATGGAAATAAGTAGTGAGTGTCCTAAATATTTCATGAGAGGCTGATGTGGTGTTAGGTAATCCTATATGTGGTCAAAGTGCGCAGGTTTTAATGCAGTTACATTTCGTCTACTTACAATACCTTTGTATTTTACAGGTCCTCTGGGTCCTCAGTTTTCCACACCATCCATTTAGAAACACATATGTAACAGTCTTTCAATCTTTAAAGGTGTAGCACTAAAGAGATCGTTACATACATGCTGTACTTTTAAAAACCACCATTTTCCCTTTTGAGGCGCATTGAATTTTTGTGCAGAATTTCACAGTAAGTAGATGAAGGGAAACAAGCGATGTATACTGTAAGGCATTAAAGAGTTTCCCTTCCTTCCTCCTGCCTATCCACCCTCTGCTCCCCAGGGATCTGCGTGCGGTGCGATGCGAGCGCCGTCCACATGCATCACAAGTTTGCAGTGGTGGATGGCCGCATGCTCATCACCGGCTCCCTCAACTGGACGCTGACTGCAGTGCAGAGCAACATGGAGAACATCATCATCACCGAGGAGCCCGACCTGGTTCAGCCTTTCGTCAAGGAGTTCTGCAGGCTATGGGGGCTCAATGATTCGGCCCAGTACCTCAGTTCAGTGGCTGATTAGCTATGATGAATACTGAGTGAGGATTCAAAATAAAAGTGGCCTTTTCTGTTTTTTTCCAGAGGCTATGTTTAAGTTTCGAGAGACTTCATTCATGTTAATGTAACAGCATTACTGTGTGTAGATAACAAAAAAAATCTAACTTTTAATACTTCTATGTGTATGACTCATAACACTGTTATGTGATTTAGCTGGCTAAGTGTGAAGTTAAAGGTTATGGGGTTTTAGATGAAAACAAAGCCTTTGAGGTGCTAACTGCTTGACTGGCCTGCTGTTGTTCCGCTGCTTTTCACAACCTTGTAACATTAACGCGTTTATGGTCTACAATGTTTTTTCTTTGTGAAGTGTATTCCTCTGTTTTAGGATCTGAATACTTGTTTTTCGTTTGTTATTCTACTTTATATATTCAGTGTTGTTTTTTATAGGTTTTGTCACAGGTTGACAAAAGTTATTAATAAAATTAATAAAATTAATTTTTAGGATCTTAGATTATCAAGCTGACGTCGTTTCTCATTTAAACAATAATATTAATAGGTGGTTCATTCCATGGAAGTAAAGAGAAAATCTGTAATATAGATTGTGTTTAATGTCCTTTGTCAAATCTACATACAGTTCTTTGTTTATAGTGTAAATGATAGTTGTTTATTATAGTTTGTTATTGCAGGCAAACGCCAATAAAACCTGAATAAAAGTCTTTGTTTGTTGTAAAAATGATCCTGTAGGTGTAGGGTTCTTCCTTTCTGACATGATTCACTTCATTTCATTTCACCTGAAGCGTTTTGTAACAGTAATATCACTTGAGATTTCCCAACGAGTGAAGATAATCGGGTCGGGACATGATTAATGTGCCCTGGTGTGCATGACTACTTGCTCATAGTCAGGCTGATGCATGTAAATAAAGACCACAGCTGGTTTGTGTGACCTAACACTTGAAGTGTTTTAGAAGGTTATATTTTGAAGTGCAGTTTTGTAAATGGTAAGAGAAAAAGCTACTTTTCCTTTATTCACACAAGGGTTCGCCAAGGCTGGTAGCTCCACAAAAGCAGACCATTTTATTTACCGTGTCGGTGTCCAGTAAACCTGGGAGCTCATGAGATTTGGATGCCTAACTGTTGCTCAAGTCAACACATTATTTAGCTGCCCTGGGAATTTTGTTTATTTATTTTTCTAGTTTTTTATTTTTCACTTTCTGTTTGTTTTATCGGAAGGCTTGAAAGTGCGTCCACCAGCAGGTTAGGCAACAGAATACCGGAAATTTAGCAATAACCTTCAAAATAAACCAGTATAAACTCGTTTTTTGACCATCGAGAACTGATCGTACACTCAAAAGAAAAAGTAAAATAATTGTGCCCAAAATTCTGCTTTTAACTATTTTAATTACATGTAAATTTTCCGTGTAATTTGTTATATGAGTACAATGTAAAAGTTTACATTTAATGGAACCTGATCAAATGAAATTTACTTGATTGGTATACCAAGCCCATTTTCCTTCATGATTTCCTTAATTTCTTTAATTATTTGAATAAATGATCGCTTGATTTTGAATGTTTTAGTTGCATTTGACTCAAAATGATTCCTTCGTGTTTACTGAGTTTGAAAAATCTCTTCTTCTTTTTTTCTTTGCACAAGATGGCCAAGTAATGAGAAAACAGTACCGGTATCAAGGAGCACGGCTTGTTGCTTAGCTACACTGCTCAGCTCATTATGAAATGGAGTTGGAAGATTTCTCAACACCTTCAGCCCTCCCTCAACTTATTTATTAGTTTCCTTCGGTTGCCATCAGTGGGTGCAGATTGCCTACTATATAAAACCCCGAGATGAACAAATTGGTATCCTTTATTAATTTACATAGAAATGCAGAGGGTGAGCCAACTTTGTCTGAAAACTCCTGGAAACAAATACACCCAACTGCCATAAATTTGCACTCTGATGTATGTTACCCTAAAACGTCAGCTTTCTTTTTTTTATGTTTATTTTGAAAGTTTATACCGGAAGTGCGTGATTCATATTGGGCATGACTTGACAAGTTGCGTGTTGGACGTCCCAGTGATAGATATGCACATGCATAGTGTGGAGATCCGGGACAGGAACACCTGAGCAGGAGAGCCCGACAGACAGCTGCAGCAGCCAGCACACACTCATCGACTTTCAGGTAGACGTGTGAACACTTCGGGAGGGAGAGAGGAGACAGACCCATAAACAACACCCGAGGTAATTTGCATTCACTCACAGTTGTATGCAAAGGCAGACGGGGGCTGTTAAATGTCATCAGGTTTGTAGCTGAGCTGCCGTATGGTAAGGCGGTGTAGGCAACTTAGACTCTTAGTTAGTTATCGGCTACAAGTGTCATCGGTGGCTTCAGAATATGAACTTTGTGTTCGTGGTTAATCGGGCTAATTTGTACACAGATATTTGGATTCGGTGTCAACAAGTGGGGCAATGAAGTGTCCCGTGAAACAGCTGCTCTCGTGCACTGCATTGACTGACTGAAGCAGTTACAAACCAGCCGTCAGATGATCTGAAGTCAAATATTGAATGTGCATTAATGAGAGTTGACATGTTTTCCCAAGCTAAAGTAAATACACGACCCTACACACACACACGCACATACTTCAGTGTGTGCCAGGTACTTTCATGCTGATGTAGGCGCATGCGCGGATATTGATGTTCTGCTGAGTGTGTACAGCAGCATGCCGCTCAGCCCCTCTTTTATGATCTTGGAAGCTGTAATGCTGAGCTGGTCTCCAGAGACTTCTCAGCAGCCAAAGAGGAGCAGGACTCAACCCCTGAGAGAAGAGGAGGAGGAGGGGGGTGGTGGTGGTGGGGTGGGGGGGGGGGAGGAGAGGGAGGAGGGGGGGGGGGGGGTAGATGAATGTAGATGGATTGATGCCGAGTGATGGAGGAAGGAGAGAGTTAAGAGTGGGAGGGAAGCTGGCTGGCCGGATGATGACAGGAGGGATGCATAGATGGATGAATATGTGAGGAGAGAAGGAAGATAAATGAGAGTAAGGAGTGTGTTTGTGTGTGCATGTAAGTAGTAGTGTCACTGGGTGAATGAATGACCAGATGGGTGATAGATAAAATACACAAGCGGGGGAGAATCTATTGCCCCCTTCCCACCGCTCAGTCTCTACCGATCCTATAAGTTTTTAACATGTGTTCTTGTGACAAATGGATGGAGAGAGCAGGAGGTGACCGGTCCAGGGAGGAAAAAGAGTAAGGAGCACGCCCTGGCTGTGATTCATAGCACAGTGATAAGCGCTAAGAGGAATCAGGGAGGAAGATGGACCATTTTTAAAATAACACTTCCATTTACCAACATCAGCATCTGCTCAGCTATTAGTGTGGATGGATTTCAGACGTCTGAGTGTTAACCTGAATTCTCAAATAGTTGATATTTATCACTGTGACACCACAGCTGATATACTGGTAATCCTGGATTTTGCGAAAGCCAGTGCTTTTCTTAACTTTAGTATTCCCCCTCCTTTTTTGTTTTCAGTTGCCATCTTTTGTTTTTTAATTCAAACAAACATTAAACCTCCAATATTAACATTTAAGAGAAACTAACATGAGCTCATATATTAGCTAATCATCTAACACTGAAAGGATTAACCAGTAAATTTGACTATGTTCAATTATAGGAGTGTATCTGCATTGCCTTTGTCTAAAAATTCTTTATTTAAAATTTATTGGCAATGGGCATTTGATTGTGCAGATGACCTGTCTGACATCGGCATCGACGTTCCCTACCATGGTCACATGTTCCTGTCTTTGCTATAAGACATCATTGCGCAATATATTGAGATTACTGGCAAGTCAGACTCTGTTAGATTATTTTTGTATGCATTAAAGCCAAGCAGTTATGTGACTGATTAAAAACAGGAACTAGTAGATACAATCCTGTTTCTTCCTGTACATGTATGCATTTACCAGCAGTTGACCCAGTGCAGCACCCTGAGCATGCAATTACGTAATTGTCCTTATCTGCCTTACAGCCACACCTATTCTGTGTTGTTCTTGTACTTGTCTTATTTATGTTTTATGGAAAAATACAGCCAACATATTTCCATCTAATCTGCTGGTTGCTGCTGGCAATTGAACAGGTGTAAGGTACACCTGTTCAATTGCTCATTAATGCAAATATCTAATCAACCATTCGCATGGCAACTCAGTACGTTTAGGCATGTAGACGTGATCAAGATGAGCTGCTGCGGTACATGGCATGCATTGCAATTGGGAAGAAAGGTGACTTTAAATGTTGCATTACTGTTGGTGCCAGATGAGCTGGTATGAGCATCTCAGAAACTGCTGATCTACTGGGACTGCACAGCCATGTCTAGGGTTTACTTAGATTGGCCACTCCTGTCAGCCAAGAACAGGAAAAATGAGGGTATAGTTCACCCGGGTTCGCCAAAATTGGAAAGTAGAAGATTGAAAAAAAAAAAAATGTTGCCTGGCCTGATGAGTCACAGCAGAAATCGATTGCAAGATCAGCATGGATCCATCTTACCTTATAGCAGTTCAGGCTGGTGGTGCTGTGATGGTGTGGGGGATATTTTCTTGGCACACTTTGAGCTCTTAGTCACAACTGAGCATTGTTTAAAGACCACAGCCCATCTCAGTATTGTTGTCGACCACGTCTATCCCTATATGACCATCGTGTACCCATCTTCTGATGAAATATTTCCAGCATCTTGTTGAATCTGTGCAATAAACAATTAAGGGAATTCTGAAGGCAAAAATTGGTCCAACCCATTTTTGGCATGGTATACCTAATAAAGTGGTCAGTGAGTATATGTAGGATTACCAACCACAGGTAACTGGCAGAACTTGTCCATTTTTAGGCATTTTAAGGGACAGCAATCAACAACAGACACTACAGAAAACCAAAATGTAGACACACAACCACTACAAACCGCTGCAAACAATATTTAATACAAGAAGCACAAAAGACAACATTTATCAACAACAACAAAAAAGAAAGATGCTTTATAGTCCATCTCAGTGATCATACATGTGCCTCTCCTTTTTGTCTGTCATCATTTGATAGATGGCTTTAGCCAGAGATCCAGGAGCGGCTCACGAGCAGAGAGATCCAGCCGACCAAAACTTTGACTACATGTTCAAGCTGCTGATCATCGGCAACAGCAGCGTGGGAAAGACCTCATTCCTCTTCCGATATGCAGATGACTCATTCACTTCAGCATTTGTCAGCACGGTGGGCATCGACTTCAAAGTCAAGACCATCTACAGGAACAACAAGCGGGTCAAGCTACAGATCTGGGTGAGATTGGGCATGAGATAGAGCCTCTGCACTGCCGAGTAGTATTTTTAAGAAGTCCTTAGGATAGAAAACTCCCTAAACCCTCTAAGCAAAGGATTTCTTTTCTCTCATCCGCTGTTTTTTTTTCTTTCTTTCTTTCTTTCTTTCTTTCTTTCTTTCTTTCTTTCTTTTGTACTTCTTTACCTGGTATTTGACCTCCATTAACAGGGCAAGAGGAGAGGTGGTTTAGGCCATTGGGAGCACAATAGCAGCTTATACACTAGTGCAGACGTTCCCAAAGTGTGGGGCCCGCCCCCTAGGGGGGGCGCAGAGCCATTGCAGGGGGGGCGCGGCATGAAAAGGGGAAAAAAAAAAAAAAACAACGCTTGGACACTGCTAGCACGGGCGCCCACACGAACGCAAAGCAGGAGATGAAGCATAGCTGAATATGTTTCCAAACCAACTTCATTCTATGGTGAAGCATATCTTCCCTTTGGTTTCACCTGCACAAGTGCCGAGGTAGGTCTCCCTGCAGGATTGGTTTTCCCTTCGTTGGGAGCAGCGCTGGGCTGTTTAAATCACGGACAAACAGTATCCCACATTCTTGATTTGTAGTTCATAAACACTTGTTGTAATGACTAACTACTCCTGACATTTTGGAGATGTTAGCTCTTTATACAGTAAAGTTACAGCGGGATACAAATAACAGGCTCATCCTGCCACAATTTGTTCCCCGGTTCAAATCACGGACAAACAGCATCCAACAGTTGTTTATGTTTTTGAACCCATTTTGCAGAGGGATTTTTTAAAAAAATGTATTGATAGCAATGTTGAATATTATTACACAGGAAAAAAAAAAACAACTACATGTAAAATAATTACACCATGACGCCTCTGCCTTTCTAAATGGAGGGACAGTAACTGCGTGTATATGTAAGCGTGTAAAACCTGTAGATAGTCAGATTAACAGTATTTCGTCTCTGTCTGCCATTCTGCAATTCATCTCATGTAAACAATAACGTGCACACAGCGTGAGGTGAAAAAAGGCACATACCTTTGACATTGCGTGACGAACTCTGTATTCCTCGTCCACACGTAAATGCAAAAAAGGAGTTTTAAAAAATCTGTTCTCGGTGATTTGAAACGCCGTTTACGTGTGGACGAAACAGCTGAGTTTTCAAAAATACCCGTGTAGGTGTGGACGTAGCGTAAAAGACTTAGTAGTTTATTTTCTTACTACCTGTAATTTATTGCAGATTACTTGTATTTGCTTAATTGTTTACTAAATGTTTGAGGTGTGAAATAAACCGCAATGGAGCAAAATATGGGCGTGTGTGGTTGGAGGATGTGTTCGTGCGTGCGCGCGCGAGGGGGGGCGCGAACATTTTTCTTGTAAAACAAGGGGGGCCCAGCAAAAAAAGTTTGGGAACCACTGCACTAGTGTAATTATGTCTTCAGTCCTCATGATTGAAATAATAGTTTGTGGCGTTTTGCTGAAGTACTAACCAAGAGGTTTTTTTTTTAATCTGAAGACCTGGAATAATAGGCACTAATTTTACTTGGGGGGGGGGGGGGGGGGTTCTAACCAAAGAAAAACACCTGTTTTTTCTTCCTGCTTTCAAACTGTTTGTCACCACATGCACATAGTTATAATGATTAGGGCAAGAACAAGGTTTGTTGACTCACTGAAAGATGTTTATTCATTGCAGCAGCCAAGAACTAAAAGCTCGCTGGCAGTGTTGGAGTTTGACCAAATGTAATCTTAATCAAGCTGTCACACAAAACCTATCCGTTTTTTGTTGTTCTCTTTTTAACTACTCTGACTGTGATAGATGTCTGGGATGCTCCTAGAGGCACTTAATGTAGAGGTAGCTCCATGTGAACATCACTGAGATCTTAAAAGTCCCTAATAATTTCCACTTGAATGCTCAGGAAGATTTTTACTCCGGTCTCCCCACACCGGAGTAAAAATCTACTGTACAGAGAACAGCTTTGACACACAATATATCAACAAAATTGACTATAAAATGCTGCAGTCTCTTTAAAGTCGGAGTGGTAATTTATGTGGGGTCGTTACCTGTGGCAAAGAGGTTTCAAAATACATCTTCAACCAAAGGAGGGGGCCAAATGAATAGAGCTTTTCAAAGCCTTGTTACACAACATGGAGTGTTTATCCTCTTCCCATTCCCTGATTTGCCCTCTTACATGCTGCAGCCTGTCATGGATGTGAACTAATTTCTCACTCTCTGGAGTTAATAACAGTTGATGTTTAACATTGTCCCCAGACGGCGGGGTTCATGAAAGATGCATGGGTTTGAGCTGCAGGAGCCGAATGTGCTTACCGCGCAGACTGACACCCAGGACAGATCTATTACTGAATGTTAGCGGAAGGCGAGGACTCACCCACAGTACTCCTGTTAGATGAAAGTAATGCATCTTTTTTGAAGTTAATGTATTCAGCGGGCCATGCCTTCTCGGCTGCGCTTTACAATGATCCAGCTGCACACTTTCACACAAGGAAGGTGCCAAGTGAAATGATGAACCAGTAGTATAAAAGATAACCATATTAAAATTCAGATAAATAACAGTAAAAGTTTTATTACTGATGCATTAACAAGCAAGCAGATTTTTAACGTCCCAGCTGGTTGACTTGAGGTTTTATATTCAGAAAAGACACGCCGTATATTGGTTGTGAAAATGTTTTGTTATGAGCCCTTCACTTTAAAATCGGGGTTATTGGCTGCTGAGGGACTTAATGGGATTTCTTAGGACCATTAAAATAAGCGCAGCTACATGTGACATAAATTGTAGGTTGCTGACAAGCCCAAAAATGTGTACAATTAGAGTCAGTGGTGTTAATGAGGTCCATAGCAGCTACTGGCATCACATTACATGGGAGAAAGTTTAAAGAAGTTAGTTTCAAAGTCTTAGTTTTCTCACTGCAGTTTCAAAGAATCCAAAGGAGTGTTACATTTGTTACTTTAAGGTTTTTCCCAAGGCAACATGAAGAGTAAAAATACCATCTGGAGATGTAGGCAAGACCTGAGAGTGTGTCCTAGTGTGCTTCCAGGGTGTGGCGGCATCAACATTTTAAAAGGGAGGGGTTATTCTATTCTAAGAAAGTTCATGATTCACCTTTGCTTTTGGTAAATGGTAAATGGCCTGTAGTTGTATAGGGCTTTACTTAGTCCCTATGGACCCCCATTCAGTCATCCACCCATTCACACACACATTCACACACTGGTGATGGCAAGCTACATTTTCTGCAGAGTTAACCATTTGTTTACTTTTACTTCCCTGTCATGTTTTCATTTTGCAAACAACTTTCAGTGTTTTAAATGTTTTTTTAAGCTTTCACGTTGCTTTTGAGAAATTTGTTATATGTGGCGAAATCGAATTTCAGTAGGGTTGTTGTTTCTTCATTTTTGTGTGATTTCTGGAGTTGGGCCAGTAAAAATAATTCATCCACCATTCAATATGTGTTTACAGGACACAGCTGGGCAGGAGCGCTACCGGACTATCACCACAGCTTACTACAGAGGAGCCATGGGATTTCTGCTCATGTACGATATCACGAGCCAGGAGTCGTTCTGTGCTGTTCAGGACTGGTGGGTAGATGAAGCATATAATTAATGCAGAATAGGCATGTGTGTTTTTCAGTAGCTGAAGGCATTTTTCCGAGGCATGTGTTTTTTGGGTTTGTTTTTTTTCACTGGTCTAAAAAGTGATACCTGCACAGAAGTGCCTTAAACTTTCTTTATTTCTAATGGCTAGCAGAGGTGACACTTTGATTGCAAAAAAAACATTGTGGTTGTGTTGAGGTTTTACAGACCCGTGAACAGTAGCCACGTCTAGGCCTCAGTCACATAGGCCTAGGGACCATCTGGCAACAAGCAATGGTGAAGAAAAATGGGATATTCCCTGGTTGTGAGTGGTTGCTGAATGTGATGGCAGTGACAGGGAAAATGTTAATTCATCCCACTCATGCTGCGCTACAGACTGGTCAGTAACCCCCATGGCAACTAGCTGTTGCTAGGGAAAATGTTTATTCCTCAATTAGTAAAATCTCCTTGCTTTGGTTGCTGGAATTTTGCTGCGGTCTTAGTTTTAAAGCAAGTGGCAGATTTGTCTACAAAGCCTGTCCAGCTATCCTCTATAGGGAAACTGTGAAAAGTGCAACATGAACCAGAATTGAAGACCCGTTTGCCTTCAAAGTAAAAGATTTGTTCTTCTAGAAACATGCTGGCTGCAGAGCAGAGACACAACCTTTACTTTCAAGGCTTTTGCATCACACTTTTTCAAGTGTTACTACTGTTGGGCTGGTAGACAAACACGAAAAACTACAGGAAAACCAGCGATAACTAGGAGGTTTTTGGTGCAGCACTTTCTTTGTATCTGATTCCTTCCAGCCAGCAAATTCCACGAATCATTGCCAAGCAGTTAAGGAATACACATTTTTCCCTAACAACAAGTGGTTGCAGACAACTCTTGAGCAATGTGTGCATGACGACACAAAAGAAACCTCAATAGAAATTTGTGGGCAAATGGCCCATGGTTTCCTTACTTTGTGACTTCAGTAAGCTCTTTCCTGAGGAGTGTATGGTCTCAGTCACTACTTTCAAGTCCTTTTGAATTTAGTGAATTTCATTATATTAATGACGACCCTCATTAAGGTCCACAAGGACAAAAAAGCACAGTATGCTTTAGGGCATCCACTGTGTACATGTGCAGGTGTGTCCATAGGTTTTGCAGTTAGATCTGTCTTTTGATCGTGACATTTAGTTTAAAAGGCTATGATGTTGAAAACAGTCAATAAGCTTCAGAAAGGGAACTTTTCAATGTCGCCATGGATACATTCATCTTATGATTTTCTTCAACTGTTTGTTGTTTTTTTGGATCACTTGGAGAAAATAAAAAAGCAGCACTCTTGTTCACAAGAATAGATGCTGCATAAAAAATTGGATATAACAATATGTTTAATTAAAGAAAATACACATAATGTTCCACTGTATAACCTGTAGAAACAAAAAGGACTGTGTGTGTGTGTGTGTGTGTGTGTTATAATTACTGTTACTTTATGTTATCATTACCAGTGCTCTAGTCGAAGACTTCAGATACAAAAGACTTGAAACACGACTTTCATCAAAAGTGAGAAAATGATATCAGGTGAAAGCTCTGTCTGTTTTCAATAATCAGATGCTTTTGCTTCACATTTCTCTAAATCCCACTCTGAGCTTCTTCCAAAACACTCTTCTTTTGCAAAAATCTGTAAATGCGGCGTCACTTTGTCAGCAAAGCTAATTGTGTTCGCAGCATCACCAATCAGGGGATGAGATCATGTGACATTCAAACAGGTTAAGTCTCATTTATCTTAATCCGGGTTGCCAGCTTGCACTACTTGGGCTCTTAGCTGACTTGACATGACAGCAGTGCACTGTTTTTAATGGATATTTCTGTTTATTTATTCATTTATATATTGCACAGTTCCAGTTTACAGTTCCATACAGTTCCAGTTTATTCAGTCTTTCATTTTGAATACTGCTTTCATCATTTGTGATGTTTCCACTTGCATCCTTAGGGATTTTATTCAGTGATTAGTAACCTTTTCATTCTAATTAAAATGAACTTACTGAACCTTCTTTGCACCTTCTTTGCATCTCATTTCATCCAGCAACAGCCAGTAGCTTCCATGAATCACTGCTGAGCAGTTAAGGAATACACATTTTTCCCTAGCAACCAGTGGTTGCAGACAACTCTTGACTAATGAATCCTCAGAAAAATATGTGTGAAAATGGCTCTTGGTTCCCTTTGGTTTGCTTTGTAACTTCAGTAACCTCTACCCTTAGGAGTGTATGGTTTCAAGTCCTTAGAAATTCAGTGAATTTCATTATATTAATGACAGCCCTCATTAAGGTCCACGAGAACAAAAAAGGCACAGTATGCTTTGGGGCATCCACTGTGTAGATGTGCAGGTGTGTCCATAGGTTTTGCAATTAGATCTGTCTTTTGACCATGATGTTCAGTTTACAAAGGCTATCCCACTCTGGCACAGAGCTCACTTTTCCCTGGGATTAAATACTTTTAATTACTGACGAGAGTCAGCTGTGTGAAAGGGAAAGGTGGCACCTCAGGCAGAAGCGATTGAAGGACACTCCCACACAGGCACCTTCAGGAGGAGGCACTGCTAGGGCCGTAACAATGTTGAAAACATTCAGTGTGCTTCAGGAAGGGAATTTCTCAGTGTCGCCATGGATACGTTCATCTTATGGCTTTCCTCTAAAAGACTGTTTTTTGGGGGGGGGGGTTTCCGTCTTTGACCTGGAAACAATCAAAAAATCAACACATATAGCAACAGATTGATAATAATACTACAAATAATGTCAAAGGAGCAGAATCATTCTGCTGTGTTATATAAAAAATGCACATAATGTTCCATTGCATAACCTATAGAAATGAAAAGGAAACCAATCGATAGGCGCAATAAACAGTCCTCCTAATAACATACACAACCGGAATTTTGGACTCAAGTGAAAGCTCTCATTTGATGATCAAATCCTTTTAGCAAAAATCTCTTAATGCTGCTTCCCTTTGTCAGCAGAGCCTATTGTGTTCACAGCAACACCAATGAGAAGACGAGATCATGTGACATTCAAACCGGTTAAGTCTCATTTATCAGTGTGTTGAGATTATCACAATCCTGTTTGCCATCTTGCACTACTTGGTGTCTATACTTGTCTATACAGTGTGCTATCATTTTGTGCCATGCATCTTCAGTGATCTCCTTCAGTGATTAATAACCTTTTCATTGCAATTAAAGTGAACTTGAATGCTAGAAATCAGAAGAGACTCATTTGGTTCATTGAACTTTGGTTCATTGTTGTGATGGACTGAGGGTCTCTGTAGGTGATACAGTAGAGTTGTGAACATGGTTTGGTTTTTCTCAGGGCAACACAAATCAAGACTTACTCATGGGACAACGCTCAGGTGGTGCTGGTGGCCAATAAGCTGGATTTGGAGGATGACAGGCAGGTGCCGACTGAAGATGGCAAAAGACTGGCCAAAGAGCTCGGTCAGTACGCACTGGTGTTTATCAGCATGAAAACACGTGAACAAAACATTATTTAATAATCACTCATAAGCTCTTTATCTCTCTCTGCTCTCTCGCCAGGCTTCCATTTCTTCGAGGCCAGTGCCAAAGATAACATCAACGTGAAGCAGGTCTTTGATAAGCTGGTGGACGTCATCTGCGAGAAGATGAACGAGAGCGTCAACGGTGATGCCAATCCGGCAACCAATCACAAGGGAGATAGCCTGAAGGACACACCCAACAGCAGTCGGGGTGGCTGTGCATGCTGATTACTGATTGTAAAACCTGATAAAACAGGTTTAATAATTAAATATAGGTGCCCACACTTACACAGATGACCAGAATTGCCCATAAATCTTTCATTATGATTGTACTTTACCAAATGTTACTGCAGCGCAATCATGGATGCCTGGCGTTCAGTTTCTTTTTTTATATATTTCTTTTTGTTCCTGGTTTTCTTGACTCGGTGGTGATTCAAGGATCATCTTTGTAATCCCAATGTAACTGTTACACTAAGATGCCAAAGAGCTCCACTGAGCAGCCTTTTCTCTTTATCGTTTCCTGTTCACACAGTGCAGTGAACAGCACCTGTTGCAGGTCAGGATGTGAAAGAAAGCCATGTGCCAGACTGAAATTGCATGGGGACTCACCCCGACTGACTTGTGTCATGCTACCCCCTAGTGGGCGTCGCACAAAACTGCATCACTGTGACTTCTGTTGAAATTGCCCGTTGTAATCCAAATGAGGAAGAAGGTACAGTACAAAGTCTAACATATTTGAAATCTGAGCTCACACACGCCTGATAGCCCCGCGTGACTTCCAGTTAAAAAAACCACACTTTTTGTTGGATGTTTTATAGGAATATAATCATCTGTTGTGTTTAAGTAATGTATTTGTTTTTTCTTTTTATACATTTAATTATTAATGTTAGTCCAAAGTTAAAATAAAGTTGAAATTAAAAGATAGAAATATGTATGTTATGTCTGTTGGCCTCATTTGTATGAAAACATTTCATGTATATTTTTGTAATTTTTTTTTTTTTAAATGGATGGGTCATTGCTTGGAAAGACAGTTTTCTCCAGTGAATTATCAGAAAGGAGATAAAACACTGAGTACCGGCACACTTTTGTGTTATGTGTTATAGACATTTAATTGGTGTCGTTTTGCTTAGGTGGTATTAGTACAAATTGCCCATCCAAATTGCCCATAGGTGTGAATGTGAGCGCGAACGGATGGATGGTATTAGAACAAACACTTCTACCTGACAGAACACCTTTGGGCTGAATTATAGCACAGACTCCGGGCCAGACCTTCTCAGGGTTCACTTCTGGAAGAATGGTCAAAAATTCCCATGGACACACTAACTAACCCTTACGGAATACTTATAACTGCAAAGGGTGAGCGTACATTATATTAAACCCTATGGATTAAGAATTGGATGTCACTCAAGTTAATATGCAGGTGATCAAATACTTTTGGCAATATAGCGTATGTGCTTCAAAGGTAGCTTTTAATGCATGAAGGGTAAATTTTGCGCACTGATATTTTAAAGCTATTATACAAAAGAAATGTCATTTGGAGGGAGTCGGGAAGGAACCATGCTGAATCAGATTAAGTACTTCCTAATGATCCACAAAGTTAATAATAAAACATTCCCAAAAGTTTCCATGCAGTGTTGAAATCATTCAATAATCAATAGCACGACAAATCAATAGTCATAAATATTATCGTAAAAATGTTCCACGAGTAAATCAGTTATCGTTTATCATGACAGTTTTAATTGTTCAATGACATCACACTGGACTTCCTACTGTGTTTTAATAGTGAACCTTTTACTTTGACCATGACCTGTATTGATTTGATCACCATGGTTTCTTTGATTGGACTGATCACCAAGAAAGATCTTATTGTGTAGAGCACAATTGTGATTGCGTGAGTCGTGTTTGTTATGAAAAACCTGGATTATTAATTGAATTTTAAATTAGTATTTTTTTCAGCCCTTGATGAGTTGCAAGAAAACAATAAAACCAGGAAGTTTTGGAAAACATGCTTCCCAGATACCCTTGTAAAGGAGCTTGTGACTGAATTACGTCACCTGAGAAAATATCTCTTGTCAGATTAAATTGCTTTATATGATGTTGTCTGATTTTTTTTTGTCTGCATGACGTTTGGTCATAAAAACTTATCTCAATGTCATGGAAAGTTGTGAAATGTGATTGAAAATAACGTTGAACCCTGTGTGTGTGTGTGTGTGTGTGTGTGTGTCCTATGGTGGGTGTGTTGGTCATGGGGTTGTGCGACCTGTGAGAACTTAAATGGGCAGTCCAAATCGTCGATGCACAGACACTCCTCAGACCTCAGCGGACACACACACCTCAGTACAACACAGGTATAGTTGCTTTCTTCACTTTTTAATTCAAACTCCATAACTACACTGCTATTAATCTTCCTTAATCTAAAGCTCATCCGGATGATGAATGGTTTGTTCTGTAATCAAAGGATTTTATTAACATTAGGCAAGTTATAGTGACATGATTACTATTCCTTAGCAATGTCCAGGTGTTATTATTTTGTATAAAAACAGGTACAAAAAACATCAAACTGAGTTATTTAGCTGCTGCATTTCTATTAAAAGTGTTGGTGCAGAAACAACTTTTATTCTTAGAGTTTAAGTAATTTATTCCCCTCTTCTGTGGCTGCTCGAGTATGTATTCACAAATTAACACGGAGGTGTTATAAGGGAACTTTATTGCCTCATGGAAACAAGGTTGCAGCTGCAAATTAGGTCCAATTGATTGCTGTTGTCAAAGCTGCAATAAGGAAGAACATGACAGTCACTATAAAACTGAGTTTATTTCTCTGATACCAGGAACAGGCATGTTAGGTTGTGCAAGTTAATGGACAAGGGGTTGTGTGTGTGTCTTTTATGGCACTCCTGTGCTACCTAAACTGTGAAACCACTAACCTGCTAAGGTACCTCAGCTGTAATATTTCAACACACTTGCAGTTCAAAGCTAGAGGAAGCTATTTTTTTTTTTTACCCCAACTCAACCAAATACAGACTTAAATGAAAGGAAAAAAGAAGCAAACATATCACCCAGCTGAGGTGCCTAGAGTAGGATGATTTAAATAACTAGCAGCAAAATGAATAAAAAATAACATGTAGACTTGGGCAATGCTTCAACCGAAACTCTGCATGACCTCAGCATGAAACGACTGGTATATTTAAAGAAGATTACGACCCCCCTCTCTTTTGCTGCCAGCTACTTTGGTTAATGTTTAACCCAAGTGAATGCCGAGTGACCCATGTTGGCCACTGCTTGTGTTGTCTGCCTCTTGCTATTGATTTGAATTTCAGAAGTAAAAGAAACGTCCCCCATGTTAAATGCTGAAAAAGAATAATTGTAATTACACTAGATAAGTTGTTTTCACCTGAACTGACATATTTTTTTTTTGTTCTTGTTTTTTCAACAGAGTGAAAAAACAGAAATCAGCCAAAATGTGTTGTTCCAGCTTTCTCAAAATTATGATGTTCATCTTCAATGGCGGCATCTTTGTAAGTTGGAAAAAAGAGAACTTCTGTTTCTCTGCATCTCTTCAACAGCTTGGTTTCACATCCTACACCAGACTACAAAGAAGACTTTACAGAGAGTAGTGAATCAAAAAAGGCCAAACCGTTTCATTTGGCTGTATGAATTATTCTCTTTTATAGGTAGTCTCAATAAGACATACATTTTAGCCCACTTTCTCTGTTCAGATATGGCTTTAAGCCAGAGTTTTCAATAATATGAATATTTGCTTTTCCCCATAAATCAGATTAGATGAACAGTACCACTGAACATTATGTCTATTGAATGTAAGGTCGAAGAGAAAAGATGGTCTGCTTAGCCTTAGCTAACTAACTTACAACATAACACCAATTATGCTCCAGCTCAATGCAAACATGTCACATTCAGGTCGAATAGTTTCGGTGAGCATTAACTGACAGGAGCGCTGATCTGTGGATTGCCCTCCATGCTTGGAGACAATTTTTCCTCCACTATGACAGTTTTTCATCACTATAACAGTTTTATCAATCTCTTTTTATGATTACTTTGTGCGCATGCAGAAAAATTACAGCTCCCATTACTTCTATTGTAACAGTGTCACTTCTTACATTGTCATTTTATTTTACTCATGTTGCTAGAATGAACAAACTCATTTCCAGAGTATTTTTCTTTATGTCTGTGTAATTTATCAGTCACCCCGATCAAGCGTAAAAAGAGGCAACTGGAAGTCTTGAGTAGTTTTCAGTAGATTGAGTAGTTTTAGGTGAAATGTCTTTGCAAACCTAAAGAAATCCTGTTGCCAACTTTTCCTCTTACGTCTGTTGTTCCCTATTTTTGTCTTTTTCCTTCGGATCTTCAGTGATATCAGAAAATGAATTTAACATGTAGTAAGAAACAGTTTTTCTTAAAATGTTGACAGCTATAAATAAAATAATTTATTTTGCCACTGTTACTTATTAAAAAAGTTAGTGCAGTTCATATCATTCATGTTCGGTTTTTTAGTTTAATTTCCCATTAGCATTCCATGTTTTAATCGTCTGTGTACATTATCTTACAGTTTTTTTCTTTCTCTCCTTTCTTTCTTCATAAACCTGCAGTTAGCCGGTGCAGTCATTCTGGGTGTGGGAATTTGGGTGCAGGTGGACAGGAGTTCCTTTCTAGATATACTGGATGAGGTGGAAGACGCCTCCTCGTTATCACAACTGGCAAACGTCAGCTACCTGCTCATCGCCGTGGGTGCTGTACTACTTCTGATTGGCTTCCTGGGCTGCTGTGGTGCCATCAGGGAGAGCAAGTGCATGCTGCTGACGGTGAGCAAAGTTTGAAATAAAAATAAATAAATAAAACATTTGTAAAAAAAAAGAAAGAAAGAAAGAAAGAAAGAACAGCAGATATGGTCTTCTGTGTCTGTAATAGTAGGATAATAAAGTTTGAAACTTTGCCCAAATCAATAAAATATAACTGCCACCAAAGTCTTTCCTTGAGATGACAATTTCAGTTTATAACTGGGGAGTAGAGAGAATTATATTGAAGTCAGCTGAGTCAGAAAAGTGTTTAAAAGAAGTGTTTAGTATTTCCTTTTGCCATTCATTTAAAGACGTGTGTCCTCACACATGATGTGACCAAATACTGACACATCAGTAAATTTCTTCTTCGTGTGTTATCGATACATTTGAAAACAGGTGCAGGTGCTCTTGAAAGATTCTTCAACAGTCTGATTTACCAGAGCCAACACTTTATGACTGCTGGCGCTAGTTCTTGTCAAATGAATGAGGCTAAAGGCAATATGATAGATGTGAGTGGATAAAGAAGACAAAACTCACAGTGTACAAATGGCAGTTAGTGTGGAAAGGCATATCCAACAGCCAATTAATGTACTGCACACAAAAAAACAAACACTGCGGGAAATAAATGTGTTTTAGGGCTGGTTTTGCTGTTACACTGACATAGAAATGCACAGTAAATGGCCATCTTAAAAACTTAGTTGTGATTCTTCTTTAGCTTCATATTTGAGCAGGTACTTTCTTGTAACTATACATCTGCTTCTCTATTGACACCTTAAGAGTATGCTGTTAAGAATCAAATGTTTTACAGTATGCTTTTTCGTTTCCCCCCTTTTAGTTCTTCAGTATTGTGTTGATTATCTTCCTCATCGAGGTTGCAGGAGCCATTGTGCTCTTTGTCTTCAAAGATGTGGTAAGTGGCTCTGAAGAGCAAAATATGGCAAGAGCTGCCTATGGTCAGATTTAGAAACTAAAAAGTATGATAACGTGCTACTGTCTGTCTGTGTCTCTCAGGCTGGTGAGCTTCTTCAGGAACTGGAGAAAGAAGTCCAAAAGAGCATTAAAACCAACTATGGAAACGATAAGAAGCTGACTTCTGTCTGGAACAACACAATGGAAGAGGTACTGTACCCATTTATTTATTTAAGAGAAAGGTTTGTGATCTATTTGCACATGGAAGTTTATTTGATCAAACTTTTGAGACTAACGTTTTGAATTACTTCACATTTTGCACATTTATCAAACTTGTAGTAACTTTGTTTTGTTGTTATGGTAATTAAAAACTTGTTGCATTAACACTTTTTACTCTCTTCTAGCTTAAATGCTGTGGATACAGGAACTACACAGATTTTACAGCCTCACCTTTTTATAATAACGGTGGGAGAGATCTCTATCCAGCCCCATGCTGTAATTCAACCATCAGTGCTGAGAAATGCGATGAAGCTAAAGCGCAACGTTCGGTATGAGACCAGCCTACATTTGGCCTAATTTTATGCATGTCAGCAACAGAATTAATCCAATGTACAGTGCACAGCAGTGTTTCCCATCCTCAGCTAAAAGCATTTGTTTTACTTTTAGAACATCGATGGCTGCTTTGACAAACTGCTGCAGCTGATAGAGGACAACGCTCTGGTCATTGCAGGTGTGGCAATGGGCATCGCTGCTCTCGAGGTATTGTTCACGTTCCATCATCCATCAGTTATATACTGCAAGCTAGTACCACAAAGTTATCATCTATTGTGTATATTTTTATCTTCAATTTCTTTATGGCCATATACCTTACATATACTTATAAATGATACTAGAAGACACAGTGTGTGTGTCTTTTTTTCTGGGTGATTCATTTGAATTTTATTACTGTGAAACAACATATTAAAAAAAGTGAATTTTCATACCGATTTGACTCTTGAAGTAAGGGGAAATAGTTTCAGCCCAAATGAACACCTTATTTATTTTTGAATAAAATAAACAGTTCAGTTAACATCCCATAATTTGACTCAACCTAACCTTATAAATGGCATGACAGTTGCAGCAAAGTCCACAGCTTGTTCAGCAATTTGCATCTTACAGAGTACAGAATATGACACAGAATTTGTCCACATTGTAACTTGTATCTCATCTCAGATCACTGTATTTAGATCTAATGTTGATTAACTGTTGTCTTTGCAGATCGCTGCCATGGTGGTTTCAATGGTTCTCTACTGCAAGGCTGGAAAAAATTGATAATTCAACTTTGGAGAAATTTTGCTAAGCGGTTTTGTCTGTGGAAAGTTTTCTAGTATTTGATTGAAAGCAGATTTTCAGCTGAAGATTGAATGCTCTGCCTCTTCTGGTTTTTAAAGCTTTCATACAAAGATAGAGGAGAAGGTAGTAACATCTTTTTACTTTTAAAACTATGTATCTGTACACACTTATACTGTGATTTATTTATGTTTGTGTGAGGGTCTCCTGCTGTATGTGCTGATACACTTAACCTAAAATGTGAAATGATGCACAGTGCAGAGAACTCTGGTTTCTTTGTGTCAGTGGTTTACAGTCACTAAATTAATGTTATGAGTTTATTTTTTTATGTATGATCACTTCTAAATAATAAAAAGAACAAACTGAACTTGTGCCATAATTGATCGTAGTTTACTTGAATTTTTTTATCTTACTACTTTACAACCTTTTAGGTACACCTTCTCAGTTGTTTGGTAAGTCGAATATGAATCACATGACAGTAACTCTGTGAATTTCGGCGTATGCACATGGTCAAGACGACCTGCTGAAGTTCAAATTGAGCATCAAAATATGGAAGAAAAGTAATTTAAGTGACTCTGAACATGGCATAGCTGTTGGTGCCAGACAGGCTTGTCAATTTTCCCACACAACCGTCTCTAGGGTTTACAATTAATGGTCCAGAAATGAGAAAATATCCAGTGAGCAACAGTTTTCTGGCTGAAACAGTAACTCAAATAACCACTTGTTACAACCAAAAATGCAGAAGAGCATCTCTAAACAGAAAACATGTGGAACCTTGAAGCAGATGGGTGACGGCAGTAGGAAGCAGATGGGTGACGGCAGTAGAAAGCCACACCTGTCAGCCAAGAACAGGAAACAAACTACAATTTTCTGACTAAAATTCTGATGGGTCTCAATCTCTACTGTGACACAGATGGATGGTGGGGCCTCATTTTGATGTAAACATCATGAGACCACGGATCCATTCTGCATTGAATCAAACCCATTGGTGTCAACTCAGTATCATTTAAATGCCACACCCTACTATTCTTTCTCTTTATGACCACAGTGTCATGTCACAAAGCTCAAGTAATCTCAAACTGGCTTCTTGAACATGACAATGAGTTAACTGTATTCAAATGGCCTCCAGAGTCACCAGATCCAAATCCAGTAGATCACCTTTGTGATGTGGTGAAAGAGGAGATTTACATCATGAATGTGCAGCTGACAAATCTCAGGCAGCTATGTGACGCTCTCATGTCAATAAGCCCCAAAATCTTTAAAAAGTTTTTATAGTCCCTTTTTAAATTGATGCCATGAAGATTGAAGTCATTTCTGAAGGCAAATGTAAGGCCAACCTGGTTTTAGTAAGAGGTGCCAATAAAGTGGCCGGAGATAACACGTAAGCTAATTATTAAAGAAAGACTTGATAAGAGTTGAATTTTCCATTAATGCTGCTGCTTTTATCTGCAGGACACAGAAAGCAGTTAAGTTATCATGAACACTGGTGATAAGACAGACTTCAAAAGTAATCTATGTATGAAGTCCTTACACAACCCTGAACATCAGTCATGTTAGTGTTGAATTAACTCATATTTTTCAGTATATCCACTCCAATTTAATCTTTTGAGTTAAATCTCGTGGTTCAACAGTCTGCTTCAAGCTATGGAAAATGTCTAGTATTCAGGCATTAAGAAAAAAAATAGTGGCAGGTAATAAGTAGACTTAACAAAGTGTATAAGTTACATATTAATATCAACAAACAGGTGTTTAATTGCATGAGGGATGAAAAGGTATATTTGATCAGTATGGTGTAGCCAAGTGGTTAAAACACTTTAATAAGTAAAGTAAATTATATTTCCACAGGTTAATTTTATTTGATACATTTCAATTTATATTAAGCAGGACTGATCACACAGAGAGAGAGAGAGAGAGAGAGAGAGAGAGAGAGAGAGAGAGTGTGTGTGTGTGTGTTCCTGTCTAGCTATCCTTGTGAGGACTGAAATCTGCATTCTACTATACTTGTGAGAACCAACAGTCACTTGTGAGGACACACACACCGGTCTAGGGGCTAGGGAAACCCTTATGTCAATGAAGGTCCTCACTAAGAGAGCTGAATGGGGTTGTGTGTGTGTGTGTGTGTGTGTGTGTGTGTGTGTGCTAGCTGGTGACGCAGCCGGTTTTACAGTCACATGTTCTGCCACAGCCATCATAAACATCATAAAACAGATAAACCTCAACATGTGATTATGTTTGCGTTATGACATTATTAAGTTCTTTTTTAGGTCAACGTTCTTATAAGAACTTCAAGCATATGGAAAGTAAGAGAAGTTTAAATGTGATGTGACATATGAGCTGTGGTTTCAGCACTGACACAGAAATATTAGTGTTGCCCTAAAGATTTAAAATACATATTTAAACATCATATACACTACTGAGAGCAACACCAATTACAAGAACAGGCGCATTTTCAGGTTTGTGATGACTGTGTTTTTTCGGTCTTCCAGAAGGTGAGACACTAGACCAGGGGTGGGCAATCTCAGTCCACGAGGGCCGGTGTCCCTGCAGGTTTTAGATGTGTCCTCGAACCAACACAGCTGATTTAAATGGCTAAATTAGCTCCTCAACATGTCCTGAAGTTCTCCAGAGGCCTGGTAATGAACTAATCATGTGATTCAGGTGTGTTGACCCAAGGTGACATCTAAAACCTGCAGGGACACCGGCCCTCGTGGACTGAGATTGCCCACCCCTGCACTAGACGATGGCTTTGTGACTTAGTGTAATGAATCTCTCCTTTGTCTAAGTTACTTTCACCTAGTCCCTTATTTGATCCACAAGTTTGACTCGGCACAGATTTTACACAGGGTGACCTTCCTGATCCCACCCTCCCTTTTATCTGGGACTCGTATCAACACTGAGAGTACCAATCTGCTGTGCCTGTGTCAAATCGGGGAAATGTTATGTGTAGGTGAATGTGTCAACCACTATACCATAGAGCCATCTGTCTTTTAGCTACACAGGTCAAAAAAACTAAAGACATGCATACAAACACAACGTTTTATCAAGGCAGCTGACTCACAAACAGCCTTCCCTTTTTCAGTAAATATATGAACCAATGTCTCCTCATGCAGGTTGTTTTGACAAATTTGACCAAAATTACCAAAAGTAACAACATTTTCTATATTTTTTTTTTATTTGGTGTGTTGTAGTTTTAATTTTCTAATATTTTTTCCTAAATGTTTTCAATTTTGAGTTTGAGTTTTAGTTGACTATAATAACCTCAGTTATTGCCCTGAGGTTGTCTTTCTAGTAATCTGCCTGGAGGACTAAACAACTCCATGTCTTTTTCTTTTTCTTTTTCCCACTTACATACCTATCTGCAACCTGATTATATTACTTTCTGTACTTTTGCTTAGTATGATTTTACATTTACTGCATGCATTTGTACAACAGGCTTACATTGTTGTTGTGTATTCTGTTATATGAGCTTGGCAACAACTTTCTTCTAGTGGGACAATAACAATAACTTTAAACCTTGAACATTTTATTGTGGAAAATAAAACTCTTCTTAAGCACAGTCATTCCGTCTTTGTTCACCGAAGACTGAAGCCCGGCCTGTTGAATATGAACTGGATTAAAGTTACAGACAGTAGTGAAGAGTTTTGATCAATGTCCCCAACTTATAAACTTCAGAAGTATTCTATAGTACAGTATGTTATGTTTTCTAGCTGGCTTTGTGGTGTCCTGATGACATAAAAAATGTAAAACATCTTGATGTGGTACAATGTGATCATACTACCTCAAAATGTCATAGATCATAGATTGATTGTTTGTTTGATTTCTTATAAAATTCTTATAAAATATAGACTTTTTTAGTAGATACACTTAGGAATAAAATCTCCTGAGGACAAATTTTAGAGACAAAGTCTCCGACAAACAGTTTAATGGCCATATGAGTTTTTCATAACAAATTAAGCAGGTATAACATCTCCAGTTGATTCTAAATGTTAAGTCTCAATTTGTTGGTGGTTGATTGGAACTCTCAATATGATTTCAAAAGACATATAGCTGCCAGTGAATGAGGCCATTTAGACTGAAAAAAAAATAATGAAAAAAACAAACAATAAATGATCACAGAGAAAAACATTAAAAGTGGCAAAATCAACAATCTGCAATCATAAAAAGGAATGAACTGGACAGCAGCACCAAAAGTCCTGAAAGTCGTACCAGTGCCAAAATCTACAATCACAACATGAATCATGAATGGAAATACAGAGGAATTACAGTAGGGAGCACTGGTTACACTCAAGAACATTAGATTAGGCTTTGCCAGACATCATCTAAAGAGTCAGCACAGCTCTAAAAACAAAAAGGAACCTTTGGGCATTTGAAACCAAAGTTTACCTAGGAAGAAGTATGAAGAAGAAAAGAAACGGCTCATGGGCATTTATGGCTGCAAGTGAAATCGGGTCACTAATGTTTATTGATGATATGACTGTCGATAGCAGCAGCAGGAAGAACTGTGATGTATGCAGGGCTATACTCTCTGCTTAGATGCAACCAGCTGGTGCAAAACTGATAGGACTTTGTGTTACAGTGCAAATGGATAATGATGCAAAACAAATGTACGTAACCCAAGAAGTCCTCAAAGGCAAAGAAAAGAGAAATTCTTCAATGTCAATGTCAGTCATCTGATCTCATCCCAACAGAGCATGCTCAGTTTCTGATGGCAAAAGTGAATGCAGACAGACCCACAAACAAGCAGCCCTTGAAGGTGAAGGCCGCAGTGGCATAACAGAGCATTTCAAGAAAGGAAACACAGCAGTTGGTGATGTTTATGGTTTCAATCACTCCTTGTGTTGAAATTGTTACTCTGACCAGTTACTTTCGAGCTTCCAAAAATCGGGGACTGCATATAAAAATGACTGCAATCCCGAAACAGTTAATGCAATATTTTTACTTTCAACCTCTTGAATAAAAGTTAAAAGTCTGCTTTTTAGTCACGTTTCCATTCTTTGATTTAAAATGTAATTTAATATGACATATAGAGAAATCAAAAAAGTGGATTTGTCCAGAAAGTTAATGCCCAAACTGCATACTTGGAAGATAAACATATTTTCATCAAAATCTGGTATTGTCAGAAAAAGCTGGCAGTCGGCTTTCACAAAGTTACACATTCATGGACCGTTTCCTTCCAGTATGTGAATAATTCTAATGCAGTACTTCCTGGAGTAACTTTATTGTCACAGTTTATGACAGGCCATCTTTTATATGGTGTACTTGTCATTTAAATAAACAGAAACAAAAGCCGCCTGTTCAGCTTTTAACCCCCACAACAAGCTGCTGACGTGGCATTGGTTTATTCAAATATTTACTGGTGTCTTTCTAGAGAATGGTATAAATGAACAGGAGTCCAAAGATTCCCAGTTCAATACTGGGAGGAGACACAAATCCTTTTGCAGTTATATCAGGAAGGCCTTTAGATATCTGCCAAATCACACATCCGGAGCTACCTGATGTGGCGACCCTTGAGAATAAGGAAGCAAGAAAAGCAGATCTAACCTGTCAGTACAGCCTTTTGTTGAAAAGCAGTGAAACAACAGAGGGGCTCTACAAAAATACTGCTTGTAAAATGCACACAGTCACAGTCTGGAGGTTTGTTTAAATACTAAGAGGGGCAATTGAATGGAAGAAGGAGGCAATAGTTTGTAAACTGTGCCCTCTTGTGGAGAATGCTCATGCTGTAGCTGGAGGAATAGACCTTGAATGCTTTTTAAACACAGTCGCATAACCCTGAATTACTACTTATCTTGCTGGTAAATAAAGTTGATACTACAAATGTCACCCACATGAGCACATGTGATAAAAAAACTACAAATAAACCAGATTCATTTACCTTTCCTAATCTTTCTCATTGTATGCGCTAATGTTAAATAGTGATTCTGGGAAACAGAAACTGAGAAGAAGGGAGGGGAAAGTGACTTTTAAAGCCCAGGTTTGTATATGAGAAAGTTAAACACTGGTTCTGTTATAAGACTGTCAGCTAGTCTGCTTTCAACAGCCAGCATGTGATCACGTCACAGGTGAGAGAGCACAATCAAGTCTAATGGTGCAATGATGGGATGCCAAGGGAGAGGCTAAGAAACTGCTTGCGGGAATACATGGGAAGGAGACTGTTTGTTTACACGGGGAACATAAACTCATTATTGCTTTACAGTCAAAGGCAGCAGGAACACCTGTTGAATGACCGGCCCAGCTGATGAGATAGTGTTTCAAAAGTCTTTCTGAAACTGTGCGAGTATACTTTGTGTGTTTACGCATACACGTAAAATTCCCAGACCTCCAGGTTGAATTTAGGTTAATTGTGCATCAAGAATTCTAATTTAGTGATTCATTCTAATAAATTCCCGCAACTGTTAATGTTTTCTTACTATTATATTTATTTATTTCTAATTCTTTCTTATCTGCACTGCAGTCATTTCTGCCAATAAAAATTTATATGCAGCTGTGTGATAGGACAAGAACAAACTTTTATTTAAAACATATTAATATCTTATATGTTTTATCTATAACCAGATGAATACCTATGGGATATTTGGTGCTGTTAGGCAGCAAATAGCAAACATTAGACCATGTTTTACAAGAATGGCGTTCATACTTCCTCTATGCTGAAGGAGACTGAAGGTCTTTCCATTCAACTGTTGAAAAAAACTTCTATATCTGTTGATGTTCTTTTGTTGTTGTTGTAAATATTCTCTCTTATTTTTTAATTAAAAGCATTCTAAATAAAAGTCGCAGCATAATTAGTGTTTGTGGAATCAGCCCAGATCGGATTAGTTTGAACTCCGAGATCAAGCTCACCTTTCAAATGTTATGTTTTTATGACCGTCTTTTCCACACTTGCTTTGAAACTAAAATCCTCTCAGTCTGGCAACCATCCACGACCTGGACTTTTAAGCTGGGTGTGATGTCTGGTCTGGTGTGGGAATTGTGACACCTTCTTTGCATTAAACGCAGGTGAGAATTGGCAGCTACCTACATAAAAAGACTCCCTCCGCCATACTGGCAAAGCACTGACAGCAAGGTTGCCATTTGGAACCTTGGACCACAAACTACCAGACAAAGATTTCTTTTTTAATTTAATTTTTTAAAGTCAATAGTGGTAAATTTTAAAATAATTTCAGTGTTTCAAGTCATTTCTCACAGTTATCCAACTTTTCCTCAGAGTATGGCTCTCCTCATCGCCTTTATCTTTTTGTCAAGTTGGACAGCGGCGGCTGTTACACTTCCTTACAGCTCGTATGTGAAAGGATCCAGGGTTGATTTTGAGTCATCTGGCAGCGGACCAGAGGAACCTGTCCAGGGGATTGTCAAGGTTGTGCAGCTGGACCATCATACCCTGACCCAGTCTGGATTCTTCAGAAGAGGACTGACCCCCAGAAGAGCCCCTTCCCACAGTACCAGACTGCCCTTCCCTTCCTTCTTGTCTCGCGGTCGTCCAGGTCAGGCTGTGGGCAACAAGGCTCCTGTAAATCCACTACACAACCTGCGCCCTAAAAACCCCACTGAGTTGGAGCTAAAGAAGAAGCAGGGCCTGCAAATGTGGCAGAAAGTCATTGATAAAGGCGGCAAGATGTCTTTGCCAGTGAACCTGAAGGACATGAAACAGACATGCACCGCAGTACCTTTCACTCAGGTAAGAGCCAAAGAATCATACGTTTTCAGTTCTTTCCCCATTAATATGCACATGCAAATCAGCGTCAGGTTTACGGACTTCTTCCACGGCTACACAGAATACTGGAAATTTCTCATTGTCAGTCACATTAGTGTTGATTTTTTAAAAATGATTATTACAGTCTGCATTAGCTGTGGTGTTGAAGCGCTGATTTTTACATTCTCAGAGGTAAAGGAAACATTTATGTCCATAGCTGCTGTGTTTACCCTAAACCTGACCCTCGCTGTCATCTTCCCAGCATGTGACAGCAGATGGATGCGAAACAGTGACAGTACACAACAAGCTGTGTTTCGGCCAATGCAGCTCCCTCTTTGTCCCGTCTGAAGGAGAGTTTGAAGGACTGAGTCCTGAGACAGGAGCCTTCCACCGGCGGGCCCCCTGCTCCCGCTGTGCACCATCAAAAGCTCAGACTGTTACTGTGCCTCTGCGCTGTGGAGCCGACGTCCGGGAGAAGCGAGTGATGGTGGTGGAAGAGTGCAAGTGTGAGACAGGCCGCGAAGAAAAGAGCGCCACGGCTGCAGGTTCCAGGCACGTGTGACACTGTAAAAGCTGCCGCAACGAGGCTTCATGACATTTTGTGCTGTCTGAATGCAATCCTGTGTTGCAAATCACATAGAAATTCAAGTAGGGGACAAGTTTTTAATTTGAATCAAATCACGGCCAAAGTGAGCCACTATTTTTCATAGACGATAAAGTGATTATTTTAATAGCTGGAACAAATATTTGTATGTGTAATTGTATGTGTATCTGTATTTTTGAGTCTGGATGTATTATTCAGAAGGAAAACATTCTGGTGGCTTCTCCCACCATCGATTGTTGACAAAGTGACCTGAGCTTCGGTCACGCATTTTTCTGTGGCAACAAAAGAAACGGTCCACACTGGACTTATGATTAAAAGTGTGTTTAGATTAATCTAAACTGAAATATTGTGATCTGTGATATTGTCATTAAAATGTCCTCTTTGTCCGCATTCCTTTTTTTCCTGGCATTGCTAATTAGTTTTCTGCCAACACTGTTGGATTTACAAGTGCAATTTAGTTTGCATGCAAAGCTCAAGTAAAAACATGAAGAGCATTTGTTGTTTTTTTCCCCTCCCACTCTTGTATTCAAGCATTCAAGTGTCAGCTTCTATATTTTATTAAAAAGCCGTGTTCCATCGACTTTTAGCACATAGCACTTACATCTGAAAGCACCGAACTAGACAGCAAGCAGGCTATTGAGCACAAGTACTTAGCGGTAAGCAAACATAATTGTTTCAGCATGGACCCCTGAATTATGTATAGGCACCACCTATTCTCATGCCCAATCTCTTTTCAAGCTAGCTGTGGGAATTTGAACATCCTTCACCACAGATGCACTTGAGCAAGAGGGCATGTGTGATTATGTGTGTATGTGCTTTTTTCCCCGTTAGAGCCCATAAAACCTATTATTCATTTATATCCTGGCACCTGGGCCTGGTAAAGTGAACTCATCCCACACATCCCTACATACATTCCCAGAGGAGCATAAAGAAGGGGGCTCTTTACGTCGCCTTGGCATGTTGTCAAAATGGCTGCTTAGATGGCCATTTGCATTCACGTGGGCTTTCTGAAAAAGTGAAAGCGTTCATTGCACTACGGGGGTGCATTGAGTCCCTTGGATTCCATTAGCATGTGATTAACATCTTGCGTTGATGGCTATATTTTCCGAGATTGATGGGACAAATATTTGCCCAGGTCTTAACTGTGAAGAATTAGGGGCCACTTTTAATCAGGCACTTGTTTTCTTTTTCTTTTTTTCCCTCTATACGTAGACATATAGAGAAGGTGGAGAGCTTGGGAGACTCACACGACAATGAACAAATTCCTCATAGTGAAGAGGGTTGTTTGTGAAATGTCAAAGTCTGAGTAATCTATAACTAATCATGGCTGTATTTCTAAATGTCATTATGCAATAGCGCATTTGCCATCAGTCCGCATGATGATGTTAACAAAGAAAGAGTGATGAGCTCACTATCTTCTCCCTGTATCACCCTCTTTCCAATCTTTTTTTTTTCCTGGAAGAAGAGAGATTTTTTTAAAAAAAAAGAAAAATGGGCATAGTGAGGGGAGGGGAGGATGAAGACGGTTGTTGATTGAACAAACAAGGTGCACAAGAGATTGCACCACTTAGCAAGACAGATGTCAGCCCCCTTTGCATTGTGGGATCCGGCGGAGCACTCCTGTGTCATTAAGGATGGCCTGGTTCCCATGGCGAGGGGAAAGGAAGGAGCGAAAGGAGGAGGGCCTGCTGCCAAGTTCAGCGCCTCGGGGATCAGATCAGCGTCACGGGGTGCTAAGTGGCCTAGTTAGCGCTTTAAAACGCACAATGAGCTGCCTGCTTTTTCTCTCTCTCTGTGTGTAGGCCTTTTAACTGTCAGACATGGAAATGGTTGGGAGGTATGTGTGGGGGGGTTGGAGGGTGGGGTGGGACTCAAGAAATATTACTTAAGTCAAGGTGAATTTAAGAAACTGAATGATAAAGTGAGACTTATAGGTGCCCATTTTGCTCATTATTGAAAAGTTATATATATATATATATATATATATATATATATATTTTTTTTTCCTTCATTATAATAATATATTAAGTGCTCATTGAAGTATTTTATGATTCATAGTAAGAAAAGGAAAATTACCACACTGAACCAGTTTGATGCTGATGAAATCTTTCCATTGATTTCCTAGCCTTTCCTACCTTTGCTGGCTACTTTGGGCTTTGTTGTAGCTAAATCACCATGCTACTCTGGACCATATACCGTGAGTAAAAATAACTTAATGCGTTTTTTTCCCTTTTTGTTTTTTTTTCTTTAGCAGTAACTGACAAAATTGAGAAGACAGCATGATGTGCTAAGCTATCAGCTAGCTAGCGAGCTTGGTTAGCAAGGTGCACCCATTGCACAGATAAAATATCCCAAAATAGTGTTAAATGACAAATAAAAAAATAACAATATCACTTACCAAACATTTCTTGGATGGCCCATTAGTAGAATTAACCACACTGTGTGGTCATACTAGCACTACCAAATACCACTAAACGTGTGGGTAGCTGTGGTTTAGGTGTTAGGGCAGGTGATCTACCAAACTGGAAGGCATGTTGGCATGCCTGAGTATCCTTAAGAAAAATACTTCATATTATCCCTGATGCAGCCATTGTGAATGTGTGTGTGAATGTTGGAAAGGGCTTAGGCATAGATAAAAATGCTATGTAAATGTATGTATGTGTGTTTTATTGAGTGAAATAGTGAACACTTTGCGTGCTCAAGTGAGTAAGAAGGACAAGTGACACCAAGTCCATTTAATTTAACTTCAATTTTATTTACATAGCATCAAATCACAGGAATTGTTGTGTCAAGGTGCTTTATTTTGTTATGGCGAAGAGACTCCTTCAATAATAGTGAGAAAACGCCAACAATCAAAGGACCTATGAGTAAGCACTCATAGGTCATTTGTGGTAAGGAAAAAAATAGTGGTAAAAGAAACCTTTTAAGAGAAAGAAATCTGACTCAGGGAGGGACAGCACTCTGCTGCAACATGGGAGGTGAGGGGACGAGTGCCAGAAATTAATAATAACTAATGTTTAAATACAGTGATGTATAAACACAGAGAATGAAAAGAAAAAGAAGAAGAAACACACTGCCCCCAGCGGTCTAGGCTTACTGTAGCATAACTAAGAGAGTAACCTTATCTCTTAGAGCCACCTAACCCAACCCTAACTATAAGCTTAATCAAAATTAAGGACATTTTTAAGCATAATCTTAAAAATAGAGAGATTGTCTGTCTCCAAAATAGAAACTGGGAGCTGGTTTCACAGAAGAGGGGCCTGGAAGCTGAAGGCTTTGCCTCCCAGTCTACTTTTAAATATCCTAGGAACTACAAGTAAGGCAGACGTCTGAGAGCAAAGTGTTCTTTTGGGGTGATACGAGGTCTTTAAGATAAGACGAGACTTGATTCAGCAGTTTGAAGGAGAAGGATTTTAAATTTGTTTCTGGATTTAACAGGAAGCCAGTGAAGCTCTTATGGAAGAAATATGTTTGGGGTTTTTTTAGTCCCTCTCAGTGCAGCTGCAGTGCTCTGAATCAATCAAAGGCTTTTCAGAGAGTGTTTAGAACAACCTGGTTATAATAAATTACAGTGATCCAACCTAGAAGTAACAAATACGTGCACTGGTTTTTCAGCATCGCTCTGATACACAATGTTTTTAATTTTAGAGATATTGCACAAATGCAAGAAAGCAGTCTTACATATTTGTTTAATGTGTGTGTGCTGAAAGACATATCCTGCTCAATAATGACTCCAAGATTCCTCACAGTGTTACTGGAGGCCAAGGTAATCCCATCCAGAATAAGTATCTGATTAGACAATATGTTTCCATGATTTTTAGGGCCAGTTTACCACAAACTCAGATGATGGATACAGTTTAGTGGTTTGATGGAGCGAACGTGAAGCCTGACCTGCCAGCTATAATGTGGTCACACCTTAAAAATACAAAGTTTAAGTCTTAATATGTTACAGTTGGGGAATCTTTTAACATCTATGGGGATTTAATGTGCCCTTTTTAAAGCTAGCCTCAAGTATTTGTTGAAGGCACTGCAGTTTTTGGCACTTTAGTGCTGGCTTTATGTTTTCACCCTGGAGCTTGTTGCTTAGTTTGGACCTGAGTGGAGTAGTGATCATGCTCCTAGATCTGGCATCTGCGGGTGAGGGTGAACAGGGGTCCATGATGCACTCTCTGGAAATAAATTTGGATGGTGAAGAGGTATACCAAAAGGATTATTTGTAAGACCTGTTAAGTCATAGGTGAGATGGTGTGTTATCACCTAAATCCCCGCAGTAGAGGTCTACTGCTGTAGGTGTCAGGTTCTAGGTGAGAGTGTGTCTGTTCCACAGTTACAACATCCATTTCCCCTCTGATACAGCAGTACATGCTCACTCTGTGGTGTTAGTGTGGACCAGCTGGTCAGAGTTGGCTCTGCTGGAGATGGCGCCCCGGGCTAGGCCTGCCAGCCTACTGCCATTCTGCCTGACTGCCAACCTGCCCGCCAGACTGTCTGTTGGGTGCTTAGCAGAACAAAGATAGGTGTAGCCCTACAAAAGTTTGTTATTGGATAAAATGTTGATGTAGTTTTAACCAGTAACCATAGTAAAATAACTGAATGGGTTTTTCTGGTTCTGTGTGAGTTAGACTTGTACTGTAAGGTGAAGGGGTTTATTTTATTTCTTTAAAAGGTTTTTCAAGAGATTGAAACAACATTTAATTCAATTACAACCTGATTTAATGTGGAGAAGACCGAGCAAGACATGACATGAGATTCAGTTAAGGAACCCTTTGGCAAGTCTGCTGACCACAGGCCAGTTTTTTGTGGCTTCCAGTAAAGCCAGGCCAACACTTCTTCCTTTCATTATTTTAAAAGAATGCAGATGGATTAAAAGCGCTTATACAAAGCTAAACTGTCACCAGACAATAGTCTGTGGTTTCGAGTTTACAGCTCTCAAATACCCTCCCTCTTATGCTCTCAGCTATTTACGTGCACACACCCAGAGCCTGCTCAACCAAGGGCTACAAGCAGACCACAAACGGAAAACACAATTCCATAAATCTCATTTATTACCTTTAGATTTCACATAATCTCTTAATCAAGATTATATGACTCTATCACTAAAATTTTGACATTGCTTAGCAGTTGAAACGTGGTAAATAAGAATTTTTTATGTTCAGAAATGCATTGCTTTAAAAGATTAAGTCTAAGCATAGAAATGTGGATTGATGTAAAAATATAACATTGCCTGATATAAGCTCTACGTGATTTGGTTGTTCTTATGAAATATGTTCACAACGTTTGTAGTCTGTCTTAAAATAATAATCATGTAAACACAGAAAGAGGTTTTGAAAGCTGCAATCATTCTTCCTGCACACACCTACCACTTACACACTTAGTTATTTGTCTATTTTTCAGACCCAACTAAATGACCAACAGTATCCTTAACCTGCTTTTTTATTATCTGATGATCCCTAAGATGCAGCTTGTAAATCTGTAGTTTCTCTAAAAAAGTTCTATTTCATTAAGAGTGATATTTGTGTGATTTCTATCTGCATTTGATGATATTTGTATTTGCTTGGGTTGTACTTGTGAATATATTTGTGGTGATTATTGCTGCTGAGTGTCGAGCTGTCAGTAAACCCTCTGCTGGAGTGTGATGATGATAGCAATGTCGCTGTGGCAGGTGCGGTCCTGCATGCCATGCAGGTGATGTCTCTCATGCTCACTTAGCTAATGACTCCAATTAAAGTAATTAAGAGCTGGCATGGTGAAACCTGCTCACTCTTCCACTGCCAACCCATCCATTCCCCTTCCTTTTAAGCAGCACACATCAGCGCCCACCTCATACCACTACATGCCATCATCTGCTGAACTACTTCTGCTCTCTTGCCTTCCCTTCATTTTTCTCCCTCGAGCACCTCGTCCTCGTCGTTATGTCAAAACTATCTTGCGCCCCTGTTCCTTCTGAGGCCTTTGAAAGAAACATGAAGCCTAAAATCAGATAAACGCTCCACTCCAGAAGCACTTAAGAGACCCTCAGCTCAACTTATTGTCACACAGACAGCTACGGAAGGGGAAGACCAAAGGCTGGGTCCGACAGGAGGAAGAGGCGAGTTAAAGAGGGAGAGGGGATGCAAGCCAGGTCCTAACGAGGGGAAAGATAATTGTTTTGTTTTGTTAGGGGCCCTTCTTCAGTATGGAGGGAGTTGAAATGACATGCCGCACATGGTTTCTGGATGAAGTGATGAAAGGGAGGGGTTGAGAGATGCAAGCTTGATGCAAGAGTGCTGAATTAGTAGGGAAGGGGGTGCAGCACCAAAAATGCAGCAGTAATAGTACTGAAAAAAAAAAAACTCCAAAGAGTTGTAGTCGCAATTAAAAACCGGAGGCTGCTAAGTGGTTTTTACACTGACTCCCATGAAACTTTGATTATAGTCGTGCACGTTGTTTGTTCCATTTACGGGACTTCTATAACGTTTCAATGTCAAAATACACATTAATCACAGAGTATTTCAATATCACAGTCAACAAATTCCAACAGTGGGAAAGACCACTCTGAGCCAACTTGGAGACACAACTTTGGCTACCGGGCCTGGTCAGATTTATCAAAATTTATGAAACGGCAAACATATGAATCTCTGGTGTCTTGGTGTTCTTTCAGCACTTGGATTCCCAGACTGACAGACGAAGTGCCTGGATTTGTAGCTGGCGTGGCAGCACAAGCACTTTTCCAGAATCTCATCCCATTTTCTGTGTGAAAAAAAGACTTTGATGTGAACCCTGGGCTTACCTCCCCCTGTTTTCCTCATGTGTTCGCCCACTCCAGCGTCCCTTTTATTTATCTTTAACATCTGACCAGAAGCTAAGATGAGAAATAAGTAAAAGAGCAAAAAAGAAAAGAGGGGGGGAAAGAAGAGGCCTTTCACAGTGAGAAAAATCACTGGTTGTTTCTCACTCGATTCAGGATATTCTTTCATGGTGAGCCGAGAACCGAAAGCCTCGCAAAAAACCATCATCATCAAATTTACAGCTGAGCACACTTTGGTAATCTGGCTACTAACAGCATCAAGCAAATTATCCTGGTGGACTGTCTGCTTGAGCCAGACCAGCGAATCACCTCCAGAAGCCTGTCACCACTTCCATGAAGATAAATGGTATCATTACACAGTCTCCATCATGCATTAGCTGATCTGGAATCTGCTTTCTGCAAAAGTGGGAATGGCTACGGATTACACTCAGCCATCGGATAACACTGACAAAATGTGTGACAAACATTGGTAACCGTCTCTCTCTTTTTCTTTTTTTTTTTGAAAGCGCTCGTTGGGATGCAGCACCGGATTATGTGTTGCAAAGCAGTTCATCTTGAATCGGGCTCATGAAACACGCATTTTTGTTCGGACTGCTAATAAGATCAGGACCGCTACAGACACAATTCATCCAGCACATTTTGCCAGTGTCATAGATATCTGTCCGCAAACAGTGATCCATCAAACAGTCATCATCACAGTGGGCAGAGGAGGAATAGTATCATGCCAGTGTGTGAGAAAGAGAAAGAAGAAGAGTGATTGAGAGACAGACATACGCATAGGGGGTGGGGGTACAAAGGGGGGGAGGGGGGGGGCAGTGCGCCAGTGTTCAAGAGAGATAGGCCAAGTGAGAAAGCGAGGCAGTGTGTGCATGCTGGAGTTTGTGTGGAGGGGTACAGAGGAGGGGTGCAGGTGGCATGGAGCTGGCGCAGGCCTGGCCCACTGTCCCCTGGCAGTGCCAGGCTCCATCTGTCATCAGCAGGAACATCTGCAGCCCAAGGTGCCCTTGTCACCCAGCGTTAGAGTAACGAGTTTGGCGTTTCCATTAGTCCAGGGCCCTCGCCTGCCCGTCCAGTTCTAGCCAAAACCATGGCATTTTGGGTGTGAGCTAGTGTGTGTTTGTCTGCGAATGAGTGTGTGTCTAGATATGAGACTGGGAGAGTGCAAATGAGGGAGCGAGCAAGCTGTGGGTGACTGGATTTGTTTGTCAGTTTGTACGCGTGTATGTGTGCGTGCGTGGCCACGTGTGTCTGTGTTTGTAAGAGCAGGGGATGCCAAGCCAAAACAACATGGCAGTGCAGAGCGTTGACCCAGCTGGGTTGAGCCGGCATGTCGAGTCATGTCCCCTCCTGATGTGTGTGTGCCCAGTGCGCTCACACCGCTGCCAGACCCAATCTCTGGTCCTCTTTCCTTCTCACTCTCACTCACTCTTTCCCCCTCTCTCATCTTTCTGTCTTCCATCTGTCCACCTCCCTCTTATCTGCCCTCTCTCCCTTACCTCTCTCTGGCCCTTGTAGTGTCCTCCCTCCTTGTATGAAAAGTCCTTTCACACCCAGAGTCTATACTAAAATTCTGCCTCTGAACGCTACTCATATTTTATGCCCCCACCCCAAAAAACCCCCCAAAAAACAGATGGCACTTCTTTCCCGTTTTCCTCTTTTCATCCTCCTCTCTGAGCTCTCCTCCTCCCTCCCGCTTTTCCCCATGTTTCTTTCCATCCAGCCGGTGTAGCACTGATCCTAACTGGCAGTCCACCTGTTTATTCTCTCTTTTCACCCACTCTCTAATTTAAAAAAAAAAAACGGAATCAATTCTGTCTCTCTCAAGGGAAGCAACGTGGATCCATTATTTCTTATTGTAGCTATAACTTTCACATGACATTTTGTTAGGACCAAACACGGATTTGACAGTTATCAAATTCCCCGTGAACAAGATGGTTGCTGTTTATATCTGCGCCACATGGTGGCTCTAACGAGCAGCAATTCTTCTTGATATTAATGAACCCAGTTTGGCTGCGTTTGTGTCACTTACCCCTAGAATACTAATCAGACAAACAGAAGCGCATCCGAATAAGATAAGATTGATTATTCGTTTCCATTTTCTGTATTAAAAGTAGGCGTGCATCATAAATCAGCTCTGACAGCATCTATGAGATGTTAGCCTGAAGGTGTGAGGGAAATTAGATTCCTCTTAATAAAAAAAAAAGCCCCACATTGAGGACTCTAGTGTGAGCTGAGAGTCTCTGACATGCAAACTTATACACAAATGCTCACTTAAATGTGACAGACTTTTTTTTTCTTTGCTAAAGTTTATTCTTTGACACTCAAAAAAAAAAAGGCCAGCCACTTCCTGTGAGAGAGGAGAGAGTTTTATGCTATAGTCCAGATTTCATTCCCTCTCTTCCTTTCTTGGCCCTGTCCTTTAAAGGTTTCTCATCCCCTTATCGACAGTTTAAAAAAAAAAGTGTGTGGCGATAGAGTGAGTGAGATAGAAAAGGAGAGCCACAGTGAGATAAAGAAAAGGGAAGCGACAACTGCTAATCAATAAGATTTCTCCAACCTCGCTTTTTTTTTTCTCTCCCCCCGAGGCCCGCGGCATTCAAGACGAGCCAAGACGAACTTGGCATTGTCGAGCACGCCTTAAAAAGAAACACCTGCGAGGTGGAAGACTTAAAAAAAAAACAGAAGAAAAAAAAATCCTGCTTTTCGCAGCTCTTAAAAATGTTGGCAAATGTTCCATGGGTTTTCTGGGAACAAAACAGTAAAAAGAAAGAGCTTCCATGCAAGTGAAGACAAAAGGGATGGTTTTCCATAGAGATGGAGGTGTCATTACACTAGAGACGGTTGCCAGATTTGGACTTATCTTACCCCCGCCCCCCCCCTCCCCATCCCCACGCCCGTCCTTGTAGCTATGCGATCTTAGTTGATTATCAGTGCTTCGAGCGGTGTTCAGAAAGCAAATAATGGAGAGCAAAATTTAGCTGCTGATAAAATATGTTTGTGGCTTTAGATGGGAAGATGGGATCGGTGGGGAATGCGCAGAGAGACAAAGATGGAGAAAGCTAGGGAGGGATGGGAGAGAGGAGAGAGAGGAAACTGGAGGGGGGGGGGGTAACTAAAACAGATGGCACTCTTGGCATCCACCTCTCTCTTAAATCTGTTTCTGCTGTTTTTCTCATGTGCGCGAGGCTTTAACCCTGTGGTAACCTGTGTCCCAGCCTGACCCCGAACCTAACTGCTGTATGTAACAAGCTCGCCGTGTGGGTTTGTGTGTATCCGTGTTCATCTCTAGCACCTCTCTGTCTGCACACTCCTCTAATCAGCACCCTATGGAAGTGAGTATCAGCTGTTTTTAAAGCCTCGCTTTCATTTTTGATATGCATCTATATCTTATTTTATCTAAATGGGCTACTCTGGTATTTGTGCTGAGCTTGCCCTCTGCTCTCCTGACTCTCGGGCATCAAGTTCACTCACATTCTTTCCCTCAGAAGCTCCAAATTTCTGATTTCTTTTTGTATGATTTTGCAGCGTTGACAGTGACAGATTTTCATTATTATTAGGTGGCAGAATACAACTAAGTGCTACAATCAAGTACAGTCTGGAGAGTTTCTTTTTTTCAGAACATCTCTGAAGGACGTGCTACATTTATCTGACAAAGAAGATTACTTTTAGGTCAAGTGTTTACAAAATACAGTCCATTAATAGTGAAACTCTTACATAAAGTACATCAACTGGCAGCATTTCAAGGAGTAACACTTGCCTGTTCATTAATAAATGTTACAATAATAAAATCACACCGACAGTGTTATATTGTACATTTTGTTGTTGTTGCTTTGTACTTTTTTGTTCACTTTTAAATCGTGCAGTCGTAGCTTTTATACTTCTTTGAGGGATCTGAATAACTCGTCCATCACAAAAAATGAATGGTGCTCTTCGTATTTTGACTGCATGCAAAAAGTCTCATGCACCACTTCGTTCAGTCCACGCACTGCAGTTTCAGATCAGATCGTCTGAGCCTATTTTGTCAGTCTTGAGATTTCTCGGCAATGCAGAAGAAATATTTTTCCACTGGTGAAAGGAGACATTTTAGAAACATATTTGGGATAAAATAACTAAATTATTCGGGAGAACGTGAAAAACTACATTGCCGCTCATGACTGATAAAAGAAATATCATCATATGGCTTCAAACACCTGGGATGTCGACTGTGTATTTAGGCCACGTCCGTTGCTCAGTAGGTAAAAACATCCATGTGCTGACTCCCATAGACAGACTACAGCTTTCCCTCAATGCACATCACTTATATGTGGGGTGCTGCAATGGTGTGTGCTCATTTGCATAATCTCCCATTTAAAAAGGGATGTGCTGGAAGCCGTTGGGAGGGGGTGGTGGGGTGGTGGTGGGGTGTTGATGGTAAGGGCCGGGGTTGGGAGGTGGGAGGGTGTACAAAGTGCCCATTGTGCAGTCCCAGGATAGGGAAAATGCCCTGTAGGGCCTGGTTTGTGCATGTGTGTGTGTGTTTGTGTGCGTGAGTGTTTATCTATGTGTCTGTGTGGGAGCCACACCTGTCAGAAGAGCCTGAGGGAAGCAATGGGATCACTATAATGAGTGTGTACATGTCCATATACGTGTCTCTGTGTGTGAAGCAGATATAGTCAAAGGGATTTCATTAAGAGGGACAAGAGCATTAAAAACTGTGGGCTATATCAATCTTTTATGTCCTAATTGTTTCCCTTTATTAACTTGGCTTGTTACCATGCCATTTTCTCTTTCTCAGTCGCTGTCAAAAACACACACATGGTCACACATACTCCCACTCACTTTCTCCCGCACTCAGCAGTAACCACACTTAGCAGCAGCATGATTTGATTACTTCTCTTCATCATGCCAAATCATAATCTACCCAAGACGCAGCAGGCCGATAGGATCAGACTGGAGAAATAATGGTAAAATCAGATTTTTTTTTTTTTTTTTTAGGGGGGTGTGGGGGGGCTTTTGAGGAAAAGAATCCAGAAGTGCCGGAATGGCTGATGGCTATGTCTCTAATGGTAAAATGTAATGCTCAGCAATCTGCTTAATATCCCCGCCGCACTCGTTAGATTAGTGAACATTAAGGAGATTGGAAGATTTGCACTCTTTTGTTTTCCTATAGCAACACAGGGGCATAGAGACTACACTGCTAATGATAAGGAACCAGAGGTACGGAGAGGTTTAAGGTGCATGAGGGGGTTACTAAGCTGCTGCGATTTCAGTTATGGAGGATGTGAAACAGATGAACTAACGCAACTGTTGTTTAGGGCAGCCGAGATGTAACTCGCACACATAGACCCAAAAAAACAGAGTGAGAACCATTTCCGAGACCACACAGCGACACAAAGATCATTGTAAATAATATTCTTTCTTTCACCGCTATGGGAAACAGTAGCAGCCCGAAGTCGTCCCCCTATTAATGACTAATTCCTCGGCTGGATTGGCTCAGGGCAAGACAGAGAGCGGTGTGTGACCACCACCAGTTAAAGCAGGGCCGTGCTGGGATTCAGAACGTTATCGGAGCTCAAAGTCCTAATTCCACACTGGGAATACTGCCATGGGTAACATAATAAGTCCACTTTAGATCTGAGGGAGAGAGAAAAAGGTTTGGTTTTTTTTTATTCTGGAGTCTTGGCTCCTTCTGCGGTAAAGTTCCTTAGGCGAGCGTAAACAGATCAACAGAAAAACAGCTATTTTATTTCGCAGGCTCCCAGCAGTTGTGCGAGCTAATAAGAATAACTATTAAACTCATGTTCTGGTTCCCAGGGAGGGATTTTATTTTTCCTTTTTCTTTTGAGTGAAGGCAAATTATATGACCTGAGCTCCGTAGGGTGTTTTATATCGCTAGGGTGAAGCAAAGCTGAACACATTAGTACTGCACATATCCACTGCAAGTGCAGGACTTGTCACAAGCTTATTTTCCAAAGCCTTCACAATCCTGTCTTTCTTCTTACTGGCCTGCTCAATGCTTGAAGCTTACATAGAAAAAATAAACTGTCATTTAAGAAGGAAAAAAAAGATTATTTTGGATAGCTATCATCAGTTTTTCTTTTCAGGGGGGTGAGTGTTTGGGGGGATTTTTTTGGCCATTTTCTCTAAAGCAGTCCTTTCTTATCGGCTGGGTGAAGCTTTGACAAAGCCCGAGATGATCCACATACCTTGTTGCTTGCAAAGGTCACACATGGCCTCGGGGGCACAAACAAAAGGGACACAAACTTGTTCATAACACGCAAACTTTTCCTCACATTTTTATGCAGGTGGAATGCTTTTTGTATTTAGTATTTCAAAACCTGATAAGTTACCCCTCTTGTAGCCTCTCCTTGTAAGCTCGACTCTAAGAGAAAGTTCATGTCCCTGACACAAGTTTGATTTTTGTACTAATTTAAGGCACCGTACTTATCTAAATAAGCAGAATAACTCATCCTAACTGGATTAAACAGCAGACATTTTTGGGAGGGAAACATTATTTGAAGCATTTTTTGGTATTGTTTTGCACTTTTTGTTTTTATATCATATTGTTTTGTATTTCAAAATTTATTTGAGTGATACTTTATTACTAAAGTGGTATTGCTAGTGTGTAAGTCCACGCAGAGATGGAGTGAATATGAAGCAAAGTACAATATGAAGGTATTTGAATGGTGTAGATTAGTGTGTACAGAATCATTGTTTAGGTTAAAATCCACTGAAATTAAAAAACAAAACAAAACGCTGTGCACTAATAATAATATACTGATTCTAAGTAGCTTTTTGTTCTAGAGTAGGGGTGTTAAACATACAGCCCGCAGGCTAAAACTGGCAAACTAAAGGGTAGCTTTGGAAACTGCTGACCTTTCACAGTTTTCATTTAACTGTATGGTCGCTGGTCATCTTACAAACAAAGACAAAACCCTGGCCTGTCATATTCCAAAGTAAATAAAGTATGAAAGAGCAATAATTGTTTTTTATTGTTAGTATTCAATTTAATGACAGATACATTTTTTTTTTACTCTTTACAACTGATTTTCAGGGTTTTTACATAGTAAAAAAGGACACTTTCTTTAAATTCATAAATAATTTTTGATAAATTGCCTACAAGATAAACTCCTTTTTTTTCTTACAATGTGGTCCCAAAGAGCTGTGCTGATGTGTTTCTACAGCAGTGTTTCTTTATAATGTGGAAAAACTGTTGCAATTGCATTCCTTTTTCTTAAGGCACATCTGGAATTAAATGTGTAGTTGAACTTCTTTACATTTAAAGTAAGGGAAACTATTTGTTGTTTTTATTTTTTTTTATCTTTTTTATCTCCAGGTTTTGTTTCTTTTTTTTTCCAGAAAATAGCTTTACTGGTCTTTTCACTCTAAGTTTAAATTAGACTGCATTTGGCCAATGATGTCAAATGATTTTGACACTTCTGGTATTGAGTGTGTTCATAATCTCCTAATGATGTATTCTTGCACCTGACAGAATCGAGGTTATACAATCACTCTATATGCTACCGATGCACATTATTCAGCCACAATGTGATGCACAAAAGGTAATGGAGGAGATGAAATAAATATGCAGTGGGTGGCGGTGAGATACGACCAAAATATCTTGGAAAACTCTATATAACTATTCAATAATACCAAAGCTATAACGATGTGTGGTTTAGAAGTGTAACTGGGAGTGACACATTTTTATTCACTTTTCATATCAAGTATCATTTCATAATATTTAAATATATATATATATATGTCTACAAATTACTGAAATACTTTTAACCTACTTTTTTGTATTTTTGTTCAACACATTCTGACTCAGTACCATGATGATTAGTATATGGTGTATAAAATGAATATGTGCTGTTGGAGCTGTGGGACACAGCCATGTACAATGGAGACAACGGACACCAGAGGCTCCGTTTATGAAATGTGAGATCACAGTGACATCATATATAAGCCACTAGAGGCCACTAGAGGGATAAGAGTCCATAGGATTGTGCAGATGTACAGTACTGGCACTGTAAGAGGGCAAAGCGGGGTCTCTTTCAACTTCAGGGGGGATTTGAGAAGTTTTTCATTTCTTGAAAAGGTTTACAAAATATAATTACTCCTTTATGTTGTGATTGATGGGTGTTTTTAGCATTCACTGGGTTAAATAGGCACACAAAAAATGACCAAAGCACCACTTTTCCATTTCTATTGCTTGAGAAAAAAGGAAATTATAGTTTCAGTTGTTAGATGTTGCACAATTTAGAGGAAATGCAGACTTAGAATTCAACCTAAATTAGAGATATGTGGTGCTTGCTCAAGCTTCCCATTATTTTCAGTATTAGTAGGGGATAGATTTACACTAAAGTGTGTAGTGAAATCCAGGGTTAGGCTGTAATAGTGTCGTTTAACCAATGCAGTACAACTTTGATAATCATAAAAAACAAGCAAAATTAATTGTCATATATTACTCATAATGTACACAAATCACAGTCAGTCTGACTAATATAGCCATGACCTTTGCAGTCATTGCTATCAGTTGTGTACTGTTTATGCAGTATATGAGGAATTACAAGTCAATTCAAGGATAATTACTTTGGATAAAAGTGCACTAAATAAATGCACATGCACATTCAAAGTCACACACAAGCATTAGCAGAAACAAATAAAGATGCCAGTATGAAAACATTAACCATCAGTGGGAATCCAGAGCCAATTTTAAAGTTAGCACTTGGATTTGAGACTCTCACGGGTAAGTTTAACCAAAACAAACACAGAATGTACTCGCAGAAAATACATGTATGCTGTTCGCTCTTAGCCAGTTCTTTTGTTGTTGAGTTTATTAATAATATGTCAAAGCCAAACACATGTTCTGTTATGTTTTTATGCTATGTTCAGCACTGAGACAGTGAGATTAAATGCAGACTTCCATCGCTAAAATTTTTTTAATAAGTTGTCCAAAATATATCGCAGTCATCCACAGAACAGAAGAGGAGATTAGAGTCTTCTGGAGTGTTTGCATGCGTATGTATGTTGAGGAATATAGCGATCTGTAAGCATGAGCTGCAGGAGAAAAGTTGAACTCTGTCACAGTCATTGCTGTTGTGTTTTCTACCAGCGTCTAAGCATTTAGCTGCGGTTGGCAAACGATGTCCATCGAGCACGCACACACGCATGCATGCTCACATACACACATACACACATACACAATTGTATTCTTTATAAGGTGCCCGCTGATGTCATGGCAACCCCATATCCTTAGCAAGAGAGAAGATGTTGTGTGCCAAAAAAATGCCATGGTAACTTTTTTTCTGAAAACCATGTTGCCCAGAAACCTTTGAAGCTTATTAAGTGAAACCAGTAGGGAGACCAGTGGACAGAGAGAGGGCGAGTGGGGAATGAGGAACTGGGGAAAGAGAGAGACAGAGAGGGATGGTAGTGTGTCCTGTTCCCGGGCCAAAGTGGGTCTTTGTTTTAGGGAAGGGAACATTGTGAACCTGCAGTGAGGAGGGGCAGCTAGCTCACTAATGGCGCCTTCAGCAAATTCTGCCGTGGAGATGATGAGGCCAGCTAAACTTGCTATGATGGATTATCAAATTGTGTTTATAAGAAAAGGTTACTATTGACACAGAGTTTATAATTTTTCATCTGATTTTGAGAGCTCCACAAAGATGTGGCTAAAAAGCAATATTTAGTGGAGTGTGTGTGTATGTGTGTGCGCGCACAGGCCGTCATTTGGCTTCATTTAAGTGTATATCTGTGTGTGTGAGACTGCATTTTTACTCATGATTATGTCCCTGGATGCAAAGTATGTGTATGCGTGCTCTGTGTATGTCCTGTTCTCTCTGTGCAAATGTGTCCAAATGTGACTGTTTATATATATGTGTGCGCAGGTGTGTGTGTGTGTGTGTGTGTGTGTGTGTGTGTGTGTCTGTGTCTGTGTGTGCATGTGCCCTCACTGTGTAATTAAATCAGTCCATTTCTCCTTGAATTAGCTCGCGGCGCCAGCGGTCCTGCCCAGTGAGACAGTGTCAGGGTCTGCCAGTTTCATTAGCCCTGATGGATGACCTCATGACAAGCACCGCACTCACCTACACTTCAAAGAGAGCGCACCAACTTTGGACGTGTGGAAAAGTGAATGTGTGTATGCATGTACATGCCAGCATGTGTGCCAACAGGGACAACAGCAGGGGTTTTTCATTTCATGCCACCGTGGCCTTCTGAAACACCTCAGAGTGTGTGTCGCATATGTGTATTTCAGCATTGTAGTTCTGCACACAGAGCCATTGCAGTTACTTCTCTGTGTTTTCAATAATTTGTGCAAGTATGCGTGTGTGCATGCAAAACACCGCCTTGCGCTGGGTGTTGTCCTTGTTGCACCATGTGTGTGTTTGTATGTATGCGACAGCGTCACTTTGCGCATGTCTGTGCGTACTGTGTACACTGTGCACCAGGGCAGGGCTGGGCGCTTAGTTAGGGTTTTTGGTGGCGATTTCCATATTGCCTGGGGTCATGTGGGCAAGGTGCCAACTCCTGGTGCTGTGGGTGCCCGCTGAGGCGTGGGGAGATTAAAGCGGGCGCACGGTGCCACAAAGGGGCTTGTCTAGTGCTTTTTAATTCCCCTAAATTAGGGCATGGTGCCAAAGCAGCTCCCTGCTATGGCAAACACTCCATAACTGGCACCATAACTACCTCTCAGCAAGACTCGTAGAATGAGGGAGCGAGAGAGAGTGAACACTGGGAGAAAACACTCACTCTCTCTTCTCTTTGCACACTCAGTCGCACGTACTTGCATACTTGTAATCAGTAGTTTCTAGCTTTCGCTAGTTTGCTGGGGGACGCCTTGAATGCACCGTTGTTAAGTTCATCTCATTAACTGCACTCAGCTGCAGTGATGTCAGAATCAGTTATGGAATGTGCACGTGAGCGCGTGTGTTAGAGTGAATGTGTGCGTGCATGCAAATGTGCATACCCTAAGGGCAGTGGCAGGCCACTAAAGTAACAGTAGGTGGACACTTGGTCTGTATTTGTGTGTGTCTGCATATTTGCGCATGTGTTTGTGTGAGCGTGTGCATTAATGCCCTCGGGGTAGTGGCATGCAGCTAAAGGGCTAGTGTACGGACACTGGGGTGTGTGTGTTTGTCAGGTCTCCGTGGTCCTTTTCTGTGTCTGCCTAATCCAAATCCACTCTCTGAGGTGCTGCGTTGGCATCAGTGCATCGTCTCAGCGTACTGCCAGGGCCTGTTGGTTCACCATAGGATCTCTGATACCTTTGTATCCTGTCTCTTACATTTCTGTATGTGATCCAGTATTTTAGTAGTATAGAGTCATGTACAGCATTCCTTTCAAATCAATAATAACAATAAAATTAATAATAACAAAAGGAATAAGCAGGTTCTTTTCTTTGTCATTCTTGTCTTGTTTTGTTTTGGGGGGTTTTGTAAGACTTATTCAGCCTTTTGTCAAAACATAAAACCCAAGTATGATGCAATATATGGGCCTAGATAATGTTTTCTGTGCATCTGTGCATATGTGTCTGCATACAAACGCCTGTGTTAATCCCAGTCTCTCCCAGCATCTGGAGCCTTGACACAGTTTAAAGGGCTGGCTGTGTCCGCAAAGAGCTGGGCCAGTGCTCGCAAACACATACAAGCAGCCGCACACACACACACACTCACACAGCTATCTAGGGCACCAGAAGGCCTCGGCAACGCCAAGGCAGAGGCTGCCCACTTTGGCACCATGAGGTGGGGCTGCGCTGGCGCTTTGGGGGAGAGAGAAATGGCAAGGGTGTGTGGTAGGTGCTGGGATAGAGGAGAAGAGATGGGTGGATGGGGGTGAGGTGTATATCTATGTGCGCTTGTCTGCGTATTGGTGAAGGGAGGGGAGGGCACCTGGCATGTGATAATAACCCTGGGAAAACGCCCATTCCCTCTGAAGAGGAAGGTGCAGAGGGAGGAGGGTGTGTGTGAGAGGAAGACAGAATGAGATGCAGGCATGAAAACAAGCACGTGTGTGTGTGTGTGTGTGTGTGTGTGTGTGTGTGTGTGTGTGTGTGTGTGTGTGTGTGTGTGTGTGTGTGTGTGTGTGTGTGTGTGTGTGTGTGTTGGGCTTGAGTTTGGCTGTTGAAGACACAAACTCCAATCTTGGAGCAGTCCATCCTAGTGTTCTGATGCTAATGCTGATTCTGTCATAGCTTGGAGGACAGGTGCTATTTTTTATTCACAGCTCGACACGAAAGAAGAAGGAAAGAGAGACCTCATTTTGTCTCTTTCGTTGTTCATTGTGTCCCTAAAATACATCTCCATCTTCCTCTAAAGATCAAAATAATAATTCTGGAAACTTTTGGACGCATTCACACACAAACACATATGCACACAGTGCTGAGACGGGGTACTATCTCCCTCTCTTGATGCCGTCTGCACCCCTACAGACACCCCCCCACACCCGCTGTACTACCTCCTCTCCTCTACGTAGCACCACAGATGCCCATGTTGCCCTGCAACAGCTGTCTCACCATGTGCCCTACCAAGTGTTGCCACCCAACGGAGGGGAGAGGAAGTGAGGAGGAGGGAGGATCAGAGTGGGAAGGGAGGGAGGGTGCTGAATTTTGGATGGGAGGAACCAGGTCATGAATATTAATTTCCCTTTTTCACTCCAAAAAGGAGCTGCCGATATCTACATGGTGACCACAGTTCTTGCTTTGTACTAATTATCAATGTGTAATCATAATTTTTTATTGCACCCTGGCTCACTCGCTGTTTCTGTTTCTGTCTCCCTCTGTCTGGCTGTTTCTGCGAGTCTCTCTCCTCATTTGGTTCTGGATTTGGTCGAGGTGATGGCCAGTGCCCATATTCCCCCCCCCCCCCCCCCCCCCCCCCCCCCGGTCACAGGAAGCCCTGGAAGCAGAGTGGAGAAGGAGGAAACCACAGTTGCGGGGCTCCGTCCTATTGGTGCAGCAGGTTAGCGGCACGTTTGGTGACCAATAACCAGAAGGGGTTGCATAGTAACAGCAGGACGTGGAGAGAGGGTATTTTCAAATGCAAACACTGGTCCAACATGTCAGGTGCAGGATCCAGACTCGATCCAGTGACAGAACAAAATGGAGGGCCAGGATGGTGTGCCGCCATTTTGGAGCAAAATATTTTGAGTATGCATGCCATGTCTCCTAATTATGTAGAAATAAGCAGTTTAAACTGCAGTGCAAAGAAGTGGCAACAAAATGACCTTGAGCAATAGCGTGAGCTGACAAAATAAAATCGTCGCTAGCGGTTGATTAATGACCGAATAATGAACAGTATTTTCTTTTACTGTAATTTAATTAAGTGTCATTCAAAGGTGCCAACGTCACGACTAAGCCGCTCTAAATATTCAGCAAATTACTCAAAATTCATTCAAAGACAGACATCTGTGCTCACAGAGGAAGCCATACCTGTGACTTTCTTTTTTTATTTTGAAATTGGAAAAGTAAATCAATGAGGCATTAAAGATGCCAGGACAGATGGATGTGAAAGTAGAGTACCATCCAATAAACCGATGCCACATATTCTTCCCCTGTGGTCTTTCTGCATGCTAAATAAATGCAGATGAGACCTTGAGACGCCCAAATTAAAGAAAACTAATAAAAAAGTATAGGGAAAAGTACAACAACAAAAAAAGAGTTGTGAGTTAGTGTGGCATAGCACCCTCCTTGTGTATTTGTTCATTTAATTTTGAAGGGATGAAAGCAGACAGGCATAAAGAGGGGCAGACGTAGAGAGATCACAGCATCGTGTACCGTATTGGTGGGTAGTGTGCCACACAGTCTGCCTCCTAAAGCAATAAATCTGAAACAGCATAATAGATAAACGCAATTCAGAACACAAAATACCCTGCGAGGGAAAACTAATAAAAAACTGAGTGATTAAGTGGAATCAGAGCTCTTAGGCAGTATCTGGAGATGGGGGCTGTCGCCATACAAAGACCAGAGCGGGCCAACACAACAGATGAGAGAGCATAGGGACGGGGGGCCGAGAAAACGAGGGCTAAAAGCAGAGGGAACGAGAGACAGATGATGGAAGTGAGGAAAGGAGAGATGGAGGAGAGAGAGAAAGTGAGGGATGGATGGGGCAGCAGATCAGAGGGAGCCTCTAGTGTGTCTTGCTCTCCCTTTAAAGAAGAGCCAGGAAAGCAGATTAGGAGTCCTCTTTTCTCCTGGGGAAGCACGCGCGCGCGCGCACACACACACACACACACACACACACACACACCACACACACATACCCTCCATTTAACCACCGTCCCCCCCCCTCGTCACACAAACATAAAACGAACTAACTTTTACGCTGCACCCGCCGCTGACCTGCCCGGCCCAGAACAAATTCGCTCGGTGCTGAAGTCGTCCTCGCTCTCAGAATGGGAGGAGACACAGAGCCACAATGACAGCCTGTGTGCTGCCGTTTAGGTGACCTCACATCAGGTCACGTTTGCTAACTGTTTATGACACAAAGGAGAGTATCTGCCTGCTTCAGAAGGATGCGAACACAAAAAGCAATCGTCCGTACAAATACAGGGAGCTACTGTGTCCCTGTGAGTAGGTAATGTGGCTCATATTTTCTTCTCACTTGAAGATAAATAACATAACTTAGGGTTATATTTAAATGATTCGTCTGACTAGGTATTTATTTGCATTGTCAGATATATGAAAAGCAATTGTGTAAAAATAAACTCCCACCAGTTTCCCATCTTCAAATTGTTCCTTTTGCTCGCTTAATACTCCAAAAAAAAAACCCAGAATATTCAAACATGGCAAGGAAAGGCAGCAAATCTCCACCATGAACGAGCTGGAACCAATAAATGTCTAGATTTGGAAAAAAATAAAATAACCGTCAATCATCTAATAAATTAGTCGCCTAATTATTTTTAGTTCTTAATTATAATAGCCCTGTTGTCCAGCTAGTAATCTGACGTGAAATATGTGATTCAGAACTGTGCTTATGCTTTATCAGTTTCACTTTGTGCGTGTATGTGGCGTGCTATCAAAACTGTGCCCAGTGTGAGCTACTGATAAACCACCGCACTGACTATAGCACAAAGACACATGCACACACACTAAGCTCGTCTCAGTTTAATTCTAGGAAAGGTGAGGTCTCTCTGCAGAAAGCCAAACGGCTCTTCGCGTCCTCATGTCACGTACTCCCGATGCATCATCAACGTTTGTCTCAGAGTAAAATTTGCAGTTAGACAAATCAGTGAAGCCGTACGCTATCCTTTACTGCACACTTTAATAAACAGTAATGGAAAAAGCATTCAAATCCTAAACTTCTTACTGAAACAATAACACGCTTTAGAAGCACTAAAAAGCTTGCAGACGGTAACAACTGCTGACTTTACAACAAAGCGTCATTTTTTATCACATTGTCCACTTTTGCCATATTGTTTTTTTCTCCAAAGCACCCAGAAATTACATGAGGTGGAGAAAAAAAAAAGTATAAAATTTCCCTCTGACCATGTAGTGATGCAACCTAATCAATAAAAAATATAAACCTCAAGCCAAACTGCAAGTATTTCAAAATTGTGCTTAATAATTGAGTTAACATAGCTGCTTTCAGTACATTTACCTTCAGTCCTTTTTTTCTTAAAAATACTATCAATTTAAAGGATTTTTTCTCTCATTGTCAGACAGTTCCTGCTAGAGTTCACTAGTTCAGCCTAAAAGGGAGCACATGCTGAAAAGGGCTTCCTCACACATGTCCTCTATGACTTCAAAGGAGTGCAGCCATATAAAAAAATCGTAAAAATACCTAAACAATAATGAAAATTATTTCGCAAGGACCCTTTTTGACATGAAGTGCCTTCAGAGGTGTTGGATATTATTGGCAAACAATGAACATGTTAGTCCCACAGGCTTCATTTAAATTATTAATTCTTTTTGCCGTTCTTATCTGTTGTATATTGTTTAGAAATCAACCTTGCGCTCCCAGATGCAGCTGCCTTTAAATTAACCCCCACATTCCCTGTTTTAACTCAAAATATTCAACAGTAGAATTTTTTTTTTTTTTTTTTTTAAAAAGAGATTAAAAAATGTGATTCCAGAATTAAGGTGATATCAGTGTTTAGGTGGCTCATATTATTTTTTTTTAGTTTCTTTACAGTTAAAAAAAACCCCAAACTATTATATAAGCACTGAGGAGTGGGGAATTACAGTTTATAATAAAAACCTAAATTGTGCTCTCCTCTATTGGTCTATAAGGCACCATAACGCCATAATCACAATGTCTCTGAGTCGAGTACCACATGTGGCACATTCATGCCCTATCTCTCCTGACAAATTTCCTGTCTGTGTAAGCCGTATAATGTAAAATAACAAGAAATAAACATTTAAATGAATCTTCATTTCCAGATAATTTCAGAATCACCTGATGTCAGTTTAGAGCTTTAGATCATGGTGAGCGCTTTATTGCTGTCCCCCAGTGGGAAAAAAATCTCCGGACTGAAGCTGCTGCCTCGAAATCTGTAGGTTAAAAAGTCTCCATGACTCTGTAGTGGGAATGTGCTCAGCTGGCAGCAGCAATGTGAACATACTCCACCCTCCATCCCATTCTCCCGTGCCAGGGCCGGGCATTCCTCACCCCTCCAATGGCCAGTTACTACCCGCTCTTTTTCTCTGCGTTGCACACAAGCGCACACAGACTTATTCTCTTTTGGCCCCTGTGCAACTACTTGAAGCTAACTATTTCCTCCTTTCCTTCTTTCCTTGCCACATACATTTCTCCATTTCCTCCTTCCATCCATGCTTCGTTCTATTTCTATTTCCGCTCTCTTCCGTGTTTTCCCCTTCAACAACACTCCATCTCCTCAGCGCTTTCCTTCAGCTGCTCGCTGATTTGAGTTTATTTGCATGGCAGAGCGTAAAAGATGCAGACAGTGTGAGCAGGGCCAGCAGAGCCCTCCCGTGTCCATCCAGGCCAGGGCTGAGATTTGTAATGCTAGACAACACTCTGCAATGCAGGGATAAAACCTCGGCCACCGCACACAAAAAGAGCCTTGTCTTTTTTCTCTTTTTTTTTTCGCCCCCCTTTCCTTTCCACCGCTTATTGCACTTTTGGAGATGCAGATTTCTGCGAGGCTTTTCTTTCAGCAGGGACAGGAATAAAGACTGCAGAGAGGGAAAATGATAGTTCCAGTTTGAGTTTGATGTATGGCCTCGATGCAGAGTATATTTTTGTTTATGTTTATGATCTTTAGTTTAGCTTTCACTGCAGCGCGCGGCGGTGAGATCAGGCTGGGAGTAGATGTCAGTAGTGCTGCAGTCAAGAGTCAGAGGGAAGTGGTTTAAAAAGAAGAAAGGCAGCACGACTCGGGCCTTCGGTTTGTATTTGCCATTTCTGTTGTAGATGTGCAGTTCACTCCTTCTGGCACTATTATAGATCCAAGATTTGGTTTCTTATATAGACATATCTTCTTTTTTTTCAGTGTTGCTATATATACTTTGTTTGATTGCTTCTTTATAGCAGTCATGTGTTGCTTTGCAAACATAGCTGCGTGTGATCTTTAGTAGAATTATACATGCAGTAGCTGCTGAAGCTATTGGATTGAGCTCACAGTTTTGTTTGCATTGTTTTCTCCATTTTCTTTTTCCTTTATTTATAGTGGTTATAGATTTGGTGAATGCCTTTCTGCCACACTTGTTCAGATTAGATAAATCAGCTTCTGTGTTTTTTGGGCCATTACGTTTGACAAATGTGAGTTATTTGAGCTTTTAGTTTGGGGGCCAGAAAGAGAACCACATAAACAGACACAGATTCGCTGGGTTGTTTTCTGAATTGCTTAAAAAGAGATGATTCTTTCTAAATGCTTAAAGGATATTTCAGGTTTTTCCCTAGCACGCCCCCTCTCCCCTTCCTTATACACCTCAGTATTTAGTAATTTCTTCAATAAAGTGTGTACCTGTTGATTGAAGTTTGGCAGTGCGCTCTGTTTGGCAAACTCCAGTTCTGCCTTGTATTTCGTGCCTCTAATCTTGCAAACATGTAATGACACCAAGTCCATCACTGATGAGTGAATGTTTACAATATCTCAGTGCCATCCACTGAGCAGCTCCGTGTCTCATTTAGCATCAGTGTTCCTCTGATAATTAGTTTTGTCCGTGTCAATCATGGTTTGCAGTTATATTCCAGCTTGGAATGTGAAACTTGTCATTTGGAGTAAAAAGAAGAAGAAAAAAATTCCCCTGATTCATTTTGGGGTTTACAGACAAGCATTTTGGACTTAGAAAAACTCCTTCTATGTTGTCTAAACTTTGCTTGCCTGATCCCACAATGTGCCCTTCTTTTCTCGCAGTGAGGTTTAGAGAACTTATTGCCCACATAATGCTGGGTCTTAAAACAGCGTGCTATCAGAGCCATTGTGGTCTGCAGTAATGGCTGGTTTAGGGGGTTGTGGTGAGACTCACTGCTCAGGGCTTTCATTAGCTCAAATCTCAGCCTAATTGATGCTCATAAGTTGCCTCGCATGATTAGGACTAGTGAAAGCCAACAAATGTCCTTCAGCTTTTGAGGCATATCAACTAAATATATATATTTTTTTAATGTTTTATTCCAAGAAACATCAGAGGAAGGCATTAAGTCTTCTGAGACTTCTCCTCCTCCTTGTATTTTGTTTTAATGACAAATAATCTTCTCTTTATTAGCGCACTGCCTGTTTCCACTAAACGCAGCTTAATATTTAAATACCTGGAAAAACACAAACAGTTTTAAGGGCCTCACATTAAAATAAGACCAGCTGCCCAGCCCCCTCGCCTTTTTTTTTTTTATATATATATAAATCAGGACTGTAAGAAAAACATGGGAAATGTTGAAACCAGGTCAACTGCTAAACATATGGTGCCTCCGCATCAGGAGGAAGAAGTATAAATTATTATTTATGACACATTAATAAACAAATACATGCAGTTTTGCCTCTGTGTTTTATTTATCAGCTTTAATTATTACATTTTAAACAATGTTTTTGCGACGGCCATCGGACTTTTTTGCGTTTTTATTTATTTTTTATTTATTTTTTATTTATTTTTGTGGATTTTATTTATTTCAGAAAACAATTTGAGATATGTAATTCCGTGTAATACTGTCGACGTTATTTACGTTATTAAAACCATTCCGTTTTATAATGCAGGTGTAATTCTGCCTTTGAAATTTCAAGCGGAAATTTATATCTACAGAAAACGAAGAGGGTTTAAAGTTTCAGTTTCTCGTCTTTTCAGCGTCCTCAGAGACCCGTGTTTTAAATACTTGTGGATTTTTCCCCATCTATGTTTTTTTTATTTATGCCATATTTTTACTTTAATTTTATAGTGTTTTGATTTTACGTTTTTTATCGGATTTTTAATCTCTTGTTTTATTTACGGTGTTTTTTTTCCCTTCAAATACCTCAACCTGGTTGTTGATTAAAACACCTGTCTTGATGTCATGTTAATATTTTCCAACGATTTTCACTAAAAAGCTTTAAAACAAAGCTACGTGATTTTTTTTTATTATTATTATTGCTAGTACAAAAACACCTTTCGATTTTTATCATCTCATTTTTTCTTTTCTTTTTTTCCGGAAGCAGATTCGTTACCTGAAGCTTGTAGAAGTTTCTGTGGGCCTGCGGTAAGTTCCGGGCTACAGTGGGCTGTGCTGAGTACACAGTGCGCGCTCACTGTGCTGTTATTTGTACTTTAATTAAGAGTTAAGAAAAAAGAGGGGGGAAACCGTGTTGTGGGATTATTTGGGGTTTAGAGGCACAGTTTGGTGTTTTTCCAATTAACTGGTCACTCTCCAAACAGGCCGTTGGGCATGTGTGGGCTTCAGCATCTGTAAAAAAAAAAAAAAGAAGAAGAAAGAGAGAGAGAGAGAGACCAGAATTAATATTAAAAGTAAATAAATAAAGTATTGGGAAAGTTCAAGGTACAAACTGTGAAACTTAACAAGACGCTTGAGGCAGAAAGCCTCTGTCATTCAATCAATTAAAAGAATGTTAATGTAACATTAGGAATTATTATTATTAATAATAGTATCATTGTTATACTCATTATCATCATCATCATTATTATTATTTGTACAGGCTCCTACTCCTCTTTCATACTTTAAGTCATTCACCAACTTTAGTAATCAAGCCAATCATTCATCTGATTGTTGAACTTACCAGTAATCGCTTACCTCGACGTCTACCTGCAGTTTGTTTTATGCCTAAACAAATAAGATCATATTAGTTATTTAAACAAAATTATCATTACATTAAAAATGTCAGAAATATGTAAAAAAAAAAAAAAAAAAAAAAAAATAGAGAGAGTGAGGGTCAACATTATAAAGGCCTAGTCATTTTTTCCCTCTTTTCCAAAATAATTCCATAAAAATAATTTTATGATAAACAAAAGGAAAATGTGTTTGTAATACAGGTCCTTGTATCAATTAAAGGAGGCGATAAATTGTTGACCTACTAAGTGTTAGGTTACGTGGTTTCTGCTCAGTCTCGTCATATTTTGGTCAGTCTTGGTTGTCTCCAGTGTTAAAACAAAATTAAAAGTACAGAAAAACAAAAAAACGACACTTGTTCGTATCTCCCTGCTGTTGGGTAACTGGGCCACAGGGGCCTCCGTTTCTAAACAATAATAATAACAATAACAACCCCGCACATGTCATCCCGCCACAGACGCAAACCGAATAATCGAAATTATGCTGAAACAAAAACAAATTCATTTAGAGATGATTAATTGATGTGGCCAAATGTGTGGGGAGGTCAGCGTTTAATTATTTATAAACCCTCATGTTGGAGGAATGTCATTAGGCTGTTTTCTCTCCCCCCCCCCCCCCCCCCCCTAAAGGAGAGAGGCAGATAACTCCACACGCACAGCTGAAAATAAAAACAGAAATAAGGCCAAGTTCTGATTTATCCAGACGATGTGTATCAGATTCAACTGCAACAACGAAAATATTTAGTTTGTTGCTTTGATTTGAACCAGCCGTTTATAACTGTTGAGGAAAGCCCGAAGGTTGAGTATGAAACAAGAAACGGCCAAGTTTTGAATGTGACTGGCGTGTGAACAGGTTGAGTGACCAAATCTGCACAAAATCTTCCAGATATTTTTTTTCTCCAGAGTTTATTTTTAAATCACTCTTATCTGCTTTTTTTAAAATGACTTTTTCATTCCTAGATTATGTCCTTTAGGCCCCACGGTGTCCCCACAAATTCTCCTGGCCAATTTCATTTGAATCAAAATCTGTTCCAGGTGATGTATCCAAGTTTACATTAAAAGAAGAAGAAACTTTCTTAAAATGAAACTTGACATCAGAAAGCATGTGCACCAAGTGTCTTATGTGGCAGGTCTGCTGGATCTGGCCGTTGTCCTTAAAATCTCTGGAGCAATAAACAGTTTCTTAAAACACGTGGTTGCTTTTTGGTAAAGTGGAGAGAGTGTTTTTTGTTTTGTTTTTTTTAAATCATGTTGGTGAGAATGTCTGCGATATTTCAGATGAATTTGATCCTGTTGCTTCACAGCGTCACATCCTGACAGTCACATGCAAAATACCCTTAGTGCTACATATATTGATGGAAATCAAACAAAGTGAGTTTTGCGATTAAGGAAAGCTGTCCTGCTTGGCTGCTCAGTAACTGACAGCTAACTTTTCCCCCTTTTTTATATTATCAGATGCGTGGACACAGAGAGCACAGCTTATATATGTGGCCAGGTTGTCATTAAAATCACATATTATCCTTTAGTGGCCCGATCTTTGCGCTTGGGTTGTAAACATTAAAACAAAAAACACCACACACATAAAAACCGAGCAGCTCTGCTCTCGCTCGGCCGTCCCCACAGAGTCACTCTGCAAACTTCAGGCGGTAGGTAGGAGCCGGCGCAGCCCTCTAATCCCTGCAGCCCGTGATTTAGCCTCTGGTCCTCCTAATGCTCCTAAAGCCCCAGCTGCTCTCCTGGCCGCTCCGCTCTCTCCGCGACAGACTGCACACCGCTCGCTTTATTAATAATTCACCTAATAATTCACCAGTTCGACGCTGCCGCCTGAAGCACCGGCCCCCCAACCCAACCTTCACTGTAAACAACTGCCCCAATTCCCCGTCTATTATTTTGTGTATGTGCGTGTAAACAGGGCGCATGCTGCTGAGGTGAGCTATTTAGTGGCTGATATTTTGGGAGGGAGGGAAGAGCAAGGCAATCTATCGCTGCCGGAGCGCACGGCGAGCTTCCATTTTTACGCACCGAGGCATCCAGAGCCCCGCCGAAGCCGCGACCGACGACGTATCGCTGTACAGGCATTCCTCTATCGGCGAGGCTGTAGCGATTTGAAGAGGCACGACGCAAGCTGCTCTTTCATCTCGTCAGCTTTGAGGAGGAGGCGGCGAGGGACCAGGGGTGTCCCCCCCGTTTGCGTGTAACTCCGTGCGTGTGTTTGCGTGTGTTTGTGTGCGTTCGGATCAAGAGAGAAGAGAGAGAGAGAGAGATACGAGGGTAAAACAGATCGGACGCGCGGCATAGGAGACAGCTGCTTTTGGACACGTTTTGGACACAGAAGCTGATCGACCGCAAAGGCTGCACACGGAAAAATAATAGAAACAAAACTTACTCTGCGTCACTTCTCCCGTCCATTATTATTTTGGGTTATTTTTTTGATTTTTTTAAACCCGTATTATCAGTATTAATTCGGGGAGGGTTTTTTTTTTAGCATCTCCCAGTCTGCTGGAGTTTGGCCGCCGAAGGACGCACCTCGGGACTTAGACGCAGACGTCTCCCTCACTTCTTTCTGCGGGACATGGGCGCATCTGACGCCAAACAGCGGTAGACGGAAGGCTCGGAGCTGGTGTCTTCGTTTCCTTCTATCGCTTTCAGAGTGGACCGACTTTTGAAAGAGCGTGTTTTTTTTTCTCTATCTGGGCCTAAAGCCGACGTGTTTAAAGGTCCTTTTTTGCTTCCGGCAACAGCGAAGAGACCAAGTCTTCCTCCCTCATCTCTCACTCCCTCTCTCACTTTTTTGGAAGCTGAACTTTTAAAGGAAAATGGGGCATTGAGAGGGTTGGCAGATCTCCCCACGCTATAATGGTACGTGCTGTGTAACTCAATAGTTCCTTTCTGTTGGCTCTATAGGGTAAAGTCTATAGGGCTGGAAATAAACAAAACATGCTTGCATTTATTTCAGGGCTCTAATTTCTTTGTAAAGAACTTTTGTTGCGTTCTGGTTCTGGGCCACAACACACCTGTGTGCGTCCCTGTGCACGTGCGTGTATGCGCGCGTGCAAATGTAAAAGTAACTCAACTCGTTTGTCTGCCAAATGTAATTACAAAGCGTCTAAATGAGCCGCGATTGACTAAACATTCAGTACCGAGCGCTGAGTGTTAAATATTATTCTCACACACTGCCTTGTTTTTCCTACAGCTCCGTGCATTTTATGACCAAAGTGATTTTCATTTATTTGGTTGACAATAAGCTACTTTTTTGTTGCAGTTCTTTTTCGTGAAATTTCTCCCACAGTGTTCTCAAATATCTGCAGCTGTAATAATTATGTGCATGGCATGTGTTCAAAAATATTTTTCTCCACATTTAAATCAGTGCAGTTCTCCTTTCTGGCGCGTTAACGTGCATCGAGTGGCCCTGTAGACAGAGGCTGATCTTTTCTGCTAAAGTCACACAAAATAAAAGCAAAGGTAAATCTTAAAGACTCGCACAGTGATCGTGTGTGGACGATATATTACTGCTGTACTGGTTATTATTATGCCCTAAGAATTGCAATAAATTAACGTGGCGCACGACTCTCGCGCGTTACTCCACCTTGCACTCGCCGACTCGAGTCTTTTCTATCGGAAGGCGGCTGCTCTTTTTTTTATCAATGGGCACTTCATTTGCGTAGCTGATGACACTTTATAGCGACTACAAGGGGGTGGGGAGGTGAGGTGACACACAGACCGTCTTTGTGCCCTCAGAACAAGCGCTGAGAGTCCTCAGAAAGCGCAAGTAGCATAAATTAGAGCACCTCCGAAGCATTTAATATTGATCTGAAAATCGGATGATGACGATGAGCTCATTATCTCTCTAAATCCAGCAGCATTTGGAGATAAATATCAGATTTAATCATCAATATCTTCTCTAAAACTGCTACAGCAATATTGAAAATGCAAGGCTGTGACCATCAGCTTTACGTGATCTCTATTAACTCAAAGCTTTACGTTTTAAAATGTCCTAATAAAAATGTAGCATGCAGCTAAATCAACTTAAGAGATTGAAGCTGATGATTCCATTATTTTTGGTATTTTGTTTAAGGTATTTTTACTCATAGATTTCTGATTAAATTTGCTAAACCTGTGAAGTATTTTAAGGTGATAGTGATGGTTGTTTACTGCAACATAGAAATAACAGACTGCACTGTGAAATACTTTGTAGATCATCAGATATGTTTCAGTATCTCATTATTACAATCCTGTAATATAACTCTTACCTCTTACTCTTACTCACGCATCTTCACCTCAAATATCGATGCTGTTACACACAAATACTCATCTACCTTCCTGAAAGTTTGAGACCTGTTTTAGAACAGTTAATCCTTTGAAATAAAACAGTGAGAGTTTATTTAGACTGAAAGTGTATCTGATTATAATGTTTCTGGGAATGCACACGGAATCTCACAAATGATAAGCACCAAAGACACAGGAGGGGAAAAAATGTATAAACTTTTAGTTTCACAATCTCTTGGCACTCGGATAATTACAGATCTCTCTCTTTATCATACTGAGTGAGTATACATAACAAAAACACTTTAAAAATAATACACACACACACACACACACACACATATATATATATATATATATATATATATATATATATATATATATATATATATATATAGATAGATTGATTGATTCACGGTCACTGACATTAGCAAATATTGCCTGTATATGCAGCATTACTTTAAAGAGCATTAGCAGAATTGTTCGTTCACTTTTATCATCGGCCGCCAACTTTGCATGAGCACCCTGATTCCTCTCTACATGAAGGGCGCATAGCCCACACGTTGTCACGTGTTTTTTTTATGGGTTATAAATGTCAGCCTTACGTGACATCAAGGGGGTCACCTACCAAAAACTTTTGCTTGCCCCAGCCGCCCTGACTCAGTCATACCTGCTAAACAACAACACAGACAGGCCCCAAGTTGCTCAAGATGTCAAATTCTAGGCCGCATGTGTCGTCTGATGTCAGCTTTCCAATTATCTGTCTATATATCTTAAGGTAAGCCAAACATTAGACAATTGTTCGTAATTGGCAGTGATAATACGATGCTCATTTTGTTTTGATTCTCGGCCTATAATTTCACAGTTGGTTGCGCTGCGGTTGTTGCAGAGAAAACGTGCCAACCACAGAAGCCGTCAGTCAAATAAAAGTCAAGAAACTTATTGGTGCCAAGTTGGGAGGTGGGCGTAAACCTTTTACCAGATTATTAAATACATTTTCAAAGTACCATTTCAGTTAAGATGGAAGTGGGTGAGACATTTGAAATGAGCTCAACGCGCTGCCTCCTTGAGTCACATTGTCTGTGTGTGTGTGTGTGGTATATGTGTGTGTGTAACTCCATGCTTCCTGGTCTTTGTGGTAAACTCTACTGTATTAGAACCATAACCACAAGAAAATCTCCCCACGGATCAGTCCTTGTGTGACACAATGGGTTGATTGTCCCAGCCCAAACCTCATTGTTAAATGCATTAACCAGAGCAGCTAGACCTTAGTTGAATGTGGTTTGGACCTTCAAATAAGAGAATGAATAAGGACCCATGTAGAAAGAAGGGTGCCAGTGGCATTGGGTTACTTAATGTGCCAAGGGGGCGTTTGGTGCAAGCAAGTGTGTCAGTGAAATGTTGCTGGTTCAGTTCAGTGTTACAACTGGCATGGTATTATCATAAGGCCACAGCCATAGCATATCCTGTCTAGCAAGATTAGTAGTTGACAGGCAAGTTGCCAGGCCAAGTGCATCTTGGGGTGTGTCACAATGAGCGCTCTGTTCAGACCTGTTTAACTGAACAGTTTTGGTCAACAAAGATGTTTTTTTAATAACGCATAGCTGGCGTAGTTTCACTATCTATCTGACATTCAGGTGATTCACCTCACCTCACCTTTAAATTAAACCACAAACCAGCTTGTATGAATTTCTCTCACAAGTCAAATATCTTTTTACTCGAGGCATCTATTTTTTTTAATACCCCAGCAGTCAGGCCTCTTGAACAGACTCGCTTTTCACACGATGTGCCTCCCGCCTTATCCAGGATCCCAACATTTAGTATTATTGTGTAAAACACAACTGCACAATTAAGCCAAATGCAATCTTCAGCTCTGCGTCTTGGCTGTACTTCTGACCCAAGCAAACCTTCAGGACTCACGAGTGGAGTGAAATAATTAGCCCCACTCTACTCAGCCATCCATCCATCATTTTTTTAATGCAGCCCCTCGGTTTCTCATCTTCTTTCTTAGCCTCCCTGTTTTCTCGTCACCCCCCCTGAGAAGGCTGTGTGAAAAATCGTATTTTTCCAACGTTTCTCCCCGAGGTAGCTTTGGCAGGGACTCACACGGCGGCCATTTCTGCCTTTCATACACTCCTCACACACCATGGAACAGATCGCCGGTGCGGCCTGGCATCTTTGAAGTGGTTGCCATCTCACGCAGGTTGGCTGGACTGTTTTCCTCTCCCCATCCCCCTATTTTCATCCTGTGCCTTAAACTTGGCAGTGTTGCTTTTCAGGCACCAAATAACGATGATAAAAACACGGTTGAGACACAATGGTGGTTATAATAACCATGTTTTTTTTAAAAGAAAGAAAAAGAAATCAACAGTGCTGGTAGTGGTTGTGGTTCATGATTGTGGGGCGGCCAGGATAAAGGTTTTGTGGAAACAAGGAGAGGGCTGCACCAGGTGTGTGACAAGTGTAAGTTTTTATGTGTAGGTGGTGAATTAGTGTGCAAGTGTGTGTTTTTGTGTGTAACTGCTAATGTGATATGCAGAGAGACAGAAAGCGAGGAAAGGTGGGGTGATGTGTGTGTGGTTGGGGGGGGGGGAGATCATTGATATGATGCCATTCATTTGCTTTAAAATGGAGCCATCTGAGAACAAATTCCACCATCAGGGCCTTTCATACACAAAGCTCTGTAGAGGTGTGTTTGTAAGTACATGTGTGAGTGTATGTGCAAGTGCGAGAGCAGGTTTCGGAGATCTCACCTCCAAAGAATTTGGCCATATGGTCGTCAACACTAAATCCAAAGAGAGAGCGAGTGAGCCAAGGAAAGAGAAGTGTCTTCTTTTGTCAGTGAAGGCAGAAAGAAAGGCAGCTTAAAACACACCCTATACAGATACCTTAGATCAGATGGCTCAGACAAATAAATAAATAAAAATCCTCCACTGCATCCTCTACTCCACATATTTGTGAAGTAGGAAAATCTGTCTCAATTAACACATTTGCATTGGGCGATGATGGACTCCAAATAGGTCACTGACTCAATCTCCCGCCTCCGAATCTTCCCTCTAAAATGTTAATTAAGCAGGGCTTTGAGATTTTTTCGCTCAGGGCTGGCCATATGGGCCGGGCATATGTTCTATATATATAGTACAATATATAATTCATACACTGCTGCAGGAGAAAGTGTTTGGGGGCCCTGGAGTTTTTTTTAGGGGTTTACTACAAAGGGAATCAGTATGTTCTGGCCTCCCCAGTGCCAGGTACAGAGCTTAGCCTATTCATTAGCTTCATGTTATTCATTGTTGCACAATAGGATTGAGGTTCATCAACACCTGTTTTTCTGGCGAACAGCATAAAGTGGGTGTTTAAATTCCTCTTTGTTGGATGGTTAATATGAAATGAGAGCAAATTATCTACTGTTGGAGTTCAATTGTTGTTGGGGGTTTTTTGGTTGTTTGTTTTATGTGTGTTATGTTGCTCTTCCTGAAGTCAGGTTAAATGATAGCTAATGCTGAGATTCTGGGGGTACGAAGACCTACATATGTACAAAAGGTTTTCTCAAATAGTCAGTGCTCCCAGTTGTCCCACTGCCATCCAGCCAGATACCCATTCACCAGCAGCACTGAGCAGCAGCAGCCAATAAAAACAGCTCTTTCCCACCCGCAGCTTTTTGGGTTCAACTCAACCAATCAGGGTAGGCTTGCTGGTGCACCTGACGCTGTTTCTGGCCAGGGACAGCCAATCACAGAGGCTCCAGCACACCTGATGCATTGTGGTCTGCTTGCTGGTAGTCAGCAAGCTCGCACTGCTGTGGACCCCACCACAGGTGTCATGGATCCAGGCCATTATTCTGCCTGCCAGCCAATCAGAGGCGTCATTTCATTATCAGACACATGTGGCCTGGCAGAATCTGAGCGCTTGCATTTTGTCTTGTGTGTGTGTGTGTGTGTGTGTGTGTGTGTGTGTGTGTGTGTGTGTGTGTGGATCTGCATGTCTATTAGCGTGGATGTGTATTTGTGGATGTGAGGGACTCTATTACCCCATTCCCATAATGCCTTGCTCTCTTATCAGCAGGCCTCTCCGACTCTGAATCCCAGCTTCATCATCATTTTGAAACTTGTGTTGCCCCCTCAAGGAGTTGAGAGCCTCAGCAATAAAAAAAGGGCTAAAAATAGGAAAAAGAAAACAATGTTTATGGACTAATAAAGATGATTAAGAATCGCACAATTGCAGAAAAATGGAAGGTTTGCGAGTGCAGATTATCTGTAATAAAAAGCTGAGGGGAGAGATTGGGGAGAGAGGGAGAAAGAGAGTTAGCCATACAGACCTCTCATTGCGAAGGATATGAATAGCCTTTGTTTTCACCACAACTCAGGGCTGTGTGGTCTGCCAACGTCTGGCTCTTATTATGGGGTTTGTGTCTGTGTGTCTGCGTAAGTGGCATGCACGTGTATATCGGTGTGTGTGTGCGCTGGTGCGTGTTGCAGTGTGTTTGCGCGTGAGGCAGAGCGAACATGGGTGTGGAAAAAATGTATATGCATACGGGCGATTATATTTTCAAGAGGGTTCGACTATATGCATGTGCATTTCGACATTTCCACACACATGCAGTGTTTTCTCTCTGCTCCCGTTTGCTGAATAAATGTGGCATGGGGTCTTGGGCTGGCACAAGCGCGTGTGCATGCTTTTTTATCCGTTAAAGTTGTGAAATGAAATAGGATTTCACAGAACGGCACAGCGGCTGTGGGATTTGGGCTCCCTTCGGCTAAGTAGAGTGGGATAGGTTGATCCAATCAACTGCAGAACTGCAAGGAGAGCCTATTTCACAGCTCTGGGCCCTGCCAGAACCCTGCCTGCCCGCCTGCCTGCTTGACTTAGAATACAAATGAAGCTCCCTGAATGCACACCTACACACATATGCATGCATACACCCTTGTACTTACAGACAATCTGACTGGGGATTTATACTGCAAGTGTTGTGGAGCTTCTGTGGAGAAATGAAACCAGTTGGGGTTAAAAGACGGAGCGGGTACATTTTAGGGTTACGTCTCACAAAGAGGAGGGAAGGAAAATCACAATTTCGTTTTGCCACAATCTAAATTACACTGGTTTAAACAAATTAACAGAGTGTTGTGAGATTGCTTTAAACATTGCAATACTTCTTATGTTATTAAAGAGCAACGAAATCCAATTATAATATTTTATTTAATAAATATTAAAATGATATAAAATATATTCTGGGCTAAAATCTGTGCTGTATTTGTTCCACATTTTGCAGCATGACTTTTCAGCTACATGGAAACAATTTTAACTGAATAACTATCTCTCTGTTTTTCAGGCTACTGACACCTACCTGGTGAACGACGATCCCACTAGAGGCCCAGGGATGCCTGAATGTTTCCTCGTGTCTGATACATATAGGGTATACACATCCCCAAAATACATACACACTGCAAGCTCTCTGTATCTGTCTTTTTAATTGCACTGATGTCCTGAGATATATTTCCTGGACACAAAAAAACAAAAAAGGAACCCAGTCCCTCCCTGTTTTTCTTTTGTAGGGGGAAGGATTTTTTAAAGTACAAAAGCCTCATTAGTGCATTCATTTGACATGGTCCGACCACAGCATAGGAAACACTATGCTACCTTCATTCTTGCCATGATGAATGTTTGTTTCTGGGGTTCCAGTAATGTGTTCAGAAAATACATCCACATTTTGTGTTGACGTTGTGCTATTAGCTTGCTCATATGTCCATTTCCACCACACACACACACACAAAAATTCCCACACGTCTTCATGAATGTTCTCAGTTCATCTGTCAGTTGCGCTGACATGTGGCAAAAGTGCACATTATGTTTCCTAAAAATGTCAACTTTTCCGTGACATGTATTTTTATAAGAGATTATTTTGGCTTGGCAGAAAATTGGTTTTGTTGCAGATTCATGTGGAGGACACGCTTCACGTGCAGGGCGAAAGTTAGAAGCCAGTTAAAGCAAAGAAAAAAGTACTTGACGTTAAAAAAGTGAAATTTTTCTGGAGGATACTGCCTGGGTTACATGTTATACATATGGTAATTTTCACAAACATTTCCCCCCCAAAAAATCCGCTTTCAGAATAAGTTTGGCGATAACTGCTAGTCTGCCTGGAAAATTGCTCTTTTGGCCTACACGCTTCAATATGACTTTTTTTCCACTTTCCATTTTCCACTTTTAAAACAAACTAATTATGACATAATCCCAGCAAAATAAATCTATACGTCTTTATTACAGCTGAATACAAATATGGGAAAAATGCACAAATCCAAAGCCGTCAGAGTATAACATATAGTAAACACATTTTTTTTAAAAGCAGCAGGCCTAACACAGTGCTCTGCATACACACTCACATTACAAACAGATCCATTGTCTCTGGGATCCACACTGTATATGATATGCTTGTTAGCCGTAGCGGCCGGTCAGCCATGTCTTTCTGACTGCATATGCCTGTATGCATTTGACTGGCATGCCGCTTCGCAGGCAGACGTAAACAGCTTACTCAAACAATATTTACACTGTATGCCGTAGTAAACGGTACAGTTGCACAATATTCCGTTCACATATTTCCTGCCTTTTGAAAGGCAGCCTCAACCACCTGTCTCACACATTTAGCATGCTAATGGCAGTATCAGTATGCTACATCACATTCAATATTTAATGGCCTAGCCACAGGCATTGGTAAACAACAAGGATATGAGTAGTGCTGTGTGTCAATGGGAGACCGCAACATGCTAACTTTAGGCCCGCCATATGGTTTTCTCATGTGCTTTTTAATGGCAAGCGTAGTCTCAGAAACCACTAGATCCCTGTGCGCTCGAGGGGCTTTCAAAGGTGATGTCGAGACCTGACTGTTTGATTATAGGCAGAGAGTTTGGAAATAAAGCCCAAGCATCAGTGTTTTGTAACTCCTGCGGTCGGTTGCTATAGTTTGTTTGTTGCAGCCAAGTGCCTGTGTTGAATACTGAGATGGACACCTAATGTCAGACTGAAGCCAGAAACAAAGACAACCAGTAAAATCAGGCAGCAGAAAGGGAGAGTGTGTGTGTGATGAGGACAGCAAAAAAGAAAGAAAGAAAGAAAGAAAGAAAGAAAGAAAGAAACTAAAGAAAGGGAGAATAGCTGAAGATTATGAGACAGAAAAGGAGAAAGTGACACTAAAAAGAGCCACTGAGAAAGAGAAAAAATGGGGTAGACGGAAAGAAAAAGAGGGAAAGCGAGAGAGCGGACAAAAGCTTTGGGGTTTGGGCCTGTGCCGTGGTGGGGTGTGGTTTGGAAAGAGGAGAGACTTTGGGAAAAGAACACTACACCTCAATATGTTTTACTTTCTTTCACTTCAATTTAGATTTTTCTCTCTTTTTTTCTGGGTGAAATTCTTTTTCTGGTTGTTTGTGCCAATATATCTTTGACCAACAGACATTTGTGTTCATGAATGCACTGAAACTGTGAGCGTGTGTGTGTCTGTCTCTACTGTACACTATATGCATGTGCGTTTGTGGTGTAGGTTTCTATGTATGCTACATAGGCTGAGGTCTCGTAAAGTTGCACAGCTTCATCCCCCCCGAAAAACTTGGCATCCAAGCACGAGGGTGACTTCAACCCCCAAAACCGCACCCTTGCGCACACATGTGGGTGGGAGCAAAAACTTTTGCACAACTGGAACACATACGCACACGGAGACTTGCACATATAGAATTGTATTCACACACAGGCACACGCATGCTTCCAAATACTAATGCTCGCTCTCTCTCTCTCTCACACACACACACACACACACTTACACACACATGCACACACATGCACAAGGCAGAGGCTTATGTATAATTGCAGGCACTCTGCCTGCATATATGAGTTTGATTAGGCTGAGGAGCAGGGAGCGGGTGAGGATAAAGCCAAGCCTGATTAGAACCAGAGTGTATTGCTTCCATACAATAGAGGCACAATGAGACCGGTTTAGAGCACTTTGCACAAGTTCAGGTATCTTTTGTCCCCATAAACATATACCGTATACTGGAATATGACTTGGATTAAGTTAAAAACAAAAGCAGAAATAGCAAAGCAAAATGTATCATGGCTGAAAAAAATGACTCTCTTAGACAGCAGAATTTACAACTTGCTGTAATAATTTTGGACTTGTTTAGGTTCATGAATGCGCCTGCCATTGTAAATATTTAAGTCTGGTTATAACTTTCAGATGATGAGCTCTTTACTTAAAACGAGCGGCGCGCAGCATCTCGAGCTAAAGCGGAGCTGCAGAGTCAGGGCTCATGTTGAGCTCTGACACCTTGTAAAATGCATTAAATAAAAATAGGCGGTCTGGATTTAATGAGATGTTTCAGCAGTATGAAAAGCCGACCCTACTGCGCACGTTTACTTTACAGTAACACATAGTCAAGTTAACAATCGTGCCCCCTTCAGCAAACTTGTAAGACATTTAAATAGCTTGTACGCAGAAAGCTTTGTGCCACCATCCAGATGACTGGCTGACAAAGGACCACAGCATAATCTGAGCTGTAAATTTAAAACTTTCTTCTTTTTTTTTTGGTCTTTCTATTTTGGTTACACTTGGGTTTGCTTCTGCATTCTTCATAAGAGCAAAGGATATGAAAGCAGAAAAGGGATCTTTTTGAGGAAATCTGCCACCTCAATCACTTGTGTTTGCTCTGGCAAACACAAGTGATTGGCAAAGATTTTTAAGACAGTTTTGTCAAAGTAAATATCCCTGCACCAAAAAAAGATACAGGTTTTTTTTACATGACCAAAAGACTGCAAACATAGATAGATAGATAGATAGATAGATAGATAGATAGATAGATAGATAGATAGATAGATAGATAGATAGATAGATAAAACACATTATTTAACAGAACTAAAAGCTTAGATTTCTGCTTCCGAAGTGTTTAAATCATGTAGTAAAATATAAGCTAAAATCCCATGCCACATTTACAAAAGTATTACTATATTTAAAATACGACGAGCTGACTGCTCTGCCCGCACAGTACCACAGGCGCACATTGAGCCCCTGTAGTTCTGCAGGAATACTGTAGCTCAAGTGACTTTTCTTTGGGGGATTTAGCGAAGCGTTGATTCTTAAAGAAAAAAAAGAAAAGAAAAGAGAAAAGAAACGTTTAAATAACGATCGCTTCAAACATAATGTTAGGTTTGTGACGATCTGATAGAAAAGCGGGGAGGGAGAGAGAGTGAGTGAGTGAGAGAGAGGGAGCTTTAGAGAGAAAGAGGGAGGGAGGGAGGCAGGGAGAGAGAGCAGCAAAAACTTTCCTCTAAAGTTAGTGCGGAGCTTTCACTGCAAGTGAGGCGGGGTTACAGCCTGGACTGAGCCACAGCGGCTTTGCAATGCGGCACCGCAGCGAACCTCCATCCAACTTTGTTATCAGCAACTCCAAATTTCATCTGTAGACTCCAACATGTACTCCCCTTACTGCTTGACACAGGTATGGAAGAAAATCGCCGTTTTAAGGCTCCGGCGCTTTGCTTTTTTCCCCCTTCCCCCCGGTGTAGCGCGCCTCCGGTTTGTTTTTACTGTACGTGGTTTACAGTGTTGTGTCGCCTGTCGCGCTGCTACTTGTCATTTGCTGCGTACGAAGGAGCTTTTCCCAACTCTGCTCTCTTTTCCCCGATAGTGTTTAACCTCCCTCGCTCTCTCACTCTCTCTCCCTCTCTCTCGCGCTCTCTCTCCCGCTTTCTTTTTTAATGGCACTCCTCCAACGGGCTTTCTTGTGCGTCTCATTGCGCATGGTTTGGAGAGAAAATGGCGCTTCTCCCAAATCTATTTTATATAAAACGGAGGTTGGAGAAAGGGGAAGAGGGGCTGGGTGTCCTGACAGCTTGCGACTAATTCCAGACAAACGGAGGCAATAACTGGTTTTATCCATAAAGCTCATGAACGAGTTTTAATGAAGCTTCTTGAGTAGTAAAATCTTTCTTTTTTTTAAGGTTCTAACTTACGGCTGTAGGGTGGTCTGCCAGTTTTCAGCCGCCGGGGCCTTTAAGGGTCACGTCGTAGACGCAATCTTAACTGGATTTATCAAATTCTGCAACAGCAGAAACAAAACAAAGTGCTTTATTTTATTTATTTATTTTTAATTGTTTTTTTTTTTTTTTGTTTTTTTTTTTAGCCAAATAAGAAATTGTGGGCAAGTGTGCATGTGTGTGTTCTCAGTGGTGTCAGATTGATTAATGACAAAACGGAGGTGCCCTTTAAATAAACAACAGAACCACTCCGTAATATTTGCATAATCATTGTACGAAAGTCAGTATAGGTGGAAGCTTTTTATGGATTCTCCCGGTTTAAAAAAGCGGGAGAATGTAATGTGCATAATTTTAAAGGCCGTGGATCAGGTACAGGTTCTACACAGAGGAATAAGTTAAGTTAAAAAAAGTTTAGATCAATTTGCTTTAAAACATTTTCTTTGAATTGCAGCTTTTAACTGAGATCTGTGAATATTTAGCTCACAGGTTTTCACCTAAATTCGAAATTACAGACTTCGTTTTGACCTTTCAAGGCTCATTTCCTCTAAGCATTTCTGCCACTGTGCACTAAAACTCTGCATTATCTTGTTTCACCTCATACCCTATAATGTTCCTTTGATATATATCTGTAAACTGTGCACTAGAAATAAACTTGAGATTAAAGGAAAACACAAGACTAACCTTCAAACCTTTGTTTTTGTCTTTGTTGATTTTTTGACAGAAGTGACGTAGAGCTTAGGCTTTATTTTTCTTTTTGTTTCATTTTTCATAACAGTGAATACATTGTCTTTATGAGCTCGGCGTGTGTTGTTTCAGTGCGTAAGGAGCCTTTATCTGTAAATCAAAATAGATCATATCACAGGCCTCGGGAGATCAAAGGTCACGCTGTAAATGACCTTTTTCATTTTCTTTACAGCGCCTTACTTTTTGTGCCCGACAGAGCAGATACATTTAAAGTTATGTTTATTCAAGTTATATTAGAACAGTCACTGCAGAGTTAACAGATGAGGACCACAGGAGCGCCGAGCCTGCTGCTCCAGGCCACCGCAGGTCCGTTTTTCCCTTCTGCCGCTCGGCTTATCAAATTCACACACCGGGATAAAAGCACTTTTTTATTTGCACGCACGTCACCAGCAAGCTTTTATTTAAAGGTGGAGTTAATAATTACCGTTTAATATCAGTCGGTCCATTTGTCAGTAAGAAAGGATTTTTTTTAAACACAAGCTTCAGTTACCTGTAAGTTACAGCCTGCAGTGCAATAAATGCCAATTATAAGGCTTATGATGTATAATTTTTGCGCATTAATTTGACTTTTAAAACATAATAAAATCACAGTTTGGCTTCCAGCCTGCGTGTTACATTTCAATGATAGAGGAAGGTCACGGCCTGCAGCCCTGCGTTTCTTTTAGTCCTACAAAATGCTTTACTGTAATATTCATACGTTTTGCAAAAAATGTATTCCAAACCATATTGTAGCTGCACAGCCTTTTGCAGTGGAGCAGAGAATTGTAATCATTCCTTTCCTTAAACAGAACAGTCTGGTTTCGAGAGCTCCGAGGAAAACATGCAGGATTCCTTCTCACAGTTATTTCAGGCCTTCAGACCAGCCCTGTTTTGCTTTTTCTATGACTGAAAGTATAATGTGTATGCATGTGTGTATGTCTCTTCTCCGTTAGTTTGTTTTTACGTTAAAAAAAACAACAAAAAACGACAACCCCGGAATCACAGGCATCCCTAGAAACGCGTCGGCCTCTTTCTCTTTCTTCCCGCTTTCTCTTGACTGTTCTGCCGTCTGCAGGTTTTAGAGTCAGAATGACATTTAATAATCAATAGCCCATTTGATTTGCCCCGTAAAATAAGTCCAGCAGCCCTACTGCATATTTAGTACAGATAATTTTCCGAGCCTGGCGGTATGAGGCGAGGTCCGCATCGAGTTTCCTCTTTCTTTCCATTAATTAAAATTAATTGGCAGCAGATCCTCTCACACGAGCGCCGCATGGACTCGTGCTGCCCATATGCGTGATACATATTGATCTGCTTAGGCTGCTGTTACTGCGTCTACGGGTCTAGTGACAGATATCAAGCAAAGCTGGTTTGTTTGCATTCTCTCGTATCTCCTTGAGAGCTCGTGTTTGTATGTCGAGTATATTAAGATAACACCAGTCAAAGATTAACCCCAAAGACGCCCGTGCATCCTGCTTCTTTCACACCTGTAATTGAAACACGACTTAAACATTTGCATTAATTTATGCTCTGCTCTTTTTAATTATCTTTTGATGTGTCATTAAAACGGAATACACGCCGTCTGCGTGTATGTGTGCGTGTGTGGGTCCACATGAGTGTACACACGGATGCTGACGTGCGTAATGTAGATTGCTTGTAGCCTAACCATCCGTCCATCCTTCCACATTCGTCCAGTGACTCCATTAAGAGTTTGTTCTTGATCACTGTCGTGTAAATAATTCACAAATCACAGAAAACATGTAAAAGTGGTGTAAACAACCTACAATGCATTATTAATGCTGATAAAAGCTTTTTTGGAATAGCCTGATAGGTGACGGACCGACGAGCCAAAGTGGCGGTGCAAAACATTGCCAAACATTAGCAGGAGTTGGTTTTTTGTTTTTTGCGTACGCGTGGCATTGTTTCACGTCCTTGTGACGGAAATGCATTTGCATGAAGTTTTAATGCGGCTTGAAGGTCGAGGGGGGCGGGGGCGTCGTTAATTAAAACTTCTATGTGCTGCGTTTTTGAATTCGGTTATTTCAGACTGCTGTTAAGTCCCGTTTATCGAAAATGAAATGGGTTCCTAGCGCCAAATTCTGAAGCTTTTGCCGCAAAATAAGAAACGTTTAACAATGTGCCGGGAGATTGTTTAACTGCTCCCCTCGCGGTTCACGCGCAGAACATTTTTATTTGTTCACTTGATTCTCGCTCATACGCCATTCATGTCCAATTATACGCACTTCTTAAGGGTTTTAGATTTTTTTTGGACTTCAAATGAGTCCTTGAAATTCACTCGGCCATGTGCGATTGGCTGAGCCATTAGAAGCATGAAGTGAAATGTGCACAGGCTACAATAGCCGTGCCATATAGCAGTAGCACAAGAAGAGGGGGGGGGGGGGGGAGTGAAGATGTTGCAGACAGCATCTTTGGTGTTAGAGATAAAAGCATTTTTATCGCAACCAAACAGCCAAGTGAATCACTGTATATGTAGCAGCGCACAATATGTGTGGCAATCTGTGTGAAATTCACACAGCCAGTTTCTATACAGTTAGACTGTCCAAATCAAACATTCATTCTTAAGCTGAATTTTGAGATTGTTCTTTTTCCGGTTTCCACCTAGAAGTCGCCATTGTCCCAAAGGGTCAAATGTTCAAGCCCCATGCCATAACAGCTAACTACCTGCTAGTGTGTGCTTTTTGTGTGCATACAGTACTTCTTTTTCCGTCCTGTTTTGGGCCACGGCTCTCCTGCGTCAGCATAGGTTCTGGTTTCACTGGGACCGGTCAGTGACTGCTGGTGTAAGCCGAGGTGGGTCTGCATGATCTGGTAACATACCAATCCTTACCGGCATCACTTTGCACCCACACATGCACACACACACCCTATAATCCTGCGCACACATAGCTAGTTTGCAGGCACAGCTCTGTCGTGGTGGACGGTAAGCAGGGTGAAAATGGCCAACTGCAGGCCAAGGGCAAGCAGGCAGGCCGGCAGTGAGTTGTAGGCAGAACCCAGGGGTACACTGTGTTCTTTTTACTTATTCATCCTTTGCTCGAGGCAGACAAGGTCCAACTTACGCTCCTTGGCCCCGAGTGAGAGCTGGTAGGCAGGCACAAAGGAAAGCGTGCTTGGGAGTAAGAAATGGCAGATGATGATGTCAGTTTAGCAGTGTCTAAATACAGTTGGATCACGGGCTACCAATAAATGTTCCTGATATGTGTGAGGGATTGATTTGTGCCTAAATTATCTTAAATTGTTGCTCAAAATTTTGAAATCGCATGCGTAGTGTCAAACGGTAGTCTATACTAAAATTATGAGTTTTTGTTTGTAACGTCACCAAAAAAGAAAAAAATATGCAATTGAAGGACCCATAAAGCCCCAGACCTATAGCCTAAGGTAGCTCTTGGACAGTCCTCCTATGGCAGTGTGTGTTTGTTTGAATGTGGGTGAATCTGTCTTGGAGGTGATTTAAATCCAACACAGTGGCGCTCTGTTTATCCCTTATCTGTGCAGTCTTCCCAACTGCCCATAGAAAATGGATTTATCATGCTTAACCGAGGCACTTGGCACAATCCGGTAATAGGTGGCTGTCCTCTGGATGGATGAGCATGTGTTTGTGTGGCCGATATGCGCGTGTTTATGTGTGGCCTTGTGCACATGTTGCCTCCTCCCTGTCCTCTGCCTTCTAGTGTGGATTAGGTTTAGGTTGATCTGTGGCCAGTGGTAGCAGGCGGCCCCTATAGCGGTCTTATGTTGGTCTGAGATAGTTTTGTTTACCGAGCCATACTGCACACATATGTATGCATGAAGATACGCAAACTCATCCGAAAAGAGAATGAACACTCACGTAATGTTATAGACTGATAGACAGACACGTTCAGGAGCGGGAGCAGCAGCAGCAGAGTCTAAATCCCCTCACCGTGCTGATACTGGGAACGCTGCTCCGACTTTAGCCTTTGCCAGTTTTTGTCACGGGGGTGGAAAATGCTCCAAAATCAAATTTTCACAATTGTCCCTCAGAGCTTTTGTTGTGGCTTTGCTCACTATGCGATATAATTTTAATCTTGGCTGGGGTACGAATTAAGTGTGTAAAGTGCTCGTGTGATTGACTGATAATTGCATATCCTCCCTGTGCAAGACTGTTATTTTTTTCTCAGGTTTCAGAATCAGAGGTGCAACAACTAGCAGTTTACAGTCATTTAACGTGAAAAGACTTTAGTTTGCCAGCAAAAGAGATGAAATCATCAGACGATGGAAATGTGAGAAACTACTAAGGAATCAAGAGATGAGAAGATGCAAGAGCCAAAGAAGTGCGTTGCTCTTGCATCTGCTTGGGACAGACTCCCCTTCACCTTCATCCCCACTTCTCCTTCTCCTCCACACCCCTCCACCTTCTCAATTAGCTCCCTTTTAAAGAGAAGTAACGGTTAGTGAGTGATCGGCATTGTTCGAGGATGAGCTTCAGTTGTTGTTGTTGTTTGTCTCACCCTCTCCCTGTATCTTGCTCCATCCCCCTCCTGTGTGACCCGTTGGTGTGTTTTTCGTTCTTTTTGATTTTCTCAGAGGCTTTTTTTTTTCCTTTTTTTTTTGTGGGGGTAACCCCACTGAATGGGACAATGCAGCCTAGCGTGAAATTAAAGCTCTTAGTTAGTTTGGAGTTGCTCAAAAGAGGATTTTACACATGCATGCATTCATCACCCTCCCATACGCTATAGATATAGCTAATTAGAGGAAGTATACCCTATTTCGAGCATCAAGAGCCCAATTAAAAGAGTAGGGGAAACCTCAGTGAGTGAGATCTAGGCCAAATCAGCTCAGTGAAAGCAATTCTGTTTCCTTGCGTGTGAACAGTATGGCTCCTTCCTTAATCCAGGCGGGAAAATATGGACAAGGCTGATATGAGAAGAGTGCAAGTTTCATTAACATATGCATGTCACGTACTCAGTAAGTAAATCAAGAAAACATTCTGATTGATCATCCTGACAGGCGAGCGTCAGATTCAAAACAGATTGGGCTGCTCTTGCTGACTCTTCCAAGTCTCATTTTGGAAGTAGTCTGCACCAAAATGTCTGTCATGTGTGCACATTTTTGTTGTTCACGTCAAAGACATTTATTTGTGCTCGCCCCCCCCCCCCCAATCAGTTAAAACAGCCTTGTGATTGTTTTGCCTCGTCGGTGCAGGGCTGCAGCAGCCACGGGAGCGTTAGCCGAAAAATCAACCAGGCCAAACGAACATGTCTGACATTTGTTACGGATGCGCTTGCAAACTCCCAATCACCGTGATTCCCTTTGACAATTGTAATTCCCCGTATTATTAAGTAACGCACACACATGTGCGTGCACACACATTTCTGTTCAGCCATGTGTCCGCAGTGTAACTGTGGACACAGAGGTCTGTAGTTCCAACTGCAGCCAGGGAATCCAGTTAGTGAGTCAGACTTTGTGGAACAAAGTGTGCTGCTCTCTGATTTTCTCCCTCTCACTCTGTCTGTCTCTCTCTCTCTCTCTCTCACTCCTGTTGAGAGCGCTGGCAGCTTGCCAGGGGTGGAAAAATCTATAAGCCGTTGCGTAATATACCATATCTTTACCTTGGTTGAACCCAGCGCAAGATCCACAGCTGTGTGAGCACACAAACAGAGAAATGAGTGTGCTCATGCCCCGTGTGTGTGAGGCAGAGAGAAAGAGGCCACAGACAGAGGGAGAGAGACACACAGAGTAGCTTCTTTGTGGCCAGTTTTCACTGTGTACCCTCATATAAACAGTATCACACCACTTTGATCAAATGCTGCTGACAATTTTTTTTTTCTTAAGTGGACCGAGCATAGTGTTCTAATCACTCTCTGGAGAACTAAGCTCAGGCCACATAAGATTTATCTGTTTTTGAGGTGGCCGATGTCAAAAATGGAAATCAAATTAGGTCCATGTTTTGCTTGCATGACATATGAACTCCATGGAAACGCCACTGTACTTCCAAAGTCAGAGGGGTGAGCGTATCGCTCTTCACGAGGTACTTGTGCTCTGTGCATAACTTCAGGGAGGAAATTAGAATATCGAATAAATTAAAGTGTATCCGGCCTCTCATGTTTGGCACGCTTCCTCTCATTCGTTTCACAAGATTGGGGTTTGCTGTGTTTGGAGCTGTTTGTGCAAGTGCAGGCCTCGCTCGCAGTGTCCATCTGCACCTGAAGCTTCTTCGGGAGCAGTCGCTGTTTATACTCCTGTGGGAGGGAGTGTAATGTTTTGATTGGATGCCTCTGAACGCTGTGTAGCTGCTGACTTTCAGACTTTTGTACTGAGCGCGCCTTCGTTCATGGGTGTCAGCTCTGTTATAGAGATATTCTTATAAATGGCAAAAAAAAAAAAAAAACCCACAAAAAAAACTCCAAAAGAAACAAAAATAAATGTGTGAGTAAAGACAAGTTTGAGCTTCTTTCCAAAGCGTGCGGGTCTCCGTGTGATCATTTAAGTAAAACGAGATGCCAAATATTGTCTAATCAGTCCTCCATCTTAACTAATATGATCAATCCAGGCAGTGATATTAGCCATCTGAAATTCACATGATAGGACTGATTCATTTTTGATTATGCTGATTGCTATTAAATGGTCTGTAATGACTACTGATAATCCCCATATGCAGCTCGGAACTCTGGATTCGCTGGGAGGCTGTTGTTTGTTAATGCACCACTGAAACCTAAAACACATACAGATGTGTGTGTGTGGGACAAAACCACAAACCCAATCGAGATCCCTTGCCATTGTTTCAGTGCATGCTCGTGCTTAATTTTTTACCGGGCTCGCTTATGGAAATGTTTGAGCGGACGTGCAGAGTAAACCCCACCACCCCCACCCGCGTATTCAACACATTTTTTTTCCTCCCCTTCAGCTACGCAGTGTAAAGGGTCAAACTGTTAGTGTGGTGATGGTGGTTTGGACCCGGAGGGCGGGCGGGGGGGTGAGAGCTCTATGAGGGAGGTAGCTTCATTTGCGTGGAAGAAGGATACTGCATCATTTTTCACCTCATGTATTGCATATGTATGTCTGTGTATACTGTGTAAACGTTTGTGAGACTGACTGCTGATATGTTTGTGTTTATTGACTCAAAGAGACAGGCCGTGGCTGCGTACACAGCGGTGTACGGGTGGCAGGGGTCCAGGACTGGGGGAAACGTGTGTGTTTAAAGTACACACAGGCCTAATTATGCTGATTTAAGCATTCTTGCGGTCCTCCCTCTGGCTTGTGGTGTGTTAACTGGCACTGGGGCGTCCAGCAGAGAGTGAGAGAGGCAGTGAGGGAGTGAGGGAGTGACGGAAAAGATTGGAAAAAAAAGAAAAAGAAGACAGAAATAGAATAGGGCAACCTTAATCAAAAGACTGATTAAAATTAATAAGGAGGTCGGCAAAAAGAGAAATGGTGGCAGTTTAAAGTACTGAAAAAGGTCCCAGATGCTAGCGAAACAGGGGAAAAACATACAGCACCATCAAACTTCCCGGCAGGTTTTTTCCCTCCTCACTTTGGGGTTAAGAGCGCGCCCGCTCTTCATATTTATTTTTATATTCAGATGTTATGGATTGCTCCGGGAAAAGGCTGTCCCTTTTCCCAGCAGAGGAATTAATACTGTTTGAATGTTCTTCCTGCAGTCGAAAAAGAAGGAATTTTGCAATGCAGTTTAAAAAGGTTTATTAGTTAAATCCTGACCGGTGCTAAATAAACAGGCTAGGGATGATTAAAATGAACCCTTGTTTGTTTACTCTCTAATTTCTGGCCTGTGTGCATGCGTGCACCTGTCTCCTGTCTTTTAAGTGGTGCAGTTAAGATTGTAAACTATCCAAAAAAACAGAAAAAGTTTTTTTTTTCCTTTTTTGTCGGGTGAGAATTTTTTTTTTTAAGGAATTGTAAATACGTGTGTGTTTAGCAGGAGTTGTGCAACTTTACTTCATGAGTTTGTTACCTGAAAAGTATCCAAGCATTAAAAGGTACATAAAGAGCCCGCGCAGATTCCTCCTATAACACAGCCGAGCGGAGATTGATGATGTTGGCCAATGTGTGTTCAAGCTGCTTTTCATGCAGGTGATTAAATCCTGCTGGAGACGAAGGCAGGGCCGCTCGGTGTCTTCGGGTTCATTCACTGCACTCTCTGAGACGGGCTCAAGCAACACCAAAACTCACATGTGTTTTCATTTGAAAGACGCTCTCACTTTCATACACCTCATTTCTTTATGCTTTTTTCTTTTTCTGCCCCCCCCTTTTTTTAATAGATGTGTTTGCCTATCTTTGTTTTTCTCTATCATTCCTCATCAACTCCCTTAGCTCTCTTTTTTGCTCGCATTACATCTGTTACCTCAACCATTTCTTGTGTATTTTACCTCATTCTTTCCAGCCCCCTCTCCTTTCTTTCATTCCCTCAGGAGGAGCCATAGTCTTATCTGGGATATGTTGGATTTGGTGAGCTTAAAAGCCACTTTACTAACTCCCTGTCTGCTTCTCCTGAGAACAGCACGAGCTATCTTAAACAGTTTCACCATTCACCAGGCTTTGTCCATTGGAATGCTGCTCAATGGGCAACTTTTTACTCCCTATTGGCTTTTTATGCTAATCTTTTACCTGGCTTTCCATCTTCTGGACCTCCTTCCCTTCTCTGTTTCTCGTTCTGCCTCTTTTCTGTTCCTCCGCTGTCTAAAATACTTGATATACACATATTGGGTTTCTTTGGTGATGTGAAGGAATGCTAATGCATCATAACCATATTATAGTACTTAGAGTAGGCAAACGGTGCCAAGTGCTATCTGGAGAATCAAATCTCTGCACAAGAGCCTTTTCTCTGCTTCAGAGTGAAAAATGGTGTTCACATTTTGATTTTCCTCTCTGGAAATACATAAAGCCGAAAGCCCGTCTAAAATTTGCTGAAACAATGGTGTTGTTGTATTCAATAATGCAATTTCTCCAGGAATGGGAAAGCTAGCCTAAATAAAGATGAGGCCAAATCCTATTTTGCATCTGATCCAGGGCATACTGTGCTTTCTTCTCTCTGTATGAGAATAAACGTTTGGACGTTTTGCATATACTGTTACGACAATCTGGTCACAGGGACTTTTAAAAGCATTTGAATACCGTAACTGAAATTTAGTAAACAAAATATTTATTTGAATGCTTGAAGAGTGTAACCAAATTATAAGTGCAAATCCAGAAGCAATCCTAACAGGATATGATCAGACCGCGGGCAGGCCCTCTCTGGCGTATGGCAGGCAAACTGGAGTGAGGGATTTGCTCGTTTTATTATTAGGGCCGGCTTGTGTTGTTGATGGAGCGGCTCCATCCATGTTGACTCACAGAAAGACAGCGGTGATGGCTACACTGAGCAGGGGTGTCAGGCTTGGCTGATGACTCCAACTCCCCAAACAGCACTGCAAAGGCAAACCCTTCTTTGTGTGCGCATGTGCGTATGTATTTGAGTAAGTGGTGTGTTTCTGTGTGCGTGCGCACGCGTGTGTCTGTGGAGGCCATACTGCAGTTGTGTGTGTATCTTTCTGCATGTGTGTCTTTCAGTCCTGACAGCCAAGAAGCTTCAGCAGCATCTGACGTGGCAGCTCTTGCTGCTTTCAGTCCAGCTCTTTCCTTCTGGCTCACTTTTCTGTGATACTATCTTTTCATACAATCACATGTTTATAAATGGAGACTGCCTGTTGTTTCATACCGGAACGGTTTTGCTGAAGGTTTATCAAGTCTCTGCAAAACTGTAAATTTCGCTTAAAATAATATTGCAGGAATACTTTTTTTTTTTTGTAGTGACAAATTTTTTTTTGTTTTTAGAACAATAAAACTGAGCAGGATACTCGAATTAAAACACACACGCACACACACACGGACATATCTGGCAAGATCCAGTTTAAGGACTGCAAGGGCACATTTGGTTACATGTAAACAGTACTCCACTTACATGTTATACCAACTCTCAACACAATAGGGGGATTTTCTAGCTAAGGGCAATTGCAAAATACCACCTATAAATCAACCAGATGCAAGCTATTATGTAGTTATTTCCATATACTGCAGCGTAAAAGGATATACTGTTCTTTTGTTTTAAATTGTACTTTCTTAATTGCACTTATACTCTATAAATTAGAGTGGAGAAAATGGCATTTTTAGTAATAACTGCAACAATCAAATACATATGCATCGTCAGTATATGTGAAACTCTTAACTTAATTTAAAGTTTGGATCAGTATCCAGCTTTTTTTTTTTTTTTCCCTTCCTCATTTTTTCCTCCCAGGCTGTGAGGTGCCTTTTTATCGAGGTGGGTTCCCGCCACTTTACGTCCCCTCTGAGGACATGTACTTATGGCTGTCTGCCTGTGGTGCTGTGGTGCTCCTGAGGTCTGAGCGAGGTGGTAGTTTAGGCTGGGGAAGTCAATAAGCGTGGTCACAGAGGAGATAACTGCACACACACTCTCCCACGGCGCCCGTCTGCATGGTGTGTCTGTCTGTCCTCCCCCTGACTTTTATGGAAGATTCATCTTTAAAAAAGAAAAGCATTGGTTTGAGAGGATTTAACTTTCACAATGATTTGTGTGTGTGTGTGTGTGTGTGTGTGTGTGTGGTTGAGGGCTCTTTGTTTCTCACTTCACATGTGTTTGTGTTCTCAGTTTCCTCTGGCCTGGCATGGTGGCTATAGGCAGTGCCGTGCAAAATGGGCAAAGCGACCTTTAACCCTTAAACTGCTGCCTTAGAGATATGCATAACTTGCTATCAAGAGCCAAACCCCATCAAGCATTGCAGAGATTAAGACCCAGCTCTCAGGAGGCCATATGGAACAGACACCTTTAGCCCTAATGGGATCAGAGTCACATAGTCACTTGGAGCAGCAACTGACTCTTAACCCCTAACACCAACTCAGTGCAGACGAGCAAGAGTGCGCGGGCAAAGGCCCAGCTCATATCATGCCACAGGGAGCGGGCACCGTTTAACCCTCACAGTGCCAACCTATCAAGGGCGAAACTCCAACTTATATGATATGCAGAATTAAATCTGCAAGCTTCAGAGTTCCTGATAGGGAGCTGATGTGGAACTTGGATTGTAACGCCAGGGGGTCAGTGCTCCAAACATTTTTAGTGTTCTAGCTGTACATGTGGTCACCGGGCTGTTGTTTGTTAGGGGTATTTCCTCCATAAAAGCCTTTTTCATCCAGTTAATTTCAATCTGCAGTGCTTTTATGTCCTCGTAAAACATCGGCTTCCCGAAAACAAAAGCTAAAACTGTGTTTTCACATTTAGAAACACGATTATGAATTATAAAAAATAGTTTTCAGACTATTTGACTCTTAACCAACTAAAATGAACCCACAAAAAGCAGAGGGATGCATAGTTGGAGTGCCAGTCTAGTAACAAAATGCTGTAGCAATTTCATTTTATTTTTAGTAAATAAGCATATTAGGAATCAGTGCTGTTTCACCAACATTTTCAAAGTCTATTTTGCCACACTTGTAATCTCTGAAAGCATTGTATTTTTTTTTAAAAAAAGAAGAAGAATGCTACTTTTAAAACATGTAATTATGTCAAATCTAATTTCTCTCATGCAGTTTTTCCCCTTTTGTGAAAAGAGAGTGTTAATAGATTGAACAAAGACTCAGGGAAAAATCAAGGAAGCAATCAGTCACACAAAACAGGTAATAAATTCACAGGAAATATACGGACAATCGTGCCAAACAGTTTCTTTCAAACAATCTACTTAGCGATAAATGCTGACAGATGATATAATGGTTATAAAAACTGGAAGAGATCAAGAAAAACAGGGATTTCTGGAAGAGACTCTTTCCCTTTAAGGAATATAAACAGGGCATGTGTTATAGCATGAGTGGCTGTATGAGAGCGAGAGAGAGAAAGAGGGTAAAGCTAGTTTCTGCACTTGCCTGTCTGGCACCGGGCGAGGAATGAGTGCACAAGTTTGAATCTGGGTGAGTCAAGCTGCGCGAGGGAGAGGGCGCGAGAAAAAGGAGTTCCACGGTGAAAGGAGGGAGAGAGATGCTCGAAGATGGATAGCAGCTGAAAGAAAGGGGGAGCTCAGGCAAATTGGTCGGTGTGAGAGTGTGAGTGAAGCAGCAAAAAGCAGAGGGAGGGATAGTTGAAGTGCAACAACAAGATGAAGTGCAGGAAAGGGAAAGTGTTAGCGAGAGAGGGATTGCAGAGTAAGAGGTGAAAGGAATAAATGAAGGAATGGAGGAGTAGGTGATGGTGGGGGGCACGGAATGAATGTGTGTGTTGGGCTAGTGGTGAATCATTTGCATAAAGGGTGAGGGCACTCTGCCCAGCTTTGGGGAGAGGTTGGCATCTCGCCTTGCCGACTGGCAGAACGAGGACCAGGGAGGAATAAAAGAATGAGGGGGAGTGAAAGAGTGAGAGAGAAAGTCTCTCAATAGTGCATCTCTTGTGCGAGGAGTAGCAGGCCTTGGCTACTGCTGGAGCAGGGCATGGAGGGGAGGGGATATCTGGTTTCATTATCTGCTCGATTCCTGCTGTATTTGCTAATCATGAGGTTCAAAGCCCTTGCTGCAGCTGTAGGCAGGGCACGGGTAGCCAGTCTGTGCCGCTGGCATGTGCCGACTGGAACGCTGTAGGTGTGTGCAGCATGCACTTCAGTTTGGAGTGAGACAGAAAGTGTGAGACAGACGTTATGGCTTGCCTTTACTGAGGCAGAAAGCTGCCACACTCTGTCATCCCCCCTCAATCTTTCTCTCTGTGTGTTTCACACGCACGCACACTCTTAAGTGCCACACTGCCTACTTGACCTTATCAAGAATGGCTGCCCTTGTCAAGGGGAATTGCTGTATTCAGTTCTATTGCAATGTCCTGTCGGAAAACGCCACCTCCAGCAGTATCTGTTCGTTCGCGTGTGCATTTGGTGATGCTACAGAACCACACATACGGTAGTAATCTATACTGTATGTATTCATTTAGGAATTGCCTGCGAGTAATCCTATACCATACCGTCTAGCTGCAGCTACATGTCGGAGTGGTTTATTAAATCGTTGTTTGCAAAATGCAGTGCAGATCCTCCTAATTTAGTTTGAGCGCTCCCATCGCACTGTAATATCTAAACATTCTTTCTAATTGACGGCACTGATATCAGGATTAGCATCCAGTTTTGGATCAGGAGGGCAAAAGTCTAACGTTTCACGCAGCCTTCTTTAAAGTGCCCACAAAACATTTAGTGTTTGCCACATCTGAAGAGAAAAATTCAGATATATTTAACAAGCTGTGTTCTCCGACTCCAAATTTAATTCTGTTCTCCAAACATTTTCAGAACATAAATTGGGAGTATGACTCACTTGTGAGGTTAAAGCTCTGTTTACAATTAACTGTGTAAGGTGAAATTTATGCAAATGGACCAGAGTCATAGAAAAACCACATAAACCTCAGGAAAATCCTGGCTGAACAAATTTTGGATACTTAAAAAGAAACACAAAGAACCCTTGATCTTATCTTTGATGTGCTTACATTTGAGGCTGAAACGGTCTGCAAGACAAACCCGTCATACAAACGAGAAAACATATTTGAGTATAATATTACCCAGGTCTGCAGTTGTGTCAGAAGCCCCGGCTTGCTATCAGTCCTTGTGTCTCTGGAGCTGTTTAAAGCTCGCTTGCTCTGTCTTTCTCTCTCAGCCTCATGCCACAAATGGCTTCCAGACTTTCACACATAGTAATGCTTCAGTGTGTAAACAGGCGTAATTACACACGATGCGCAGACACACTTTTAACATCAATCTGTGCCGTTGGGAGGAAGAGAGCAGAAAAAGAGGAAGTTTTTCTTTTTTTTTTAATTCTTCCAAGGATTAAAATGGATGAAAAGGTTTTGAGGACGAAAGCGAATGAGTGGCAGGGATGAGACATTAAGGAGAACATTTCAAGAGAAATGCTGTGTGTCTGTGTGTGAATGTGATGGAACAAAAAAGGGAATAAATTTTGTTAGCGTTCTCAAGGAAATTGCATTTCATATGAACTTCTCGGTGTTCCTTTTTTAATATCTCCAAGAACAGTGAGGTCACTAACTTTCCACCTTCTAATGGCGAGATGATAAATCCAATCAGGCGTCCTCTCTGTGCACCCGATTTTCCCATGTTTCTTATATGAAGGAAACATGAAAATTTCCTCTCACAGAAACTTTTTTCTCTCTGCTGTTTGCATTTTCTTTTGTGTACAAATTTTAAAAAGGCATTATACACATATGGCATAAAATGGCTAGAACTCCATGTTTTACCAAGCCAATGAAAAATATTTGATTCCTATAAAAAGCAAAAACAACTGAAGAAACTTTAACCGAAAATGGTTTTTTTGAAGACACACACACACACACACACTTGCGCATGCATGCATGCATGCACACACACACACACACACACACACACACACACACACACACGCGCGAAATGATTCAGATCTCTCACAGTGCTTCCTTTATATCACCATAGTCTTTTTCAATATGTGATTTTACACAACAGATGTCAAAGTTAAATTACAGTTGTGACATGTCCTGACGTGCTGAAAATTTCATGAGCTTTCTCTCCGTCTTTCTCTCCTTTTCTCTCTCTCTCTCTCTCTCTCTCTCTCTCTCTCTCTCTGTGTGTGTAGTCTGATTTTACAGGATCATCTAGATATAAAATAACAGAAAACCTGTGAAAGAAATATAACTTCAACAGACAAATCTGGCGTTCAGCTATATGGTTGCATAATCTTAAAACATTATTTTAAGTTTAGGTTCAATTTATATTATAGTAAATATATTGTAAAATAAAACAACATTTGGAGCAGTGGTACATTTAGGTGTAGCTATAAAATATAATACACATTCATGATGCCCCCTTTTAACTGATTATTGCTAAAAAAAAAAAAAAAACCCCAAAAAAAAACCAACACTTTTTAAAATAACTTATTAAAGAAAAAAATTCTGTCACCCTTGAAAAAGCTTTAAAAAGTCTTTGGTATTACTTAGTTTCAAATGTATAATAAATTGACATCCTTTAATCTATTTTGGCAATTACAAGTAAGGTTTAAAAAAATAACTTGTTATAGAAATCTTAGATTTTAAAACTTGAATAATCTCTAAAAATGTAAATTATTTAGGTCATGAAGAAAATATGAGCAAATGACATTTATTTCATGAATTTGGTTTTAAGTTTTTCTTTTAAATTTCTGCATGACTTTGAATCACACAATTTAAAAGAAGAAAATAAATAAAGCACCCTTTTTTGCTATTAACCTGAAATATTTAACCTGCAAAACACTGACATCAAATGTAAGAATGTAATGCCTGCTTCCTTACTGTTACCTCAGCGTGCAGGATGTGGCATAAAGCAGGCCTAAATGTCGAAATTTCCTCCCACGTGTCCTGAGTTTATTTTTGCTCCTTTGATATTTATTTGCACACTTAGACTGATACCTCAAATTCATCTCAGGTAAACACGACAATGTGGGAAACAGGCCAAAGTTATGCTTGTTAAAATTAACTGCATCGTAGACACTGAGGCGGGTAGAAACTATTGCTCCTTTCTAAAATCGATCGATATTTCTTATAGTTAAATTGAGGCTCTTTATAAATATGTAATGAAAAAAGGGAAGAAAGCCGCATAAACGCTTTAGAGCAGTTGTGATTGATTTTACTCTGATTAACGTGTGTTTTCACAGAGGTCACACTTTATAGCCTAATGCTAAGCCTATGTTAGCAGCAGGAATTGAACTAGCATACATTTTTATTAGTTTATCATTAGTTTGACCCCCTTTGTAGTTGGTAGGCCTCTCAACAGAGACAGCCTCAGAGCTCTTTTTTGGCGTGAGAAAGAGGGACGTTTGATTTGAACAGGTTAGAGCAGTCGACTTCAAGGCCTGCAATTTATTTTTTACAGAGAAACATAAAAAGTCTAATTCAGAAACAGACCGACGGATGCTGGGAACGACGGTCGTGGAGGTTAACGGGCGCTATCAGCCAAAAACCAAACGCTAAACTTTTTTTTGCCTTTCTTTTTCTGAAGATGGTGAAAATGGGGCTTCGTTGTTTCAGAGGTGAGAGTATTAATTTTCATAATGTTTTGGGAAATGTAGGAAGTCGAGGTGCAGGCCCATTTCTGATGGAGGACAGGACACACAGAGGGTTTTTTCTCATTTAAAGGATATATGGTGGACTCGAATTTAACGCTATTTTAATTCAATTTTTGGCCTCATTTCGTAGCCCCTGCTATTTAAACAGTTAACATAATCCCCGAGCCAGTCTTACGTGACAAACTGGTTTAATGAGTAAACTCAAACGGAGCGCTCTCGTTAATTTTCTCCGAATTGTTGAACACGGTGATTTATTTATTTTTTTATAGGTTTCTTAACTCTGGTGTTTTGTTGGTGCTTGAAGCCTCAATAAAACCTGAGTTTGGATTTCATTTCTCTGCTGCTCTCTGCGTTTGTACCGTGTCAGGGCTGGAGCGGAATGGAGTGAGTGGAGATTGGCTCGCCCGGCCTGACCGAACAAAGGTCGTCATTTTCTGAAAGACAGAGCATGGCATGCAGAGATAAGAGGAGCGCTCTCTTACATTATTGCAGTGCAGATAGCTACAGAGCGCCGTGGCTCAGGCCTGGAAAAACTGCCACTGTTTCTTCTGCCGTGAAGAATTGTGGGCAAACAGGAGAAATCTTCCCTAATGAGCTGAAGGAGCTGCGGGTTTGAAAATGTCAAAAAAGGACACATTAAACAGCGGGGTGCCACACAGACTGATTTCTTAGCCAAAATAATAAATATTTTTTTTCTTTAACTGCAATTTGTGCACAAACCTCAATGGCTGTGCATAATTTTGCATTTGGTCCAGTTTATGATCATAAGAAGGAGGCCCTGTAGCAGATTTAACTAAGTGGTTTTAAAAGGGGAATTTTTTTGTTTCTTTTAGAGGGGTTGTAGGGGGTATTGTTTTTTTGCATAGTATTTGCAGATACAATTTTATCTCGTAATAGGATACCTTCAGTTTTTCATCCTGTTTTTGCGGTGTGAAGATTTAACAGGAGTTATGCTGTTCAAAAAATGTCTCAGGGCTCATCTGCTAAAGAAAACACGTCGCTTCGGACAATGGATTGGTTTTCATTTCCCTGATATGAATCTTGGTTATCATTTCGCTTGTCAGTAATGTGATGATATTGAGGAAGTAACGACAGTGCTTGGCACATAGCTCTCCTGTTCTTTGTCTGTGGCCCATTCATTAAAAAAGTCTAGATCCCTTCAGTCTTTTCAAATAAGTGGCAAACACACCTCCGTTATTATTCTTCAAAAACAAAAACAAACACACACATCCTATTTAATTCCATCTCCTCATGTTCCATTTGCCTGTTTTTTTTTTTTTTCTTTCTCTTGCCTCCACCATCTTCTCTCATTCCCACATTATTCACGTGTTCAGCGTGGCTGTGTGAGGCAGGCGTATGCTAGCACGAACAATCGGCACCCGGCCCGGCTCAGCCTGGTCCAGATGGGGTCTGTACCCCCCTTCCTCCCCCAACAGTAGCAGCCAGTCAGCCAGCCAGCCAGGCAACCAACTAGCCAGCTAGCTACCCACCTGGGTAGCCAACCAGTCATTCACCCAGCCCGTCATGCGGCCTTTCAGCCAACCTGGCAGCCAGCTTGTCAGCCATTCAGTGGACCAGCCAGTCATCCAGGCTGCAGCTCCTCTGTCAGACGCTGACAGAGGGAGCAGGCCAGGCTAAATCTGATGGTCCTGGGAGCCAACCAGAGGACTCTGGCCTTTGTAGGGCGTTCACACAGACAGCCTGTCCCGTTGCACAGCAGGGGGCTTCAACTCACAATCAAATGAATGGACCCTCAACTTTGCCACATGACAAGTTAGCTTTTTATGGCTGCCCACTGTCAAGATTCCAGTTTTGACAATGTCTCTGTAATTCCTGTGAGCCTCGTGGACTGATTCATGTAATTTGGACTGCGTAAATGGGTAAATGTGTTCCTTTTTTGTAAATTGGGAGAATGACATTTAAATGCACTTCTAGGGAGTGGAGCAGCCCTTACGTATTTCACATCAAATCATCACAGAGATATTATTTTTCTGACAAATGCATCCGATTATGTTGAATCGGCCCTCGGTGGGAGCCTTTGTGTCAGATATTTCTCGCTTGGTGCTCTGGGCACAGCTTGTACCTCTGAGGTCGTGTGAGTCAGCCAATGAGGATGAGACAACTTGCTGTCCAGAGCAGCTATGCAGGCCCGTGCTGCCTCACTTTCTGCTGCTGCTAAGTCCCAATTATGTGTCATTGTGGGATTCATAATGCAGCACGATGAAAATATGGGCAATTAACTGGCTGCAGAATGAAAATATTATTGTCCTTACTATTATAAAGACCAGCATATCTAAAGCTGAATGCATTCGACTCAACTTTACAATTACAGGAAGCTGTGTAGTCTGTTTTTGATAGTTTTATAAGGCTTAAGCTATATAGGCTACTTGCATGAACCCATCCACCACAGCATTTTGAGGCATCATTGTCAATCAGATCCAGCTTCTCACCCACAAACAAGATAACTCTCTAATTTGATAACAGAAACTTTTAATGTGTTTCTGTTTCTATGGTGCTGGGGCTATTAAAGTGGAGTAACAGGAAAAGGAAAAAAAGGAGGCGAAGGGGCCAGTTTGGATGTAAGACTGCATTTTGAAACAGGAGAGCATGTTTTTGGATGGTATTTTTTGTTTTGGGGGGTGGAGGGGGGTCTTTTTCTTCCCCCCTCCTCTCTTTGTTTGTGTGGTAAATCCAGGAGCAGCTGCTGGTCTCAGGGTCTAGTGGGATTTTGGGTCTGTGTTTTCTCATGCCATCCCATGCCAAGGTGGTGTAACGCGAGCAGAGAGAGAGAGAAAGAGAGAGAGAGCGGGAGAGGGGTGTTTCAGGAGTGGGGGGGTGCAGTTAGAGAGTGAGCTGGTTTGTTGGGATGGCTGTGACCATGTTGGTGACGAAGGTGGTGAGGGAGGGAGAAGTGTGTGGGGGGAGCTTTAGGAGGCGGGTACTGTCTGGATGCATGTAAAATTAATATCCTCTGGACTTTGCCTTTGCACTAGATTGGAACTTGTCTGTTTGGCTAATGACGTGCCTTCTGCCTGCACCACACACAATCCACCCCCTCCCGCCCTCTCTCCACTACCAGCCACCAACCATCCACACCCCCACCTCTTTGCTTCTCCCTCTGCCATCTCTCTCTTCCCTCCTTTTCAGTGCTTTGAGCGTGCGTATTGGCTGGGCTGTTTGAGACTCGATGCCAAATAGGTGGGCCCTCTGCGTGTTGGCACAGACTCAGTCAATGGTTAGAGACGGAAAGTGGAGAGGAAGAGAGAAAGAGAGAGACAGAGTTGGAGAGAAAGAGGGGGAAAAAAGAAGCTGCACTCGGGTTTGCCAGCGGTCGTGCACAGTCTTCCAACATTGATTCGGTCCTCTTGTTTTTGTTTTTTTTTCCTTCTTCTCCTCTGTCCGCACCCCCCTTGTCCAGCTCTCTCTCTCCCTCTGCGTGAGTCTTATGCAGATCAGAATTGAACCAATAGCACGCGTTGCTTTGCCAGCCATTTTTTTTTATTTTTGTTTTTCATCAAGATATTTTCTCTGCATGTTTTTGCAAACAAAGAAAGAAGCTTGTTTTAATTTTTGACAATTTTATTATTTTGCTGCACTATCTGTTTTATTTTATTTGTGCACACCCAGCTCCTTTTTTTCATCCTTTTAGACACAGAGATTGCTAAACTTTCTACACTCCTTCTGCTCTGCTCTTGCACAGCACCTCTCCTGCAGCTCTTGCTACAGTACCTCCTGTGTTCTTGTGCTGGTATTACACTGCGCCCCCTGGCCTGTCTCCTCTTTCTCATCTTTTTTGCCCCCTGCTGCTTTTATTGGACAGTTTATCAGCTTCTTTTTTTCTTCTTCTTTTTTTCCCCCCCTCACTCTTTTGTTTTCAGCATTACTTCAGCGCCTTTTTTGACTCTACAATCCAGTTATTGTACTGGCTCTGCATTTTAAGTTTCTTTGCAATCGACGGGGTGAATTTATGATGAGAGAGCAAAATGGTAACTACCATGTAATTCTTGTTTTATTCGCAAATATTTTTTGATCGTTACTGTTAAGCACTTTTGAGTGCAGGCGCAATTGTATTATTTATGGACAAATATTTTATGTTGTGGCTTTTCAGCGAGACAGCTCTAATTTTATTAATCAGAATTTGACATGTGCGTTCTTCTTGATTATGTTAGTGTTTTAAGCATTGTATAATACGCGTGGTCAGCTTGAATTATGTTTTAGAAATGTTGTGTTTTTTACTTGACTTTTTGATACTTGCTATAATGCTTTTGAGAATAATACTGTTTATGTTTAGTAATGGATTAAGATTTCACTATTTTTTATTTATAACTAGCACATTTGTTTATATTTAACCAGACAAACAACATTTACACAAATATCTCATGGAGACAAGTCTCATATTTTTTCTGTCTCATCTCTTACCTCAGTCATTCAGTGATGTGTTGTTCAGTGGTTTGTGAAGTGTGTCCTTCGGTGCGATGTGTCTGTATTAGAGAGCGCAAGGTATCTTTCCGTCTCCCTCCCTCTCTCTCTCATTCTCTCTCTCTCTCTCTCCCTCTCTCTCTCCCTCTCTCTCTCTCCCTCTCTCTCTGTGCCTCTCATTCTCTCCCTCCACTCACACGGAGCAGGCGCCGCTCCTCCATGCTGCGCGCCGGTGCTAACTGCCTCTCCTCTCTCTTCCCCTCCTCACCCCCTCTCCCTCTCTCCCCATCCTTCTCTCCCCCATTCTCCCCCTCTCTTTCCAATGCCTCCTCCTGCTTCCCCCCCTCCTCCCTCTCCTCATCCACCCTCCCCCCATCTTCCTCCCTCATCCAGGATGAATTCCACCCCTTCATCGAGGCCCTTCTGCCCCATGTCCGCGCCTTCGCCTACACCTGGTTCAACCTGCAGGCCCGCAAGCGTAAATACTTCAAAAAGCACGAGAAGCGCATGTCCAAGGAGGAAGAGCGTGCAGTGAAGGATGAACTGCTGGGAGAGAAGCCAGAGATCAAGCAGAAGTGGGCTTCACGCCTGTTGGCCAAGCTCCGCAAGGACATCCGGCCTGAGTTCCGTGAGGACTTTGTGCTCACCATCACGGGCAAAAAGCCCCCCTGCTGCGTGCTGTCCAACCCCGACCAGAAGGGCAAAATACGTCGCATCGACTGCCTGCGCCAGGCTGACAAGGTGTGGCGGCTGGACCTGGTGATGGTCATCCTGTTTAAGGGCAGCCCCCTGGAGAGCACGGACGGAGAACGACTGGTCAAGTCACCGCAGTGCACCAACCCTGGCCTGTGCGTCCAGCCACACCACATCGGAGTGTCTGTCAAGGAGCTGGACCTCTACCTGGCCTACTTCGTCCACACGCCAGGTATGTGAGAAACTGGACATCAGACACTAATTGAGAGGGATGTCAGCACATAAACACTCGCCACATGTAATCATGTCGGTGTGCTTTTAGGATCGCACTAACATTTTAACAATTTGAAACACAACAGAAACACAAGTGCATACCTTAATTTGCAATATAGTAAAATATAGAAAATGACAAAAAAACATAAAAAGAATAACGTAAAAGTAAAAATATTCAGAGACACAATAAAAACCTTTTTACTACTACGGAGGGAACGTTAAAGTAATAACTAAGCAGTTAAAAAGGTAAGAAAAAGAAATAAAGTAAAGATTTATCTCTCAGATTAACAAAGTGAAAGTCCCTGCTTGCTTTTGTTCCCACAGAAAACAGCGGGTACGTTTTTGTTCTTTTAATATTTTTCTTTTCTTCATCTGTTTCTTGGGTTTGTTTACATGACAACGTAGTATCAACAGTAATAAAAAAGAATTTGTTAGTGTGTGTCAGGGGCATACGTCCAGCGTGCTCTGGCAAGTAAGCGTTCATTATTCTGAGCGAGGCATTTGCGGCTTCATATGAGCATGTATTTTGTGTGTGTGTGTGTGTTTTGTTTTTTTCCTAGGAAAGAATTTGCATGCTTGTGTGTGTCTGTGTGTGTTTGAGTGACTGTTTTTTTATGAGATGAAATTTCTGTGTTTTTTGCGCAATGAATTTTGCACAAAGAAGAGTCACTGTTTATAGTATTGTACACAGTCTGTCGAGGTATATCTGCCATGGTAAGGCCATTGTAGCCAGAAATCATCATTTGGCCGCAGCCCAGGTTGTGTGTGTGCTTGTGTATTTATGTGTGTGTGTGTGTGTGTGAGAGAGAGAGAGAAAGCGAACAGAGCCGTGAGCCTCCTGCTCTCAGGCCGCAGGCTGCTGCCGCCTTCACCGTCTGCCTGAACGTTAGCACCACGTTGGACCTGGCTGCCAAACTCACGCTCACACACAAAACGCCAATGCTCAAAGACAGCCAGTACTATTGCAGCCACCTTCACACCCATACACACACATACAAACACAGCTAAATAAAGATACGCACACACTCTTTTTAAAAAAAAGGAAAAAAGAAAAGAAAAACAACTCTGTCATCTCTGCAGCGCACTTTCACACGTAAAGGCAAACACGGTTTTAGTCACGATTGCGTACACACACCCACACAGCACACACGTTCGGCCAAGGACTATCACAGATACAGTTTAATACAGCCAAACATTGTTGTATCGCAGCCACCATCATGGATACACACACTCACACCCGGCCAAACATCACTGTAGCCTCCAGTGCGCGTACTCCACACACACACAGCCAAAACACTGGCTGTGTTGTAGTTTTTCCCCCCACATTGCAAAAAAAAAAAAACTGTCAGAGAAGCCACACACACGCAGACACACACACACACACACACATAATATATCTCACAGCCAAATCTTCCAAATACACACTGCTTAACCATTTGCTGGCTACATATACAAACACACACTCATGACCTAATATTATGTCAGCTGGAATTTTCTGGAAATTTCAAACAGTGACTCAACCCGCACATATATATACAGCATATCCCAATCACTGTCCAAATACACACACACACGCGCTCTCGTGTCTGCCGAGGCACAACTCTTACACTGGGCATTAACATTACTCTAGCCAAATGCTATCATAGGTGATCCTTAGGCTCTCTCTCTCTGAGACACACACACACACACACACACACACATACATACACACACATACACACGCAAAATATCAATCCAGGCCAAATAACTCACAGCCTGAGCCAAACCCTGGCAGCAGCTCCAGCTTCACTTTGTTGGTCTCTCTGTGGCGGTAATAAACCATAGGTTGCGGCCATATTAGAGCATACTGAGAGAAAATCAACAGTGTTTGGGTTTTTGTTTTTGTAGATGTAATTGATTGTATTTTTTTTAAATTTATAATCAAATTTAATCACGAAAAAAATGTCTCTTATAAAGCTTATTTGGTATACTGGTCCATTTCGGGTCAGTTCTGTTTTACACAAATGAAAATGTCTCCCCTTGTAAATTATGCAAAATTAGTTTAATCATAAAATTAAAACTAAATCAAATGACACGCATATTCTAAGAGGTTCTTTTTAATCTTTTAAATCTTTTAAATTCATGGAGAAAGCAAAATGGCATGCTGGACAAAGGAATAAAGGAACACACCAATGAACAACAGAAAATATTTTATTCATGGTGTAATTCTGTGTATATATTAATTTAAGTAATTGAAGCTTATTGGGTTTAAAACCTAGTGAGTAAAGGTTGCTACAGGTGTTCTGATGTGTCCATACACACAAATGTAATTGAATTGCACTAAATTTCCTTTACCTGTACTGATGATGTCAGCTGTCCAATTTTCGGGTTCCTGGCATGTATTCATCACCGCAGCACTTAGTTTTACAACAGTATAGTAAAACACGTGACTACTTGGAGGCCCTTCCCAGTGTGCTGCCCATTCATAATGTCGGCTTACTGGATACTTTGTCTTATCTTACTAATACAATATATAATTATACAATAGTGTGCCTCAGCACTTTTATCTTATTCCAAAGAACCGATTTTCACTTTAAGTCCTTGTTGAACTACACAAAGAGCAAACTTTCCGTAAGGTCAGCACACTTGTCTTTGCTTTGCTTTTAACTCACATTTAGGAAATGGGCATCAAGGCCTTCCGTTTCTCTGTTGCACTCATCTGTTACAGTGATGTGTGGTTGTGTGTTTTCCTTTTCCACTCACTTGCACAGTGAATGACAAGATGTGCTCATTGTTTGTTTTTGTTTGGTTTGTATTTTGTCGGTCTTTAGCATCTCTGTCTTCCTCGCTCCTCTTTGATCCCGTGCACACTTTTGTTTTGTCTCCTTAAACATCGCCTTCATTGTTGCTCTCACAGAGGTAAAGCCTCCGCTGATCTCTTTTGTTTATATTGTAGGAGACTCGGAGAGAGAGTGAGGGAGAGAGAGCACGTTTGAAAGCAGAAGAGGCTACAATAGTGATTGTTCTGTTTGGCAGCACCCGGGCCCCGTTGGTGTGGGAAGAAGAGAAAGACGTCTTGTGTTTTGTTTATGACAGAGTGGCAAAAGCTGCCACGGGGAATCTCTGGGCTTGCCGTCAGGCTTTCTCAGACTGTTCTGCAGCCAGCCAGCCTTTGAGATCCTCTCTGTTACAGAGCATAACACACCGCAGCCGTAACAGAACAAACCACGATGCCACAATACAAAACCTTCTCCGCCTGTTTTCAGGCACCTCAGATAAAGAGCAAAAAAAAAAAGCAGACAGAGCAACATGTCTTTGAAACTGAATGACTTTGTAACTGAAATGCTGGCAGAGAAATAGATGAGAGGGAAAGAGGGGCTGTGGTGCAGTACAGTGAGTAGTGTATTTTTAGTGTTTATTAAGAGCGAGTGACTGGTATATTATAATGGAGATAGTGATCTCTTGGCCCGGAAGTGCCAAGGGTCTGCCAGAGCACCGAACACTGCCAGTGTCCCAGTTGATAACCATGAATGGAGCGCTTTGGATAGGCTTACACGTACTTCACCGTACTAGCCTAGATGTAGTTCTCACTTCTGTTACTCTGACTACTGCATAGGTGGCTGCAGTTGTACACCATCTGAGGAGAAGTTATTGCTCCTCCTCACAGTATTCAGTGGACTATTTGATTTATAATCTTTGGGCTGTTTTAGATTAAACTCAGCACATTTCTGATTTATTCGAGGTTGGAAAAATAGAAGATTAAAAAAAAACATTTGTCAGGTCCAAAGTTAGCTCTATGCACTTAGTCATAGCTTGGAAAGCATTCTTCCAGCGTTTTATTTTCTTTCCCCTTTTTCTTTTGTACGCCGTAAGTGTGATCATGAAAAGATGTTTCAAATGTGTTTCCAATCAAAAGTGCAGTACAGGAAATTTGCAGTCACTCTGAGGGAGGTGTGAAATGTGCTCGCCGTGCCATTTCTGCCATGACCGCTCCACACTCCACGCTCTGTAGTGCCAGATCCCGCCTCTCTCTCACTATAGCAGTAGTCATGCCTTGGACATTGCTGTGAGAAAGCCCAGAGAAGCCTTAGTGTTGTGGCCAGCCCCCCAGCCAATTCGCTGACCACAGCTTGGATTCACAAATAAAACCCTACTTGCGTTCATCACTACGCAAAACTCTAGAGTTTAGGGGATGCAAAATGTAATTAAATGTGTGAGGAAAAAAGGTGAAAAAAATGTAGTAACAGGAAAGGGAGAGAAAAAGAGAAAGGAATCCTGACACTCAGGAATCACGTGAATTGTTTGTGACATCTTAAAAGTTGAAGGAATACTCTGATGGATTCCACAGGTCTTCTTTTCCCCAAAGCTCGTTGTTTTTTCCCTGTGAAAATAATCTGTTGTTAATTACTTCCTGGATCTCCTCTCAGACTCCCATGACATCACAAGGTTTGAGTGGACTATCCTTGTGTGCAAGCACAGCTTAGGATGGCCGTCAGCAGTGAAGTTTTGATTAAATGAAATCTTGACACTCGGGAGGGGGGGTCAGTTAGGTCTGAGGCTTTGTGTTGTGTGTGTGGTGGGAACAGGGGCCCACGTCGGCTAAGAAAAGCTCTCCACATGCAGAGCAGCTTTGGCATCAGCAAATGTTTACTGATGACTCTCGTTTAGTCGGGTCTTTTGCACATCTCTGCCTTTCTGTCTGGCCTCAGGGATGCGTTGAGGTGGCTATGTATCAAATCTAAAGGGTTAAGACGCAGGGAGAGCCCCGTCACATTAGAGAGGCCGAGTGAGAGGGAGTCTTCTCACACTATTCTTGGCTTCAGAAAAAAGTCTGTGTATTTGGATAGCTATTGCTATCCGTCTAGCCAAAGCCCTGTTGTGTACTCATTCGTTCCAAAACACGCGCACACATACACAGACGCGAGGCTAACATTGGGGTGTCACAGACGTACATAGATTGATCCAAAACCGCAGGGTCTGCATTTATCTCATGAGACCATGATGACACAAGCTGACTCGAGGGAAAATTAGAAAAAAAAAAAAAAACACGAGAAAGGCGAGTCAAAGACAATGTTGTTATGTTTGGTGTCCCATTAAATTGACCAGTGACAACTGGCATGCTCCTTGATACGGTGCCTTTTGTCCTAGAAAAGCTCTCCGCTTTTTTTGGTTTTACATAACGATCATAAGCCTCCATTTCTTTGGCTGTGCCTGACTCGGGAGAGAGTAAAACCCATGAACAATTCTGGTCTACCCGCATCTGTTTCCTTTTGTGTGAAGAGTTTTCAGTGTCGGAGATATGCGGTTAAATAGATTATTCCAGTGAAATTGGGAGGCCATCACTATGGTGGAGGAGACAAATAAGACAGTTTGTGCTATTTGGCTCTTTTACTGTTTTTTCTCAGATGCCCTGTGTCTTTTTGAATGAACCCAGCTGTCAGACTTTTTTCTGCTCCCATGAGAAGAAGCACTGCAGCGTAAACGCAAAGCAGGGTAGGGAAGCAGAAAAGCAAAAGGAAATTTTCAGCGTTCTGTGGTTTTCATGATTAGGGGAAAAAAAAGGTCTCAAATTAAACAATTTACATTTCTTTGGATACTAATTATGCATATCTTTTTTCTTTATAGTATTTTAATTTATTGGAGTGCTCATTTTAAATTTACAACTACACAATTTTAGATTTCCACAAATTAAATTAACCTTTAATTTAAATTTTGGCCCAGTGGTGATGTGTTCAAAATAATATCTTAAAATACATTATGCAAATTAAAGTAAATGTATCTTTATTATTTTCTCTAATTTAATAATGTAACACATTGTTGCTATTTTTCCGGCTAAATTACTCTTTGGACTTGCATGTAATACATGCTTAGCAGTTTTTTGTTTATTTGAAAGAAAAGACGAGTGTTTTCACACGCTGCCGAGCCTAGTCTAATGCCTACTGTTGAGATTTAATTGCACATTAAAACACAGTAAATAAAAATGGGTGTAGGCTAAGCCACGCCACGCAGTGATAAAAACTGCATTCTTTACTTGAGCTGAGTGGGCTTTTTAACATTTTTTATTAGGAGAAAAACTAAAGTGTAAAAAAAGAAGGAGGGGGGGGGGGCAAGAAAAAGAGATGAAAAGAAGAGGTTATTGAGAAAAAAGAGAGTCAGAAGCAGCGAGGGGGAGGTATTGTCTGTATTAATACTGTGTCTTCCCAGTGCCGGGTCTCTTTTCAGGCTTTTGTAGCGGCGCCAACCATGAAATGTGTCTGTCCCCAAAAACCATATACCCACTCAGGAGGGTTTCCCGACCTCAGAGAGACAGAGAGGAGGAGGAAGAGGAGGAGAAGGAGCAGGAGAAAGAGCGCTATGGCCAATGCTCAATCTCAGACAGGCCAGCCAGAAAGGAGGGAGAGCCAGGGAACACGGCTTATTCACCGGGCTGCACTCACAGCGAGGCCCTGGCAAAGGCTGCTGAGTCTGGCTAATAGCAGTATTCGTGCCACACAGCAATAGGCGTGCTATAATAAGTACCTCAGTACTGTATTTTAAATCCAAGGCACTATTACTTATGTTTCTGTTGTTTTTATTAAATTTTTCCGAGAAGCGGTTTTGCTGAGTTTGTTTTGTTGAATTAAAAGTTGGGTCAGTACCGATTTAGAAAAAAGAAATAAAAATATCCTCTATTTCATTTTATTTTGCACATGTGGGTTGAAGAATAATGAAATTATTATGTGGGCGAATTTAACACGGCAAAGGAGTCTAATGTTGAAAGTGAGAGGAGTTGTGTCGGCGGTCGCTTTTGGCACGATGCTATCTCCCTGCATGGAAGACGCCAAATTTTCATGATATTCCCTGCCAACCTCCTCCCTCTGATCCTCTCTTCTTCTCTTTTCTTTCCTTCGCTTATTTCCGCTTTTCTTTTATTCCTCTTTAAGGTTCAAATGAGTGCCCTCCCCTAGCCTCATTAACACCCTGGACTTCTATTTGCAGCTACAAAAAAATGTAAAATAACTTGTAAGCACAAACATTTTAGCACTCAGTAGGACCATTATTCTCACTTTTCATGAAAGCAGGCCATCACACATGTGGAGGCTTTGAACCTTGATTTTTTTTTTTTTAGTGGCCAAAGATGTTTTGTCACCAGTCGTTTTTTTATATTTCAAATTACAGAAAAACCTTCAACACTCTTTATAGTTAGTATTTAATGCCTTAGTTTATTTTTACATTTGTTTATTTGTCAGTACAAGTATTTTTCTGTATGCAGTCAGGCTGGATTGCAGTTTAGTTTCCCTTCTGGATAAATGTAGTCCTTTCACTTTATAATATTTGCATAACTCGTTATTTAATTTGGTTGCTTATTATTTTCTGGTTAAAACATCATCACACTGAGATGGTCCGTCTTTCCGAAAAAGCCACTCTTAGATGTTTGGAGGAAAAAAAACTTCATGAAGGCTTCATTTGATGTTTGTTACACCGTGAGAAGGAGAGCAGTTTAGAGAAGACAGAAAGTGGGGTGGAGGGGGGTGGGGGGTGAATAAGTGAGCTAGCCGAGAAGCACAGCAAAATGCAGAGAATCACATTTGGCATGCGTCTGTGTAAGCGAGTAAGCTTCAAATCAGTTTGGACACAGATCTAGGACACTAGACGTAGAGAAGAAAGCGGGATGAAACGGGATAGGGAACAACATGGGATTGGGAGCAGGCATAGTGTGTATATTTTGTATTTATGTTGAGCATATAGTGGGGTGTTAGTTAAGGGGAGGATGAGATGGAGGGGGCTGGTGGATGAGGATGCGGTTTGTTGGGGAAAGGGGGTTGACGCGGTGGGTGTTTGGTAGAGTGTCCCTCAATGACGACTTGAAAAACAGGCCGGTAAATAAATGGAGTGGCGGTAAACAAGGCTCGGCGCTTCATCAAAAGACCCCATTCATCTGTGAACAGGAGAGTCTCTCTTTTCTCTGAGGAGACAGAGAAAGGAACCCACTGACGCTGACGAGAGGACGGCGCTTGTTTAGATAACAGGATGAGTTTGGAGTGAAATGGCATTAGTGTGTGTGTGTCTGTGTGTGCGTGTTCACGTTTGAGTTTGAGCGAGCTTGAAGGGGGGTGCAGAGCAGGGTGGAAAGTGGAAAGAGTCCTCAGCGAGTGGAGTAAGGTGGGGGCAAAGATAGTGTTTTGTTTTTCGTGTGTGTGTTTGTTCTTTATCACTACCATGGATTCAGGAAAGGATGGTGTTTTCAGGGGTTAGAATTAAGGACTAAAGACGGTGTGTGTTTGTGTGTCTAGTACAAAGCAGTGTAGTGGGTGGTGGTGGGGGGTTCTTTTGGCAACGTTTATGTGTGTAAGCACAGGCGTGCATATGTGTGAGAGTGCATATGTGCATATGTCTCTGTCTGCTCATTATACATGGTTATTTTTCCAGACCAAGCACTATGCTCTACTTTGCATGATTTACAGTACTATAGCCAAGCAGGCGTCTTTTTTTAGGATTCAGAGTTTGGAAGGAGAAGAGTTTTGGGTCTCAGGGGACACCGTGTGCACTGGCCACAGCAAGGTGTTATGCTTCCTCTCTTGTTTCAGCTGTTTATAATTCAGCTCGTCGGCCCGTCGGCCAGGGAGCCAGGTGTAAAGTAACTGCTAAAAAGTCCTATGGCGCATTTCTGTTGTGAAAACTTTCTCGTTAAGAGGAGATGAATTTATGAACACGAAGATCAGGGTTAAGTCATCTCCAACCACTTAGTGAATTGTAATTGAAAGAGCGGAGCGGGAAGCCAAGTGAGGGGCGTCTTTTAAAAGCTTTTATTTGGTTTATGTTTGATTGTGTTACACTTGAGTGTGACTGTTAACAACTCTGACTCTTTTAAACTTGCCTGTAATTGTTAAGAGCTCGTCTTGTTTATAGTCGCGGCCTTGTGCAGTAAGACGCGAAAAGTGCATCTGTCACTTTGCAACTTGAGTGATCTGACAGCTGAGCTTTATACTTTTCATTTACAACCTCGGAGCAGCGGAAGACATGCAGTACTTTCATCTTGTCATTGACAATGTTAAGAGACTCTTAAAAACCCTTTGTGTAGGTAGCAGCAGCATCCACCACACACAGTATCGCAGTTTCTCTGTTGCCGTCTGTCTTATTTTTAGGGGATGAATGATTTTATTTTAATGTCCTTCCATTGATATGTTTTTTTACACTGACTGGTAGGGGTTTTTTTTCGTTTGTTTTTTTAGTCAGAAATCCCCCCTTCTCTCTGTCCCCTTTCTTGCCACCCCCAAGTCCCCCTCCCCAGTCCACCGCCTGTTCCCCTCACGTTTATTGGACCCAAATTCGGCTGCCACCATGGCAACCCGGGCTCCCAGGGAACCTTGCCTGGGTGCAATCCAAGGTGCCTTCAGGGTGGCACTGGCTGGCGTTGTCTGCGTCAGTGGGCTGTCACCACGGCAGGTTGCTGCGACAAGGCCAGCCCGGTTGTGGCCTGCCTCAGTGGGAGTGCTAAGCTCGCTAACCTCCTTTAACTAACTACTAGCTAACATGACCTGCCATATCCGGTGACAGTAGCTGCCGCTTCAACTGCTGCAGGCCTCGGCAACTGCAACGTGGGGGAAGCAGGGGAAGTGTTTCACCAGTACGCATATTGATTGGCATGGCTGTGGTGCCCATTGCTGCCTCCCACATGAAAGAAAACAGGGAGAGAGACGAGAGAGTGAGAGGGAGAAAGACGGTATAGAGATGCGTTTTCAGTGTGTAATATATGAGTATATACGTTTATTTAAACAATGCTCTTCTCTTGGGGTGTGTAAACATTCAGCTGCACATATTTGGCTCTGCATGTGTTGCCAAAGCACGTGTATGATCTATAAATGCATGATTATGATCTGTGTACATCATCATGCATCTGTTGAGGCAATATGGTTTTATGACTGATGCCGACAACCATCAGTGGCCCAACAATTCGAACGACAAATGAAATTAAAACATGATGGTATATTGTTTAGTTCTTGTTTTTCTTTTCAGATTGCATTTTTTTCTCCTCCACAAGTGTGTGACTGTATGCTTCTGTGTAAGTGCACTGGCTTTGTCTGTACAGTCATCTGTTTATCCTGTTTATTGCAAACAAAACAAATAGGTGACACACAGACTGTTCGTACTTAATGGGATGATAATGTTAGTGCGATCCAGATTGTATGCTAAATAGAAAAGGACACTTGTGAATGGTTGTATTTATTTGTGCTTTTTCCAGACAGTGGAAATCCTGCAACACTTTGGGCACATTTTCTCTTTGCATGGATTGGCACCTGGTGCATCCACCCACCTTTTTTCCTTCAAACACACACATACACACAGGCCAAGCGCAAACTGCTGAAGCCTAGTCAGTGGGTAGTCTGGTACAGTAGGGATTCGTGCGGTGCTTATTCTTACCTCAGCTTTATCCAGCGAGGAATTCCTGCTGTGGCACTGTAAACAATGCAAGGCCTGCTGACTTAGAGCATCGTAAGTGGTAACACTTTTCAGGACTATATGAAGCCCTGTATAGTTTCTATATATAACCACTTCAGAGTAACTGTGATGCTCTTTTTTTTTGTGGTGCACCTATAGAGTTCGGACTACAGTTAAAGGCGTGTAGCACATTTCAGAGGTTCACCCCATTAAGCTACATCCAGACATGTTCAGAGCTAAAAGTAGCTGCGGAAAAGTGACTAATCGCTTAAAATTATGACTAGAAAAAAGCAGTTTAGGCAGCACTCCATTGGGAGACTTGTAGCCACTCTAGAAGTTGCTCTCCATGCACTACATTCCAGCTCTAAACTGCACAGAGTAGTTAAGGGTAGGGCAACACATTGGCTCTGCAGGGAAGGAATGGATATCTCATCACCCTGCTTTCCTAAACTGTGAGTCAGTATCCCTAAGTTGCCTTGGGCCAATCACTGTTAACAGTTGGACTCCACTTGATGAAAATACCAGTTTACAATTTACCTGGTCCGGGGTTCAGAAGTACTTTACTAGAGGGACTTCTGGGCAGTTTGGGTACAGCTTGGTATTAAATCTCTTTGACTGGGTCTTTTATATTTTACACCACTCTTTTAGCTCGATTTTCCTCCCTCTTTGAGAACAAAGTCAGTGTTTCTTCCTTACTCCTAAGTGAGTTCAGACGGGCCAGAGAGACGGTGCATTCGTCACGCGAGGTGTGTAAGGAGATATGATGTGTGATGCATGACGGTGCAGCGTGCGCGCTCAGAGCTGCCAGCTGGTGTAAAGGGGCCAGAGGTAGAAAGTTTAACAGAGAAAGAAAAGTTTGACAGTGAATCATTTAACACTGTATAAACTGCAGACGAATTATTGTTAAATTCCTCCTTCCTCTTCTGATTCTCTCATTTTCTGTAGTCTCTTTCTCTCTTTCTCTTCCCTGACCTTAAATTGAGGGCTAGATTGAGGATAGTGACGGGCTAATGAGCCCCTTTTTCCTGCAATTACACGCCTCTCTCCTATTCCCTCTGTCTCTCGCTGTTTCCATCTCAAGTTCTCTGTTTTAGCATTGTCTGTTCATTTTCTTCTTTCAGGCAAATTATTCAGTTTCCTTAATCTCTTCTGTCTCATGTTTCTCCTTTCCCCAGTTTCCTTTTTTTCCTGTCACCTTCTTAGAAAGTAGTGGTAAATCAAGATGGCACTCCATCTTTTAAGGCGACATGATGGTCAATTAAAGAAATCTGGTCCTAATTTGTAGTTGATTGCTATCTGAGATTTTGGATGGAAACTCAGCTTGTTAATAAAGAAAAAATGCAGAACCCTGCTTCCTTCTCTTTGCTCCCTCCTTTGTTTTCATTTGATTAGACCTTTTATTTTGGCTTACTCTTCGCATTGGCTTCATGTAGTTTTTGTTCTTCATTGCTCTCTGAATTACACTTACTCAAAATCAAGAGTACATTTTTAGTTTATGTAGTGAAGATTGGAAAGTATATTTTACCTTACGATATTATTCACGTGGTACTCTTGGTTATTGGCATATTGGCAACACATCTTGGTGTACAGGCTCATTTTTTCTTTCCACACTCTCTTTCACTTAGTGGGCCTAATTTGTCCCATATGGAAAAGATATATATAAATCTTATAAAGTTTGTATCTGTCTTGTGTGAAACTTGTATGAAAAGCATACAAGAGTGAAAACAGATATAAGATCCCTTGAAAAATTATATAATGAAACTTGTATGTTTTGTATACTTACTAAAACAATATATGAAAGTAATGAGAAAGTGGCCACTTTCATGAGTAAATCATGTAAGCCTTATATGATTTACTCATGAAAGTGGCCACTTTCATGAGTTAAGTCATATAAGTTTTTACTATTTCTTTTCCATATGGGGTCTCTTAAACACAGAGAAACTTTTGTATATGTGTATTAACATGTTTAACTGGAGGTGTACATGGAAAAAATGACATGATTTCTTTTCCTTTCATGGTGCCTGGTTGCTGTTTGTGTTTAGCTTGATTGCTAACCCGCTGTGTCTTCCTCCCCACTGTGCGCTGGCCATGAACTGGAGCAGAGTTTTCAAGGGTTTCGTGGCCCTTCCTGCTTTTTAATTCTATGACATAATGTGTCTATACAGAGTAAAAACTACCGCTCTTTACTAGTCTAACATCCTTGGAACAATTAGAGCCTCGAAGGCTATGGATGTGAGTTTAAAACAGTTCATACATTTCTGTTAAGCATGCATATGTTGATGTTAGTGCAAGATCACGGTTATTTTTAATTTATTTAATGATTAAAGTATTTGACAGCATGTCACCGTCGAGGCTTGCCTTTAGCTGTATTGTCACCATGCGTTTGAATAACAGTGGTGTGGCTTAGTAAATTAGATTAAAGCTCTGGTGCCCAGCAAGCACCCAACCTGTTAAAATGGCCTTGAACAAGACACTGAATACCCAGCAGCTCCAGAGGTGTTACTCTGTAACCAATCCCAATCGTTGACCCCTCTGAGCACTGCAACAGGAGTAAAGAATTTTTACAGGAGTTCAGTGGAGTATCACATTATTAGTAAGACCTAGCATAGAGCCATGATCTTTGGTTCGTGAATACCTTGCACAGGTGATAATGGGAAGCTACCTCCTAGCCTAGCAGCAGTTGCTTCACATCTTTTCTCCGTGCCTTGTGCCAAGTAAAAGTCACTTTGAATGCTAAATCCTTGCATAGTGTGCAGCGCTAACAAGTCCCAATCTAGGCTGATCCCTATTAATACAATGGGTCATGATCAGACTAAAAACTGTAGCATTCAGCTGCCCTCCATGTGGCCTGTTGTTATGGCAGGGTCAGTTCAATGACAGCCCAAGAGATTTTAACACAAGGAGAAAAATATGCAAGTTGCTGAGTTCTGACTGTATGTAACACATATGTGGCTGTTTTTGATTAAAAGTTGTTGTTGTAATTGTGGGGCTTAAAATGCCAGGTGGCGGATGTGTCCCACTAATCCCCTATCTAATTTCGAGGTCCAGGGGTGAAGCTCTTAATCCGAAACACACACATACGCACGTTCATGGTCTTGCAAACACACAGACACACATATACCTACTCACAGTCACTCCGACACACACACACATTCACCCACAAACACACATATGGACATGCACGTGTCCCTGGTCCTCTCTGTTAGCTGCGTTTTAAAGTTTTAAAACTGTCACCCCCGACTTACTTAGTAATGCTTTAATATATGCGCACACCTGCAGACACTCATAAAACATTGTTAACTTCATAAATTTATGCGCTTGTGCTTTGCCTTCATACCTCCATAAATGCATACACAAGTGTATAATATATTAATGGAAGTTGGTTGGCCTTTCTGTCTATTTTGCTTCCTCTTAGCCTTTCACTGACGTAATTACTTTTTATGACAAAGGTTGTTGCTACACATCAGGCCATATTAAGGTACACTTAGATTGAAGAAAGTGTCAGAGATACTGGGAGATAAGGTAGTTGGCTGCCTGCTCCACCCTTTTACCTCAGTTCACCCCTGCTCCTCTCCACTCTGCTGTATTTAGGTCAGCCACACAGCACACACGCCACACTCAATGGATAGCTACAGTGTAACATGGGGAACGTCTGCAATGATTAGCCTTTCACAGCTTCTGTTGGATTTTAACTTGCTCTAAAGTTTCAACAATAAAAACTTGGTGCTTCACTGAACCTTTGTTTATCTTTGATTTTTGTATCAGTTTCACTTCATAATAGCTTTCTTCAGGATTAGTGTTTATCTGTTAGTCTTTTACTGTCTGGCGTTATTTAAATTTGCAGCCTTAAAATAAGTTTTACTTTTAACTACTATGTAGTGGAGGTGACTTTGTGCCTCTATAGCCTGTTGATAGTGGTATTTCTTTACTGTAAATGGCTCAGCATACTTCCATTTCTTCTTTGTCTTTGTCTCATCCTGTTACCTTATGGTGGCAGGTGTGGTGGCCATGTGTTTTAAGTATGTCTAGTAGTTTACAGCCCAAGCTAAGAGGGGGAGGAAGGAGGGAGGCATGCAGAGAGGGAGGAGGAACCGCCTTGCCCCGGGCGTAGGGTCATCTCAGGTGAAATGTCTCTGGGCACGTGGGCATGTCTAAAAGAAAAGAGGGAGGAGTCAGAGGAGGAGTTTGTTGAGACATGCGATAGGCACAAAAAAAAGTTTGTGATAGGAAGGGAGATCAGAAGAACAGCCAGTCTCATAAAAAGATAGCACAGATACAGTTTTCTAATCAGTTCATTTTTTTTGTTATGTATATGAAGAGTCTAGATGTAGAATTTAATGGCTTGGAATTGAGGGAAGGGAAGGATATGGAGGGAGTAACTCCTGTCCAGACTGCTGTACTGTGAATGCAGAGGGAGTTCCTAATAAAGGAAAAATATGCATCTGAGTGATACATTAAGTGACCAGGACAGTGTTGTGACTTTTTCATGATAGCAACAAGATGTGTGTTCAGACTGGGAGTACTGAGAAAGGTGCCTCGTCAGGGGACCTCTGTCAGACGGAGGGTAACGTTGTGGAGAAAGTTTTCGAGACTCAAGGAGGGAAAATAAAATGAGGGTTTTGGGGGGGTGGGGGTGACGCATGATTTCCCAAGCTCAGATATGAAAAGAGGGCGGAGTGGTAGAGAGAGAGAGGGCGGAAAGGACAAAAACAGAGAGAATTGGGGAGGTGGCAAGAGGAAGAGAGAGGCTGCAAAGAGAGGGGGAATGTGAGAGAGAGAGAGAGAGCAAGCTGCAGGGCGGGTTTCCTGAGGTCACAGTACTGAATATCACAGAGGAATGTGGAATGCTGAATCGCTGCCAAGGCAAACACACCGGCCACACCACCGCTGCCCCCAATGGCTGTCAAGGGTCGTTTTATATACGCACAAAGGGAGGCAAACACAAAGTCATATATGTGCATGAGCATATATGGAGTACAATCACACAGAATGCCTAGCTCACACACATGCCTGCACTTGTAGAAAGATTCGTGCTGTCAGCACCTGCAGAAGACGTCACCTCTAGCAGCCGACAGCGGGGCTGATGTGATCCCGTCGCAAGATGGTCTCTTGTTTGTAGCAGTTGCTGACAGCGCAGAACAGTAATCAGCCACAAAGTTTATACCACAGTTCTCCGCAGCCGTCATTAGAAGGGATGTTCTTGTTTTCAAATGAGCAGTATGTAGAATTGTTTTCATTAGTTTATGTGTGTAGAAGGACCATTAAAATGGACCGTGACAGAATAGCTGAAATGCAAGGAGCTGTAAGTTATTGCAGCTGTGACACAAACTTGCACGAGCGTACACACACACACACACACACACACACACACACACACAGATGAAATACACACGTATAGACATGTACGTCTACAGTTACGCACAAAGTGAATGACTCATTTACTGCAGGTTGGAAAAACATGTTAAAACACACTCACACATACACTGATCCAGTGACTCATACGCCATGCATACACATGCTAAGCCAGTGTTTGATGTTTTGTCAAGGATTTAGGTTATATCCGCCAGAGGCTAAAAATAAATGCATGAAAGATGTAGAGGCTAGATCACCTTTGAAGACTTCATTTCATGCACAAATGATGAAAAAGCAGAGAGATAAAGTTCTCATCCAAGGGACAAGAAACTCTGTACTCTGCGTTCATTCATACCAAAGTCAAATAAAAATCGTTTTAAACATTTTCATTGGATTGAGTGAAGGACAGTGAAATACAAATTCATATAGGTTCAACGGGATGGAGGATGGGATGCACCTCAGAACAGTATGCAGTCATGCATGGATGTGTGAGTGTGACCGTTTTAGTGTGGGAGCATATAAGGATTTACTTGCCCCAGCTCACAGGTCCCAATAAAAGTTAACAAGACAAATTGCTAGGTCTCTGTCTGTGGTTGTTTTTCTAGCTGTTGCACATTTAGTGACTGCGCCGATCCCACCCTTTTTCCTTGTGTATATGTGTGCGCGAGCATGTTTGACTGTGTCTTTTTTTTTTCTTTCCTCCTCCTCTACCCTCCCTCTGTCTTGGAGCATGCCAGGGTCAGAGGTCATAACAACTGAGCCACTCCATCGCTCTTTGATGTGGTGCGCCACACAGATGCGTGCACACACATGCACTCGTGCACACAGGCATGCATGCAGACACACCAAGGTCAAGTCAAGACAAACAGCCCTCACACTCAGGGCCTTGTGCCTCAATTTGCTCTCTCAAAGCGCTGACAGCCAAAAAAGAAAAAACAAGGCCAAGGCTTTGATGTGCTCCCATGTTTGCCACATGCACATTAGCAGGTTTTGACAACACCCCCTTAGACCTGGGAAAGGGGCACATCCGTGTGCTTCGGAGCCGCAATGTATGAACATGAAGAATTGATGTACTTTGTGTCCACGAACACAAAATAACTATAGTTTATATTGAGATGAGAAATGCTCAGATGGATGTGGTTGCAGGCATGTGGTGAAAACCCAGAGTCTGAATATTATCCCTGTAAGATCAAGTGCAACATTATCCAGACCTTTCCGTTTTTGGTTGGAGGCTTGGAAGCAGGTTGCAGGAACAGGTAAAATGTTTTGAACCTAAACCAAAAATCTCTTGGATCAACTGAGTGCGATGCTTTATGTTACTATTGCAAGCCCATTATTTTGCTCATAATGTAGACAGACTATGTGACATGTCACTAGAGGTCTTCACCCAGACTATTATTCAATGCTCTTTTTTATCATAATCTAATTTGTAAATTGGCAACTTTATGCCCTACAGGGACCTTTCCCAACCAGTGTTTGTGTTTTCTGTTTAAAGATCATCAGTCATTGTCTAAAAGTAGGCCGGTTCTAGCATTTGTTCACACCACAGGAGTTTAAATGAGCTCATTTAATTTGCGCAAGTGTTTGTATGCACCCATATGTATTTATTTATGCGGTTGCTCACACATGTACAGCCAGAATGCATGTGTGTGTTTTTCATTCTGTCCACACCCTGTCATCTCCCTTCATCCCTCTGTTCTTTCCCTCCCTCGCTCTTAGCTGTGCAGTTGGGAGAGGCAGGCCCGAAGTCAAAAGTGCAAGTGTGCCGCTTGGCTGATGAGTCACAGAGAGGCAGCTTTCCCCCACTGTTTGTAAATATGTGGTTACCCTAATTGAACGCAGCTCCAGTTCCTAACAACTTTCATTTCTTCTTCTTTTTCTGAGCGTGTGTGTGTGTGTGTGTGTGTGTGTGTGTGTGTGCGTGTGTGTGTGACCACAGCTGGAGGAGCAGGAATCACATGACTGTGACAGTCGCAGTGGGAAAAAAAATTGCACATACATACAGTCACATATAACAAAGATGGAGAGAACCAGTGACACTCACGCGCACACCTGGGGTCCAATTTTTACTGGGCGAGAGAGGGTTGTAACAAATCTTTCTACGTCTCTGCTTTTCCTTCTTTCTCACACACGTGCACGCACAGAGCAACTTTAACATCTCTCCATAATTACAGGCTCTAAGTTCCCAGTCTGGAGGCTGTGGTTTGGCTGCCCCTCCTCTCCCTCCATTAAGACACTAAACAGCGTGTGTCACTCAGCACTTGGACAACTCCTCCCCAGAGGTGGCAGCAGGGGGCCAATAAATGTACACTCTAATACACACATAAGCACACACACAATCACACTTTATACTTTATGTCTCTCACTAACACACACACACACACACACACACACACACACACACACAGCAGGTGTTAGTGAGGGGCCAGTAAATGTTTTCCCTGAGGGCTTTGTCTGGGTGGCACTGTCAGTGCTACTGCCAACTACCAAAACTCATCCCTGTCCATTTTAAGATAAGATGAGATAAAATAAGGTAAGGTAGGGCAATTTATTGTCTCTCATACAAGGAAATCATTCTGGAAAAGAACAAAAACCAATAAACATCACAACAGAAAACCTAAATGGGCAGATGTTTTGGTAAATTTGCTAATATAAATTTTACTAATTGCAGGAAAGCTTTGTAGAGTTAACAAAGCCAGCCTCATGTTAACTAAATTGCAGACTACCCCAAGGTGTGATATTACCCCGTTATGAGACAGAATTGCCAAGGTATTGCACTTTGCTATTACTATCCTCAAACTAACATTGAAATAGGAACTCCTCTAATCTCCTTGGCTAACTGGGTGAGGGAATTAGATTTTGCTAGTCACCAGCGTATCAGCCGGAATCTAGCATATCAACTCCAATCTGATGCTCAGCCACAACATGCTGGTTTTGTGGGAGTGAAGCGAAGCAATGGGAAAAACAAGAAAGCCCTTTTCATTTTAAAACATTGCTATCACAGCAGCTTGATAACTCTTGACCCTGGTGTTAATCCTGCCCATCATGCTGATTGCCTAATTATTGGTCATCCTGAAGTTGTTATTGGACCACTAGATTGTTAGGCAATAAATTGCCAGAGTCCCAGAGGAATGAGATTCAAGCATCCAGGCAAAGACAATCTTGCTGTGTACTCCTAATTTTGTAAAACATCCTAATATGTCTTTCTGTTAAACTTACTTTTGCTGATATGCATTATCAAGTCTCTTATCTCTTATTTTGACCTCCTGACTTAACTACAACTTCCTGTGATATCTCTGCAGACTCAGAATTGGGCTTTACTAAAATTGTCTCTGCCAACCCTTATCATTGCAGCATAGACTTAGAAATGTCATATTTAGGTCCTTAAATAGTTTTAATAGAACTAATTAGATTATGTCCTCCTTCTTAAGCCCAGGAGCACCTGGTACAGAATTAGACTTTATTTTAACCTATTTTTTCTTATGTAGCAGTTTTTTTTCCTACAGTCCTACCTTGACTTAACTTACTGATCCATGAGCCTTTTAGTAAACAAACATGAGAAAATGTTCCCCGGATTTAAGCCTATTGACTTCATCCTGTGCAATTCTAGAAGGCGGTCTGGTACAAAATCCTTTTTAATTTATCTTACAGCACCTTGATCTTTAAAGTTTGGCTTTAAAGAACCTTCACAGACAAAGTTTGGCTTTGTTGCCAGCTGGGTGCATATGAAGATTTAGTAACTTTTCCTCTTCTAACTGAACTCTGAAATCATCACCTTGTTTTCCTCAGTTATCATCATTACTAGAGAAAGATTTGTTGATTTGAATTTGTTGCTGAGTTTTTAAAATAAGAATCAGCTTGTTAAAATCAGTTTAATGACATTAATTAATGAAGTTTAAAAATAAAACGATCTCAGAATTGCCTCTGTGGGAAATGATGAATGAGTTGTAAACATTAGGGTAGCGATACAAACAATATATAGGTTCAGATATACACTTTTAGCTGTAGCATTCTCACTTCCTGCTCCCTTGTTACACCATTGCATTGGCTCTTGGTGTTTATTCTGTCACCTGCAGCTCCATCTGTGCCAATTTTTACACTGCAGGTCATCTGTACCTAATTTGAATTTGATTTGATTTACCTATGATGACTTGTGCTTGACCTTCCACTTAGGGTCATGGCACAGTCAACTCCAGGAGTTTTTTGACCCTGCACGGACCCTGCACACACAAACCAGTCTGTATGTGGTGGAGACGTATTGGTATTAGGATTTTTGGCCTAGTCTAGTGTTGTTAATGACCGATTAATCGACTGGTGACAGTGTATCTCAGTGCCAAAGCAGCTTAGCCTCTCTGAGCACAGCCAGAACACCCTGTGATTGTGTGTTGCACATGTGGGGACATTTATGTAGCAACACCACACTGCTATAGCACATTTGCCTATCCCAAAGTACATGACGGAATGAACTGTACCAGCTGTATGTCACTAATAATTCCTCTGCATTTGTAAGGTAAGCACCGTGCTTACAACTGTGCAATAAGATTAGCGGTGTATGATCAAAAAGCAACATGGGCAAAAGAGTTAGTGACTAAAGGAAACACATGCAGCTGTGCAGACCCGATGAAATAAGCACATATGCACGCTCATGCACACACTGGTCGGACATTAAACACAGTTTAAATCCACTCGAGGATTACAAATCCACTTATAGTGGGTCAACTTGACGATGTCAGCTGCTGATCCCACACAGATCCTGCGGCCCTTTCACACCGCTTCATATTGCAATTTGAAAGAAAAAAATATGAACATGGTGAATTCCCCAGTGGGTAGTTGCAATGCATGTGTGCACGAGGGAAAAATGCATGCACCTAGTCACTGCATGGCATTACGGCCACGCTGTTTTCTGTGTGTAGTGCAGATGCTGAGACCTTGCACTCTGGAGACTGAGAACCGCTGCGTGTTTTACAAGAAGACCAAATAAGAGAGTGTAGCAGCAAGGAGTGAAGAGCAGAGCTTTTGCATCTGTTTTTGTATTAGCGTGGTCCAGTGAAGGAGTACATCGTCTGAATGAGTAATGACACATATGATATTGACTTTAATCACATCTGTTTATGTGATTTCATCTCCCTCCATTCCCATTGGACCTCCCCTAGTTCTTGGATTGGGCTGCTGCCTGGTCTGCCAAAAATAATCGCTTGTTTGCTGCTATTTACTTAAATCTGTCAAAGAGGCACTGTTGGAGCTCATGCTGTTATGGTTCTCTCTTTTGCACTGTGTGTATCTGCATTTGTGTATGCATATCTTTAAAACACACAAGGATGTGCCAATGTCTAATGTCCTATACTGTTTTGTCAGTTGCATGTGAGAGTCAAACGTATCCAGGGATCCCAAGCCAGTGGATATACGCACACACACACACACACACACACACTCTCTCTCTCTCTCTCTTTCGCATACACACATGCAACTAGAGCCAGCTAGCTAAAGAGTGTGATACGCCTCAAGATCTATGTGAGTAGAAACCTGGCAGACACACTGGGTTCATCTCACCATCTCTCAGTGTGAGACTAGAGGTCTGTGAAAAAAAAAAAACATCCTCAGACTATAACACACACACACACACATGCACGCACATGCTCCCAGCCCTTAGAGAAGTAACGACCGTGTCGACAGTGGTGTTGGGGGAGATTTGTGTGGTTTGGATGTTTGCCTTGGTCAGATGAGCGATGTCATTTTTTCCTCCTACTTTATGAAAAACGAAGGAGGGGGAGAGTGAATGGTCAAAGAGCATGCAAGGTGAGAGGATGCCAGGCAGATGTCAGCTCACACTTCCCCTCCCTTCTTCTTCAGCTTATGTTCTTTCTTCATTTTCTGTCTTGGTCCTGTTTAATCATTTCTGCTAACTCCCCTCTCTCTCATCTTTTCGCTTTTCACTTTGGAGTCTGGAGGCAGGCTGCTCCCAGCTGGAAATGGGTCTGAAAGCATCCAGGGATATATCAGTTATTATTAAACCCACTCATTGGTTGCCAAATACCTCATCACTCATGTGAACACATGCACAAATATGCACACATACACACACCACCTGACAAAGTGAAGCAACCACATTTCTGACAGACGATAGACATTTAAAAAGAAGAACAAAACAGCATCTTTCTGATTAGAAATTGAGGGGTTGGTCTTCCGCAATTTGATGGCAAAATGGTAAACATATGTCAAAGCTGTCTTCTTAGAGTACAAACTTGCAGAGCATCTTTTTGGAAGTCCTCTTTGTTATGCCGTTGATCCCACCACACCCAGTGGCCTGCGGTCCTTGTCCAACTACACATTTGCAATCAATCCCAGGCTCATTAAACCCTGTAAAAACACTTTCTGTGATGAAGACATTAAGACTTGAGCTCACTTAACAAAAGGCAAATGGTTGCCTTAAAATGATGAGCTAAGCTGTTGTTTAAGGAAATATTTTCTTTATGTCGTGTTAAATTTTGCATCCTGCTCATTTTAATTGATGTTATTCACCTGTTTTGCATTTATTTGACAAGCCATTCAAAACAGGTGAAACATACATTAGGTACCAGATAATTTTCTACAGGACAGCTTTCCACTTTGCTACAGCAGGCATTTAACAGGGAGTTAAAACACTGAAATTATTTTTAGAGAGAAAAGCTTGTTGTTGCATTGCATTGTTTAAAGATCTTTTTTATATATATATAATTTTAAAAATGAATGGGGTGGAGGTGAGGACACACACCTGCAGATGTGCAGTACTTTGTATGCAATAGTGGAAGAGATCAAAGAAGTGCAATTCACATTGAAATGCATGAGGCAGAAACTTTTACAGCTTCTTACATTTACATGAGGTTAATGAGATGAAATTATAGCATGACAGCACATGCACATCTTCTGAAATGTAAAGTTTCAAATCAGTAGTAAATGTTCTGACTGTTTCACTAGAGGAGACTGCATTAGTTAAAATATCAAGTGAATAAACTGTGACAGCTATAGATGCATTTTTTATTCTTAAAATATCTGAATAGTGCACAATTAGCGTTGCAAGACTTCATTCAGTACACTGCAGCTCGTGTATGTGAAACATGAACTCAGTTACACTTTTAGTTTAAATCAAGTGTAGATGTCTGTGTCAGTATTCCTTTTGGTAGTAGACTGTATTGCTTTCACTTCCTCCCTCCATCATTCGTTGCTGTGTCTGCACGCACTCAGAAAAATCTGAGATAGCAGAGCTTATTTTCTTCCTGTTAGAAGAAGCCATTCATTATACTGGTCTTACTTAACAGGATGAAAAACAACTTCCCCAGAACAAGGTAATACACCTATCACTGTGGACACGAAGCCAAGGAATCCATTGTACTTTCGTGAGCATTAAACATTTTTCCTGTTAATCACTCGACACCCACAGGAGGTAACAGGGCATGGCGTCTTCTCATATCTCAGTTTCCCATATTTATTCCATATTTATTGTTCAGATAACAGCTCGTCTTTAAGGAATGTTCTACATCACAAAGTTTGTGATTTAACCACAACAGACGTCTTCCATCAAAGTGTATAAGTGGTAAAAAAAAAAAATTACAAACAGTCAAAAGATTGCACAAATTACCACAGCCCCTAAGAGGAGTTTTAAAAAAACCTCTCTGCTAAAAATCAAAGACTATTCAAATAACTGAAAATAACTACTAATAAGAAAACCTAAACAACAGAGATAGAGATTACTTTATTTAGTTTATTTAGGTTCCCTGCTACTTTAATTAGAGGTTTTTAAAATCTAATTTTAATTTTAAGTCGCAGTCTATTGGATTTGATCTGAATTTTGAATTCCAACATGTGGTTGCCTGTGAGTCATGATCACAGGTTTTCTTAGTATTATGTCCATTCATCCAATAATCCTTTAGGAAATTCCTTTGAATTAAGTAGTTCAGATATTCAGATAAAGTTTTTGAACAGTTATACATTATTTGAAATCCTTTTTTTAAATCAATGTGTTATTAATTGTATTTTGTCCAGTGTCATCCTATAATATCACTTAATTTTTTATGTCTGTTAATCATCAACCCTGTTAATCATGTCAAAAGTCAAGTTTCTGTGGTTGAACTTGAACTTGAACTTGATCCTGATCCTGAACCAGAGCTGTTGCGTTCCCTCTCCTTTCTCTCTCTCCCTCCCTCCCTGTCTCTCTGTCTCTCTCCCCTCACCCCCCTCCCTCATTGTTGGGATTAAGGAGCAGTGGCCGCATCAAAGGCCTGTCACCACTAGAGTTAATGGAGCGTCACACATGTGCATTCACACACACAGGCATGAGAGACAGGTCCTGCAACTTGAGATGGGGGTATTTGGAGATTTGGGATGGGGGTATTAACAGTATACAAAGGAAAGAGAGAATGCTAAAGAATGGGTTAGAGGGCAGGGTATGGAAAGCATGTGTGAAAATGAAATGTTACAGTACAGACTCTAATAAATCCTGTGTGTGAGCATGCAATTATGAAAAAAGCTGGAGCAATGAGAGGTCATGGTTAGAGGTCGAATCCTTTAAGAGTACATGGGGGAAGTTTGTATTCATAAGAAGGAACGAAGAGCGGCACTTGTTCAATGTAAAGTCTAATGTCATGCTTGCTTACACTTCAAACAGAAAGACCCTTTATTCACTGGAGAGAAATGTATACTGTTATCAGACACACACATGTTACTGGCAAGCATAGATTATATACATAACCACACACAATGACGTGCACCTTCCTGAAATATACTCCCACACACATACACAAATGAACGCATACCAGCAGAGCTGGGTTAACAGGGTACAGTTCCTGTTACTTCCCTGATCAAACAATGGCAGCTCTATTACAGGCCTGACAACCCAGACTATGTCGAGAGAGAGACAGATGCAAAAAGAGAAGGAGAGAGGCGGAAAGAAAGGGGGCAGACAGAGATAGAAGGGGCAGCAGGCTGAAGAAAAGCAGTCAACAAAACAGGCTTGCCAGAAAAAAAGAGGCTCAGAAGGAGAAAAGAGAGATCTTGTTACATACAGGATATACTGTAGAGTCCTCCAGGGTTTTGTCTCCTTAGAAGTTGCAAGACAGAAACTGTATTTCATTACCTGAATCAAAATAGCCACCTGTGTTGTGGGAATGACTTCGGCTGCATGTGGATTTGTGCTTGCTCTATGCACAAGCCCACAAATATGAATTTGAGTTGTGCTCAAATTCAGAAGCATGTGCTTCTCTCCAGTGTGCTGTACATTAGGAAGTGGCCAGACAGTGTTTTGTCCCTTCTGTTTGACACCAGCGTGTACAGAGCCCCTGTAAGGACACAACCTTTGCTTGGAACAAGCCACCCCTGTGTTTTCCCTCCTCCTTCTCCTCCTTCTCCTTCTGCATATCCTGCCTGCCCCGTCTCTCCAGGAAACGCTCCTCCTCCTCCCTTCCTTCCTCCCTCCCTCCCTCCCTCCCTCCCTCCCTCCCTCCTCACCCCCACTTCACTGCTGTCTGGGCCTTTATCACTCCTCTGCCTCCTTCCTCTTTCTATCTATCTGTTAGGATGAAAGAGTCAGTGAGGGAGTACGTGTGAGGGAGCATTCCCTGTGTGCATAATTGTCTGCGTGTGTGTGTGGGTGAGCACTTATGTGTCTTTGTGTGTACATGCGTCTTTGTCTGTGCAAGTGTGTCTTTGTATATGTGATTAAAATTCTGTTGACTCTAGCGAGCTAGCTGTGTGAGGGCTTCCATTGAGTCAGAGCAGGTGGGCTCCTGCTTCTACAGTCCTGCTAATCACTCCTTCCTCTGGGTGACTGACTGGGTCAGGCAAAGGGCAGCTGACATACAGACAGCCCACTGTTGATGCCAAATAGTGAGGAGAAGTCAGTGGATGGTGAGACCTTGCTAGGTCCCACCCCCAAAATTGGTCAGCTGTTCCGTTTTTCATGTGGACTTTTCTGTGATTTCCTTACTTAAATGCTTAATAAATATGTGTTCGTTTTTACAATATAAATTTTACAATATAAATTTAATGCCCAGAGCAAAGTACACTGCTTTACAGCACCTGTAAAAATTCATTCACAGTACAAATGTATTTTAAAATGACTCAGCCTGTCCAGCTGTCAAACAATGCTGGCAATAAGACAAACTTTCATCACTGAATGGATGTAAGAGACAGTTTTGGTTGTTAGGCAAAATAGAAACTCAGCATTACATCATGTAATAGGCAGGTATGCATTCTTGTTGCTGTGCTATTAGTGGCATCACTTTTTTGTATTTTAGATTATTCAGTAAATTGACTATAAAGGATGAATATGGATGAACATGGTTATACTGTGTGTTTGTTCTCTGATCATAGGGAAAGTTGAGGAGTACTTTTGCTTCTTTCAGGGGTTTTTTCTTTTCAAATGAATCATCTGTGTTTGTCACTCTTTCTGTGTTTGAGCTTGTCAGATCCACCAAAGCTTCAGATCAGCCTGGTGGAAGCATGGGTCTTGATAAAGTTGAAAGTTTCCAAGATGGGAAGTCTGTGAACAGCATGACTGCTGTCTTGGCCACCGGTCAGATAAGCTTCTGTCATACACTGAGACAGCTCATTAACCCTGTGAGTCGACAGACTGACTACATCAGATAGCCAGTCACTCACTCAGGAGGGCTTTTTTTAAATTCTATGGATGGATGATGGATGGATTTTTTTTTTGTATTTTAGTATTCTTTGTTTTTGCATACTGTCATAGTAAAGTATCTGCGGTCTATGTCCATGACTGGCTGCTCCCAAAGAGAAGAATTGATTTTTGAATTTACATGTAGCAGCCAGGTTTTTATGGAGATTCACACTTTTGTGTAATTCATGTCTTTTATCTGGTTTGCGATTTTAATTGTCATGTGAGGATCAGAGATATTCACAAAGCTTTAGTCCTTTAAAGCTGGAGACAGTTACTCTAAATTGTGTGTCTTGGAATCCAAAATAATGAAATATAGCTAAAAGTCAGAGCAAAATAAAGTCTAAAGTCTGTCATTTACAGGATGTAGGACATCTGCACACACAGCAAGAATTTGGTTGCTCTCTTGCCCGTTGTCTACTTGTCAACTATCCAGTAGCTGTCAGTAAACCTGTGGCAAATAAAATCCGCAGTGAATGAAAACATGTTTCTTGACTTGTGCCTTAAGCCGAGTTTCCTCAGTAAGCTAGTGTGCATGAAAATTTGGAGAATGAGACAGATGAAGAGAACAGGGAGATGAGTCTACCAGCCCTGGCATTAAGGGCCTTCCAGCACAGCTGCAGACTGAGACTGAGATGCACCAGTGGTCCACAGACTCTTGATAGAAGAGGAGAGATTGACTGAGAAAGAGAGAAACTGCATTTGCGTTTTTCCTTGATAGGTTGAGGGAAGGGGAACCACTCGTGTTTGTTTTTTTTTTAATTTATGTGTGTGCCTTCGAGTTTATTCCATCTTTTATCTGTGTACATATATGGTTTTCATGTAAACACATAAAGAGTCTGCTCTCTGTCCTCTATAAAAAAATTTATATCTGACCAAATGGCTGAAAGTCAGTCTGGAATCATTTACTTACAAACTTATTGGATGCATGTAAAGATTATGAGAAGTCTTCAAAAATATACTACGACTAGGAGTTGTGTTTAACAGCCTAACGGTGTATAAATAAAAAATATTTTTCAAGTAACGCTCAATCCTTTTAATAAGGAAAAATGGGAACCATGTATTATGTGACTCATATGCTTCAGTAATGGAATTTAAAAACATTATCCAAGTGGAGGCTTAAGTCAGATGTATGTGTATCTATTTCTGAAGTATCCAGCTATATATTTCTATTCTGGACTAGTGCCCAGTGCTGCCTATGGCTCCTTTCCTGGCTTGCTTCCAGTCCAAACTACAGATACACCAACCAGACTGGTTGAAGCATTAGCAGTGAAAGAAGATCACCTCTAATCTCTGATTTAAAAAAATGAAAAAAGAAGAAGTTACATAAAGTATTGTGAGCTGCGGAGTATTATTTCAGATACTTTGGCTACCAACCAAGACATTCTTAAATCTGGCAGGGACTGCAGTACTTTTTTTGTGCGTGTCCCCCTCGTGCAGAAAGTACAGAGGGCTCATTGTGTCTTTTTCTGTCTGGGTAAGGAGGGGGAGCATTTGTGTGCACCATCCAGAGAGTGCGTACCTTCCCTGCAAAACCCTGCCTAAGTATGTTGTAAAGCAGAGATGAAAGTGAGTGTGTTAAATAGAAATCCACCTCCTGTTTCTTCCCTCCTTCCCCTCCCGCTCTTCCTATTTCCCTCCATCCATCTCCTTCTTTTCTCCAGCATTGGTATTTTTTTCTGTTCCCTTTTTCCCTGTCAGGCTTAATGCCTGCTTACAGCTCCATTTACGCTGCATGCGTGGAAATTGGGTTGGGGATCTTGTGGGTTTTGTGTTCTTGGAGATAACCAATGTGTGGGAGGTGACAAAGGTAGTGTAAGCTGTTAGTGTGTGTGTTTTAGCATGTGCATGTGAGAGAGAGAGAGTCTGCTTTAAGTGCAGGAATAGATCTCTGACAAATGGAAGTGCGGAGGGGTATGCATCTGTCAGTGTTGTTTGAAAAGCCAGAAGAGTGGTAATCTGAGCGAGTCACTCCACCTTGTGTTTGATACACTCCGCATCTCAGCTCGGCCTGCGTTGCACAGCTGTGTTCTACTTTGAGTAGTCAGGCCACTCTTTCGTTGAGCTGATGAGCTCTTTGGCTTTCATTCATCAATTTCTCATCAAAGTTACATACACTGGAAAACTGTGGTGTGACTAAAAAAACAAAAATCTTGTAATCGGCCAATAAACGGCAATGCAGTCTCTCACTGGTACCAGTAATGTGTTGTGATGTGCTGTCATAATGACTACAAGTGTTTTCCTCCACTCAAGTTATTTGAGCTGTTAGACAGTTTGTATTTATATAATTGATTGATGCCCAGAAGCTAATCCTTCGTGACCGGTTGCTGCTTTTTAAAATAAGAATTTTAGACTTTTATGGGTGTACTTTGTTTAGATATTGTGCCGTGTTATGATTGGAAGGGAGGTTCTGTTTTAAATAAAGATTTTACTCTTATTTCAATCAAGATCACCTCTGACTGTTTTCTCAATGAAATTCGAACTAAAGTAAAAAAAAACAAACAAAAAGCTTACATTTTGATGCCAGCTTTTAGTCACCTTACTATAAGCTAAATTAAGTTATGCATGTTTTTTCTGTTTTTTTCCCTTCTGGCTTCTTTCAAATTCCTCTCTTTCATTCGCCTTCCCATCTGTGTTTCTCTCCATCCTGAAGTGATTAGCCTGGCCCCATCATCAGCATCACCATTAGTGTCGTCATGGTCCTTTATATCCCCACTAGTTCAATCGGTAATCCTCTCTAAACAATCCCTCATAGCCCTGATTCACCATTAGCTTATCAATAAGCCCAAATAATCACTATCAGCTACAAAGAAGCCAAAGCAGGAGGATCTGTGGCGGTCAGCCCAACCCAAAAGCTAATAATAAGGCCTTACTGGGCCTTACGCCTCAGGCTGAACTGTATGATTTGTGGCTGAGCACTGAGCCCCAGCCAGCTTGATCTAAAACAGTCTGACACTGGCTTATTGATCACGCACATTAATTCAAATGGGAGTGAGTGCTAATACACATGAACTCAACGCCAGAATGAACTCCATCCCAGTATGTCATTAACTTTTATTTCACATTAACCATACCACCTCAGTCCTCTTGACTCTCTCTGCCTGCTATCTTAGAAGAGAGAGTCAATCAACGAGGGCGTCAGCAGTTTCACCACAAAGCCCTCAAGTGGATTACATCACCACCTCTTGTTAACGTCTGTCACAAGCCATCACCATATTGTTGACTTCATGCAGTCATCTACTCAACTTTTAGTATAGCTAGATATTGGAACCAGTTGTATCCAGTCATAGCGAGCCACAGGCATGACCTCCTTGTCACTGAGAAGTACTGGATTTTGATTCTCTGCAGTGGAATACAGTTTCCCTCTTTCGTTCTTGCTTTCTGATTTCCATTGTTTCCTTCATCTTCTATTTGTCTTTCCATCTTTCTGTCTGCCTTGTAAAAAAAATGAGCAGTTTTTTCTGGAGGTAAACACAGCCCCCATACAGCACACATCTGCAGGATTGTGTAACAGGATGTGGAATTTAGTAACCTATCTACATAAACCATTGGACGCACACCCTGTATTCTCATTCCTACAGTCTGCCAGGGTTTCCCCTATAGGCTGGAAAAGGAAAGGTGAGCAAGTCTCGAGTTACAAAAAATGTAAACAAAGAAGAAAGAGTGGGTATTGATATTACAAATTAGGTGCAATCAAAAATGTTTGCATTAAGTGAAAAGGAGTGGAAAGACATACGTTTGTATGTGTTTGAGATAGGGAGAGGTTAAATTGTGAAACAGAAATAAACAGAGTAATGAAGTGAGAGGAAAAAAGGAGTCAACCAAGCAGAGTGGTGACTGAGAGGGAAGAAGAATAATTAAAAGACAGAGAATGATGGAGCTCTGGGAGAAGGGTAATTGCAGGAAAGGGTGATTATTAGTTCGTCACTATCCCCAGTCTGGAGGCTCCCAGACCAAGGCCACGGATAAGTGAAATCATATGGCTGTCTCATCACAGAGCAGAAAGAGAGAGTGCTGATGAATGCAGACGCTTTCAATGAAGCAGTAAACATTCATTCAAAAACGCTCTTTGACAAATCCACCTCATTTATGCTATAGCCCATATGGCTCTATGAGTGAGCGCCTGTGTTAATGTGTGCATCTTTACATCCCTAATGCACATTCTTCATCTTTATGTATCCAACACTTTTGTTTTAGGACTCTTTCGATGAATGCAATCAAGTGAATGAGTAGTGGTGAGTGAAATAGTCACACCATAAGTGTCCATGAAATAAGTGCCACTGCAGAATCCTTCATTGTTGAACAATGAAGGATTCTGCAGTGGCACAAAGCTATAGGAAAGCCTCGTTGGTATGAGGAAGACATCACTTTAAATCTTCATAAAATACAATCTAGCCGTAGTAAAGAAACAGAAGGAAGATTTTTGTATTTGTTTTCAATTTAATTATATCTTTCTATGCCAGGTGTCACAAACCAGGTGTGACCAATGGATTTGTTTCTGTACTGACAGTTATAGAAAATAGCAGGGGAAGTGATGACACATTGGTCTTACTAAAAGCTTTACATTTATGATAAAACCTGTCTAACTGAATATATGCTGTATATTTTATTGGTAAAACTATGGCAAAGTAGTTCATAAATTGTTTTTATTCAGCATTTATAGCCGTAGAAGGCCCTAAGTTTGGTCAGGAACTCATTAACAGAATTAAACACAATTTATAGGAAAAGTTACAGTATAAAACATAACATTATCACAGCACTAATGACCAAAAAATGTTGTTAATATTCTGTGATTATATGACAAAAGCAAATATTTGTGTAGCAAATGATATAAGAGCCTGTATAAGTGTAAGTGTTTGCCCCCATCTGTTAAAGGACTAAACTTTTTATTTTTATAAAGTAAATTAAATGAAAAAAAAATGTTTACAAAAATATAAAGAGTTTAGTCTAGTTTCTGTACTATTTTATCTTGGTCATGAATTAAAAAACAAACAAAAAAAACCAACTTTATTTGCTCTTAAGATCTGTGGTTGTAAATCCCCAGGGGAGCTGCACTACCAAAGATAACACTAATGGACTTGTAATTTCAACCATTCACTTAGCAAGGATATTTACAGTTTTCTAGAGAAAGGGTTGCCTGAGGGAGATGCTTCAAAAACAAAAAGAGCTGCATGGAGAAGAGTGATGATGTGTTTTTTTTAGAGATAGCACGAGTAGCCCCAGCCTTTTAGATGAAGCTCATTCTGCAGCGGTGTTATGTGGTTTTCTTTAACTCTTCATTTAAGGCAGACACCTGTAGACATGTGCACGAGTGGAGGGAGTATTTCACACATAAAGCCACTCTCATTGACATGGCATCAGATACTGATGGTTTATCAAACTCACTGAGACATGGGCACATTTCAGACATCTGCTCAAGTGTGTTAAAGGTGTTTTTGTAAAATTGGATGCTCAGTGCAAATGCCCACTTTTTAAAAAAGCTGCAAAGTCCACATAGATGAGAAGAAAGGTAGCAGTGCTGTAAAGTGTTAATTTTAAGCCTCGGGGTCTGTGTCCTGTGTAGGACCTTTGTTTTTTAACTATGTTTCAATTTGTTTTCACTCAGGAGTAGTTTCATTTTTCAGCCTTTAGTGTGGTTTTGAATCCCAAACTACTTGGTTAGCTTAAAGAAAAGATCATGGGTTGGGTTAAAATGAGGCTATTCACAATTCTCTATCCTTGCCTGATGAAAAATTAAGTGAAAAGGTAATTAGTGCCTGATCCACTCATCCACATGTGATGATTTAGGAGTAAGACTAGGCTAAACATACCTGCAGGCTGCCCAGTAGACCCACAGCAGCCTTGTGATTGATATACAGTATTTAGGAGTACAGTCACTGTCTGTGTGTTAGACTTTTTTTTTCTTTTTTTGTCTTTTTGTACTTTCTTTCAAGTACAAAAAGAAGAAACGTGCATCCTGGCTTCATTTATTTCAGTCATGCTCAGTACTGTAAAAATACAATTTAATTTGTGGATAAAGACTGTCATTAAGTATTATTTCCCAAATTAACGGCTGGTAAAAGTTTAATACCAGCCCACCCTGCTCACAGTGAAACCTCAACACTACAACCAGAAAATCTGCAGGACCTGGCATCAGTCTAGAAACTTTTTCCACATCCATTTCAGTGTCAAGAATTTCAAGGCCTCTGGTCATCTCGCACCACCACACAGCATCCCTCTGTCTGTCTTTTTGTCTCTCTCTCTCGCTCTCCCACTCTGTAGTCTGTCCTCAACCAACCCTGAAGAGCTTTATGTGCGGGTTTGTTAGTTTTGGGAGCTGCTTTACTCAACATCAATCCAGGCTGGACAAGTAAATGCCTTAAAATGAGTGAAATCCCCCCCAAAGCTGATAGTACAGGAATAGTACCGGCTTATGTGTTCTAGTGGGATCTGGATGGAGTTAGATTGAGAATAGTACGGAGAGCGCGAGTGGGGTGGGGTGGGGGTGGGGGGGGTGTTTCCACTGTTGAATTTAATATAAATGTACAAGCAAGAATCATATGTGCTCTCGTATAATGACTCGTATCATAAACATTTTACAAAACAGAGTGGAGTTATGCTATTGAGCTTGGTCACTGAAAAGACAAAAAAGAAAAAGGAGAGGAAGTTATAACCCAGAGACAGACACAGAAACGGTGGTGATGAGATATCGAGAAATGAAAAATTTCCATGATTTCATTGTGTCACCCTGATGCTCTGCTCCTTTTTTCTCTCTCTTGTTCCCTCCATCTCTTGCCATGCTGTAACTCGGCTGTGTGTTTATTTTCTTCCCTTCCAGCTTCTCTTGCTCACATATCCATCTAGCCCCCCTCTCCTCTCTGTCAATTAGCTCATGTAAACTTTGCTTTCCCTCATTGTTTTTCCAGGGGAAAGTGCCTCTGCTTTTGATTAAGCCCAAGGCTCTGCTTTAATACATAGCTCCCCCTGCCTCCCTAACATGCACACATGTGCGCGCACGCACGCACACATACAGTAGAAGCATCGTATTTTTGCTTTACTGCACAGCAGTGGTTTAGCTTTTGCAGCCGTGCACTGATTGACTGCCAGCTTATATGTTTCTTTCTAACATGAAGCTGCTTCATGTTTGTTTGTGCCTGTCTATTCTACACAAACTCTGCTGCATGAAGGGTTGCCATGTTTGTGGTTCAGAAGTATGCATCTACATACAAACACAGGGAGAGACACACAGGCATAGGTGTGGTTTGGGTGGTAGATGGCAGTAGCACCTGTCTGCCAGCTGCTTGTTGTCCCTTGGGAGCTTCAGCCGCCTGACTGACAGGTGAGGATACCCAGGGCTGAGAGGCACAACACAGCTGTCCTAGCCCAGATGCTGAGGAGGGACAAAAATCCTCTGTGTGTGTTCTGTTGCCTCATTATCCTCACCTCCACTGTTTTGAGTTTTGGATAAAACGGGTGTCGTTGAGGTCAGCATGAATCAAGTTTGCTAACAGGTGAAACTGACAGAGAAAAAACTGGCCCTCATTTCTGCCATGTGCTTTGTTTCTGTTCTTTCTCTTATTTTCACTCATTGTTGTTTTACAAAGATCTCAAAAGATCAGTTCTTCCCTCACTTTCTTCCTTTCTTTCACTTTTGCTTTTTTCCTTCCCTACCTCCTTCTCACTCCTTTTCCTTCCTTCCCTTGTTGCCTTTCTTTCTCCGGTTCCCTCCATCTCCCCTTTTCCACATAAAGCTGTTTTTCATAGAAGCCCATGCAGCCTGGAATAGCATTCCCCCGGGCGCTGCAGGGTGAAACACTAGACTTTTCTGAGCCCAAGCCAAACAGATGCTGGCTCTTGGAGTCCCACCAGAAACAAGCCTTCATGCTTCTCCCTTTTTTCTCCTTCTCTCTCACTTTCATGCTTTTTGTCTTTTCTCTTTCTGTCCCTGGTTCCCCATCTTTCTTCCTGGTCTCTCATTCTCCCGACACTTTCTCACACTCTCTTCTCTGTCTGAGTCTCTTCCTTCTTTTCTGTCAAGGGCAACATCATAGTTTCTTAATCTCTTTGCAGTGTCGTCAAAGCAGCCTGGTGTCTGGGCTCGAAAAGTCTGTTCAGCCTCTGCTTCGTTAAACTCCCTCCATTAAAATCCCTTTGTCAGGTGTCAGTCGCTTTGTGCTCCCACTTCTGAAGAGAGACTCTTTGCTTGGAAACAAGGAAGGAGTGGAAAAGTGGGGTTTCCCTTCTTCCTGCTTTACCTTGCTTTTTTGTGTTTTATCCTCCATGAAGTCTGTACTCCTACCTTTTGCTTTCTCTGTTGTTTTTTGTCCTTCCTAAATTCGCCTAAATCTTTTTTCTTTTTTTTGGTTGTTTTTGTTTTGGCAGAACTTGCTATCCTCCTCCCTCCCTCGTCCCCCTGCCTGTATAGCTCCTTCCTCTACTTATTTTTCTCTCTGCCTTTCTTGCTTGCTCAGTCTTTAAATTTGCTTGAACCCAGGGACCCCGACTGTTACGTAAATGGGTTAAACACAGACACACGTGCTCGAATACTGTATGTACACACTTATGCCTGCACATACCCTCTTTTCATCACGTATGCACACACGCACAGAGCGCTATAGGGCCAAACTTGGCTTTGCAGCTTTTGGCAAATGTTCAACTCTCTCCCAGTCTCTTCTATCGCTCACTAGCTGATGCAGTGTTTACATGAGCTGCCAGTCACAACCAAATCAAAAGCCTTTTCCTCTGAGCTAAGAACAGTTGGGGGCCTGGGAGGTATGCTGTGAGTTGGTATGCTAATACTGATACGACTATCGCCGTTTTTGGTGGCTGAATATCCCCATTTGTGTCAAGTGCTACTGCTCTGCAACAACCTTAGTAAGGCTGGGTCTTTTTAAACAAGTTCTCTTGGTGGAGTGGAGCAGTATAATAACACTTAACATTTTTTAAACATACTCTGGGATGATTGCAAGTATTTGATTTTTACATAATTAAAATTTACAGCAGGGAAAAGTGGGAATCAGCAATGTTTAAATTAGAGTTTCCCTGTTGATTTGAATATCTTGGTATTTATTATTGAATTACTTAATATCTTGATCATATTACACTGGTTCCTGACAAAACAGCCATTCATCCTCCTAAATGAACCCTGCGAACCCTAGGGTACATAAGCCTTTTATAAGGTTATGTAACATATTATGGTGGCTTCACCAGGCATTACATCACGGGGTTAGATTACTGGGGATCAGTTCTGCTCAAAGACAAAACTCTACCCCAGCATACACACATTGCTTCCTGCTTTATACCTATATATGCTGCTGATGAAAGCTCATGTTTGTTAAGTAAATTGTACTTGTTTGGTGGAGAGAACAATGACCTTGGGTACTAGTATCTGTTGCAGAGAGCAAACACTAAGAGTTGATTAACTCTAAGACGGGTAAGTCTAAGTTTTGGGTTTCAGACAGCTGGTCAGAGTTACTTCCCTCTTAGTTAAGCACATGTTTGGGTAATAAAGAAAAAACATCATCAGTGGAGCTCTGACACCACGATTCACCGTGGCAACCAGTAAATAAAGAGCAGAGCCTCCAGTGTAGTCAGAAAAATGAACGTGGGCCAATATGGACCAGAATATTTTTATAAAAAATAAATGAATAACCACAGGTGTAGAAGAGAGTCAGCAAGTTAAGACGAATACCGATAAATACATTTAAAGTGTCCTCCATTCAATCATTTGCCCAGATTGAATTTCCAGTAATTAGTAATGCAGTTTGAATCCTATTAAATTGTACATGAGATTGATAAATATGTTGTCGCCTGTAATATTCAGTTGTACTATGATAGGAATCAAAATGATAAAGTACCATTTACTTATGACTTTAAAGTCATAGCTTGACCCAGTAAAAATTAATCTAATGATTTGCAAGGACAAGTTCAGATTTGACATTTTTTGTTTTATTATTTTGTGTTTAATATAAAATAAAGAATTAATATATTTTATAATAGATGTAATTTTGCTGATAGGAATTAAAAACGAACCAAGCAGCAATATAAATTGTTGTCCAAAAATTCAGCTGTTTCTGAATTTAAGTGCTTAAATTCAGAAAGTACATTTGGACCAGTTTTAGAGGTCTGGGGTTTTCTCATTTGTAGCACACAAATCCTCACTCAGAAATATTTATATTGAGTATTTTATGTGTCTAAAACTTCATACAAGTTATTTTTTTAAAACAGTGATTGCTACAGCAGTGCACAGTAAATGTTTTAGTGTGGGGAATCCACAGAGTTAGAAAAAGATAGCCCATAGATTTTATTCTGTGCTGAACACCACTAATCTGTCCTTACACCAATATCAGATGGATTCATTAAATCAGTCCAATGGAAAGCAAACATGTGACCTGTCACCTGGGATTTTAGTGTATTACAGACATTAAGTTGTGTAGGTTAAAGTAATCTGATATATACTTTGATACTGAAAGTATGCATGAGGAAACGAAACAGAGTTGCTTCAGGTGCAGCATAAAAGGAAGAATCAGAGAAACTCGGATTATGTTTAAGAGCATGTTCGGTTCAAAGAGTCAGTAACACTGAGAACTAAACTAGAGGTTAACTGTTTATGGTGCAGAAAATCGGGAATTTCCATCATCTCAGGGTTAAACTCAAATTTTTTACCATATCTATTTTCTGGAACAGGCCCCTAATTGTTTGTGTTCTTTTGTCTCAGTCCAAAATGAGCGTCAGGGGCCTCAACAAACTGTGAGAAGAAAAAATTCCGCTGATCAGTGTTGGTTCAGTCATCTCTGAGCATGTTCACACTTGTTCACTCTGAGTTAACAGTATGCATGATGCATTTAAAAAAGCCACCATCAATAAGCTGCAATCCACCATGGCAAAGGGTAAACATGGAGCAGAGCTTCTAGATTGTGCATTGAAATAGCATGTGACAGTTTATCAGGAGCAGGGACAATGAAAGAGCCCAAGTTGGAGTGGAGAAACTGTGAGTAGGTTTACAATTCTTGCATTTTCTTCAGTGTGCATGCCAGTCATTCATAATTTAGCAGACTTTGAGTCCTTTAGTAGCTGATTAACAGTGGAATTTCACAGCATAGAATTAGTTAAATATGTAAATATATTTAATTGATTTGAATGTAAAGTAGAAGTTGTTTCAGTCATGTGCGGTAAATATTTTGTGACATTCTGATACTTGTTTTATTTTTAGATTCTCATTGACTTCTGAGGAATTAAAACATGTCTGACAGCTCCTTCAGGTTCTGCAAGAGGACCTGAAGAGTATCTCTTGGTTCTCAGGAAGGGTCATGTTATCACAGTAACTGACTGAGACTTAGTTTAACTGAAAGCCCAGAGTTTCCCTCACCTAAGGATTAACAAGCTCTTAGTTTTCCCTAAACCCTCTTTCTGAAATAAACCCCTAGTGTGATTGTGGGAAGCTGTACTGTAACTGTGTGTTTAGCTTTAGCTTTGGATCCAGGGTTACACTAAATTTCATTGATTAGGGTCATAGGCTGAGGCTAAGCAAAGCACTATTAATATGGATTAGCTACACAGCACAGTCAAATACCATGGTCCAGTTGCCATGTGGACAATCAGATAGTCTGTGCGTGTATGTTTTTCCGTCTGTGTGGGGGGGTGGGGGGGGTGGCTTAGCTGGGGCAGAGTTGCAGGGATGTTGTGTGGGGTGATTGTGGTAAGGAGGTGAATTAGATTTAGAATTAGTATTAGTGAAGAGAAGTTAAGCGGGATGGGCTTACGGGCTAAGCGCTCGGTGGTGGTGGGGATGTGAATCCTTATATAAACACTGATACGCACACATTGAAACAGCAAGATCAATCAATACATGGAAGCTTTTTTTGTTTCTGAATATAATCTATTTAAAATAAGGTAGACAAGAAGAGAAGGAAAGAAATGACTGAAGATGGCTGACAAACTAGCACATGGCTCTCTCACACACACACACAAAAGTGGTGTTTTAGCAACTTGTTCTCTCTGGGTACACACATGCTTTGTCTGTGATCAGAACTCTAAGCAGACTGAGGACCTCTGCTGTCTGGCAGAAGCCTTGGGGTCGCCTGATGTCCTCTGCCTGAACTGAGTGCTCTTTTCTGGAGAAAGAGACTGAACATGGCAAGAGGTGATAGAGAGAAAATGTGTGCATGTATACATTATCCAGTAACAATCTCTGTTTTTATCTGTGTCACTTAATCAAATAACTCGTGCTAACTCTTTTACCCTCACACACGCGCATATTGACCCCGTGTGGCAGTGATGCAGCTCCCCATTGAGTGTCTATACTGCCAAACAGATGGTGGTCTGCTTTACTGTACAACTGCATCCTGATTGGTTTATCTGCTTGTCTGTGTTGGTTCCCTCTCTTGTTTTGTTTGAACTCCAAGCTGTTCGAGCTGCACTTGCTGTGATGGTTTACCACAATTGCCATTTGTTGGATTATCTTGGCGTCATTGTTCCTTTTTTAAAAAAATTTCTGTCTGTCATGTTGATTTTTAAAATTTTTGGGGGAAACCATTCTTTCCTGAATTGCGGATGTTTTGTTACTAGAAATAAATTAATTAGGGTCCACAAATTGGTGTGGTGAGATTTTTTAAAATATATATTTTGTAGTTTTATAATGCTTATTATTGTATATTTGACCTCATGCACTAAGGAGGAGGTTTTTTTTCCTTTTTTGTGCAGCTAAATACATAGCATCAAATTTTTATCTTTGCTCATGGCGCTCCATCAAAGATTACACCCAAAGATAAACTCACAGAATGCCTGCTGATGATAGTGACTGCTGGGTCGACTTCAGCCTGTCTGTTGCGCCTGGCTCCAGCTCCCTCACATGACCTCACCCTTTACCCCTCATCCCTCTCATCATCTGCCTTGACCGGGCTGCACAATGGACAAAGAGTGCCTCGAGAGTTTGTGTATGTGTGTGTGTGCTTATGTAAAAATGTGCGAACGTTACCAAGTGCCACGCTGTTTCTTTTTGAGCACGCTCTTGTCTCTTTGTGTTGTAAAAGCGCATGCACCGTGAACCAGACTTGATAAGATGGCAGTTTAGTTCCTGAAACCTGGGGCTCGAGGGCACAAGTTCATAGTCTGTCAGCTTTGCCATGTCCGTGCAAACTCCTCTCTTCCTCCTCTGTAATCCTCAGTCTGCATAGCAACAGTCAAACACACGGCGGCACATCAGCAACACAGTGATACACAGAAAATGAACATTGACATGGCGCAAAATGAGCGAACATCAACCCCTTGGCAACCTTGTGAAACTTTGCTATCATTGGCGCATACATTTTGACACGGCTGTGATTGGTCACTGCGGGTCCACACCCCTGTGTACACACAAACACACACTCACACTTATAAACACGTTCAAACACACTGTTTGCTTTGCTTGACCTATGTTGAGCTGTCTGGCTGGCATCATCTCCAACTGCAGAGCCAAAGGGTCAGAGGTGACCACTGCTTGGCAGAGCAAGCTCCATGTCCTTCCGCTCTTCTCTGAGTGTGTCTGTGTGTTGTCAACGTGACAGCATGACCTCTTTGATCAAGTTTGCTCTCCCGGAGTTTTCCTCCATGTATATACAGTATAATATACACAGCCTTTACATGCAGCCCTGATTTTGCTCTCCTCCTGTGTTTGCCAACAGCTCCTTTCCTCCTCTCCTGCTAGCATCTCTACTCCTTTTTTCTTTTGATTCCCCCCGACTACCTCCCACAGCGTTCTTAGTTTCTGAATCTCACACTCCCTCTGTCCTCTTGGCACAGATTGACAGGACAGTCTCTTTGATTGTTCATACTTCCCATTGAGACTCATATTGTGGCAGAACAGAGCCCACTGAATGGTGCACTGTATGAATGCAACCAAGCAGGGGGCAGTGTCCAATATTTATTTCATGCAAAAGTTAATGTTATTTTTATGTGTTTATATTTATTGAAATTATACACTTGGATTTTTTTTTTCCAGATATATGAGTTAGATCACTTAGATGTTATTATAGAGAGAACTTTTTTTTCAGTAGAAAATTATTTTGATTATGAGTTTTATGTATTCCCAATAGAACAATAATAATTTTCAGATGCATTCAAATGGATGTATTCTGTCTTTTCTTTCATCATTCCATTTCTCAGGAGCAAACAACTTAAGAGTTTCTCTATAATTGGGTCTCTTGCTTTCCAGCGCAGCGTATTCACCCAGCAGACTTATTGACGTATTGTTATGTTCATAAAGTGGCACATTTGCTCTGAATTTTCATTGAAGTGTTCCCCGAGAGAAAAAGACTTGGCTGCTGGAAGAATGTTTGTTATCACTGTTATCTCAGTGGTGCTTTTGGAGGAGTTGGCAACCTTGCTCAGTATCACTTTGTGGATTTGTGTGCATGTGTATGTGTGTGTGTGTGTGTGTGTGTTGAGGATGTTTTCTCACTCTTATCGAAGTGTCCTTGGCTGCGCAAGTGCACCAACGTTCTATCAGTGTAAATTACCTTCTTTATGTATCTTGTAACGAACCGGAAAGAGTTTCAGGCATAAAAGTGAGAGAAAGAACAAAAACAATAATACTTAAGACGTGCTGGTAAACAGGTAAGGATGTGTGGGCAGAAAGCGAGTGGTCCGTGTTGTTTAAAAGTGTTTGACTGATGCATTGGAACCAGGTAGGTGAATACATATAAAGATATATTGACTATATTAGACTAACATTAGTCTAATATAGAAAGAGAAAGGAATAAATGGAAGGACAGCCAGTGCTACATGGGGGCGAGACTTACCTTAAAGCACCCCTCTGCTGGCCAGACAGGAAGTGTGTGTAACACCCTCAGCACAAAGACCCACAGTGTGTATCTAGGGCAGCAGGAAAAGGGACCGGGGGAGGAGAAATCCAAGTCTCAACACATGGCCTTCCCTTGCTCTTCAGTTCCATACTCAGCTTAGTACTGTACTTTCTCTGCAACATTTCCAGCTTTCCTCTTACAAAGCTGAAAACTGTGAGATGCTTCTCATACTCATACTTCCTTTTCTAAACTGCCTTTTAATTTCTTCCTGATTTTGTTTTGCAAAGTTTTATGATTCTTGTGCTGGTTTCTTCAGCTGCAAACATGCATTCTGCCACAGTTTCATTTAGTTATTCTTCTTTCCATTTTCAAATCATGTTCTTTCCCCCTGCAAATCTATATTCCCTTGGCTCGCATATCTGTGTCTCTGTATTTCCCCTCTCTCTGTCTCTGTCTCTTTGTTGAGCAGTGCTCAGCTCCTGATGTTGCAGAGTGTAAGGCATTTTGATTTGAAACACTTTCTTTGAACATGATAGTACGCATGCTATGTAAGGGTCTTGCTATCTAAGGGCAAAATGCAGAAGGGATAAGCTCCTACTCACATCTCAATAATATTCACGGCTCCATATTTCTCTTTGATTTTATTCACATCACATCTCTCCCTCTCCCTTTTCATCTCTTTGTCTCCATTTTCTCCATTCCTGGCCTGCTTCTCTGCAGTCTAGAGAGTGAAGTCTGAGCTAACTGAGACGCCTGGCCCAAGGCCTTGTTGCTTTATTTGCATTTCACCATGGTTTACGTGTGCCAGGAAAATGCCACCTGGTGGCGATAGCAAACCACTGCAGCCATTTATTCAGTGTGTGTGTGTGTGTGTGTGTGTGTGTGTGTGTGTGTGTGTGTGTGTGTGTGTGTGTGTGTGTGTGTGTGTGTGTGTGATTTAGATGTTTGTGTCTTGTGAAAGCCACGTAGGTAGTGAGAATAGTGAGAATAAGTGTACCGCCTCTTCCTCCCTCCTTCTCCCTCCCACATGTTCCCCTTCTTTTTCCCTTTCCGGCCTTTGTGCAGCTGTATTTATTTGGGGCTGGACCAGGGCATTGCAGAGACACTGGTCCTTAACACGTTTGGGCCCCCGCCCGGTTGACTCCTTTAAGCTGAGTAGAGATGAAGGTTGACAGGGTAATAATGCTGGTGTCAACACCACTTACAGGACAGTTATATCAGTATCAGCTCGGCAGGGGGACGTTCACACTCTGTTAGGCTAGGTCGTGAACCGTGCTGGGGGCCCCCAGCCTCAGCCACAGATACACTCACACATGCATTTCTCTTGAGCTGCTGTTAATGAAGCAGCTTAAATGTACATAATGCAAGGTCTTCATGCCGATATAAAGATAACACAACTTCACGCGTAGATACACGCAAGCTGAACACATTAATTCAGTGTTGGTACACTTTTTCCACATTATTTTTAATACATTCACAGAGTACGTTTGTACAAGTGTGTGCTCGCTTGTGTTTGTGTGTTAGGCTCTGTGCCTTCTTGTGTCAGCTTAAGTAGGATTCTTGCTCCTTGAGCCCTAGCGCTCCTTCAGGACTTTGAGTGTCTGTCCAAAGGCAAGTCTCGTCAGCATGACTCCAAAGCACAGAATCTCATTTACACTCGACTGTCCATATTAATTATGAATCAGAGTGCTGTCGGAGGCTTCTGTGACCGCATTGCATAGCAATGATCACTGTAACCAAATGGGATACTTAGAAGCATTCCTGCCTCACAAAACCTTTTATTGCCTCGATTACTAAATGAAACTATAAACATGTAGAATGTGCTGAGAGCTTTTGTTGTGTCTTGCAGAGAGTTCATAAAGGATTCAGATTTGATCTCACAACTCCAAAGTACAAAAACTTGGTGTGATAAAATCAAAGCATATTGCAGTGTTTTGTAAATTATCATTGACCTGTGTTGTACTGCCGATAGTGTAACAGCACATTACCTGTTTCATCACAAGAATTGTGCTAAGTTTAAAAATGGGGACATACTTTAACTGAAATTCTCCAAACACTTTGTAACTTTGCAATTCCTTTCCATAGTACAGGCTTTTAGGGGCTGAAGATACAAAATGATTAAGTGTAGTCTCTCATGACCAAACCAATCTCCACAGTACCAGAAAAAGCAGCTAGAAGCCCTCCTGATCATAGAGAAAAATAAACTTTCTTAGTTTTATCTTTTAATAAACAACAATTCCCAGCAGTGCCACTGCAAAAGTTGTCTGAGAAACTTTGTTGAATTTTGTTTTAACTTTTTGTTGAAACTGATGTTGTTAATGTTGTTTCACGAAGTAAAGAGCTTAGACTCAGTCTTCATCTAATGTGACTGGAGCCCAAATGGTTTATCACTTATAGAAATGCTGGCTGACAAAATGAATATCAGTAGTATTCAGCATAGATTTGTGCTCTCGCCTTCTACACACAGACATCTCTAAATTTTCCTTCAATTTTTTAATTGTTATGCACCTTAGAGGGTCACATCTCCAGATCCTTAACCATTTTTCTTTGAGCAACATCGTTGTTAAAATTGTCAGTGGTTCTCTTTTACACTGATCTTCATCCCTTCATCCCAAATCATGATTCCACCCGCCAGCTGATATTAGCTCCATCACATCATCACTTATTTATTTTTTACCTCATGGCTTTTTACCCCTGGCTCATAACTTTCCACCATGCAGATATTTTTTGGAATACATTTGAGGCCTGAAAAGCAGGCATTCATTTGTCCTTACAAATAAACTAAAGGTGTCCTGACAAACATTATATATCTTGTCTTCAAACTGTTTGGAATGACATACTGTACAAGTCAAAGTAAATTTAGAAACTCCTGCTGTATTTATTTACATTTTCCATACTGTTGCTCTTTCCAACTTGAGGTTGTATTTTGCTGTCTGCCTTTGGATACACTTCTGTTTCTTTAGCATTAAACAAGGAAAACCACACTTGTGAATAGTACAAATACAAAGATATAAATGGTTTCACCACTGAGCGCTCCGTAAACATTTACATAAATTCAGACGGGGCAGTAATAAAAAAAAAAAAGGTTAATGTTTGTGTGTTAAAATAAACACCAGACTGTGGCAAAAATATTCTCACATCTGCATAGTAAATACAGTATTATAAAGACCTCTGTGGGGGAAAAATCCCCTGTGTTTTGTTATTTTTCACTTTATCTGCATTCTTCTTCTTTATTTTATTTTTTTCGGGGTGGGGGGAATCAGTGACTTAGAGTAATCTGACACGCTTCCCATACTGGCAAGATTAACAGAATGCATTGTTTCACAGGCTCTGATTTAAGGAAGCATGCCACAACGTGTGTGTAGATGCTAAGTCTGTGACTCATTTTCAGCTCAATACAGTAAACTTGTAGAGCGGGGCAATATGGGTTAAAAGTCTTAAAACTTTGATTAAGCACTGTGGCTTACTTTAATGCCACAAGTGAATGACTTTACACATCTACAGGAAACTAACTATTCATGTTTAAATCTATAAATAAAGATTTTAACTACTATTTAACAGCACACATTACTGAAGTGTGTGTTGGCTTTTTCTCTTACAGTCAGAATTTCCTAGGTTATAGGCCTAAAACCTAAGGATTAGTATAACATATATTGCGGCAGCCTGGAAATAATCTGGCAAGTTTATAAAGTCAACGTTTTTGGAAAAAACATGTCTCTGGAAACCCAGTGATGGAGAAACATTGCAGTATACAAGAAATTGCACTGGTGGAGAGAAAAGGTGATGGTAGGATGAGAACAAGGATAAGTGGGGGAATGGGGGACAGAGGAGAATAAATAAGGAGTGGGGTATGTGTGGGCATCGAGCCAGCCAAATACCCTCCAAACCTCCACTTTGACTATCACCCTCTCCACTCATTGCCTGCGACTTCATGCATCCTCTCTAGACCCATAACCCGCTCCCTTTCCCTCTCCCACTTTTCTTTCGCTTCTCTTCCCATCCTCCATACCCCCAAGCCTTGTAATCCCTCCTCTCTGCTCCTCCCACTGCTCTTCCCCCTCACTCCTCTTCCCTCCTCCTCCCCGCTCGCTCCTTCTCTCTTTTTTTCAATCCTTCCCTTCGTCTCTCAGCATCTCTCTCTCCTGGGTCTTCTTGCCATGGTGCGGTGCTGCTGGCAGAGCGTGGGCGCAGGCGGCACACAGACGGGAGCACAGATGGGCAGCAAGCTGCGCAGGGCGGCCAGGCACACCTGCTCCACACACACACACGCACACACACACACACATACACACACACACAGAGCCCTACTCTCCCAACCCGCCTCACAGCCTGCCTGGCACAGTGGCACGGTGATACAGGGACACAAACACAAATACACACAGACACACATGTATACATATATAGATACATACATTTATTTGTGCATTCACATAAACAGTTGTGCATGTGCAGATTTGTAATACATTTTGTATATGCCAGACGAACAGTGAGTATATATAGCAGCTAATTACACCCTAGATTTGTCAGTTTCCACTGACATTTCCGTTTTCTTATGACTCTTATTGATTCAAAGTTTGACTTCTAAGCAACTTATAAGATTTTCCTCTAAGAGTAAAGATTTGTAAAGGTCACATTCACACTTTGGTTTCAGCACATGGGGATCTGGTTAAGACTTTTAGCACAAAAGCGTTTTTGCTCACATACAGAGATGTATACACTAAATAGCAGAAGTGATGAAGACTTATTAACACAGAAACAGAAATGTTCCCTCGTATGACACAGACTTAAATAATTAAAAAATGAAACAGAAATATATATATTAAAATAAAAAGGGTAAAAAAAATAAAAATAATAACATCCAATAAAAGAGCTGAGTGAACATCTGTGTGGGATAGCCGGGGGGATTAGGAGGGTTTGGAACATTTTAAGCGCATTAAGGATTAAAAAAAGGTCAGAATGTTTAGCAACATACCGATAAACCTCTTAAGCGAAACCCAATTGGGATGCTGTACCGCGTTATCCTGTGTTTTGGGGAGGAGAGGAGAGCTGAGGGGGAGGAGGAGACGGAGGGGGAGTGGTGGAGTTGACATTTGTTCCAACAAGGAGGGGAATCTCAACACATACTGGTAGTTACACACATGCATGCTCACACATATGGACACATGCTGGTTTGATGTGGCTACAGAGTACATTAGCTCACTTGTTGGTTTTCATGTTGATGTTGGCAGTGTGCGTGGTTGTACCGCACATACTCACAAATGACAAGCAGTGTTTATGAATCTGTCAAACAGCGATGTGCCACTGCAGAGCCCACTTCTTACTTCTTTCATTTTTGATCAGCGATGACCAGCAAGACGTATTTCCATTGTCAGGAGACGATCTCTCACTGTTTTATGTCTATGTCAAGAGTATATCAGTTAAAAAGAAAAGAAATATAAGAATTGTATTATGGATTAGTGAGTATTGATTTAAATGTTCCAAGCGAAATAATCATCTTGAGCAATGTCCTGACACATTTCAGATTTTCCTCAAATCACAGAGGTCTAGTTAGTTTATCCGTCCAAAGGACTGATGAGCTTATGCCATAGCAAAGCATCTGGCCACAATCCACAGTCGCGACTCTTCCTACAGTGTTGTTCAGAATTTAATCAAATGTACACACAGTGCTCGCTTAAAAAGTCATCACCCAATATGTGCTTGAGGTCAAGGTAACATGGTTCATTTTATAGACAATAAATTGTGCCTTTGGTTTTTCTCTTTGGTTTAATTGCTTTTACAATCATTGGTGCCTCAGTTTTTACACCTGTAAACGTACAATTTGAGCACTTTCAGTTTGTTACTGACCCAGAGTTCTTTCAGGTGATGAAATTTGTAACGGAGTTAGTCCTCACTTGAGTACACACAGCTTTAGCGTCTTCCAATGACCAAAACAGTTGAAAAAGCCACTGAGCTAAAACCTTTATCCACATCTGTGGAACAGATGTTGGATTGATTAGTTGTTTGTTGGGGAGGATTCTTTAATAGGTCCATTTGTGACCTTGGAGATTAACAGCGCAGGAGGTAATATTGGGGAAAGAGTGATTAGTGAAGAAAATTTAATAGCTTAGGAATTATTATAAGTAATGAGGATATCATATGTTGTTTTTTTTTAAATTGAGGAGAAGGAGAATCCTCCACTTGACCTCATGAAATTTAGGAGGAAAGCCACAGGAATTAGTGCTGGGTGTCAGAGAGATAGTAAGAAGGATTGCAACCTAGAGAGCACAGCCACAGTCAGATGCATGGTGCTGTATGTCAAAGCCATGATGAGTTGGGCTGTGCGGATTGTAGCGGGGTTGTAAGAGAGAAAAGTCTGCAATCAGCAATCAGCGACAGTATAAAGAACCAGCACAGAGAGAAAGCAGATGCTCAACTAAAACTCACTACACTATTTATTTATTTAAAATGTAAAAAATTATTATTTAAAATGATCATAAACTAATGATTAAAAACCCAAACATTTACATATAATTAGCACTCATTTACTTTGAGCGTACACCAGCATTTAGTTGTGCAAAGTCAAGTTTGTTGATAACCAGCTCTCATTTTTAGGGACTTACGACATCCCAATTTACTCTTTACTTCCAGGATGTTGCGTGCTATTCATAAAAGTGAAATCCAGGGAAAAATTTAGTGCAAAGCCAATGTTTAGCTAAGTTTTAGTTAATCACTGTGATACTCATTTACCTAAATGGTTACATCAACATTGATGGATGGGCTGAATCACATAAAGTCCGTCATGAATAACTGTATATATTTGTATAGTCATTCCGCTCTAATTGCCATGGTATTCATACACTGTTATCAGAGTGGAGTTTGCGTGGGCTTCTCATGTGCACCCACAGGACACAATGCATGCACTGTTTTTCTTTGTATGTCGTCTTTTTAATTCACTGGGTTCAAGCGGCTGCGGAGTAGGCTGAAAGGTTTGAAGTCAGAGATGGGTTGCTGGTGGAGGACGCAGAGGGGCATCTGAGGGAGGGAGTGGCTGCAGGACTCTGATTGGGGTTGCTGAAGGGAGGGCTTTAGGGGGCTGCGGTGAGAAGATAAGGGGCTGGATGCATGGATGGAGGGTGTTGAGTGTGGAGTGGGGGGTTGTGGCTGCTGTCGTAGGCTGCAGCATGCACAGCAGTGATAACCAGCCACCAGACCTCTGTCTTACCTCCCTCTCGCCCTGTCCTCCTCACTCGTCTCTACAGCTTTATGATGCACTGTTGAACTCAACAGTGGCACCTATTTCCAATGAGTGATGTTGCGATGTGTTGTAAGCACAGTCTTAGTAGGCTAAAGAGCCTGAGCTCAGCGCAATAGAGCCACAGCTATTGATAGCTTCAGTATCTATGTAGGTTATCATATTGTGCAGTTTGCAGAAAAAGATTTTGAAGGAAGGTGGGAAAATAGTATTATGAAAAGTTCTTTGCTTAGAATAAAAAAGAATACATAAATAAGATGAAAAATCAGAGCGATAATAGGAGTCTCTGTATCAATCGGTCTCATATACCATGAGAGTTGGTGTGGTTTGGGCAGTCAAAACCTCAGGGTAATGTTGAGAACAGCTATCAGTTTTCCTGCTGCTACTCATATGTGCCTGTCAGCTCTTATCTATACCATGAGCCTTAGCTTTCACACCTAAACAAGAGCAGAACATGTTCAGGTCATGACAGGCCAACAATAGGCAATTTAAGACAGAAGGGCAGAGTTTCCAAGTGCAGGATCTTTCCAGAATGTGATATGTCCATACTGAAAATCAATTGTTCTCCATTACCCAATAGGATTTGCAGAATATAATTCTAAACCAGAAGATGGTATTATCGTTGTTAAGTAAAGCCAAATTAAGATTCAGGTGATAAGAGCTTCCTGCTGTCACTGCGGTATTGCAGGACGGGCTGAACTTGTTATATTTGTTTTTTTTTTAAAACACAGATTCTGATTTCTGCAATTTATGCAGCAATTATTTGTAACATCTGTCAGGTAGCAGGAGCAGACTGGCTACAGAATAATCCTTCAATTAGTAACTTTCTTAATATCCTAAACAAACAGAACTGAGCATCAGGTGCCACACTTGTTACTGTAAATAATCAACTGTGGAAGCAAATATAAACACAGAACTGATTATGCAAGTCAGTAGACATGCATAATCACACAAAACATGATAATAAGTTGTATGCGCCAATGTGATTTCTTGAAGCAAATCCACCAAAGGAAATGTTGGTGTAGGAAAGAGGCTTCAGACATTTTACAGTTTTTCAAAATTCATGCCTCACACGTGAATTTGTGCAGCTATGTGGCAGCCATGCTTTCTGTATTAGATTGTGAGATATCTGTAAAGCATATTGTTCATACAGTAACGGTCCATTGCATCTAAGCGCCGTATGCATAGTGTGAGAAATAGTGTTTACATTAATGTAGAGCCCTCCGGTGAAATACTACACGACGGTTAAAAAGTCCATTGAAGTGAGGCTGTTTTCGCCACAGCTTTCATTGGCCACCATATATGTTTACTCTGCGTGTGTACCTCAGTGTTTGTGCACGTGTGTGTGTGTGTGTCTGAATGTGTCTGTGTGCATGCGTGGCGGGGGCGCAGCCTCGTATGTTTGGAGTGAGTGCCGTCAGTTAGCTGGAATGTGGCACTACCGCCAATGCTAAGATGGCTGCCAAGCTCTAAGATGGCTGCCAGGATTACACCCAGCCAGTGAGAGACACAGAAGAGCGAGACATTCTGCATGAAAAGAGAGGGGAAAAAGAAGCTCTCTTTCATTTCTGTGCTCTTTCTTTCTTTCTTTCATTCTCGCTCTTGTCTGTCTCGCCCCTCTCTCAGTGGATAAGCACTGCTTCGTAGGCAGTGAGACAGGTCTGTTATTGTTTCTGCTCAGTAATCTGTGGCTTAGTGTGGCTGCAAGGCAAGTGCTGCTGGCAGGAGTCTGTGTGCTCTGTTATCACCTACAGCCTGCAGATAAACACCTCCTTTAGCTAGCTTACTAGCTAGCAAAAGCCTAGCTAGGCCTGAATGGACGGCCAATGGCATGAGTATCCCACATCACACCAGTCCAGGAAGTGAACTTGGTCTCAGCCACCGTCTCATTCACTCAAAATACACCCATGTGTTTTTCTTTGTGACTTTTACTCCAACTATCATGTGAATGAAGCCTCAGTAGACCAGTCATAACAGGTGTGCACAGCTGCACACCTGTTAGGTTTGCGCTTTATGCGCTTGTGTTTTCTTTGTTATTATTTTATTTCAAAGGGACGAGCGTTGCCTCAATTTTATACAATTTCATACTGCGTCAAATCCCTCTGGACAAGCAGGCTGGCCTGGTCAATGTTATCTCTCGATCTGCATGTGTGTATTTATGTGTTTGTTCTTGTAAGGATTACAACATGTATTAAAGTATGAAGCAAAAATTACAGGAAGAAACAGATTGAGAGTGAGTGTTATGTGTGGTTATGTGTGTAAGGTGTTCTGTTTACGCAGACTAAATCCCTACCAGCAAGAAAGTATTAAATAGGATTAGGGAGAGGGATATGATTGCGTGGTTAGATACTAAATGGCATAGCAGCACAGTGTAAATCATCGCACCTTAAGTCTGGAGGGACAGAGGGAAACAGGAGAGAACAGTCTTAGATACAACACTGTCACACAAAAATGTGCGAATTCACACGCACATACATTCGCAAGATGTATACCATACCGCAGCACATACTGTAAGTCCCTCTTATTCCCTCTCACACCTGAAATATCACATTCTTGGCAACATGAACACACAGCTATGATTCATTGAGATGTTGCACACTTACCAGTATGTTTTTTATTAGTTTCTTAAGCATGCAAATCAGATAATAACCATTAGTCTGTCTCTATCCTTCCTGTCTTTGTTTTCTTGCAGAATCTGGACAATCAGACAGCTCCAGCCAACAAGGGGACACAGACATCAAGCCACCACCCAATGGTGGGTATATGCACAAGCACGTGCCTATGTTCAAACCCTCTTAAATTAGCGTTAAATTAATTTCACCGAGCTCATCAAGCTTCATCCGCACTAATTAGTTTTGCTTTAAAACCGAACACCTGAAAATGCATAAGACATGACTGTTCACATACACTGACGATGAGTAGCATGATAAAAGGCAGAATTCAACTGCTGAATGATTTTAGATGAATTCGCCATTGGTACTCAAGGATGATTTGCAGAAACTGGTCATGTGGCTGTAACATGAAAAATCATCAGGCTAATCAGGCATCGAACACAGGTGCATTGAATCCGTGACATCACAGGTTCCCAAAATCAATTTCCAAACTAAAAAACACAGTTTTCAAGCTTTTACCTGGCTCAGCAGCGTTTTCAGGGTCCTAATGCAGCAGAATAGTTTGAATGTTAGGTACAAACATTAAATTATAATAATATGAACATTTCAGTCTTAAGATACACTGTATTGGTGACTTTCATGCACTGTGTGCCTTAGCACTTGGTGACCCTGCTGCTAAACTGTACTTTTGTGGCTGAGCTTCCGTGGTTCCTAAAAGCTTCCAGTTTGCACAAATACTACAGATGGGTGATTGCAGACTTAATAGGAGGGACGTTTTACAAACTGACCTGTTGCAACGGCAGCATCCTATTACAGTACCAGGATTATATTCAGTGAGCTCCTAAGGATGACCTGTTGTTTGTGCTTTATTGCTTTATTCTTTATTTCTATGTGCTTTATTTTAAACATCTGAGACACTGGGGATGAAAACACCTGAATTCATAAATTACACACTGTTTAATCTATGAATTCGGGTGTTTTCCCCGATGGTGTGGGCCCATACTTTAGTCCATACAGTGTATTTCAATTGCGTATTCCCATAGATGTTGCTCAGCAAACAGAGTTAGAGATGGAGTCTCTTGAGTTTCAGTTTAACATTTTTTGTGTTTTTGTGTGGGGAGGTGGGTTTTCCCAAAGCTTTTGCGTGTATTTGTAAAAGCTTGATTATTTCCTCATCTGTACAGGCCACCTGAGTTTCCAGGACTGTTTTGTCACCTCAGGAGTGTGGAATGTGGCAGAGCTGGTCAGAGTGTCTCAGAGTAAGTAGAAAAACCAGATCACGACACAGACAAAATGCCTGCACATGAGTAATTACAATACAATGCATTTGTTTCCTCATTGAAAAGAAAATCTACTGCAACAATGCAGCATAGCATTTTGAGCATATCCTCTTATTTCATACTGGCATATTTCTCGCTTCCCTTTTCTTTTCTCCCCACATTCCCTTTATATTTGTCTCCTTGTCAGCTCCTGTAGCCACAGCGTCGGGTCCTAACTTCTCACTGGCTGACCTGGACAGCAGCCCCAGTTACTACAACATTAACCAGGTGGCTCTGGGGCGGCGCTCTCTCACCTCCCCTCCTTCTACCAGGTAAATACTCCCCACAGACATGAGTAGTGAAGGTTGTGCAGACGTACAGTATACGTTGCACAGGAAACATCATGCAGAGGTACGGCTGTCTACCATAAGTAGACCGTCTAGTGGGTGAAACCACCATGTGGCTTTAGCAGTTCTGCCTTGGTTAGTGATGCCAAGGGCAAACTTGAGGGAAGTGTGAAATCACAGTACTGTAATATTTACCAACCGTATATTGCTTGTTATCACAAAGATGGCTACAGTACACCATCTCATTGAAGTTTCTCGTTATGAGTGGTGTGCAGCTATGCACTACGAGTCCAGTCCCAGTCTTGGAACCTCTTTATATATGTGTATGTCTCTCAGCTAGCTGCTCATGTCTTTATGAATGTGTGATGTCTCTTTCTGCTTTTTACTCTTTGGGTCTTTCTTAACCTTTTCTTTCTATCTTCTTACTTCTGTCATCTGCTGTCACTTTAGGTCTGAGGTGGAGTTGTACGCAAACCTTCCAAGGAGGTAGTTATAAACCTGAGCTTCATCTAAAAAATATAAAAGATACAACTTAGCGAGATACATGCACAGGAAAGCACACACAAACACTTTCAGAAAGTTGTGTGTGACTGCCTCTACTTTCTGACTTTGCCTTCTCTTTCTTCCTTTTCCATTCACAGTTTTGACATTCATTGTGCTTTGTCTGCTCCAAGACTTTGTGGTTTTGTTTCCCCTAAAATGCAAAAAAAAAAAAAAGTCTGTTTATATGAAAAGTTCTTACTTCTGCTAGGTGTTGTCCTTACCATCATATATTTTTATTAAAGAAAATCCTACCTGCTCTCACTCTCTCCATTTATTCCTTCCACTTTTACTCCAACCACCAAATATCCTCTCGTGTCTGCAGCTCCACTAAGCGGAAGTCCTTAGATGATAGCGAGCTGGAGAGCCCCACAGATGATGTTTTCTACCCTGGGCGTTCGCCTGCTGCCAGCTCCTCCCAGTCCAGTGCGTGGCCTAATGACATGGAATCAGGTACCCTCCTACCCCACCCCAAACCTATCCCTTGAAGCATCATGAAGCTTTTGCACTTCCTGCCTGATTTCCACCCCCAAGTCCAAACTGATCCCTCCATCTGACTTTGTCACTTCTCCCTACCGCAATCTATTGCTGTCACTGTGGTGATGTACTCAGCCCTGGAGACCATTCATAAACCTCCACTCACCTTTCTTAAGGCTCTGTGGCACAGTCTGATCACTCGACTTACAGATACACACAGTAGTTAATTTGCCCATGCTTAGTTAATATATTATTGAAAACAATGGCTGTGTTTGACTAGGATCTGTTTGTATTTAAAAGTTTGGTGTCAAACCATATACTCAAACACGTGAATATAAAATATGTAACCTTGAATCAGAAAATGTTTAAAGTCACATGTCTCGCATATGACAGAAATGCAAATACATGCCTAAATAAAAGAGAGATGAATAATAAAAATGACAATGATACATGATCAAGGATGCTGCTAAATGCACCAAATATTTTAGTTTAGTGTCTCCATTGTTTTGATAGTAATACTTGTGTCATTTAGCTCTGGACATTATGCTCTTTATCCTACCTCCTCAATACCTGAACCCCTTTCTTGGTCACTTTGCTTCAAGCATTCATATGTTCTCACCTTCACCTTAACGCCACTATCATGCATACAGTTTACCTGATGTGTTGTCAATTATCAGTGATTCACAACCTCCATCATACACAAATGCTCACACTTAACTCTCTCTCTCTCTCCTGTCTATCTATCTTCTCCTCTTTTTTCTCTTATTCTTCCCCTATCTCATTGTTAACAATACCCTTCTTCACTTTCAGTGCAGCACCATTTGGCGAGTGTGCAGGAGAGGAAGATAAAACATGAAAACGATGGCGTGCAGTTTCCTTACCATGGTTAGAACAACATTGATTACACTCATATTTATTTACTATTTATCAGCTTTTATGTAGCTCAGTCATTCCTCTGTGTGTACGTATAAGTGTGTGTGTGTGTTGTGTGTGTGTGTGTGCATAAAATATAGATGATAGATAGATAGATATACATACACACATTATGTGTGTTTGTGTGTTGCATAAATGTGGGGAGGACAACTATAGCGTGCTAAAAGTGGCATATGTGTAAAACTTTCATTTGTGTTTAGCTGTTTACTAACTGATGTCAATGATGCTGATGAAAGTTTCTTTTTTTGTGGTGTAAAGTGCCAGGACTGTAAGGGAATATCCAGTTTTCTGTCATATTTATATAGTGTTACTGTGGTGGAGGGTCATAATAAACATGGGAAAAGTTCCATATAATTTGATCAGTCTGTGTGCAAATAATCCGTGTGAGCCAAAAGAGCCAACTGTTCTGTTTTAGACAATTTTTTTCTTCCCCTTAGCTCATTTTTTTGTGAGAGTAGATATCCCTAATATTCTCAGCTTTGAGCATATTTAAACTGACAAAGCCAGTTGGAAGAGGTTTGGCTTAATTGGAGGTGGTAGGGAGCTAAATTGCTTTATTTTAGTCAGTGGATGAAATGAGGGTGAGTATAAGATAAAAAAGCATTATTTTGAACTGTAAATCATGCAAAGCCACCCTAGTAGAGTCCAGGATAATACACATGGAGCTGTAAACGTACACAATAGAATAGAATAGAATTCAACTTTATTGTCATTGCACATGCACAGGTACAGGGCAACGAAATGCAGTGCACCAATAGCTTCCCTTTAACTAACTGATTTCACCAGATTTCACCAGACTTACACTGACAACACCAGCAGGCATATTCAGTGGCTGCACCCACTCTGGCACTCACACACTCGCACAGTGACTCACTCATATGCATAAACACCCACACACAAGCGCAATGTACATAGACGACCACCCCATACTGGGACTCACACACTTACAACCCCCCTCACATGCAGACATTCACACATTTAAATACACGCGCTTATCATACTCCCCACCCCTGCAGGTGTTCAGGTGTCTGCCTTGCCTCCATCTCTCTGTTGCTCCATCCCTCCCTTGCCTCAAATCCCTCATTAGGACTCTTCTGTGGATCAGAGGTGTAAAACCCTTCCTCTTGCTCCCTAGTTCTCCCTTCAGCCCTTCTTCCCTGCGTCCCTTCTGTCTAATTGAAAATGTGTACAGCAGGAATAGCCCTGGGGAGGGAAAACATATCAGAGGAGAAAAGGCAGCAAGAGAACCAGAAATTAGGCAAATGTAAAAGGAAAAGTGGGTGGTGCAAAACAGAAGAGAGGAGAGAAGATGACTTTGGTAATCAAATGGTGAGAGCTAATGAGAGACAGGGGTTATCACGGTGTGAACCAGAGAAGCCAAGAGCCTTGGTTAGGTTTTGCCCCAGACTACTCTCACTCGAGCCTCAGCGTCTGCTCTCCTGCTCCTGCTCTACTTAGCTGTAAATGTAATTAAGAGGCTGCTCATCAGAGCCACAGCAGAGGTTCCTGCACGCCTTAGCGCACCAGAGCCTTACCTCCCAGCTTTTTCCTCTCTCACTTGCTCTCACTTCCTCTGTGTGTCTATGTGTGTGTGTGTGTGTGTATCGACACCCTTACTATCCAGTGCAGTAAACAGCCTTGTACACTTCCTAATGAGTTTGGCAAATAAGTGTGTAGAATTGCATGCAAATCTGGACCGTTTGCCCAATTAATTTACAAAATCCAGGCGAAAAATTGAAAAGCCAAAAGCTTTTGTAATTGACGGGCTTTTTTTGTGGATTTGGTAATCATTTTAAATTGTGGCTAGCACAAGTGCCTAAGAAGCACGAAGGGGAGAAAATGTGATTTTTGGTAGTCTGTGTCTATTTAATAAAATAGTCCACCTGCCACAGGCAAAGCTCATTTGGGATTTCCTGTTCAGGTGGGGGAATACAAACAAGCAGGCACACACACACACACACACATGCACAAACAAACAAAGGAACCCCACAGGTGCACCTCACAGCCTGTCCATAGCACCATTTACTCTTCTTGACTTCCACTATAACCAACAGAGCCCACACAACCAAAGGCACCCAGAGGTGTATGAAGACAGATTCAAATAGATCACACAAACACAGCTACATACAGATATCAGTTAGACACACATGCGCACGCACACACACTTGCACAGCTGAAGCGTGGTCCCAGATGGTGTTTCAATGTATGTGTAGCCTTGGGATCCATGAGGATGTTGGAGACATCTGCTCCACAGGGGCATAGAGGGTTGGGGGAGGTTAGTGGAAGCGATCGAAACAACCACGATTTCATATTAGTTCCAAATGATCGCAAATTTTTCCTAAGACACCAGAGACTTGTGGTGGTGGGAGCTTTGCTTGGTTCTTTGAGTTAAGTGTTACAAGCCCTTGGAGGGATACGGCTGGACTTACAGTTTTGGACATATGTGTCTTAAATCACTGGAGAGAGGAGAATTCCCCAACTTTCCCTTACTTCTTTAAACCACTATCTCCTGTCTTTTCCAACTGTGTGTGAGTGCATGAATATGTGTGTGTTTGCGTCTGTGTGTTCTTCAGAGGCGCATCTGGTGGCAGGCCTGTTAGTGCAAAGAGACAGAAGGGTCATCATGGGAACGCTTGATTGGTTGCCAGTGAAATACTAAGGCTTGCCAGAAGAGGAAACAGTGCAGTTGTGACACACACACACACACACACACACACACACACGCACACATGCACACGTGCCAGATCAGACCATTGCATAGCCTCTGAAGTAATAAAATATTGTCTTTCCAGTCCCTTGCTGTTTACGACACTGTTATAACTTCCTATATATACAGATGTCAGTCTTCATCTGATCCTCTCTGTGGATCCTGGCTTTCATTTCTATAATTTGGATTCATTTTTTACTTCTTAAATGAAAACCTACAAGATTGCTTCTCTGAAAATATAATTGTATAATCCACATGGTTCTGGTTTTTACACTTTCCTCTAAATCTCGGCTTTTCCTAGCTTTCCCCTCCGGTGCCTTTCTGTCTTTCAGTCTCAGCAGTCTGCTCTTATTTCCACCTTTCTCCCACCAGTGTGACAGTGTCATAGCAATCACTGCTAACTGCTGGTGTCAGAAGTGGGATCGGGGTTGTTTTCATGCTTGGAATCTGTCTGACAGTACAATACGCCCCCAGACTCCCGCTACATTTGGGTGGGGGGGTTATATGTCTGCTAAAGACATAAATGGTTCACACATATTCACTCCCACCTGCTTGAGACTTAACTCTTTCACACAGGGAGGGAAGGTTTTGCACGCCCCCACACTCCCATAGACTTTCACACGTCTCCAGCTGGAGAACTGAGGAGGAATCATATTTAATGCCTTGTTTGATGCGGAGGGGCCACAGAAATAGACTACAAAACAACAGTCTAAAAAAGTTTAAAAAGAGAACAGTGTCGCACCACTCACTTGTTAGGAAGATTAGAAGAAAACTTAGAGAAGAAGAAATTAGTCTATTGTTTCAGCAGTTAAATAAGGCGGCCTTTCAAGTGTGTTGAGACGGGTGTGAGTGTGTGCTCGCGAGAGATAATAACCATACTAAACATCTTATGACATTCCAATTTCATACGTGTTGTCAGAGCAATGCAATAAAGAAAAAGACGCTGCTGCATTTTTCACAGGTTCCGCTTTGCTCTCTTGCTCCCTTGCTCCCTCACATATTTTCATGTCTCCCACGTTCTTCTCGCCTCTCTCGTTCTCCCTCTCCTCTCCCTCTGTCTCCTCTCTCTGTCCGTCTGCTTGTCTTTCGCACTCAGCAGCTGCCGTGTCCATACTGTACAGTGTGTGCTATTTCTGAATGAAGCTGTCTTCTCGTGCAGCCAGCCTGTGAGCTTTGCTGAAGCCAGACCACAGCTAGCTGAACAAAAACACCTGTAACAAAAACGCTACAGCTGGCACCTGAAAGAGAGAGAAACAGAAAGAGATGAGACAGAAAAAACATACAGTGGCACAGAAGAGATTATTATAGCTACAGATGTTTTTTGGCACTAAAACAAAAAGCCCAGATTCAGTTTGGGTTTAGGTATTTTTCTCCCTTTTTCCTTTGAAGACACACACTTAGGTTATGAAATATTACTCAGGCCAAAGCTGGTAGTTGGGAATCCTGAAGTGTGTCTCTGAATGAATAATTACAGAATAGGATTAGGAAAAAAAGGGAAAAATCTTCTGGTCTTTTGAACATCTTTATGTTTTGTGGTTGCAGTCCTCTGACAGACTCATTCAAGCGAGTCAATGGCCTACAGCCAGAAAGGACAGGGGGACGACAATGCACTGCCATCAACCAATGAGAAAATTAAACAATCTAATAAGAAAGTCGTCACTGTTCAAGTCCCCTTCAATAGGAATCAAACTGATTTTTTTTTAGTGTAGCCAGTCAAATAAGCAACATTTTGTTGATTAAAACAACCTCTCTCTTTTCCTCCCTCTTACCCCCACTTTTTTTTTTTTTTTTTTGTTGATCCCATTTTTTTTCGCCAGGACTGTCCTCGCCTGGTTCACTTAAGAAGCCGGGGAAGTTTGATTTCAACGCCCTGACTTCCCAGACGAGGTCTCCCCGCATGGCGTTCACACACCACCCGCTGCCTGTGCTGGCAGGAGTGAGACCAGGTGAGAGCCCTGCCATGACCCCAACAACTCAACCTTTCCCCTCCCCCTTTAAATCTGAAAAAGAGAGAGAAGGAAAGGGAGTGTCAAATCCTAGATTGCAGTATTTACTCCCCCCAAACTCGTCCGGAGACAAAATAAATTCAGCTATCATGTGCCTGAAAATAAAAATCCAAAACGTACTTGCTGAGAAAGCAAACCAAACTTTCCAGTCTTACAGTTGCAACTGCTGAGAAGCAATATGCCTGCAGAGTTTCACCTGTTCAGTGTTACTGCTATCATCACGGCTTGGCATAAATTCCTCTCTCTCTCTTTCAGCCTCTCTCCATCCATCCATTTTTACCACCATCTTTGTGCCTGTGTTTATAATATTACCATCGCATGGTACCAGTGCTGCATCCATGCATTTGTGACTGATTTGCCTCTCATCTTACTGCTTCATGCATTTTGTTGTAACGATTGTAGAAGCCTTGCATTTAAACTGACAAAGCTGTTCACTCTGAAATAATGACCTTGACTGGATATGTAAACTTACCACCATATGGAGCAATCAAATACTGTGTCAGTGAAAGTGAAAATATATATTTTTGAATTTATTAAAAAAGCCAAAGACAGCAAAGAACCAGTATCTGTAGTGACACTGCCTTTGCTGTAGTGCACATTAGAGTCAGCCAGTGCTTCTTTGTTTGGTTTTTCTTCTTTTTACACTGACTTACACTGAGGTTGTATTTTTGTTCTTTAAAAGACATGTTTGTTAGTTCTCAGGCGCAAATGCAGATTAAAGAGATTCATAATAACTTAGAAGCCAGCAAGGGAACTGATAAAGTGTTTGAACCCATGTAGTTGAACAGGTGTACAGTGTAGCGGGTAAAATTCTCAAAGTAACCTCCAGTGTTTCCAAGGTCTTGTTTTAATAAAGGCGCTAAGGGGAAGTTGCCCTCGTAAGAGCTTTTCAGTCCTATAGGGTAACCGACATGGTTTGTTCATCTCGAGTCAGAGAATTCCCGAAGTCTCCAGGATCTCAAGTTTGCCAACAAGTCCCCGCAGACTGGTCTCACTTTTCAAAAGAATAAATATGTCCTCCTCTCCCTGTCGCTCCCTCTCATTCCATTTGTCTCTCAAAGGGATGGATTGGTCCGCTGCCAAACCAGACCTGCCATGTAAAGGTCATTTGGACTCATTGCCCTCTATGTTGAAACGTATTGAATTTTACTTGCGGAGCTCCCCAAAGTATATTTAGATAATATAGTCCTGACTGGATCTGGCAGCATTAAGCCAAGTTGTTTATCTGCTCAGAGCAGTCTCATAGCACCTAAAGAATCCAAAACACCAGATTGAATTTTGAATTGATTTCTAAAATTTCCTCCTGTTTTGCGCACGAGGTGTCAGGGACTAGCTCAGCTTTCTTTGTTTCTCAACTAACTTCATGCACTCTCCAAACTGCGTGTATGTATGTCTGTGTGTGTTTGTGTGTTAGACAGTTGGCGAAAGGTTTTCCTGTAATAGAGAGGCTGTAATGAGGCAGCGTAGAGAGATTGTGTCGTGGTGCGTTTGTGCACGTACACACTGATGCACACAAGCGTGTGTGTGTAAATTTACACTCTTGTGGAGGACTCTCTGTGCTAAAATGGCTGCCATCCAAATGGAATGTCCCTCGGAGGCCTTGGTTCTATAAAGAGACTGGAGGATGTCGGGAGGAAGGGAAGGAGAGGGGGATGAAAAGAGAGATGGGGCTAGAAAGGAACAGGGGGGGGGGGGGGAGCAGTTATCAACCATGGTTTGCCTTGGATGGGTTGAAGCTGTTAACTCTTGGTGTATAGGTCTAGCGAGTGTGGCTGCTCAGGGGTACGAGCGAGATGGTTTACGTCCTGATTTTGGCTCCAGACTCACATGGAGAGCTGCCAGATTAACTGTTGCCTGATTATATTAGTCTGGAGTGTCGGCCATTGTGGCAGCGATTACACACAGACACACAACAATATACTGTATGTAAAAAGACACATGCAAGCTGCGGCAGACACGGCAACCCATTCATATGCATACACTACAAAACCACACATACTGACATGGAAACACACACACACACAAAAAGAGAACGCACAGGCACGGTGCTGACACAAAAAGGCTTGAACATCAGTTTCACCAAACATGGAAACTTTGAACTTCACTTTGTGAGTACAGTATCCACAAGAGATAGTAGGTGACAGACATAATCACAGATGCTTGTACGCCAGACTCCCCTCACCTAGCAGCTTGCCTCTTTAGTTTGGTGTGCCAAATTGCCAAAGCCATAGAATCACAGCAGACAGGACAGACAGTGGAGCCTAGTTTGTGAATGTGTGTGTGTGGTTGGCTGGCTGACTGACTAATGTCTCTGGGAGGTGTTTTGTGGTCGGTTGGGAGCAGAGGGGAGATTCTCTCTCAAGCTTCAAACTACTGGGCAGAACCGCACAGCAAGGATACGCTGCTGATTGATTACACATCACTGACAAGCAATAAAACAAAAGTGGAAAAACCCAATGTGTGTGTCCGTGTGTGAGTGTGACTCTGTCATACCCGAGCAGTTTGTGTGTGTGCGGGTGAGAGAGAGAAATGAAGAGGGAGCAGAAGGCAGAAAATACTGTAACACACTAGCGTTTATGTGGCTGTGAAACTGTGTGTGTGCATGTGTTGTGATGCCAGGCTTACCAGAGGTACAGAGAAATCTAGTGGGCTGATTTATAAAATGAATGGGACCAGATGTTGCTCAATAGCCAGGGATAATGCCAGTCATTTGTAAGCAGAAACAGCTTCAGTCAGTCAACCACAAGAGTGTCACAGCTATTTTCTGCGTTAGGACAATAATGGGCCTAAATGACAACTTGGACATCGATGCCAGCTGTCTTAGCGCTTAGTTAAAATATATGCATGTTCATGGTAGCGTAGGTGTCGTAGGTGTGCATGTTCATGTACTCTCTATCATAGTGTGCTGTATATGTGTAGAAATACAACAGAATGACCTTAAGCTCACTGCATTTTTTTTTTTCCACTTTCGGTCTCTCTTCTTTTTATGTTTCTCTTCCTCCTCCCCTTTCCTTTCCTATCTCCTATCTCCTTTTCTTCTCAGGGAGTCCCCGTGCCTCAGCCTCAGCTCTGCACTTCCCTTCCTCCTCTATCATCCAGCAATCCAGCCCGTACTTCACCCACCCCACCATACGCTACCATCACCACCAGGACCCGCTTAAGGAGTTTGTGCAGTTTGTCTGCACCGACGGCACGGGCCAGCCCAGCGCACAGGTAAGTTTTCTATGGATCCTGCAAAAGGAGGAGCAGTGCCTGAAGGATGGTGTGCTACATTAGTTTGGAAAACAAACTACTATGAAATATTATTAAAACTGGTGTATTTATTAATGGAAGTTACTGAAGAGGATGTAGTGCAAACAAGTAAATACACAGAAGGTGCAGTAAGCCAAAACCTGCATACAGACCAATCTTTATGAAGTGAAACGGCTCCATCAGGGATGGTCGCAGGGCAAATCAACAGGAGGAGGGGGCCAGATGTGCTTAATCAGAAAAAACTCAGCTGGAGGAAATTATGGGGGAAGACGCCAGAGCACATTTTCATCACAGGCTCAATATAATATAATGCAATGCCTTCTCCCAGAATTGGAAGATTATACCTGTCTGAAATGTTCAGATGGGGAGGGGTCTGTCAGGAACAGAAGCCTTTGTAGCGTGGCCGGCCATATTGTAGGAATGCACTGGGTTAAACGCTTACTTTAGAGAAGCAAGGCTGAAAGCTTTGGCGAGACCAGATTTGTAGACAGATCAAGATTAATTTTGTTTGGAGAGTATCCTTGGAAGAAACCAAAAGTAGATATTTAAAGACTACATCTGTGCTCCAGTAGTGATTTATTGACTGTCATCCTTTGTGACATTCCTTTACTCTCCAAAACTCTCTCTAGAGGTAAATGCCCCTTCGCAGTATGCCATGATAATTTTCTTGGCATAATGTGTGCCGTTGAGACCGAGTAATATACACCAACGAGCCACAATATGTAAACCGGTGAAAGGTGAACTGAATATTATTTATTATTGGATTACAATGGACCTGGTATATAAATGTTGGGATATATGTGAGCTTCAGAGCTAGACCATGGAAGAAGGTGGCCAGATGTGTGTCAGTCTCTTGACAATGCACAACTGAAATAAGACAAGCTGGTGGAGGCAGTGTGGCGGTCTGCTGGGACATCTTGGATCGTGTGGATGACATCTATGAATATTGTTCAGAAATGGTTTGACAAATATGACAAAGAGTTCAGTGTGCTGACTTCACCTCCAAACTCCTCAGATCCCCATTCAGTCTACGTGGGATGTAAAAAAACTAGTTTGATCCATGGAGGCTCCACTTTTTAACTTACAGGACTTACAGCTTTCAGCTCCCTCATTACACAGAACAGTTTCTGAGGTCTAGATCTGGATTTGCTATTTTGCTGGCACGAGTGGGACGTAGACGGTACTAGGCCCGTGGTTTTAATGTTGTGGCAGATAGTTAATAGATAATCGTATAATAGATAACAATAGATAATCGAATAACCAGCAATAGTTATCTATTTAGCATTTATGTATATGAGAGTAAAACGCTAAAAAAAAAAAAAAAAAGTCACACTGCAGAAGGATTTAAAAGATGATTACTGAAACACACCAAGCTGTGGGAGCTAGTGTGCAGCTGTAGATGGAGAAGAAACTCATTGCAGAAGCTGAAGGGGGGATTTTGGGGACACAGCTGAGCCTTTTTAAAGTGCAGTGGGTCTAATTAGGTGAAACTTTAGTAAAGGGTGATACCCAGATGAGCTCCCCAATAACAATCCCATACTCACTGTGCTGAAAGCTACAGATACAATCAGCAAAACAGAGCATACAGCTGATAGTCAGCTGGTCTTTCAGAGGTATTTCTGAACTATTCTGACACACATTAAATAAGGTACTACTGTAAACCTCTACTGCAAACTTGGCTTTTTATATTAACTTCCTCAAGCCCTTTTTCATGACCTATTATCCTTTGTTCACGTTACTTCACACTCTAAAGAAACAGTAACATATTTTTTTTTATTCACTTACACGATGGACAGGCACGCAAGCACCAAGACATCTTGTACACATTGCTGATTTTCTCCTTCTTTTTAAAATTCTTACATTGCGCCGCAACGACTTCCCTTAACAATTCCTCACTGTCCCTCATGGAAAACTCAGTTTTTCTTCTCCCCCTGTGTGTGACGATGTTCATCACTTTTCCACATCTTATTTTTTTCACTACTTTGACCAGACGGCAATATTTTTTTGTTTTGTCTTAAAGCTGTGTGAGTCTCCCTCAACCCTGTGTGCAAGTATGGGTGTGTTTTAGTCTGTCTGTTTGGATTCTGTATGGTTTTGTCTGTATATGAGTCTCCAGTATTTAAATGGGGCTCTGTCTGTGTGACTTTGTGTTGTACGTGTGTGTCTGGCTTCCTATATACTGTATATTCTCGGGGTGTGTCCTGCTCACCCTGTCTGTATGGTCCATCTGCAGCCTAATGGAGGTGGCCAGAGCAAAATGCCGGGCTCCTTCCTGCTGCCCCCGCCACCCCCGGTGGCTCGCCCTGTGCCCCTCCCCATGCCCGACTCTAAAACCATCAGCACGCCGACTGACGGCGGACTCAGCTCACCCGCATCTCCGTGTAAGTCACTCCCCACTCCCACTCCTCCCCACAGACCACTATTAATACCCGATATTCCCCACAGACTTTTTTTTAGAAACCAGTCCGAACCAATTTTAGGCCCTCATAGGTTTGTTAGCCCCTACCTGGCAGCAAATTTTATGTATCCCAATACCAGATGAAGTTTTTTAGGCTAGAAAAGACGTAGCCATCATAGAAGTCCCAGTATTTATGTGCAGTGCAAGCTTCTGGTTTAACTCCTGGAAATGCACAGGTTTGGGGCTCCTACAATGGCTACTGGTATAGTTTCCACTCAAGTTAACCAGTAAGATGGAATCTACTCAAACACTCAGCAGCCCCGAGAGCTTCAGTCCTGTTTCTCCTATCATCTTATCGACTGCCAATATACTCTGCTGTACAGAACCAGCAAGAACCGATTTTGAGAAGGCAGAAGCCACGCCTTTGCCAAACCAGAGATCCCTTGTCAGGTTCCTTTGTATCGCTTTCTCTGTCTTCCTCTGAAATTCAGTCTCCTTTTCTCTCTTCATGTCTTTGCAAACCACCTTAACCTCCTACTTTTCCCTATCCTGAAGTCTTTTTTCTCTATTTTTCTTTCTCTGGTGTTGGGTTTCCTGCTAGCACCACAAGAGGCAGTGTAGTTTCTCTCCCTTCTTTTTCATGTGTTTTGTAGTTTGGAAGAGGAGAGCAGAGCAGGGCCCTGTGCACGTTGCCTCTGTAGCTGCAAGCCTTTGATCAATGCAGACTTTGCATGTCTGTCTGTGACAGCAGCAATACAATCTACCCCCTTCTCTCATTTCGTTTTTTGCTTTCTACTTTATTTGATATCACACCCTCCTTTCTTTGTTTCTTTTTCCTTTCTTTTTTGTCTTTTTAAGGGAACAAAATTAGGGCAGTTGGCGTGGACTCCAAAAAACATCATGCCCCACTTTACCCACCCAATCCCCTTGCCACCTTCACACAAATCTCACAACAATTAAAAATTGAGAACAACAAAAAACATGAAAATCACAGTATAACAAGAACAACAACCCATCTCTCTAAACATGAATGATGAAATCTAATCAAACTTATCTAATTAGTGCTATACCGGGGGAGTGGGAGAAAGGAGTGTCGGCAGAGAGTGGTGAGGCTTTGGTTGGTTCCACCCAGACAGGTGCAGCACGAGAGTCGGGCCATGGGAGAGGCACACCAAGAGGGGGCACTGGACGGAGCAACGGGGGCACCTTCTCCTCTTTTTGTTTGAACTTTTTCTCCTCTTCCTGTCCTATCAAGTCTTTCTCCCCTCCCTCCTTCCAGCTCTCACAGATTAACATGTCACTCTTATTTATTTATATGAAAATCTATATAAATAAATATCGTACTTTCCGTCTCTTTTCTCATCCCAGTGACTGTTATCAGTGTATTTTTTTTCTTTCCCCTCTAATTTTGTCTTTAATTCTCAAGATATCTTAATTACAGCCATGAAACACATACACACACACACATGGTACACTCTCACCCTCAATCATGCATCAGTTTCCAACCCTGTCGCTGTCACCCCTACACATTCCCATCCCCTCAACTCACTCAAGCCATGCACAGTAAAGATTTTACTCAGCCTTCATGTTGGAGTCCAGTGAGCACAACTGCCCTAAATTTGATCCTGTGGCATTCTTTAGTGGTGTCACTGTGTAGGCAAGATGCTCCTGTGAACCTGTTAAATGCAAAAGGAGCAGTGATGATGAGTACAGTTCCTCCATAGACCAACTTTTTATCAAGTCTACAGTGAATCATTGGTGGTTCTCTGTGATCACTGTGGCTTGTTATTGAGGCCAGGGGCTGCTGAGGAGCGTCTGTGGCTAACAGAAGGCTTCTCCATGTTAGCACTAATCATTACATTATGCCCCCTTCTTAACCACAGATTAAATGGTTAGGTTGAATAACAGTGAACCTGTCCACAGCATGAACAAATCACCCATGTAACTAATACAGAATCAGTATCCCTGACCCTTTCCCACCAGTTTATTTGACAGATATACTGCAAGAGCCTAAGCAGGTTTATAGTAGTGTAGATTAAATATATAGAAATTTGAGTGTGTATGTGTGTGTGTAAAAGCATGTACACACTTGTATCTCTCTGTTTATAGCATACTCCACGCCAGGCTCCACAGCTCCCAACCGGTTTGTCGGCATCGGAACACGGGACAACTTTCTGAATATCCCCCAGCAGACCCAGGTACCCCGCCAACCTCCCTCATTTAATTAACATCCACATATCCACCTCTCCCTCCTCCTCCTCCCCCTCTGTTTTATGTCTTTTTCTTCCTTTTCCCTCACCACCCGCTGCAAGCCTAACGCTGCACAGTCCTGTGCACACATACAACTTTCCATGGTTTAAATGGACAAGCATGACATTCAGGGTGAAGGCCGCGGTACAGAGGCAATACTCAGACAATGGCTGTGCATCGAAAACGTGCTACGATCAGTTATTCAGCACGCGACTCCAGCAGCATAAATGATATAAATATTGTGGAAAGCCAATCATAACTTTTTCCTCACACCGTCTCTACTCAGGGTCAGTAGTTTAGCGTGAGTATCGTACCATTTTTATCGGGTTGTTCAGCTGTCACGGACATGGATTCAAGCTTAGTTTATAAGCATTTTATAAGCTTTCAGCGTTTAACAGATATTGTCCATCAACTGTTTGCGAATTTGCTCAGCTACATTTTAGTAAAGTGTTGCCCATGTATCAAGGCCTTTAGTTTCAGTATTGGTTTACAGTGCTGATACCACAGTAGTTTCCCCACAGTGACTGTAAGCAGTGCCAGTTAGTTTCAGCTCCAGCAGTGTTGATTTATCTCTGCAAGGCCCCACAGTGTGCATTAGTGCAGCATGTGAGGCCAGTAGTGCACTACATTGTGGTTTTTTAGCTTTGGCTGTGCTCTGCCACTGGGCTGTAGTGTCTTGGGCCTACTCCATCACCAACACAACTTTTCTCATTAGGGGCTAACCGCACCTGCCTGCAGCCAACTCGGCTGTCCTGTCCTCCCCACACATGGAAACAATCTGCATTCCTCCTCGGCACAGCTCTGCTTAACCCCCTCCTTCACTCCCCTGTGCATCAGCAGCCCACCCTCTCTCTCTTTCTCTCCCTCTCGCTCCTCCTGCTGCTCCCTTTACTAGTTTCAAGCTCCCCACCTGCACCACTCTCCTACAGATGTAGCTCTGGCACCGAGGGGAGATTCAAACACCATCCAAATGTGTGTTAGCGCATATGCACATACACTTCAACTCTGTGCCAAATCTCTTGCCCCTCATTTTCCCTCCTAAAAAACAACAGGGCTTTTACAACAGCTTACATCTGTTCAAAATGCTTATTATCTCCAGCAATTGCTTATCAAACATTATTGAAAAATGTCCACTTTGAACATTTCTGCCGGGTTTACAGCAAGCACAGCGAGAACCTGGGCAAATGCTCCCAGTTACTGAGCCTAGTAGGTCAGCAACAGTGTCAGCCAGAGTGAGTAACAGAGGTCTCTGCCTATCCTGCTGTTCTCTGGCATATGGCGAGGTTCAGACGATAGTCCTGCCAGCCCGCCTTGGTGCCTGCTAGCCAACTAGCCAAGACAGAAGGAGAGAGTGTCTTCCCACTGCCGTCAGAGCAATAAGTAGAGAAAAGCTGGTCTGAGGAGCTCTCTGGTGGTGAAACCTTAGCTATGCAGGAGGAAGAGAGAGTTGGGCGGTGGGGGGGCGGCAAGCATGGAAAAGTAAGAGGGACTGAGAGAATGGGAGGGAAAAAAGAGAGAGGGGGTTAGTTGAAGCTCGCTGCACTCCACAGTCACGTCCTGGCTGTCTGGTTGCCCGCAGCAACGAGACATGATGTCATAGGCAGTTGAACTTGGACTTGAAGAGGGGGGGCGTGAGGGGGGGGGGAGTGGGGGGTCACTTTCCACTGCCAAGGATTACACTGAGAGAGCCAGAGTAAGTGAGAGAGGGGAAAAAAGAAGGGGGTTAGAGGAAGTTTGAGCCAGGAGGTGGAATTATCTTCAAACACCAAAGTAAGGTATAGTGGTGGAGAATAGATGGAGGTTTAAGGGTTTTGAAACTTTCTCTGGGTTTTCTAATTTTTTTTTGTGGGGTGGGGGGACAGAGTTTGCTGTCGAAGGTGCCGTGAGTCTCTGCTCTCACCGGGCCGAGGCCTGTGGAATGTCAGAGGCAGCCAGAACAGCTCGGTCTGTGCCAAAGCCTTCGCTCTGCCGTCTTATCAAACTCAGAAACTGGATCCCCAGAGTAGCTGCCCTCCGTAGTTTTACAGTGTAGCCTGAGCCGACTCTGGCCCACAGAGCAGAGGCATATCAGGACGATCACCTTACATGTAAACTGGTTACCCATGACAGAACAGCAATAGTCCCGTGTTTGCTTACTGAAAAGTCTTTAGGACTGACACAAAAGATGCTGCCCTAGTTGAACTTGTAACTCTGTAATAACACAACTGTTTTTAATGAGTAAAAAAGCTCGAGTCAGCCCTCTTAAAAGCAGCAAGTGGTAAGGTAGTAACTTTTGTGACACCGTATGTTACTGAGTTCAGTTAAGTACTGTAAGTGAAGGAGAAAAGGGGTAATAGGTGGCCCCCTAGTGGATAAATACCTGGTGTTCCCGTTCAGCATCAGGCCTTCAAACCAAATCAGTATCTTTTTATACCTCCTGGTTGTAAACTGTTCAGAGAGAATTTAATTATTTGAAAATGATAAAAGAGGAGAAATTACAAATAGTTTAGAAAAATTATTATTAAGAAAAGACAACTAAAAAAATATTCACAATTTGATGTTTCACAAATATGTTTTTGTTATATATTTTGTCCTGTCAGTTTGATTTTGTGATATGTTGTTGGAGTCCTGAACACAAGGTTGGGAATCAATGATATAATAATAACTGGCACCAGTAGCACTGAGGTTTTGTTGCACATGTCCTCAACATAAACTGTTGATTGATACAAGGATTAAAACTTGTGTGTAGAATGCTGTTCTGTCATCATAGTCCATAACGCTTTATGCTCTTTCATGTCTCTGTGCATGTGCTTGGTAGGTATTCTTCTGTGTTCCTCACTGCACACTACACACACACAAAAAAAAGAATTTTAAATGTGGCTTAATCAAAATGTAATTGTGGTGATGTGAGTTGAAAAACTAAACACATTTATGTTCTTTTTTATCTTTACAGTCCTGGTTCCTCTGACAAGGCCTCTCTGAATCAACAGCTAAAATTGTGTCATGAAAATTGGAAATTTGACAAAACAAACACATCGCCGCTGAAAAAGAACAAACTGCTGACACTAAAAGGTCTTTCTCTCTCGCCAACACTATTCAAAGTACTACTACAGAACCCCGAAAAACCCCACGCTGCCCCAAGAGGACTCCCAATTCAACACGATTTGAACAGGAACATTCGTCCCCTTTTGCGCAGGAGTCTTCAACAAGATTGAGTGGACAGACTCAGAATGCAAGGAGGAGGAAGAAGAAGATGAGAAACTGTCTCACACACCGTGAATTGTCAGAAAGGAAACACAATATGGCAAACTGACAAATGACCAATTATACATTTGTTGTTTCTTTTTTCTTTTCTTTTTTTTTTTTTTATGATTTTTTTCCATTTTGTTGTCTCCACAATGAAACTCCATGCATTGGCTGGGAGATTCAAAAAAGAACAAGTAGTGGTAAATGGTGAAGTCAGATGTGCAAGTTGTAAAGATTGCAACCCAAATAGCACGCCTCCATATCTGCGTATCTCTCCTCCAGGTACATGGTCCCACCTGACACCCACCCCCCCACACAGCCTGTCCCACCTGGAGCTCGGTGCTTGTCAGGGGCAAAGCCGTAACTGCAGCCTCGTAGTTGAGTGTCCCCTCACCCCACTGTTTCATCTGCTCAGCCCTGAGCCTTTTTCACTTCGGATTGGCCAGTCATGCTGACACCATCCAGTCCAATGGTGTGACACATATGCACTAAGTGGCTGGTCTTTGTTTACCTGTCAATGTACCAGGGTGTCCTGCTATGGGAGAAACGACGGCCATGAGGCACGAAGGCAAGAAGGTGAACACACAGATAGTCATAACACTAACTCTACACGTGCTCTCTCGTCCCCTTACCTATGCACTATTAATTTTTTTTAAGGGATGAACAGTATTGCACACTGATGGTCAGATGAGCGATTAGAGAAGTGAATCGAGGCTGCAGGTATGGGGGCTGTGCTAGCATCAGGCCCTGAAAGATACAGCACTCACATGCACACACACATGCAAGCTTGCAGGCAGCACATGCAGACCAACCTTTCCAGTAAAGTAGGTCACAAAACCACTCACAAAATCATCTTGTTTTAATCCATAGATATTGATTTTACAATAAGGCACACACAGCATCGGCTTCATATTATTTGCTTTCATTTTGTTTGTAGTTGTTTACTTGCAATTTTTTTTCTTTTTCCAGATTTGGTTTTGGTTTTGTCTCAGCTGGATTGTTTTAACCTTCTCTTGCATGTCATAACATTTTTCTTTAGTTTGCAGTAACACATAGTATCACGCTCGAATTTCAGCAAAATGGAAACAGCAGTTTCTCAAATTTCTCATGTATGGACAGCACAGTAACGACAGCTCATCACACGCAACCCTGGCATTGCTTCACCCCGTGTCCCGTAGTCTATTCACAAGAAAACCCAGAGGATTACACACACACAGATGCACATATAAAATAACACCACCAACAACCTGGTTTCAATTTATAAAGGGAAGCCTTTATACTGGTTCTCCAAACTGCCTTTTAATGGTTTTTCATTCATTTTAAAATTTGTATTTTTAATTTGACATATTTTTCTATGTAAATGTTCACACTGAAATCGCTGTTGGTATTATTTTTTGTCATGACACAATCCAACAAAAGCCGGCCTCACAAAATAACTGGACTGCCTAGCTGTTGGTTCTGTTTTTGCAGGGATAGTAAACAGGGCTGAGGGCTCTTTCTCAGCCTCTCTAGTAACATTAGCTCTATGTACTAAAACCATATATCGAGACTATAACAATATATGGAAGTGCCTCTGTATTCCCTTCATGCAATTAGTAATAAACTTGACTTCAGGTTCTCTTCCCACATATAAGCTAAAGCTACATGGGCATGGTAGCGTTGGTGCATGTGGAAACCATTGGCCTAGGACAGATCTTTATAGAGGACTGCAAACTCTTTTTTTTCTTTTTTTTTTGTAAAAACAGAGAGAGAGATCTTATACATATATATTTATGATATATGCTCCTTTGTAACTTTTACTACGAGCTTTTTGGCAGTCTAGTTATTTTCTGAACACTCACCCCCCCCTCACTACCCCCCTCCCCCACCCCGCCCCACAACCTGTTTCAGTAACATCACCATATTGTTACCAATACGAATTAAACGACACACGCCATTGCCATCTGCTGCGCAGCATTATAATACCTAGATGAACATGTCAAAAATCGACAGTAGGTTTGAAGAAAAAAAAAGTGTTTGTTTTTTGATGGAAAGTATTATTATTGAAAAATATGTGTCGATTGAGCCACGTGCAATGCATTGGGTAGATCATTGTGTTTGTCTGTTAGAGATTTTTAAGAAAGCTAAGAGAAAAGAGAAAAAAAAATGTATTTGTTTCAAGTCCATATGCTCCGGGACTCTAAACTAGAGGGCCACGAGAAATCCTAGTCTTTGTAAGTTGGGGGTATTTGTTTTTATTTCCTTTGTCTCTTTTTTAATGTTATATGTGTAATCATTTGTTTATAAAAATGTGGGAGGGCTGAAGGAAAAAAAAATGTACACAACTTCAGAAAAAAAAAATCTCTATCATCAGATGAAAAACTGGTGCTTTAACACTATAAAGTACATTCAGAACTATTATAAATGAGTGAACAAAAATAACAGACCATTTAGGAAACTGCATTATTCCTCTCTCTATTTGTATTCTTCTATTTGTATTAAGTGGGGGGAGAGGTTCCTATTCCTTAAGGTTGTGACACAAAAGGCATTTTGGTTCAACCCTTAGAAGAAATAAAGCAAACCTATTCTGTCGAGCCCAAGAAACTCTTTAAATAACCTACCCGCGCACTGCCTGAAACTCACCAGCAAAAAAACAAACAAACAAAAAACCCTCCCAGTTAATTCATTTTATCACATACATTGGCATTGACACATGACAAGTCTCTCCCAGTACTGCGGGAGATACTTCACATCCCAAAATCAGTTTTTTCCCATTATCATCCGAGTATGTCTCTAAATCGTTGGATGGAGCTCAGCAGGCTGTGTTGAGACACCTGACGTTGAAGTGGACCGAGACCTTCTGTACAGTTAGCAGAAAAGGGGTAAAAGAAGCTTTTAATCTGGCATACATATGAGGTCTGAGCCATTTGTGAAACAGGCAGCAAGGTGAGCCTCTCCCCTGTTCCACCCCCTCCTCTGTAAATGACTCTTATAGTGCTTGTGCTGTAGTGTATAGTTTCCCAGCAGTTAAAGGTTGTCCCTTGAAAGTGCCTTTTGTTCACAGACTCCATTTTGTAATCAAGATGGCCCTTTTTTTCTTTTCATTTGTTTTTTTCCTTGAATCAGCTTGAGGTAGCAGGTTGCCCCTGAGTGCTGTAAGGAGGCAAAAGGTCATCACCCATTCAGCGATCAGGGGCACCTCTTTCCTCCGGCTTCGAAAATGAATTCCCTCCATTGTTCCTTCCCTTCTATCCTCTCTTCCTTTTCAAAGCTATATATATATATATACATATATATAGTACAAAAGGAAACTGGTGTGAATTAGTTCTTTACTTTTTATTGATAAATGAGAAAAAAAATTGAAAAGGCAAAAAAACTTGTTCTCGTTCAGCTCTTGCTTTTTTCTTCCCCTCTGTCTCCACTGTCTGTTTTCTCTTAGACACTGGAGTAGTCTGTAACTGTGTGTCTGTCACTCTCGTCTCTCTCTCTCTTTCTCTATCTCTCTCTCTCTCTCCTGCCCTCTCCGCTGTTGGGAGGATGAAAAAAAAATATTGCCGAAAAACTTTTGTCTGAGCAGAATGCAGTTAGCTCACATGTTATTCTTGTCTGTATGCTTCACATTGTATTACCATACCCATCTTCTTCAGCTTCTCCATTCAGCAGCTAATGTAAGTGAACAAATTACGCTGACGGGCTTTTGGGGGTGTCCTTGGGTGGGTGAGGAAGGGACGACAGTGGTTCGGGGTTTGGGTTCAAGAGGTTTAAGGGGAAGATTAATGGGGTTGAGAGGGATAGATGAACTGCTTTGGGAAGTTGGAAAGGGGCTGCATGGGCTAGGATAAGAGTTTGCTCCTTTTGTTTAAGGTATTTATTTTTTGGCTTTGTTTTATTCCCTCTTTTTTGTTTCCTTTTTTAATTTGGAGTTCTTTTCATATTTGCTATCAGGGTATGCTGTCGTTTAGGCTCTCTTTGAGTATGCCTTGGACTGTAAAATGAAAGCTACAAGCACCTTATAACCGGACTTGTCGTGCATGAGGCTGAAAGAGGGGCGATGCTTTACCAGCATAAATGCCACATCCATTTTAACCAATCTTATAAAGTGAATCTTTTTTTTTTCTTTATTGCTATTTTTTACAGTGGGTTTCACACATGAAAACCCTCAGCAGTATTAGCCATTCACCACACATCAACCAGATAGAAAAAGGCCAGCATGAACCTGATCTCTCAGATTTTCGAGGACCCAGGGAGTCCCTCCATTTTTCTCCTCCGACCACCTCATGCAGGATTAATCCGTGTTTTTGTTCTGTTGTTTATTTTAGTTCTTTTTCTTCTTAAGTGTGTATGGTTTAATGGTGAATTAGGCAGCACCCTAGGCCCCCTCACTCCCAAGTCTTCTATGCCTCTGTCTATGCCCTCAGTGCAGCACCACTTCTTTGTGAGAACACCCCCAGAGCTCTAGGTGAAATGCATGTGTTAATTACAGTTTCTTTTCCATAAGAAGAAAAACACAGTTTGAGAAGAGCAGCACCTGATTGAATAAAAAGGATGTTCTTGACTGTACCATCTTGCTGTGCCATGTCATTCTTTCAGTATGTAGGATAATGCATAAAAGAAATGCCTCAGGAACAGCTGTTAATATACTTCAGTCCTTAGTATTTCTAAACTGGATTTGCATACATTAAAAAATAACTTGTCTCTTTGTAGAGTGTTTGGAATTTGAAAACATTCAGGCTACATGCCCCACCACTTTGTTTCAGATTCAAATGTAGAATGTCAGTAGTGCTGCTGAATTTGGTTATTTAATCACTTTTAATGTCGTGTTATAAAATTAGTTGGTCAAAATAATTGCAAACTAAATACTTTATAACAAAGTTAGAAATGTATTTATGTCATTTTTATCTCCAGTTTCTAGTATGTTGTCAGTGCTGTTCCTTTCTCTTAAAACACCATCAAGCTGATTTCTTGAAACTTTGGTATAGAGGTGCAAAATGCGCAAAGAAAGAATATTGGTATTGCTGATATGGATCATCTTTAAAGCTTTAACTGCACTGGTCCCCATCTAAAATGAGATGGAAAACTTATTAAACGTTATACTTGTTAAAAACCAGATTGATAGCATTGTGACCTGAGCATTCGCATTTCACTCAATGTGATTCGCAGTGGTATAGCCTCACAGAGCTGCTAGCAGGGCCTGCAGGCTCTTTGTTACATTCATTAAAGCAGTGGTCCCCAACCGTTTTTGTGCCACGGACTGGTTTAATGTCAGACAAGATTTTCACGGACCGGCCTTTACGACCAAGAAAAAAAACGGTGGTATTTTGCAAATATGATGGTAAACACAAATTCACTGTGTAATTTTGTAACTTTATTAGCAGCGCCAACAACATTGAGAGTAACGTCGTCCTCTCTGCCCTTTAATGCTCTCTGGTTGCTATGGTAATGCATAAATATTTCTTTGAAAATAAGACACACAACTACAACACAGGAAAAGACCCAGGGAAACCGAGTTAACGATGAAAACTCTGAAAACCATACATTTCACACCCGAGCTTCAACTCTCCTGGCCCAGTACCAAACGACTCACGGACCGGTACCGGTCCATGGCCCGGGTGTTGGGGACCACTGCATTATGGAACTCACCAAACACTGTCAAGCCTTCCTTCAAAAACAGTAATGCAAGTGTTCAAAACAAGACAAAGTTTAATAAAAAAAAAAAAAAAATTGGGCAAGTGACAAAAAAAGGACAAAATTTGATTCCATGGTGTTTAATTTTTTTTTTTTTATTATTATTTTACATTTACAGGTTTCAAGCACTGCAGCTGCAAGTTTGACTTAAGTGTTCTGAACTCATACTCCAGGAAAGGATTCATGTCCAACCAGCAGTAAACACATTAGCACATGAACATTACATTAAACACACTGATACAAACAGATAAAAAGAAATGACAATAATTTATTTGGAAGACCAAAATTAGTTTTAAAATACTATTTTTGAGCAAAACGTTGTTGGTTAATTCTCTGCACGGTAATGACTTTTTACAAATGAGTGTTCACACTAAGTATGTGCAGTATGTTCCTGTGTTTCAGGGTAAGTCATGACAAATTAAAGTAAACCAGAAATAAAACATCACTGAGGTATATTCAACAACCACATTAAAAATTTCTGACAAAGTGCATGTGCTGGTGAGCTTTTTTCCTTTTCCCCACATGGCAATAGTGCACTTCTTACCGGTTACAGTGCCAAAGAGCATGAGGCATCAGATGACTGCTTGATCACTTCAAAGATTTAAGATTTAAGATCATAAATAAATTAAAATGACTTTAGAATTATGAATCATAAACTCCTATGATTTGGCATCGATTTGATCAAGTTTCAAAATATTTTCCTTACTTCAACCAATAATATAATCCTGCCTGTGAAATGTAAACTGGGGAAAAAGTTAGACATTTTCTTTCCTCATATTCAATAAATAAAAAATAATGGAAAAAATACTTATGGCCGCTAATGCTACCCTCAGCCTCCTAGTAGATGCACCTATAGTATAAATTTGAAAATAATTACTTTCTTCTTTGGTTATTGTATTCACGAGATTTTCAGAAAACTTGACTTCTGATCTTGAGGTCAAGATCACCGAGGTACTTTAATGATTTTAATGTACTTTGGCTTGTTCAGGAGTGGCTAAGGTAGGTAAGTGGATTGTCTCTAATAGTTAGTAGTTCAACTATGTGCAAATTCCATAAGCAAGGCATGAACTTCATGACGTACACGTTTTTATGACTGAATGAGAAACATATAGCAAAGCGCTTCGTAGAGCCTAGCTAAAATTAAAAAGACAAAGTAGAAGTTCACTGCAATATAATGACATTCAAATGATCCCAACTGCTTGAAATTTCAAGTATCAGCAAGTAACTAAAGCTCCTCAGGGCATGCGCTCCTCTCCATTCTCACCTGCCTGAGCGTCAGCTTCATCGGGCACCCTGGATCCAAAACTCTGAAGAAGATGGAATCCAATTAGTCTTTTTAATAATGAAAAGCAGTTTTTAAGTTTCTGCTCAGAGACAACTGACCTGTTGGGCTAACGTCTGCGGTACAGGGTCTGTTTCCTGCACTGGGAGGTGTTTCTTTTCTTCATCACCATCTGACAGCTCAGGCCCTGCACCGTCTTGCGATGGTGGAAACTGTAATCCATTTTGCATGGGTGGAGATGATCCATTCTGGATGTTGAGAGATTAAATCATGAAACGTTTTGAAGGGTCTCATGTCAGTATAACCACAGACTGTGGGGGAGACATTTACCTCTGAGAAATTTGCCTGCGATGATCCACTTGTCTCCTGAACTGGAGGATATTCAGGAGGTATTGGTATTGCAGCATGCCGAGGGCACGGTGAAGGTGGAGGCTTTCCAGGAGACAAAGTGACAGGTGGAGAAGGTGGAGGGGGTGGAGGGGGTTGCTGAACCGAGGCCTAAATGAATGAAGTGCCATTAGAGACAGTCTGATGTGCAGGCAGGCAATTCTGTAACATGAGTCGAGTTACCACAACAGCACCAGTGGGTCTCTGTAGCTGCCACTACTGACAATGATTTCAGGTCTCAATATATTTCTGGTAGTTTAGGAATTTCTTATGACAGGAACGATGTATAATGGGCAATTAGGCTTCTTTAAATATTGTTTATTTCATTCCCAACACTTACAGAACTGAAATGCATTCAATCACCAAGAACAACTGCACAACTTAGCAATGGATATTGTTTGGGTTAGTCATATTCTGAAAAAGAGACCTTAGTGTGGCATATTAAATAATTATGGTAATCTAAATTTGAGCTTAGGTAGGTAAAAATATATGTATGGATGCAATAAGAAAAAATAAAAAACAAAAGCAAAGTATTTGACTTTGAGTCCATCATAGTGGTTGTTTCACAAGTAAGAGAACAAGGAAATAAAATCCACACTTGTTCTCCTGATTTTTGACTCTTTTTATATCAAACAGCACTTAAAAATGGGCACTTTGACACATATGGGACAAAAGGACAAAACAATGCAAAACAACAACAAAAACAGGCTAGCAAATAGCAGCTTATCATCAATTTGCCTGGCATTTATAGAAGAACAAGAGTTGGGCAAAACAAGAGGTTGTACTAAATGAAAGACAAAGTCACATGACAAAAGTCATATGAAACATCAGAAAAAATGAACATATAACGCAATAAAGTGGCTCTATAGAGTAAAATCGATCAATTAATTCAACAAAGCAACATGAAACTGAATGAAAATGGCTCAAGTGACATTAAAGTACGACCATAACAGAGGGAAAGAGCAGTACGAGCATATAAAGTGGCTTCGTGTATGTGCACACGGGGTGTGAACACTTTTCTCTCGGGGTTCAGCCCACTCTCTGCCACGGCTGAGAGAAAACTGCGGTCAAGTGAGCCCTCACTTACGAAGTCACAGTCAAGCTAGCCGCACCGCCAGCCGCACCGAAAATGTGGTTGCACTACTCTTACGCATATTACGGTATGGGTGAAGCCCGGTTTAGAAACGCAGTCTTTTGTGTCCTGGCACTATTTTACTTCACAATCCACTCCCAGTTTTATTGTATCTCCACTTTCCCCCCTGTGATCCACAGCCCAAATTACTGTATGCTTCAGAGAAAATTAACAATAAAATTTACACAATTTACTCTACTGTACTTTTAATGTCCTCATCTTTGACCTCAGATTACAGGAAAACTGTAAGAGGTGACGCAGATATTTCACTGGATTCTGAATCTTGGCCATCTCCACTCTTCACCCTGTCATCCACAGCAAAAATTACTGTACGGTTTTCCAGAAAATTGATCATAAACTTCACGCAATTTACTCTACTGTAATTTTAATATCCTCATCTTTGACCTCAGATTACAGGAAAACTGTAAGAGGTGACGCAGATATTTCACTGGATTCTGAATCTTGGCCATCTCCACTCTTCACCCTGTCATCCACAGCAAAAATTACTGTACGGTTTTCCAGAAAATTGATCGTAAACTTCACGCAATTTACTCTACTGTAATTTTAATATCCTCATCTTTGACCTCAGATTACAGGAAAACTGTAAGAGGTGACGCAGATATTTCACTGGATTCTGAATCTTGGCCATCTCCACTCTTCACCCTGTCATCCACAGCAAAAATTACTGTACGGTTTTCCAGAAAATTGATCGTAAACTTCACGCAATTTACTCTACTGTAATTTTAATATCCTCATCTTTGACCTCAGATTACAGGAAAACTGTAAGAGGTGACGCAGATATTTCCCTGGATTCTGAATCTTGGCCATCTCCACTCTTCACCCTGTCATCCACAGCAAAAATTACTGTACGGTTTTCCAGAAAATTGATAGTAAACTTTGCACAATTTACTGTACTCTATATATTCTCATCTTTGACCTCAGATTACAGGAAAACTGTAAGAGGTGACGCAGATATTTCACTGGATTCTGACTCTGGGTGACCCCCACTCTGCACCCTGTGATCCACAGCAAAAATTACTGTATGGTTTTTGAGAAAATTGATAGTAAACTTAACACAATTTACTGTACTGTACTCTAAATATCCTCAACTTTGACCTCAGATTACAGGAAAACTGTAAGAGGTGACGCAGATATCTCACTGGATTCTGACTCTGGGTGACCCCCACTCTTCACCCTGTCATCCACAGCAAAAATTACTGTACGGTTTTCCAGAAAATTGATAGTAAACTTTGCACAATTTACTGTACTCTATATATTCTCATCTTTGACCTCAGATTACAGGAAAACTGTAAGAGGTGACGCAGATATCTCACTGGATTCTGACTCTGGGTGACCCCCACTCTGCACCCTGTCATCCACAGCCAAAATTACTGTACGGTTTTCCAGAAAATTGATAGTAAACTTAACACAATTTACTGTACTGTACTCTAAATATCCTCAACTTTGACCTCAGATTACAGGAAAACTGTAAGAGGTGACGCAGATATCTCACTGGATTCTGACTCTGGGTGACCCCCACTCTGCACCCTGTCATCCACAGCCAAAATTACTGTACGGTTTTCCAGAAAATTGATAGTAAACTTTGCACAATTTACTGTACTGTACTCTATATATTCTCATCTTTGACCTCAGATTACAGGAAAACTGTAAGAGGTGACGCAGATATCTCACTGGATTCTGACTCTGGGTGACCCCCACTCTTCACCCTGTGATCCACAGCCAAAATTACTGTACGGTCTTCCAGAAAATTGATAGTAAACTTAACACAATTTACTGTACTGTACTCTAAATATCCTCAACTTTGACCTCAGATTACAGGAAAACTGTAAGAGGTGACGCAGATATTTCACTGGATTATGACTCTGGGTGACCCCCACTCTTCAACATGTCATCCACAGCAAAAATTACTGTCCGTTTTTTGAGAAAATTGATCGTAAACTTCACACAATTTACTCTACTGTAATTTTAATATCCTCATCTTTGAGCTCAGATTACAGGAAAACTATAAGAGGTGACGCAGATATCTCACTGGATTCTGACTCTGGGTGACCCCCACTCTGCACCCTGTCATCCACAGCAAAAATTACTGTACGGTTTTTGAGAAAATTGATAGTAAAATCTTCCCATTTTGCTTTACTGTACTCTACATATTGACATCTTTGACCTCAGATTACAGGAAAACTGTGAGAGGATATTTTCATTGGATTCTGAATCTAGGCCATCTCCACTGGCCTAGAGACCTGTGATACTTCTTGCAGGCCTTTCAGACTGATCTGGTAAGAGCATTTGGTAATCGGGCCTACAACAGGCCTGTCATGTTCATGTGTGATGGATCCCTGGTACTCCTCCGATCCATTTCCATGACATTCTGCAGAACAAGTCTAGAGGATCTGCTGCATAAGTACTATGTCTTACTGAGTGGCCAGCAATTCAACATTCCCATTCTTCATCAATGTTTGAGCCATGTCATGAAAAATGCCAAGGACCTTTGTAAAAAAACATTTATATCAATAATTAAGAAAGAATACAAGATTTGTAATGTAAAGGTCCTACTAACAGTGATTTCATTCATTCATTTCCCCAGCATTCCAGAGAACTACAGGCTTGGAATGCATGTGTTTGGGCTCCTTGCATGCTGTGATAACTTAAAAGACATGGATGATGTTGTCCATAGTGCAGCAATAGTGTTTTGCAGTCCTTGTAGTGGAAGGAACGTAACAAAACACTACAACAACTTGAAAATCCTTATGCAAAAACGGGGGACCCTGGATTTGGATGAAAAGACTGTGATTGCTGAAGATTACAAGGTTAGCTAAGATTTATTTTTTAAGTAACCATATTAATAACTTTTTTACTTGTGTCTGTTGCAAATGAATTAATGAATTCACATTATTTTAAAAATAGATATTTTAAACAACAATAACATTTTACATAATTAATTTTTCTTTGGTTTGATAACTTGCTGAATCAAACCAAAGAATCTGTTTTACAGACTGATGTTCAGAATGCCTCCTTGAAGACCCATTTCCAGGCAATTGTTGACAATGCAACACTGGACTGTGAGGGCGAAAGAAACATCTTTCATGCACCCAAATTTATTGCCGGTCTGGTAAATCACCTTCTACCACATGCATCTTTGTGGTCATCAATGATGCTCGGTACGTTTTTTTATTTGTTGTATTACTATCTTAAATTGTCAGTTATTCATTAATGTAAATGTGCTAAATGTTGAATTATCTATTTTAATTATGTTTTTGAATTGCTTGTATTCTCCTTAGGGGATCTTGGACGTCATGGTACTGGTCCTGCTTACCAGCAGCTCAGTAAACTCTATGGTGACATTCAGCAATCCAAGAACCAGGTATCATAGCGAGAAGAATAAGTGAAAAAGAAACATAAATTGTACATAAATGTACAATACATAGATACTGACTTAATCAATGTACTACTGCATTTAAGAATTTTACACAAGACAACAGAACCCAAGGAATCATGGAGAAAAGCCAGTGGGATTTGAAAAAAATCCGTATCCAGAGAAGGAGACTGACAAGGCTTGATGACTTTGTGGAAATTTATCAAAAAATGCACGATGCCCTCCTGCTATGAATAACACAGTACTGGTATGAATAACTTCCTAATAATGAAAATTGTGTTTTATACAACAAGAACAAGAAACTAAGAAAAAGTGAAAACATTTGGCTATGACTATAGAATTAAGAGATGATCTTAAAAGTCTTTTTGCGTGGAAATGGAGAAATGGAAAGACAAACGCAATAAATGAAAAGGTGTGTACGTGTCACCGTTAGTGACAGAACTGCCACTGAAGAAAAAGAAAACTGAGGTAAGTCATCATGTTCCCATTATTTTCAATAATTAAACCTTGTGATGTCCTCCTGATTGCCATACTCCTTTTGTCCTCTGGGGTAAACTATAAAAAAATTATCATCCGTCTCCATGTTTCAATGTTTTATCAAACTGTATTCCAACTGATTACTTGAAATCTTTATGTGTTTTGACATTGTATTACACCTAGCCATGGGCCTTAGTGAACCCCCACTTTAATGCCAAAAAATGCATGTCCATAGGTGACATAAGTGGAGGAGGAAGCTCAGGTTCTTTGCTTTTTGCTGGTCACACCATGTACAGCTTTGTTTTCAGCAGTTGTAGGCCAAGGGCATATGAATTAAACAAGCTTTCAAGGCTGATTATTGTCTTTTGGAGACCTACTGTATTAAGCACAGCTCGCGTGCCCTGACTGCAGGCAAGCAAGTTTGCAATCATACACTAGCATGTTCTCTGTACAACTGGACCGGGCATCACATACTGCCCATGTTTTTATCTCATAGTTCCTCTGTTTACTTGGGACGTAATGTTGGACAGAGTCCTTTAAGGGGACTAGGCACTCATACACAGTCATATCAGTTCCTGTGTGGTACACCAACAGCAGGACAGATGCTCACTCGTTACATACATCTCAAATCAGAACAAGTTTGTCTCATTCATGACCATTTTCTTTTGTATATTATATTCTATTATATAAAGTCATTCAAAAATGTTATCTGTTAACAGATAAAAGGGAAGACCACTGTTCAAACCTTTAAACAGGAACAGCACAAACAATATGATGCTCGTCAAAACCAGGTATTTTTAGAAATGTTTTTAATGTCTACATTTATGTTTTTTGTGTTATTGTCATAAATGACACTGAAAATTGACAAGTGTCTATCTTTGTAGGATGAGAGCCAGGAACAAATAGCCGTTTGCCCAAAAATAGCAACATACATGGCTAATAAGGCATCGGTCACAGTATGGAAAAGTGATTTATGTGCCTTCAAAGTGGATGCAATTGTTAATGCAGCTAATGAAAGTCTCTCTCACATGGGTGGACTTGCAAAGGCACTGTCTGCTACTGGAGGACATACTATCCAAGCAGAGAGTGATCTCTTCATTGCCAAAAATGGCAAATTAAAGGCTGGACAAGTTGCAGCTACCACAGCAGGCAAACTACCTTGCATGAAGCTGATTCATTTGGTAGGCCCGTGTCTGCAGAATAACCCCATAGTGCACATGATATCCCATGCAAAGTAAATTTTAACTAAAAGTATTTTGTCTGTGAAGGTTCTCAGTCATCCAGGTCATCGTAGTCAAAGGAGCTTGCAAAGAAAAGCGTCTGGACTTCTTTAAGTTGCTTGAAGACGTTTCACCTCTCATCTGAGAAGCTTCTTGAGTTATAAGGTCAAATGGTGGGGAGTCCCAGATTTAAACATAGTGGGAGTTTCCCCCCACAGAGGGACAAAAGGACCCCCTGATGATCCTCTAATCGCCTGAGCCAAGGTGTGAAACTGGGTGTGGGTCCCAATCAGAAAACTGAAACCCTGGCTGATTGGGACCCACACGTACATACTTTTAATGCTTACTTATTTTAATGTAAGGTCTTCAAGGGGGCATTCTGAACATCAGTCTGTAAAACAGATATATATCTGTATTCAGCAAGTTATCAAACCAAAGAAAAATTAATTATGTAAAATGTTATTGTTGTTTAAAATATCTATTTTTAAAATAATGTGAAATCATTAATTCATTTGCAACAGACACAAGTAAAAAAGTTATTAATATGGTTACTTAAAAAATAAATCTTAGCTAACCTTGTAATCTTCAGCAATCACAGTCTTTTCATCCAAATCCAGGGTCCCCCGTTTTTGCATAAGGATTTTCAAGTTGTTGTAGTGTTTTGTTACGTTCCTTCCACTACAAGGACTGCAAAACACTATTGCTGCACTATGGACAACATCATCCATGTCTTTTAAGTTATCACAGCATGCAAGGAGCCCAAACACATGCATTCCAAGCCTGTAGTTCTCTGGAATGCTGGGGAAATGAATGAATGAAATCACTGTTAGTAGGACCTTTACATTACAAATCTTGTATTCTTTTTTAATTATTGATATAAATGTTTTTTTTACAAAGGTCCTTGGCATTTTTCATGACATGGCTCAAACATTGATGAAGAATGGGAATGTTGAATTGCTGGCCACTCAGTAAGACATAGTACTTATGCAGCAGATCCTCTAGACTTGTTCTGCAGAATGTCATGGAAATGGATCGGAGGAGTACCAGGGATCCATCACACATGAACATGACAGGCCTGTTGTAGGCCCGATTACCAAATGCTCTTACCAGATCAGTCTGAAAGGCCTGCAAGAAGTATCACAGGTCTCTAGGCCAGTGGAGATGGCCTAGATTCAGAATCCAATGAAAATATCCTCTCACAGTTTTCCTGTAATCTGAGGTCAAAGATGTCAATATGTAGAGTACAGTAAAGCAAAATGGGAAGATTTTACTATCAATTTTCTCAAAAACCGTACAGTAATTTTTGCTGTGGATGACAGGGTGCAGAGTGGGAATCTGCACCCTGTCACCCAGAGTCAGAATCCAGTGAGATATCTGCGTCACCTCTTATAGTTTTCCTGTAATCTGAGCTCAAAGATGAGGATATTAAAATTACAGTAGAGTAAATTGTGTGAAGTTTACGATCAATTTTCTCAAAAAACGGACAGTAATTTTTGCTGTGGATGACATGTTGAAGAGTGGGGGTCACCCAGAGTCATAATCCAGTGAAATATCTGCGTCACCTCTTACAGTTTTCCTGTAATCTGAGGTCAAAGATGAGAATATATAGAGTACAGTAAATTGTGCAAAGTTTACTATCAATTTTCTGGAAAACCGTACAGTAATTTTTGCTGTGGATGACAGGGTGAAGAGTGGAGATGGCCAAGATTCAGAATCCAGTGAAATATCTGCGTCACCTCTTACAGTTTTCCTGTAATCTGAGGTCAAAGATGAGGATATTAAAATTACAGTAGAGTAAATTGCGTGAAGTTTACGATCAATTTTCTGGAAAACCGTACAGTAATTTTTGCTGTGGATCACAGGGTGAAGAGTGGAGATGGCCTAGATTCAGAATCCAGTGAAATATCTGCGTCACCTCTTACAGTTTTCCTGTAATCTTAGGTCAAAGATGTCAATATGTAGAGTACAGTACAGTAAATTGTGCAAAGTTTACTATCAATTTTCTGGAAAACCGTACAGTAATTTTGGCTGTGGATGACAGGGTGAAGAGTGGGGGTCACCCAGAGTCAGAATCCAGTGAAATATCAGCGTCACCTCTTACAGTTTTCCTGTAATCTGAGGTCAAAGATGATGACATTAAAAGTACAGTAGAGTAAATTGTGTAAATTTTATTGTTAATTTTCTCTGAATCATACAGTAATTTGGGCTGTGGATCACAGGGGGAAAAGTGGAGATGAACCAAAACTGGGAGTGGATTGTGAAGCAAAATAGTGTCAGGACACAAAAGACTGCGTTTCTAAGCCAGTCGGCACCGATACCGTAATATGCGTAAAAGTAGTGCAACAACATTTTTGGTGCGGCTGGCGGTGCGGCTAGCTTGACTATGACTTCGTAAGTGAGGGCTCACTTGACCGCAGTTGAGAGAAACCAACTCCCCGTGTGTAGCTATGTTTTAGGTCCACACACAGTATGCGCTGTGGAGTGTATATGGTGGCCGTACCGTAACGGAGGCACATTAGACCCAGGCTGTTGTCCCATCATCCCCAGGTTATTGGGGATGGTGGGACAACTCGGCTGTTTAGCAGATTGCCCGGCCATAATGTGGGCCGGTCCTGCTCGCGTACAACACCTAAATAAAATAATAAATACATACTCAAATAAAAATATAGACCTCAATAAAAGTTCAGCTTGTTAATTGGTGAAAGAAAGATGTGTCGCTCGCTTACCATTGGCCAGCTCTTTATCACAAGAAGGTTAAAAAATGAGACGAAACTTTCTCTCTTCGCGTTCACTTGACAGGAACCAATATATGCCCTTCAGAATAAAAGCGTTATATTTATTTATTTTTTCACCCAATGCAGTTATGTCAGAAGCTGAATATTTTATTCATTGTTAAGGACGTTATGTGGTTACAGTCTAAGGAGCTTGGAAAGAAAAGCGTCTGGACTTCTTTAAGTGGCTTGAAGACATTTCACCTCTGATCCGAGAAGCTTCTTCAGTTCTAGGGTCAAATGGTGGAGAGTCCCAGATTTAAGAGGGACAATGGACCCCCTAATGATCCTCTACCTAATCACATGAGCTAAGGTGTGAAAATGGGTGTAGGTCACAATCAGCCAAGGTTTCGGGTGAGCTCATTGTGAAACCTAGCCCCACCCTATCATGTGATTTCCTGAGGTCAGATGGCCCAGGATGTGAGTGTGTTAAGGCGTGTGGGAAGGGATCGCAAAACTGGATTGTAGATGGCAGACAGTTGGTGTCGTAAAGCACAGCCTCTGTTCAAAGATGGTCACTCACAGTGGACATAAATGGATTCTTTCAAACCCTCTGTCTTCTCTGTCCAAAATATGTACATTGCTATCCTTGAAAGAGTGACCTTTGTCCTTTAGATGCATATGGAGTTTTTCTGATACACCGGCTACATAGGGGATGGCAATGTTGTTCATGATTTATATTTTACTCTAAATTGTAAAACTATTTTATTTGTTATTCTCTCTGTAGAGCATGTACAAAAGGGTGTAACTATTGCACTGTGTTCTGTGCATCAGATCTTCAGCTCTGCCACTTCCAGCTCAGCTTCCTGTCTTTTTGTTAGTGCTACCATCTCTAAGCTATGCATCACTGCAGGTCTCACTACCATCTTGTAAACCTTCCCTTTCATTTCACTTTGCTGCTATCCTTCTGCTACAAATCACCCTGACAATCATCTTCACCTGCCCCACTCTGCCCATGCAATCTTCTTCACCTCTCCTGTGCACTGTACACTGCTTTGGACGATCCCCCAGGTATCTCAACTACCTTCACTACCTCTGCTCCTTGCATGTTCACTTTTCCACCTGTTTTCCTCTTATTAGCACAAATGTATTCTTTCTGGCTTTTGCTGTTGTTCATTCCTCTTCTCTTCAATGTACATATCCACTTCTCCGGGCTCTCTTTCACTCGCTCCATACTGTCACTACAGATCATGTCGTGTGCAAACATCATAGTACACAGAGACTCCTGCCTGACCTCATCTGTCAGCATGTCCATCACCACTATAACCAAGAAAGGGTTTAGATCATTGATGCAATCCCACCCTAACCTTAAGCTTTGACATCACTCCTACTGCACACCTTACCACTGTCCTCATCCGTGTCCTGCACCACCCTCACATACTTTTCTGCCACTCTTGACTTCCTTATACAGTACCACAGCTCCGATCTTGGTATACTAACATATGCTTTCTGTAGATCCACAAAGACAGTGCAACTCTTGTCTATAATTCTCCATCAACACTTACAGCAAAGCTCGCATCTCGACTTTTAATTTGAAGCTTTTACCGGAAGTTTGATGTTTAGAAAACTTCCTGGTGATATAGTTCCGGCTCGTATTTCTTGTAAACATAGCGTACGGTCGGACACACAGAATTGTTGTCGCTGATACAGTTAAATTTTGTGTTATTATTAAAGCCACGGTATCGCTCAGTGTTGGGCGTTTATCGCGTCCGAACGAGCTGCAGCGCTTCTCCGTAAATAAGGCTCCCCGCCGAATGACAGCTGTCAGCTAAAAGCTAGCCAAGCTAACGTTTAGAGAGAGCGCCGAGTCTGTCAGCATTAGAAAGAAGTGACAGTCTCATGGTGGTCTCATTTCAATGGGGAACTGTCTATTTTCACAAGGTGCGGATGACCTGTCGCTGCTGAACGACTCCGAGGGAGGCAGTCTGCCCGGAGAGCCCCCGCCGCCATACCAAGAGCAGCCCGGGTCTCAGGTGAAATACAGCCCGGGGAGTCCAGAGCATGACCATTTAATTCCCCTACCCTTAAATTTAATTAGTGGTGTAGGCTGTTATTGCTGTTATCTTAAATTTGGAAACTGAAGTTTGGGCAGCGCAGCTTTCAGGATCAGATTGCACCATGCAGGATTTAAGCTTGAATCAAGTAAATACCACTGTCAAATTACTTCTACAAGCTTTTAGATACACAGTCATAATTTGTGTTCGGGTCTTATATTTTTTTGAAAAAGGGATAAAACATTGTGCAGTGTATACGCATAATTTGTAATGTGACAATCTTTATTTCGATCCTAAAACATTGGTTCTTTTATCTAGTTCATGTCATCAGCTTATTATCAAGAAAACCAGGAACGTCTTGCTGAGAGGTGACGGTACAAACCTTTGCACCACTTTGTCACGGATATACAAGTCAGGCTGAAACTTGCCGAATTGTATTTAGGGCTTTTTAACATTTAACTTTATAAACAAGTAAACATTTAAAAAAAAATACCGATTTTTTGTGTTTGGCTCAACACAACCTGTCTCCTAATAGTGGACCTGAAAATCTAGAAATTATGCAAACACATTATAATGCTTGGAAATGTGCACTCACTGGACACTTTATTAGGTACACCTTATTCGTACTGGGTTGGACCTACTTTTGCTTTCAGAACTGCCTTAAGTCTTTGTGGCATCCAGGTGCTGGAAACATTCCTCAGATATGTTGGTTCATATTGACATGATAGCATCACACAGTTGTTGCAGATTTATTGGCTGCCCATCCATGATGGGACTTGCCTGTTCCACCACACGTGGTGCTCTATTGGATTGAGATCTGATGACTGTGGAGGCCATGTGAGTACAGAGAACTTTTGATCAAGAAAGCAGTTTGAGATGAATTGAACTTTGAGACAAATTACACTGAGGTCATTAAAGGATGGACCTGGTCAGTAACGATACTCAGATAGGCTGTGGTGTTTAAATTATGCCAAGGGCTCTGACATAGACAAGATATTGTGACCCAGAGAATTGTGGCTCAATGGATATGTTCTCTTTTTCAGACCAATCTCTGTAAGCCCTAGAGATGATTGTATGGGGAAATTTCAGTAGATCAGCAGTTTCTGAAGTGCTCAGACCTGCCTGTGACCAACAAATATGCCACATTCAAAGTAATGTGAAAGGCTGATTGAATATTTGCATTAATGAGCAGTTTAACAGGTGTACCTCATAAAGTGACTGGTGAGCGTATATGCACTTTTTGGCCCTCATAAGTGTAAAGATGGTCAGCTTGTAGTCCAGTAATCAGCGCTAGAGGGTTCATTTATTTAGATTGTACCTGTAGAGACAGAATTTGCTTTTGCTGAGTGTTTCAGTCTTGGAAATTTAAAGCATAAGGAACTCTGATATACAGGTGTATCATATTTTAATTTAAAATTTTAATTTAATTTAAATGAAGATGAAGATTTAGGTAATTTAGAAACATATGAAAACACAAGGAAATAAATAAAATATCTTTATCTGGTCCCAGGTTTTCTGATGCCACTGGAAATATAAAATCACCCTTTCAAAGATGACACGAATTGTCTTCTTGTCATTTATTTCAAGGAGCGCACTCAGGCTGTGCCAGTGTACCATCCCACCCCAGGCGAGAGCCGTCTGGCCAGTCAGCTGACTGAGGAGGAGCAAGTCCGCATCGCACAGCGCATAGGACTCATCCAGCATCTTCCCAAAGGCATCTTTGATCCAGGCTCTGACGCCTCTGAGAAGAAAGTTAAAGAGTGAGTTTTAAATGGTGGCACTCTCATTTGTTTCAGTTTACATATTGCTTGGATTTTTCCCCCCCCCATTTGATCCTTTAAGAGTTCTGTAATTTGTGAAATGCAGTTACTAATAGTTTATTCAGAAATCTTTGAATAGATCCACTGTCCAAAAACACAAAGCTTTCGCATCTTGATGCATGCTCAATCATCCAGGTAAGGAAATCCCAAAAAGTTGATTCTGTTCATCTGGACGTAGCGTTTTCAGTGGGAGAAACATTTCGTCACTCATCTAAAGCTACGTCCACACTAGCCCGGATAGATTTGAAAACGGCGTTTTCGTCTGAAAACGCTCCGCGTCCACACTAGCGTTTTCAGTCATTTTCATAGAGTTGTGTGTCCACATTGAAACGGCCGAAAACGCTTACATTCCAGTTCTGCGCATGCGTGAAGCGCAAGAAGATTCGACCTGCCTCGTGTCTCCCTGCCGCTTATTTACTTTCCGGCTCTTTGAAACGTTGCGGCAGAATGTTGAGGAAAAGCACTGAGTTTTTTAAATAGACTAACAATGAGGTGGAGTTGTTGCTGCGAGTAACACAAAAGTACAAAGTTGCAAAAGCGAGTGAGAGTTAAACAATTTGAAGAAAAGCTATCTAGAGCATGTACAGACTGATATTAATCTTTAATAGGGCTGTCAAAATTCAGAGCAAAGCAGCAATCACAGCAGTGTAAGATGGTGAAAAATATACCCTTAGGCCCCCTTCCTGATTCAGAGATGGTCTTTCCATTTTCACATAAATGGCCTCCTTGACTCCTCTCACAAACTAGCATTCCTCCCTGTCCGGGATGTGTACATCCTCATCATTGAAAGAGAGGCCACTGGCCTGTAAGTGTACATAGACTGCTGAGTCCTGGCCTGACAAGTTGGCTCTTCTGCGGGGACCAAGAATTGGGTCCCCCGGCACAAACAAAGTAATATAGTATAAGGTGTTAAGTGCCAGGAGCATTGCTGTGATTTATACATTGGGGCAACAAAACAACCTCTGGCTAAGGTGATGACAGAGCACAGAAGATGAGTTATCGTATGAGTTATGGATTGTATTTTGAGATGCTTTTTTTTGTAATATATCAAAGTCTGCGGGTATTAGTAAATCCTTTCACTCTTTTCCCCTCCAGATGTGTCATCTGCATGTTGGATTTTGAATATGGCGACCCCATTCGGTTTTTGCCCTGCCTTCACATCTACCACGTGGACTGCATCGACCCATGGCTGATGCGTTCCTTCATCTGCCCCTCCTGCATGGAGCCTGTAGATGCAGCCCTGCTGTCTACTTACGAAACCAACTGAGCGGCCCCTGGTGGCTGCTTCTGCCTAAAAGTAATGCACCTTTTTAGCCAAAACTGTCATAGCTTTTCCAACAGATAGATGAGGGGATGTGGCATGATGCACATGTTTTTTGGGTGCTTGTTAATACACACAAGTAAACAACTGTGTCCTACAGCACATTCTGTAGGCCTGAAATGCACCTAGTCAGACTTGGAAAGCATGCTTTGGCAGAAGGAAGATGTGCCAAATACAACAAATGAAGGAGCTGTACAAGTAGCAAAATATTACTGCACAGTAATTTCACTTTCATATGACTTACACTTATTTTTGCCTTTGTGTTATTTGCACCCTCTTTCAAGATGTGTGATGTGTAACATGTTCTCTAAATGGAGGAAATGCATAGTTGTTTTGATCAAGTGGGAATCATTGTCAGAATTTCCAGTGAACACATGAAGTGAAGTAACTGCACTCTCCAAGTAAACTTGTGATCTTGAATGTCACCTAAACACAATACTCTCTACTGAAAAGCATACATCACAAATCACACTTTCCTGAAGCTATGCCATGAGATAAAATGGCGTCAATTCAGCTTTTGAGCATATTTTGAAAATTACTCCAGTTTTATTTTAGATGCTTTGACTATATGTGAATGTTTCTGTTGCTTTCCCACAATATGAATCCTCAGCTTTTGCTTTGCCTTAAGTTTGTGCTCTCAACCCGTAGTTTGTCCTCTACAGTCAATAACAAAGACACAATATACCGTGCAATCACCCTTAAAGCACCTTGAGATAAGATGTCTGTCACCTGATACTGTGTAGCTTGTAGATTTCGATAATGGTGTTTTTTCTATGTGTGTATGTTTGCATTTTATGGGTTGTTGGATAGAGATCGTCATGTCGAGCTAACATTGTGAGTTAACCCCCTCAGTTGTAAAATGTAATGTAGTTTCCGCTCCTTTTCTTGTTTGAAGCTTTTGGATTGTGCGCCGGATGCCTTCTAAATGAGCAAGTGATGCATTTCCAAAGCTTCCACGTCTGGTAATGGAATGTGATTTTTATGCTTTTGGTGTTGGACATGTGCTGTCAGTTATCGTTGCATAATGCACAAAGATGTGAAGTGGAAAAAACAGAAGCTACAGCAGTAGAAAGGAATGTATCTTCAATGTAAAGCATGATTTCAGTTGTTACACATGGACAGTATGACTGTAAAAGGAAATTTGTGATTTACTGTGCACATACTGTGCCTTTTAAGGTTGAGGTAAGCCAATTTCCTGTGAAGTACAATCATTTATGACATTACTTTTGTTTTTCTTTAGTTGTCCTCTAGGAGGAGGCAGATACCAGCAATGTAGTGATTTGTGTCACGATGAAACAGGCCTAGGATGAAGCCAGAAATGTGATCTGGCTGCTGTTAACAATCAACAGTCATTCTGTCTTTTGATTTATGACTTGTGCTACAAGTGCACAGGTTTTAGGAAATCCATGAAACCACAATAAAAGTGGATACCAAATCTTATACAAGTGTGATGTTTTGTTTCTGCATTAAATATTGTATTGAAACACATTCTCAACCTCTCAGCTGGAGAGGACTTAAGGAACAGACAAAACTGACTTTAATTTATCATGTTTTATATAAATCTTTAGACTCCTTAAGGAACAGAGCATGTATTTATCTCAAACACCATTGCATACGACTGCGTTATAGTCTTCTGTGTTTAACTGAGCACTAAAATAATTTGTTTCCATAAATGACTGATTCGTATTGATAACAGTTAAGCCCACTGAGTATAGACAGTGTGCAACTCTAACACCAAGTGCTCAAGATGTTAAAACTTGACAGTTAATCCCTGAAGTGGATTGGCTGTCTACGCCTTTACATGAAAGAATGTGTCATCAGTGTCACAGCTCAGAATGAGTCAGCCCTCATTTCTTTGCGTTTTCTTAGAAAGACAGGAAATGCACAAACGTAACTGCAAATCAAGTACAGTCAGATAGAAACCGTCAGTACAATTATTATGAGCTTGGAAGTTAATATTGGTATGATCGCCTTTATTCTTCAACATAATCTGAACTCAAATATCTTGTCATTTCTCATAGTCAGGAATAGTTCTCTAGGCTTCTTGAAGGATATTCAAAGCTCTTCTTTTTTTGTATCTTAGCTGCCTGTTCAAAGGGATCCCACAGTACTTTAACAATGTTGAGGTCTGGTCTGTGGGGAGGCCAATCCAAGAGTGACAGTTCCACTGTGTATTTTTCTACATAGTGCGTTTGCATTGTTTTGCTGATTATAGTGCTGAAAAATGAAGCCGTTGGCAATTAGATGCTTTTCAGACAGTATTACATGGCAGATCAACGTCTGACAGCACTTTGCTGTGTTCATGAATTCATCAGTTTTCACAAGATCCTCAAAGCCACTGGTTGAAATGTAGCCCCAAACCACGAAAGAGCGCCACTGATCACTCATCACTTCTTAAAACCTGATTGCTACTGATTGTCATTCCAGTTTTTGTGTACTTTGACATACCTCAGTCTTTTCACTTGTTTTGCTTCCTTAGGAATGGCTTCTTCACAGCCACCCTTGCACTGAGACCATTTCTAATGAGGCTTTGGTGAGCAGCAGATGGATCAACTGAAATTCCAGATATATCTCTTATGCCCTATGTGAGGTCTGCTTGAGTTTCTTCCTGTTTTTTAAGGACGTGGCATTTATATGCTGTTCATTTGCTGTAGATAGTTTTTTAATCACGCTATTTCTTCTTTTGTCTTCTTGTTTCCTCATATTGTTTATAGACACATTTCACACCATGCTGAGATACACCAAGCTTCTTTTTAAGGAAATGGGAACAAATTGGTTTCTTTGTTAAGTTGTCTTAACATATAGACACAAAACTGGTTTGTTAGTTAGTCACCTGTTTATGCTTGAATGATCCATGGATCAAAAAGAAACTATTTGGGTATGAAAACTGGACTGCAGCCAATGTCCAAAGAAAAATGCTGAAACACCTTTAGAAAGTCTAGAAATGTATGACTCAGGATCACTTTAAAAAAAGACGATAATCGTTATCAGGCAAAATTATTTATGTTTTAAACAAACAGTTTAAACATATCACTTTGGGCTGAGTAAAACTGAAATAAGATTTTTTTTTTTAGCTTGCAACATTTGTTAAGCAGATGTTAGCCTGATGGAGGCAAAAACACTTAAGCGTGCTGTGGGTGGCTTGCCAGCAAGTGAGTTTATTTAGTGTTTAAATCATATAAAAAGGACTTGCTCCCCGCATCCAGACTCTTGTATGACTAAGAGCCAAATGAACAGCAGGCATGTAGTCGGGTGCCAGAACATTAGTGGACATGTCCACCAGCTGGACCCTCAACATCAGCAGAGTAATGCTCATTACTAGGATGAACTTCATGATCACTGTACTAAAGGAGAAAAATTTCACGATACGATAGAGATATTTTCTTTCTGCAGAATATTTTATTAAAAGGTTCATATATATTTACAGTATTTAAAGCACACATATTGCACATTTTCAACCACACTGGATATCAGTGTAACAGATTCAGAAACTATTACACTTATTGCACGTATGTGTGAGTGTGAATGGTTCCTATGGATAAATTACATAAATGTTACACAGTATTTTGTGATCTGTACATGTTCTTAAAATCTTACAGTTATAATCAGGTGGGGATTTTTCTGCTTTTAGGTTTACAGTACCAAAGCAAAGATTTCAAACCTCAACAGCAACACTTCATTTCACAGTATTTCTTGAGTTTCTTTCTATAAAGCGTACATTCCCACACTGACAGTAGCCAGAGCCACAAACAGTCCCAGGACCATCCTGAGCAGCGAGGAAGTGTAAATGTTTTCTTTTGCCTTTACTGCCTTTACTGTCTTGGACTGTGTCATCGAGCTCTGCAGGTTGTTGTCAGAGACAGTCAGCATCTTCTGTAAATCTTCAAAGACCTGTAACACAAACAACAGAGCATCTATCAGCTGCTGTAGCTAAATATCAGTAAGTGTAAGAGCTAATCAGCTGCCCTCTGAGTGGCACTTTTGCTTTACGGTCACACCTTCTTACCTGAATGTTGAACTCAAAGGCCCTGACAGCCTCCTCCAGCACACCGTTCCTCTCCTCCTCTGTCAGCTCCACACTGTTCATTCGGCTGCGATAGAGCTGTTTGAACAGGTTGGGGCTGGACACCCCAGGGAAGGCAAAGAAGGACAGACCATCACCATTTTTCAGATCCATGGACTTCTGAGCGATCCGACCAAGAACCTGTCCCCCAGACAGGTCACCCAGATACCGGGTGTAAGCATGGGCAAGCAGGAATTCAGGGTTTTTTTTGCCAATCTAAAAAATGGTAATGGAGCGTTAATTGACCCTCACCTAGCAGAGATAGAAACATGCATGTGATTCATGGAACATTAAATAAAACATACCTGTCTGAGCCTGTGGCTGTATCTTTTAGTGGCTGCAGGAATGACAATCTTCTTTCTCCAGTCCTGACCATAGAAGTATTCCAGATCTTTTTCAATGGACTTCAGCCTGGCCAGTTCAGCAGGAAAGTAAATAGGTGCAACGCTCGGATGGTCCGAGTTCCTGTCCATCTCTTCCTCCAAAGCCTGGTAGATCTCATACAGCGAACACAGGAGGAACTGAAGAAGAAGAGACACAAAGCCATTAAATCTTGGTATCAACCCCCACAAAAGTAAGATTTTTTAAAGAATTGTGCTGTCCTTTTTTTAATATTACCTTATATTGCGGAAGCGTGACCTTTCCCCTCTGGAAGCTCAGCATCAGTTCTGTGTTTTCTGCTCTAACGTGACTCTCCTTAGTCACTTTTTTTATTTGTTCAGACAAGTCCCTTAGAAAAGAAATTGATCACAATTAGAAGAGAAAGCCAACATTTAATGTATTGCAGCTAAGGAAAAGGCAGTGACACAAGGCTAAGAGCAGTAATCATTAGAAAACATGTAGGGCAAATATGTGCATCCAAAGTAAATTTCCATTATGAAAACATATTGTGATTAGAAATGTTTATGTAGCTCATAAGCTTCCCAAACATATTCTGCTACTTGAGATATGTGTTGGATGTCACAGAGCTGATTGAAAACTAAATCTATCCCCAGACATTAAAAGAAAAATGTGCATGGAGCGGAAAAGAAGATTTTGATTCTTAATAAAATCACAGCAGCTCAGTCTAACCTGTCAGTCATCTGCTCTGCTGCTGTATGCATCTTCTTCTCGGTTTCCATTGTGCCCCTGAAAAAACAGTAAAGGACAGTAAAGATGTCAGAGAGGTACTTTAACAGAGCATAAATCCTTTTCTGGTATAGTGAGAACACTGTGGATTAAGGGATATAAATCGACAAAAGGTTGTCAAATTTAAAGTATGATATTTCGTTTGACTCACCAGTAAGAATGAAGTCTGATCTGTGCCCTTAGTTTCTCTCTGGATGTCCAGTGCAGTTGTGTGCTCTGCTGGCTTTCACGCTTCTCTTTATACGATCCGCTTCAGTCTCCTCCTCCCACCACCAGCTCAACACAAACAGGAACTCAGCCTCAACAAAAAAAACTGGGATAAACATGACACGGCAACAATAGTAGGAGGGGACCAGGAGTTAACATGATACGGCAACTTTGAGAATAGCACGGAAAACTGCTGAGGGAAGGACTACCAGAGTGTGAGGAGGGAGTTCCCTGGAAAACCAGGGGGAGGGCTGAGCGCTAAACATGATGCTGCAACTTCAGATTCCAAAGTAGAGCCACACAAGGGAGGAGGAGCTGAGGCTAAGCATGACAGTGTGAGTTTGCGAAGCTGTGAGAGAGGAAGTGTTTAAACAGTGACTAATGCTGTGCATTTAATCAGAAACAAGAGCAGGTTTGTCATATTACACAAGTCTATCAACATTCAGTGACAAAGTGGAGGAGTATTTTTGACAAACAAGAGTAGATACTGTTGATTTAGTCCACGTAAACAATAGTAAAAAGCTACTGATATCATCTTTACACACAAAAGTTAAGCCCAAAACTTATTTGTGACTAGCCTGAAATAAAACAAAGCTTTTAAAATTATTTCTTCCACAATATGTCATCCATGAGTGACTGTGACATGCAGAAAGTTTTGTAAACTAACCAACCAAAGATATGAGATATCTGAGCATTATACACAGATGTGATCAATTCATACTGATTCAGAGGGTACTAATATGCTCCTGTAAACAGCCTCTACCCTTCTGGGAAGTCTTCATCCTTGATTACCTAATAGTGCAAGTATCTAAAAGAGATTATAATCTGCAAAAATCTTCTGTCATCCACTAAAAGAGCGTCACTGCTTTTATCTTTATCCTACTGGACCCCTCCTAGAACTGTTACTCGGACATCTTTTCATGGGGCTTTGCAATCTGGCAGAGCTCTACTGCAGTGCAACATTAAAAGAAGTCAGCAAAGTGTTCCCAATTTTAATTTTCCTCAGAAGCTGCTTGAAGGAGTAAAGGTCAGAGGTCTTGAACTACAGGAACAAAACTGGAACCACACTACTGTCCAACCTAGTTTAATTCGAGTTATTTATAAATTTATAAATGTGCATAACTTATGAGCAGCTCTTCCAGCGAAACAACTCCCAGCCTCTACGTGGGTGGCAGTATGCTTAAACCTTTGGTATTTTATAAAGAACGATTATATTCATATATTCACTTTAAGTGAAAATAAGGTATGTTTGTCAAGTGTCTACATAGCTTTGACTATAAACTGTGCTTAGACGTTTTATGTAAAGGCCTAAATAAAAATGGCATTTAAAATACGTGACTACTTGAAATCAGTTGAGACAAAATGATGAAAAAATACCGCTACATCTGTTTTTTAATCAAAAGGCCAGACGTTTCAATGCGTAATTATAACCTACATGTACAAAAAAAATAACATAAAAAAGCATAACTCTATGATTTGAAAAATGTGTCACTAAACTGCAGACTGCCGTGCATCTGCTCAGCCATCTGCAGGTATAAAATCACAAAGCTTCACTCGGGCTTAACGTGACTCAGCACAGCGTAGTGACCGACAGAGAGGGAGGGAGGGCGCTAAACGTGAGTCAGCAGGCTTTGCTTCACACGTATACGGCTGAGCAGCACAGCGTGTCCCAAAGGAAAGACAGTGAGTTTACCACAGGAAGTCTGTGACAGAGCTGGCCCGAGATTTAGGAGCTTGTTAGAGGTTGTGTGCTTCATGTTACCGGACCAAAATCAGACATTTTCCTGAATTAACGATAGTTTTTGGTCAAACGTGGAAACAAAACGAAAGGAAGACAGACATCGATGTGAGACGTGTTTGAGATTTTCTGCTCAGTCTTATCAGTTTGTATTTATTTTAGATTAAAAAAAAACCCACAAGCTTCGAAAACCCCTCTTTTGGGCATAGTAGAAAGCCCACTGCTTAACTGCTATTATCACAAACATTAAATTAATGTTGAACTAGAGGACTTCAAAACAACTTGTTTTCCTCACTAGCTAGCACACATGACTAGCGTCTAGTTAGCTCATTTATTTGCCTTGCACAGTCAGCAGTCTGCTGAAGGCGAGCTATTCATTTACTCGCCCAGGTGAGAATGTTTTATCTTCAGCAATTTAGGCCCATAAACCTTAGAGAGACCGCGAGTCCCTGGTGAAACCTTTTATTAGCTGCTGCAACCTTTTATTAGCTTTATCCAGCCTTCATGTTTGGTCAGACTAAACTTCAGAGCATATTCCATCTAAAATCCTCACAGTAAACAGAAAGTATACGAAGTGGTCATTGAATAAGCAGACTGTATAAGCTCATCTTTATCTCACATTACTGTGTTGTCATGCAACTTCACTGTACTTAGAGTTCCTGCTGTCTGAATCATTGATCTCTCTTCTGTTGATCTAGATGGATGGTGAAGCAGAAATAGTGAGTGGATGCACCCACAGAGAAAACAAAAGGTCATACAAAGACTTTTTGATGGATGTTGAGGACCTGGAGGAAGCAGGATCAGATGCAGAGGAGCATAGCACCAAGATGCTTCAGCAGGTGCACTATTCTGGGGATTTTTGAATCATGTTTCTGCACTGAGTTGCAGTGCAGTGTATATTCTATTGCAGGGACGGTGTCTCCTGTACTTTTCTGGGCAATCGTGTCTCAAGAGTTGGCAGTTTGCTGTGTAATCGGAAGGTTGCCGGTTCGAGCCCCGGCTCCGACAGTCTCGGTCGTTGTGTCCTTGGGCAAGACACTTCACCCGTTGCTTATTGGTGGTGGTCAGAGGGCCCGATGACGCCAGTGTCCGGTAGCCTCGCCTCTGTCAGTGCGCCTCGGGGCAGCTGTGGCTACAATATAGCTTGCCATCACCAGTGTGTGAATGGGTGGATGACTGAATGTAGTGTAAAGCGCTTTGGGGTCCATAGGGACTAAGTAAAGCGCTATACAAATACAGGACATTTACTTTTAGATTTTTAGAGTAATTACAGTTTGGTAATTGTTGTTTCAGTTAGTGCCTGGGCCCAAGCCTAGATAAATTGGGGGGGGCAGAAAGGGCATTGGGTATGAAATCTTTGCCAAATTAAACATACAGATCATCAATAATACTGACAGGAAAGATCGGGTTAACAACAACCGCCTTCGGTGCTGTTTGCCAGCAGGGTTGTGGTGGAGACTGTGCTACTGTTGGCTGAAGGCAAGGGAAGAGGAAGGGCGAAGGAGTCTTCAGAGTCATCAAGAGAAAAGGAAAGGCCTGAATGTGGAGGTGAGAGTAGGGTCTTTAAATGTAGGGAGCTTGACTGGTAAAAGGAGAGAATGCAAAGTAAGAGAGGCAAGGATGATATGATTTGGATGTGGAGAAGAGGGATAGCAGATATACTGGGCAAAGGATATTGAGTATAGAGCTGCCAGGCAGGAAGAACAGAGAAAGACCACAGGGAAGATCCATGGATGCAGTGAAGGAGGATGCTAGAGACGGGGTGAGATGGTGCCAGATCATATATACTGTGGTGACCCCTAAAAGAAGTGGTCGAAAAAAGTGCTTCGCCTCAGCTGTCTGTAAAACCATAAAACACAAAGATTGTTGCAATCAATTTTATAATTTGGTTCTTGCTTTGTGATAACACTGGAGGAACAAAATGATATTTACATCAATGTCGGCATCAGTTAGATGCTGGCTAAATGTTAAGATAATGTGAAGAGGAAAAACAGAGCCGTTTATTTGAAGTAAGAAAAATTTCTTTGTGGTCCTGGTATAAAAGAGGGAATAAACAAATACAAATGCAGAATAAACAAAGAAAAAAACTTTGGCTATGGACAAAATTGATTAAACAATCATTTGTGTTGTTGCAGAATTTCACAATCATTGCACCCCAGTACCTTTAAACCACCGCTATGTTTGTTTTATAGTGTGACTCATGCGTTATACTGATATTTCTAACGGGTTAAAAGTCATGTAAGTGCTTGTAATTTTTCCAGGAACAAAGTGGCTCCCTGAACAAGAACATACCACCTATTGGTAAGGCCTTAGCAGCTGTGTACATTACACTGTGATATTTTTGTTTCTGATGCAACTTTATTTGACATCTCTGTGTCTACAATGTCTAAGGTTGCAAAAGTAGGATATTTTATTTAACAAACGTTATTATTTATCAGAAATTAATTTATAGCATGTTAATGCACATACAATCCTGATTATCACAGTATTTCATAATGTGTTAAGAGTATAAAAATAACAAGGTGGAAACGTACACTTTGGCTTAACCTGGGAATTATATGTTAATGCATTTGTTTATGATTCTTCTGTCCCCTAATTGCAGGTAGTAGTGGTATAGACCACAAACCTCATGGAGCAGACGTCTCAGGCTTCCTCCATGAATATCCAGTCTGTGTGTCACAGGAGAGATGGACAGTGAGAGGAGAAGAGGTAATAAAACAGACACTAGGGCTGTGCGATATGACCAAAATCTCATATCCCGATATAAGAATTCTATTGTCCGATAACAATATAAATCACAAAAATGTAACATTTTGGTAAATTCTGTGAATCTCGGGCAGCTCGACTTGCGGGAAGTGTTTCCAGCTGCGCGTCATGTAGCTGGAGTCGAGTGTTTTAACCGATGTATGAAACTATACATTTTTAGACATAAGTTGTAACAGCCGCTGTTTTCTTTGTGAGTATTTAGACTTAGAGACTTGGAGCTTTTTATTGTCATTGTGCAGTCTCTTGCACAGCAAAATTGGGTAGCTGAACCACAAAGGTGCTAAAGTAAGAAGAAGAGAAACCAATATAAAACGAAGGCGGAAAATAAATTTATTTTCCGCCTTCGTTTTATTTATTACACAGCGTGCTCCGGGGAACAGCCTGTTCTAATGTTTGAGTCTAAGGTTTATTTTTTAGCACCTGCCGGCTCTTTTTTTTTACTTCTCATCCGTAAAAAATCTGCTCTTTCACGTGATTCAGTTTATTTTGAAAAGTCTCAACAGGATCTTGAGCTTTATTGTGAAAGGTTTATGTGGAACATAAACAAGCGGACACGCGATGGTTTTACCGTCGTTGTTGCTAATGACAATGGATAAAAACAGGCGCTTGTCCGTCCTTAGTGTGGTTATATTAAATATAAGAGAAAGAGAGAACTTTAAGAAATTAATATAGCCACTACAGTGACCATCAAAATGATGAAAAAATATTGTCATAAAGAGTTTATTTTGCGACACCACGAAACAACCAATAGCTTAAAATGAAACGATAGACGTTTTAATATCGTCATCCGATATATATCGTTATATCGAACAGCCCTAACAGACACATCCAAATATTTTTCTTTTTACCCACCATGGTTACATTTTTTTTCAAATCTTTATCTATCAAAACAAAAAACAGGACTTTATCCTTTTACTTCTAACCTGTGGCTACTTCTTTCTTTCTAGCGTATCCAAGAAAACTTGTTGCATCCATGTTTTAATGCAGAGGGAAACATTACTCTGGTAATGTTTTGTAATTTATGATTTATCGCCAAGTACTGTATATCTCCCAATCTCCCATTTAATCATTATGTTTTGTATTCCTTTCGTTTTCTTTAAGAGGAGTCCAGGTCCCATGATGGAGTACTTGGTGTATCTTAATAGCCAGCATTATGGGGCAGATTGTCCCAGTAACGGACCTGCCAGCCCCTCTGTCTCTCCAGTAGGCAACTGGCCTCGTCACTCTACACCTATTCCTAGTTCACTGACAGCCATTTCTACTACTGTTAGCTCCACGATGACTAGCTTCATGACTGATTCATGTAGTCCCATTGGTTTTATATGTGGTGTCACCACTTCAGCCACAGACCCTCTAATGTCCACCCCCAAGAGTCTCTGCTGCTCTGACCAGGATCCTGCCAGTGCTGCAGCTTACCTTCACCTCCTGGGAGAATCGTTATCCCTGATTGGACACCATCTCCAGGAGACAGATGTGAGTAGATTCAATTAAAAAAAATCTTTTTATAAGACACTTAATGTCTTTTGTTCATCACTCACATGTATTCTTCATCTTGCTTGTATAAATTCAGAAACGAGGGATAATAGTGGTCCCAGAACCAGAACTACTTTATATCTTTGCTAATCAGAAGTAAACATAGAAGAGATTTTGATCTTAAACAGATACTGTGAAGGCCTCGATAGTTGGAGTGTATCCCAAGATAGTTGGTGGGAGTTGAAACATTATACAGTCCTACAACATGGTGTTTTCTTTATCTTTTTCTGTCTATATTCCAAACTGATTCACAGAGGCCTGTTTTCACAAAGTGAGTTTAACATAGCCAAGCTATCTTTCCCTTATCTAGATTAACTTGTTTTAACATTGGCAATCAGGATAAACGGCCACATGAGGCTGGTTATCAACTTGTTACGCTAATCTAGGGTGAAAAATGTTGGCAGTCTCTAACCAGTCACTATTATAGATAAGTGTACTGTCAGCAGAGTGACTAATTTTACAAAGGAAGATGAAACAATAGTGTTTGAAAAAATATCAAGAGGTTAAAGTAACTGAAAAGCAATAAAGCTGCTGCAGACAAAGCAGTGCTCTAAGTGTGTGTGTGTGTGTGTTTGGGGGGTGGTCATGTAGTATTAAAAGTTTGCTCATTACACGGTTTTGTCAAGACTACTGGAAAGCATGCAACTTATTCATTGCACTATAGGGTCATACAGGGCTCTCTGTGCATCTCTGCAGAAAATGGTGTGTATGTCGAGTAGTTTGTCTCTACTCTTGGACTCTCTATTGTGTGCTATGGCTCCACTTACCGGCCTCACTATGCACATACCAGAGCTGAGGAGCTGCACACAACACACACTGGTAAGCATTGCTGCCAATTTATGGTGCATGCACATCATATCCTTTACATGTTGTTATGTCTACATGCTTTCACCTTGGTGAAATTATTGTAGTGAACTTCCAGTATATTGTTTGTTAAAGGATGCCTGCAGATTTATGCTTTACTTTGTTGACACAATGCCGCTGTTATGAATGAAACTTGTGGTATTGACAAAGTCCAATAACTCTAGCGGTACTTATCCTGTCAGTGTTTATTGTTCAGCATTGATTTATTTGTTGTTCCACTAATCAAGTCAAATTGTACTGTCTGTACTATAATACCTATTCTAAACATCTCGAATTTGCACCTAACAAATGCCATTTAAGCCAAAGAGAAATATTTATCCAGGAGAGATTTAATCAAAAAAGGGAAAAACTCATTTCAAAAGGTTAAAAATAATACCAAGGAATAAAACGTAAATGTTTACAAACAACTGAAGCTACAGTGTAAACATTGTAACCCATTCCATAGACTCAACAAAACTAAACAAGTTTGCGGTAATTTTATTGTTTTATTTGGACACGTGCTCCTAAATGCACTTTATTAGTATATCATTGCAATCAGCATTTTTGCTTCCTCTTTCCTTGATTTTCTTTCCTTTGTGAATGCTTTTCTTGTTTGTTTAAAGGCCTCCACCTTGGATAACATTGCGTATGTGATGCCTGGCCTGTGAGTAAAAGGAGACCCCTACTGGCTCTACACAGCAATGATAACCTGAAAAACATTTTTCTGGTAGTTGATTCTTGAAAAGTAAGAGTTGTTGTATTATGAGAATTTGCCTGCACTTTGAACTTTGAAGTGAACTTTTTTCAGAAGGACATTTTTTTTTGTTAATTACATATGTTAATTATGTTTAAAATGCAAATTAAATGCCTTGCATTAACTATTTGATTAGATAAGATTTTTGAACACTCTGCTTTTTAAATTTATTGAATAGTGATAGAGATGTCTTGTGTCCTTGGAAAACATTAGAAGTAGTGGGTAATTCACAGTAGAGATCAGGCATCACATATTTACATTTGCGTGGTAACTCAATAATAAATGTACAAGCTGTGGGGATGTGTGAAAATCTGTAAATATTACCCAGCTACTTTAATCACAGCCATGAATATATGCTGAAAGAGCAATTTTCTTGTTTTGCAAATTACTGACAACAGGTTAACATTTAAATCCTTAATGACAAAGTGTTAGTGACATTAATCAAGAGGTCTGTTTGTAATTGCTTTGATGTTGAAATGAAACTTAACAGCTCTTACTCATATGGAAGGCCATGAAGACTTGAAGTTTTATGCTTCATGATTCCACATTTATTCTGTCTTTACATTGTAACTTTGTTTGTCTGTGACAAGCCTTCATGCTTTCATTTCTTTCTGGTTATGACAGCAACATATTTACAGACCTGGTTGACCAGGGAATATCCTTAGCAACTACAAACAATGAAGGACACCTCCTTTAATAGATCTCTATGAGTTTTGACATCATAGGTGTGGTAGTTAAAACTATCTTGGAACGATTCCCAGTGGCAGCTGGTTATACTGCCTCCACCCCAGGTTGGAATGCTTAGCAACCTACAAACTGAGAAACCTGTTGTATCAAAAAATATATTTACAAGTGCGCTCATGTATGAATGTGTTTAAATTCGGGAGTGGCTCAGGCGAGACACCTCATCTGAGCAGACAGCTTTTGCCAGTCGACTGGGAACTAACATGTACTGAAGTTGTCTGCGTGAGAAATATAACCCAGTGCCAACCAAAAAACTCAGTATTGACAGAAGACAACACATGAACGCAACTTCATAGACCTTAAACCTTTGAGTAAGTATTTGTCTTGTTGCTTAAATTGTTGTTGTAAGATTGTCTTGGTGTAAGAGACTTACTTGTTAAATTAGTTAATGTTATGCACTTGTTGTTTAATTGCAATCATATTAAATTTCATAGTTGTATTACTTTAGTACTGAAATTACTACATTATTGATATATAATGTGTCATATTTGAGGAAATAGGAAATAGGTCAGTCAGCTCAAACTACATCCAGAAACTCAAGCTATTTATTAACAGTTTCAGCAATAGATTCACGCCTGATTTAGAATTTTTCTTACATGCCAAAGCAAGTATACTTATGAAGTTAGGACTATTTGAAATGCTTCATCAACTCTCGTTGCTGTTTGTTCAGTATGGATTTGGTTTGTACCTTTTTGCATATCAATGCATATATGAGTCCAGGCAGAATGTTGTTTGACAGGAATAGCAAGGTGTGGTATCAAACACTGAGATGAAATTGATGTGACCCACAATCATTTCCAGTGAAACTACCAGTGAATTACTTTAGTTTTTGTTCATTCATGCACAACAAGGAACTGTAGGTATCCTGTGTGCAGAGAGACTCGTGTGGGAATAGAGGAGAAAGATTTCAAGTTAAGTTTAAGATGGCATTGTATCAGTTTCTGTTAAGATTGTATGATTAATGTAATGCTTAAAATAGTAACTTAACTGATAAAATCTGCCTAGCTGAACCTGCTTAGCTGATGCAGTTGTCTGTTTTCCAGGTTTATTTGCATGTAAAGTTATGTGTGTGTTTGTCTAGGAAAAACCTAACAATAAAACCTAGTATTAAAAGACAGCTTTTATTTTGGTTGGTTGGTGTAGCTTCCTACAAATAACACAGGTGATATACTGTCCTCAATTTCTCTCTCTTTTGTTTTTTTTGGACTCCTTCCTGTTTCCTTTATTCATATCAGGGATGAGTGAACACTACAGAGAAAGCTACTATGGATCCTCGTCCTCAGACCTGAGATTGGTTCTTTTGGGGAATATCGGATGTGGAAAGACGGCATTAGCAGACACTATCCTGGCCCAGCTTTCCCCCATTTCTCCCGGTGCCTCCAGGAGCTGCCAGCTACGGCAGGGCTTCATTGAAGGCAGGAATGTGACCCTGGTGGAGGCACCGAGATGGTACTGGAGTGGTGGCAAGATGGAGGACGGTGTCAAAAAGGAGACACAGCGAGCAATGACTCTGGTACCACCAGGCCCACATGCTATTTTGCTGCTGGTGCCTGTTAACCAATTCACAGAGGTTAGTCTTGGCTTGCCCGTTAGTGATGTCATCTGTTGCTCAACTTTGTTGAAGTTGTAGTCTGTAATGTGTACTCAATAAAAAAATGTCTATCTATCAAACTACAGTGGAAAACATGTGTTCCAAATATACAAGTTAAAGATGTTCTGAAACATCTCCATAACAAGCAGTAACCAGTTTAGATCCATTTTTCCTCCTTGCCTTTTCCCCACGCAGGTGGAGACACGTGTGCCTGCAGAGTTGGAGGAATTGTTTGGACAGGAGGTGCTGGACCACACCATGGTAATGCTGACCTGTGGGGACTACTTGATGGGAAAAACAGTGGAGGTATGAGAGGTGTTCACCTACCCTATCTTTAAGCTGATCTTTATAAAGCAGGAAAGTCACTCAAATTCAAATCAAATTCAAATTTTATTTGTCACATACACAGTCATACACAGTACGATATGCAGTGAAATGCTTACACAACTGCTCGTGACCTAAAGAAAAAAGAAAAGGCTATGAATAAGATAGGAAATAAATATGAAAATTAAAAAGGGTAAATTTAACTAGGAAGGAGTAAAATAAAATAAAATATAAAAATTAAAGTTAAAAATGAAATAACTGTACAACACAAATTAGAATGAAGGGTAAATTTAACTGGGAAAGAATAAGATAAAATATATAAATTAAAGTTGAAAATAAAATAACTGTACAACAAAATACACAGTATAGAAATATATAAGAATGTATGATATATATATATACACACACACACACACACACACACACACAATAACAGCAGCTGTACAAGTATTAAATGGAAATGAAGAGATATAATGTCCAGTGTTCTGCAATCCACATTATTTAGTGTCTTGTGCAGTGCAAATATGCTTAAAGTGATTTAAGTGATGAAGTGAAAACAATGTCCAGAATGTCCAGTGTGTGTGTACGAACCATATGTGTGGGTCAGTACTGTGTGGTGGTGTGATTGAGAGACTGTATCGCCTGCGGGAAGAAGCTCCTCCTCAGTCTATGCCCTTTTATAGTACCACTATAAAAGGGCATAGTTTCACCTGTTAACTTACAACTTGGCCCCTTATTTATAAATAAATGTTGTCTCAAGATGTATCGTGTTGGGTTTTGTAAATATGCTGTCAGTAATATTTTAGGTGGTTATCTTATTCTTGGAGTATAACATATAGGAGTGATGCAAATCATTGCAGGTATAAATTCACACAAGCTGCATTGTTTTCTCACAGGAGTACCTGCAGAAAGAGCACCAGGGCCTGAGGCAGGTAATTGAGGGTTGCGGAGGACGGTACCATGTCATCAATAATCGTCAGCGACAGGACAGGGACCAGGTCCGTGAGCTGCTGGAAAAGGTATGGAGTAGGAGTAAAAAACAGTTATCAAAAAGCAAAAAAGCATTCCTCAAAGGGTTTGTCTGATTCAGTAAAAGTGTGAGCATTCGTGCCCTCACACATTTTATCATTTGGATGAGACTTCCTCATTACTTAAGTGCATTGAATTTTTTAAATACTCTATAGGTTGGAGCTTTTTGTTTTAATGGTTTCTTTAAGACGATTACTGAGCAAGTACGCATGCATGCATGCTGTTTTTCCAGGAACGCCTAGTTTCACATTCGTAAACTCACACCCTGTTGTAGTCTGGACTGGTTTGAATATCAGCGACGATTGTGATTGTTTTCTAACTGTGACTCACAAAACAGAGTTAAAGTTCCTGCAATAAGTTACTATTGTTTGTTTATTTATCTACAGGTGGACAATATGGTGCGGAAAAACGGGTTATACTACATGAAAACAGTCCAGGATAGAGAGCTGGAAAAACGGGTGAAAGAAAAAAAGGAGCAACTTTTGGAAAGTTTCAGGGCTCAAAAGGAAGAGAAGAAAAAGACCCACACATCATCTTATACCCCAAACACAGAAAGTCAAGAGGAAGAGTACTTCAATGCCATTTCAAGAGAGAGAAGGAGGAGACAAGAAGAAAAGGAGGGAATGGTGGAAGGAGTTAAGGTGAGCCAGGTGTCCAATGAGTATGTCAGTGCCATATCAACAGAATCAAGGAGGAGAAGAGAAGAAATGGAGGAAATGGTGGAAGGAGTTAAGGTGAGCCAGGTCTCCAGTAGCCTTTATTCAACTCCGGCTCTAGAGCAACAGCCATCCTCCGAGCTCTGTGATACCGGGGAGTTAAAAAGGACACCCAGTTTCAAACTGAATCGAGGTAAATGCCACTAACCGTATGCTGTCCTCCATTATTGTACCCTGATTCATTCTTTTAGAAGAGTTAAAAAAAGACAAAAGTGAGCAAAACTTGCTTTTTTCCCCACTAGATGGAGCTATACTCTCACAAATGTCAGAGGATAAATCAACTCAAAAAGTGATCTCTACTTGTAAGTCAAAGGACTTCACTCTCTCATATGTCACTACCAGCACTTCACTTCTTAATACGTCACTGACTCTGATTTTTACCTGATGGTTTCAGTTCACCACAGAATTAACAGCTTTGAAGAGAGATCCCCCGAGGTTTCGCCTACCACTACTCCTTATTCGCCAGTCTTCTCCTTTTCCCTCCCCTCTTCACCATCTTTTGCTGCCTCTCCTTCCTTGATCTCCTCATCCAGCTCAACCCCTTCTTCCCCCTCATTGTCCTCATCCTCATCTTCTCCGGAGCTTCGCCTGGTGTTGCTTGGAAGATCTGGATCAGGGAAGAGTGCAGCTGGCAATGAAATACTTGAGCAGGAAGCCTTTGAGTCACGTCCAGACAGCCTCATAGCAATCACACAACGGTGTGAGAAAAAGAAGGCATTGGTTAAAGGAAGAAAGGTTAGTGTTGTTTTTTTTTTTAAAGTTACTAAGATGTCTTTTTTTCTATTTATCTCAACATACACCCATTACAATATCTCAAAGAATAAAGTGTTTCATACTCTCTTCTTGTTTTGTTGCTTTTGATAATAGCTCTTTACATTTTTGCATGCATTTTCTCTGTCACCTGCAGGTGGCAGTGGTGGATACTCCAGACTGGTTCAATTCAGAGCGCACTCCAGATGAGGTGCGAGCTCAGATCTCCTCCTGTGTGGCTCTGTCCAGTCCCGGCCCGCATGTCTTCCTCTTTTGTGTTCCCTTAGACCAGCCTGCAAAGACCGAGTTGCAGGCTCTTGCGGCACTAGAGGCTGTTTTTGGACCTGAAGCAGTCTGGAGACACACTTTGGTCCTCTTTACTTATGCTGATCGTCTCAGGGCAAGTGGGAAGGCCAAAAATAAGAACATTGAGGCATACATTGCTGGTCAGCGAGGAGATTTGTTAAAGATTGTGGAGAAATGTGGGGACAGATTTCATGTTTTGGAGACAGAAAGAGGTGGGGGAGAGAGGAGCAATGTTGCCGACCTGCTAGAAAAGGTGGAGCAGACAGTGAAGGAGGCCGGGGGGCAGTATTATTCTTGTCCTGCTTTTCAGGAGGCTGAGAACAGAGTGAGGCAGAAACAGCAAGAAATGGCAAGAGAGAAACGAGGCGAAAACCTAGCAAGAGTAGAGGATGTTGGCCCACTCAGCTCTGAAAGGCGAAAGCTTTATCCTTACATGCAGTCTGTTTCTGAGGTAGACGAGGAAGTGACGGAAGATGATATTGAGAAAACAAGGGATGAGGCCGAGATGAGTGTAAGTACTACGAATATTGAGAGTCTTCCTCCAATTACACTGTCGACCATATCCCCTTCACTACTTAGTTCCATAATGGAGAAGATGAGCACGGGTGCAAAGAATTTACCCAAGCTGTTGGCAGATAGCTCTGTGTGGGTTGGAGAGGGAGCACAGAGGATGAAAGATAGTGGAATGTGGGAAAAATTTGGCACTAGTGCACAAAGCGTCCAAAAGATGGTGGTTGATAGTTCTGTGTGGGAGAAGGTAGGAGTTACTGCAGGAAATCTCTCCAAAGCAGTAGGAAATAAAGTTCCCAGGGTAGTGGTAGATGGTTCTGCATGGGTGGGATCTGGAGCAAAAGCAGCGGCTGCAAGTCCAATGTGGGAAAAAGTGGGTTCAGGGGCCAAAGTCATGGCAGAGAGTTCCATGCGTGTCGGAGCTGGAATTGGAGCTGGGGCAAAGAATTTGGCACAGAGTCCCGTGTGGGGAAAAGTAGGCTCTGGAGCCAAGGCAGGGGCCAAAATGGTGGCTGAGAGTTCAGTGTGGGAGAAAATTGGAAATACAGCTAAACAGGTGCCCAAAGTAGTCATTGGCGGGGCACTGCTGGGTCTGGTGCTCGGTGTGCTTTTGGGCGGTGTGATTGGCGGAGCTGTTGGGGCAGCTGCTGGATCTGCAGTAACAGAGGTGGGCAGGCGAAAACTCAGCAAGAGAAGCACAACAGAAAAAACAGAAGACGCTGCAAGAAATGTTGACAGAACAGTAAACAAGAACATTGATGCAGTGAGAAAACAGGGAGAGAAATTTTTGAAAACTGAATGAAGGACTGACAGATGTTTGTATAGCAAATGTAAAAGTGCTTTTTTTCTTGTGAAATAATATTTTCAGCAAATGAAAAAAGGCTTTTTGACTGCTGTGTAATTTTTGAGGCATAAAATACACTTTAAAATGAATTTGATTTGAGCCGATTATAAATGGTAAATGGCCTGTATTTGTATAGCGCTTTACTAGTCCCTAAGGACCCCAAAGCGCTTTACACAACCAGTCATCCACCCATTCACACACACACATTCACACACTGGTATAACTTCAGTTTAATGCTACATGTTTTATTGAGACACTCGATAAGTACAGATGAGTGTGACATTTATTAATAGATGAATTAAACATTGATACTGAAGCAATAATATATAAATGAAAATACTTTTCTGAATGTTGATACATGTTTCAAGACATCAAAATATGCAAAGGAATGATAAAAAGTATGACTATTTTTGATAATGTCAAAGGTAGCGATTTAACAAAACAAGTGACTAAAAAGAATATTAAAATCTGTATATTGATGGAAATTCTGTAAATTATACTCTGAATTGGTCACAGTGTTTTTGATTAAAAGTTGTCATCAGAAAGTCATTGCATCTTTGTGTGTTTTTTGGTGCTGAACCACAGAGCATGAAAAATTCTTTAAGAACATTTTTGATGTAACAACAATAGACAGTTTTTCACTTTTTAACCTTTCTATATTGAATTTGGTTTCACGTTTATGAAATCTTTGATGGTATTTTCAGCAAGTGAAACCTGCTTCATGACTACAAACATTATGACATTACTTCTCATATTCAGGTTTAGGCCGTAATGAATGTGTCAAATTCAGTTCAGTAAGAGATTTTGCATTTGTAATTATTTATTATAGCATCAGAGTATAGTTAGTTTGCATCTAGCTTGAGTTCATCATGCTGCTTTTATAAATTGAGAAGTGATATTTTTCTCCCTGTAGCCTACAGGTGGATGCTGGGGGGGTGGAGAGTTTGAAAAAACAGGCAGCTATGCAGAAGAGCAGAGGTATTGACCGTAAAATGATATTAGGCATTTTACCTGTGTAAGACTTAACACAGATCAAATTGATGCTAGAACTATGAACCCTATTGCAAAAAAGGACAGTTTAAGATTTAAATAAAAAGAACAAAAAAGTTTGGAAATGTTAAACTAAATTTATTCACAATAGAAGGCAGAGAACAAATGGTTAAACTGCAATGTCCAATTCTTATCTTGTATATAATTTTAGCTTCTCAGCAGTCATGTGTCTTCTTTGTCATATTTTTTGTTTCATTGTGTGCCAAATGTGTTCAGTTTGTGAAAGCACCCAGCCTCTCCTAGTAAACCATGCTGTTGTAACAGATGCTGTATGCATCTATTGCAGCTTGTTGAAATATGCGATGCCTTCCCTGGAAAAAAGATGTCATCTGCATGGAAGCATATATTGTTCTAAAAGCCATGTATACCTTTTAGAATTCAGCCATTTCCGTGCACACTAATGCAACCCCATGGCATCAGAAATCCAGGCTGTTGAACTGAGGCCTGATAACAAGCCAGATGGTTCCTCTCCTCTTTGGTCTTGAGGAAGTAGCATCCATGTTTTCCAAAAAGAATTTAAAAATAAGATTTGTGTAACCACAGATCAGTTTTCCACTTTGCCTCAGTTTATTTTCAGTGAGCTTTGGCCCAGAGAAGATGGCAGTGTTTCTAGATCATGTTCGCATATGTCTCCTCCTTTGCATGATTTAGCTCTAACCTGCATTGTGGATGGCACAGTGAACTGCGCTCAAAGACGATGGTGTCTCTTCTTGAGCCCATGACAGAGTCATGCCTGTATTTAATGCAGTGCTGCCTGAGAGCCCAAATGTCATGGACATCTAATATTAATTGTTGGCCTTGACAGAGATTTCTCCAGATTCTTAGAATCGTTTGATTCCATGTAGCGTAGATGATCCAAAGTCAAGTTTATGATGATGAACGTTTTTCTGAAATTGTTTGTAGATGCAGTTTTTTGCTGATTAGTAAACATGTGCCCATCTTTGCTTCTGAGAAACTCTGAGAAACAGATGGTCTTTTTATACACATTCATGTAACTGTCCTATTTTCAGTTAAACTAATTAGTTTAAAGTGTTCCTCCAGCAGTGTCTTTTTAGGAATGCTTAATTTTCCAGCCTTTTGTGGCCCCATCCCAGCTTTTTCGGATGTGTTGTGGAGATTAAAATAAGATAATATTTTTCTCAAAATAGTAAAATCTCAGTTTTTTTAACATTTGATCTTTTTTCTGTTCTCTTGTGAATATGTGTTTATGACATTTGCAAATCACTATTTTTTTTTGTTTACATTTTACGCCACATCCCCAAATCTTTTGGAATTGTGTTTATAGTTTGCAGAATTCACTCCATTTTTTTGATTTATTTACGTAAGTGGGTGTGCTTCTGGTCGTAAGAGGGACACAACTGAGGGTGGGAGGAGGAGGTAGGGTGGAGGCACTGGCATTATCTCCAAGTCCCAGGCTGGCTAGCATCACCCTGCGTGGCCTCCTGTATCAGAAGTCGAGAAGGTTGACCCCCCAGCAGTTTGAATTACAATTTTTAGGGTTTATTTCCTGAACTGTACTGTGCAGCCATAAAAATATTTTTTAATAAATAACAGTAGTAACATTAGTAATAATACATTTCAACAGTTTGCTTTTTTATCGGGACAAGCTTACAAGATAAAATGGGTTAATGTCTAACCCATAAATCATATATTGTTAAACAACTCAAATAAATCTAGTGTGTTATCCAAAAAATCTTTGAATAATTCAATTTGTACAACTGCAAAGTGACACACTATCTTTAATTTGCATGACCCCTGCTTCACTCTGTAATCCTCTCTGAGGTTTCAGAGTGAAGCAGGCCCAGCTTAGCACAGCAAAGTGGGCAGATGCAGTCACAGCAGTGTTGTGAAAGCAGTTCTTCCTGTTGTCTGATCCTGAAACCAAGTGTACAGGGATTCCCAGGGCACCCTGGTGGCTGTTTTCTCTTTCTTTCCCCCCTCCTATCTTCCCTTCTTCTATGCAGCGGTTGCTACCCCACACATCCAAACACCCATCAAACACGGTACAGTCACACCGCCACCACCCAACCTCCAGGAAACTCGTTGGCCGTAAATGAGACAGCACTAACTGTAAGCGTTTCCTGGCCAATTGATAGACAGACACCCGCACCACGGCAACAGCTGCAAGCCCCCTCCCTCCTGAACACTTTTCACTTTCCTCCACCATTCTGAACCCCATCTTCAACCGCATCCCACATCCACCCTGACTTTCCGCAAACACAGCCACACACGAAAAAATTGTTGCCTTCACAGTTTTTTTTCCCTTGTTCTTCAACATATAACGCACATACATGCACACACTGTCTTCATTTTAATTCACCACAAATTTGCTTGTGATCACAAATTGTACCTATAATGTTGTATTGTATTTTTGTCAGACTGGGCATTCATCTGTAAATCCTCCACCAGTATAAAAACGCTTTAAAGTCTGCTTCTTGGGAAAACCTCATTGCCTTGTGGAAAACATTTCTGTGAAATTTGTTTTTCGGTTTGCTGGACTTGCTACAGGAATGGCAGGGCAACTGTAGATCCATGTTCTCGGTGTCACGTCACTCACTAGTTTTATTTTTTGACTTGTGTTGTTTATGGCTTCCATGCTGAAACACTATTGTCAATCATCTGTCATTCTGGTGAACAGCACACGTAAACAGCATGGAGTTGTGCTTTGGCTACTCGCCCCCATAAAACGTGCACTGACAGCTTTGTTATGGACAAACAGAAGGACACATGACTTACGTGCAGATTTTTCAAAATAAAGTTAAAAGAAGCGAACTTCCAATCACCATAAACCATTTTAATCTCATAATCTAGCAGTTTGGTCATTGTGTTCATTTTATGCTACTTACTGGTCAGTTTGAGCATACACAAGTATGCTAAACCGAGAGCGGCAAAACATTTGAATGTGTTGAGAAATCGTGCTGACATAGAGCAGTCTTTGGAGCGCAGTAAGAGGATGTCAAATAAGGAACAGCAAACTAAAACACACTTTATTTCTGTCTCTTACAAGTGTGTCACAATGTCAGGGCGGAACCATCGGCCCTGCTTTTCAGACAATTAGAGCAGCGAGGACATTAAGAAACGGCAACATCAAATCACCACTGCATGCAATGCATTTCTCTGCAGGCACTCTTAAGTTACCATAACTGTACCGAGGCAAGGCTGATTATTTACATGTAAACTTCAGAGACTGACAAAATATTTGATTTTCATGCTTTTTTCTGACAGATCTTCCATTTTTATCCATTTGCTAAGAAGATTTTAAATTCCCCGGATTACTTTTATAAGCACATGTAATCAGGGCCCTGTTTCGTGTCTTTCTTCTTCTACTGTTTTAGCTGTATAATGTTTATTAAAGGATCATTGTTACCATATTTGGATATGAAGCTGGTTTGAGTGTTCTGTTAAGTTTCATGTCTCAGCCTTTCTCAAAGCACAGTTTGGTGTTTCACTAAATGACAGCTTCACAATCAACATTGCCAGAAAAGACAAAGAAGCTCTCAAACCTGCAAAATTCATTTTAAAAAATCCCTCTTTTTTTAAAACTTATTCACACCTTTCTGCAATTGATCAAAAACTTTAGATATCTCAGTCTCTGCCTGACATTTAAACTCCCAGTGTTTGCTGCCTTTTGGTGTCACCGCTCATCATTCGATGCTGCCACCATCCCTATCTGACTCTTGACCTTTCCCAGAATGCCTTGGGTCACCAAAGAGGTCTTAGCACCAAAGCTTTCTTCACTGTCCGTGTCTCCATAGCAACTGGACGTTGCTGGGGAATTAGCCAGGGCACTGATTGAGTCAGTTGAGTCTCTGTCTCTGTGGGCTAACGCCAAAGCGGGACGGGCTGACGCAGGCAGGGCAGAGTGGGATGGCGGCAGAGTGTCGCACTGAAAACGAGGGTTCAGTTTTTTGCCTGCCAAACCAGGAGCCATGCTCTCATCCTCCACATCATCCTCAGCCGAGTCCCTGCTCTTGTCTTGATCCTGGTCATTGAGCAGTGTGACCAGGAAGTTGATGTACTTCACAGCCAGGCGGAGGATTTCGTTCTTGCTGAGTTTCTTGTCGGGTGGGTGCGTGGGAATGAGTTTCCTCAGCTCCGAGAAAGCCCCGTTGACGTTCTGCTGTCGCCAGCGTTCACGGCTGTTGGTGAAGACGCGGCGGGCGAGTTTTTGGGGAGGGCCTGTTAAACACACATAAACAGAGATTTAGTCCAAAAGGTTGTTTTTTTTTTTCAACAAATCCTTCAAATCATCACTAACTTTTTTTTAAAATAACTTTGCTAACAAAAGGGGGAGGGGATTAATTAGACTTTGGAAGAATATTAAATATTTGTGATCCATTTTTAACGATTAGATTCCTCTGCGGGAGGTTTTGGGCCATGAGCTGGTTTTCAGTTCCAAAAAAAGTGGCATGTGGTGCCAGGGGTATATTCCTATACCCATGGCAGGATATAGAAAAGCACTGAGAGATGGACTAGCAAATTGTGGAAGTTGGTTTTTCTCACAGGATGTGATGGCAGTGAAGAAAAGTACATAACATTGCCACATACTCTTTAAATAGTTTAAATATATGCCTTCATCTCCAAAACGTGGACATCAATTTCCCCAAATTACAGTTCAAAACATTCAAACAATAATTATCTCCATAATAGTGTCGCACGTACACACAGAAACTCACATTCATTCATCTCCATCTCATAGTGCGAGGAGGGTCTCCTCTTGATGCGGTTGTTGCTGATGACACCATAGCTTCCTCCTGAAGAACCCAGGTACGAACTAGAAACACAAACACTATGTGAATCATTTGTGGGATCGTATTTACAGTCAAACAAGTAAAAATAAGCTACATATAAATAAAAACAAGACACATATAAGGCTGTTTTGGCATTTCGTCCTCCTTCCTTTAGCAACTGAATAGGGAGAAATCATAAAGAGTGGCTAAAGAAAGCAGGAACATGGTGGAAGCCATTAATGGAGGTGTGAATGTGAGTGGTGGCGTTGATTGAGTGTGCATGCAGAGTTTTAACCCAATCTCATTAAGCTTGGTTACTAGCTGATTCTACTTCAGGGGGGATGAAATAGATCAATGCTTCCTGCTACAAACAAACCAGAGAGGAAAGGGGAGAGAAGCTTATTCCCAGACCTCCATGACAGATGGGGAAGCCACAGATATATCCACTGTGCAAAAAAAGTCCCACTTTTTTCACTCTTCTGTGAGAAAACTGTGTAGAAAATGCCGTTTGGAGTAGAGAATAGAGGAACAGTAGGAGGGCTTTGATAAAGACTGCAAATTAATGCCTTTCTTCACAGGAGTAAAAGAAGAGCTGCCAGTTGCTCGGGCCCGAAAAGAGCTTTAAGAGTTCTGGTTTGCTTCCTTTTGTCAGTTTAAGGATTAAAATTAGCTGTAATTAAAACTGGATGTATAGTTTAGAAAAGTGGTATATTCAAGTAAAGTTTTTTTAACTTGGCTGCTAAATACACACACACACACACACACACACACACACACACAAAGAAAAAAACATTCACTGATTCAATTTGTGTTCGGTAACCAAAAGGTCTGCTGGGTAAATTTAGCGTGAGAAATGTGAGGTCCCTTCAAAACAGCACACATCCTGCTGTCATTTTCACATAACAGCGCAGCACAGCGGCTATTAATCATGATGGGAAGTCGAGAAATCCGAGCAGTTGAGGTTTTATCTGAAACTTGGCATTGCAGCGAGAAAAGTGGCATCATCCTTGATAGCAGCATGTCAGGAAGCTGTACTGTAGTGAGTTTTATAGTTTAGTTGTCCGCATCTGTTTGCAGGCTTTTTCGAAAGGAAGTGAATGAGTGTGCGATACTTTATTTTACATAATGTTCCAATTTATGCGATCGTTATTTTATATAATTTATAACTTTTTCATTTTACCTCTAGAATTATTTGCTTCCAATGAAACAAATTCATTCAATAAACATATTCATGCCATGCACTGATCATTTTAACCGTACTGTCAGCAAATGTTGCAGTTTTTAATCGACCAGATAAAAGGTAGCATTACAAATATGCATTTATCTTTTTTTTTTTTTCTTTTTTTTACCTTGCATCAATCTTCTTTTGTTGTGGATACTTTAGCTTTACTTGCTTTAGCCTTCAAATATATTAATTTGAAGTCAAAAGTAGGGCCTTGTCTAATGAGTTTGTCTTTGGTTTCATTTGTCTTTTTCTGTTGAATGTTTTTATTACTCCAAAATCCATTTAAAGGATTCTTTTCTTTTAAAAAAAACAAAAAAAACAATAAACAACCAACATAATCCTGCTTAACGTTTGGAGTAGATACAGGAATTTTTGAATTGAAAGGTTTCTTTTATTTCATAATTGCAATCTATCTTCAGAAATTAGTGGCAAATTGAAAAAGGAAAATTGGGAGACATGATCCAGATGTTCCCCCCCAAATATCGTATACTAATCTGCATAAAGATCCAGACTCACTTTATTCATGGTGTAGCAGCACTCAGACTGCTCTTGTTTCAAGAAGTTATAAGTGACTCACACTGTGTATGAATGAATTCAAATTTGTATAATCTCACCTAGTGAAGAAGGGGTGACCAGGCAGGTACTGATGAGGCAACAGGGGCCCTGAAGAAGCAGCTGTGGGACCTACGGGACCTCCAGTAGATCCAGAAGCTCCAGGGCTGACCACAGGTAAACAGTTCAAATGGCCGCGGCGAATGTCTCCATGTGGCCCATGTAGGAGATTGGGAATTGGGTGGAGGGCAGTCAAAGGGGTATTTGGGAGTGGCAGTGGGGGCTTGCTGTGGCCAAGGCTGATAACTGGAATGTGAGGAGGAAGAGGAGAGGATGATGAGGATGAAGGGAAGGCAGCTGTGGAGGTTGGAGGGGGAAGAAGGCACGGGAAGTCTTTGCTGGTGCCGGGAGGAGTGGAGGTGGCGAGGAAAGAGTTGGGGACCCGTTGGCTGAAGCAGCAGGAGCAGTGGTGCTCTTTGGCCCCCCTAGTTTTTCCTCATCCTCTTCTTCCTCCGTTTCCATGGCAATGGGCTCAGGTGCAGCAGTTGTATCTGCTTGGTGATTGGTTAACACTGTGTTTGGGGTGATGAGGGCTTGTGTCAAGCCAGGAGTAGGGACATCCGTGTGTCCCTTGTGCCCTGTCTTGTTAGTGGGTTGTGGGCTGCCGATAGCATCCAAGGATGCTGACTGTTGGCTGTAGAGAGGGCTGCTATGCTCCATGGATGCACACGATGGTGAGGAGGCAGAGGATGAAGAAGAGGAGGAGGGGCGAGGTATGTCGTGGGGTGAGGCAGGCGGGCCAGTGGAGTTCAGCTTCTCCATCATGGTGGTGAAGTCTCTGAAGGAAACTCCGTCACTGTCAAGGTGTCGCTCTTCTCAGCTGCCCAGTGTGCGTGCTGCAAGTCTGTGTCTCATCCCTGTGGTGTTTTACACGAGAGTCACTAATGTGTTTATATTCCGGCACACGCAGCTAGTCCTACAGGGCCCTATAAAATTCTCCTGGCCAATTGTATGAGTCTTTTAACCCTTTATTTACTTTTCCTTTGTTCTACTTTTCTACAGATTTTTTAATATTTTAGCATTTCTACATACATGCATGAATTGTCCTTATTTCTCAGCATACAAGTCTTTTAACATCAGTTCAGTTTTATTTAGATTTACAATGTTATTAATTTATTCATGAATCTTCACAGTGACACAGCATATGACACCTTCTGCTGTTACACGCTTAGGAGATTTTCGTACAGCCTTATTACTCATGACTGCTGCCTCTGATGGCTGTTGCACAAGTGTAATATAATGTAACAGAATATTGCATAATGTTCCAGTAAAGCAAATTAATTAATTTCCATGTTCAATTTAAATTAAACGTAGTTGGATAGAATTTGCAAACTTAAATAAGGGGCTACTGCTGTGATTAAGTCTCTGGCTCCAGCATATAAAGGAGGTGGCTCTTGCAGTTTGATGTGATGGGGAAGTCTGGTTGGTTTTTTTTGTGTTGTTTTTTTTTTTTTTTTTTACTGTACATCCCGAGTAGCAAATTCTTTTTTGGTTTTGAACGAGTCTCTAGTGGCTTCTCTTAATAAGTCTATCCGTCTATCTGTCTGTCCACATGTATTTTGAGGATATGAGTCAAAATCCTTTTACGGACCCCAAAAGTCCCAGAACGCTGACGATTGGATTGATATCAAAGAGTCTGTTGAACAAAACAAAGGGAAAAATGGACTCAGGATATATATTTGATGTATGTTTAGCAAAGACTATAAGATATGAAAATGTGCTTAAAGGTCAGTTTGCACACGTGCAGTGCAACAGTTTCTGATAAGATGAAATAAGTTGTTGTTTAAGGGAGCTGATGCATGGCTTCATCAGAAATTTATTTCAATTGTAAATTTAGAGGTGTGATGCAATTTTAAAATGTTGACATATGGAGTAAATTCATTCTTGTACTTTACAAATTACCGCTCGTTAGTCTGTCTTGCAAAGCTTACAGCTCATGATTTTTCAGGTTTTGCAATCGCAATTGTTCCTGTTTTCTTTTCTGGTGGTCATGACTTTATCTTGGACAGTTCCGTCTTTCGCAGTGATGTGTAGGAATGACATTTGCAGCTAATTCTTTATAAATATATATATTTTGCAGCATATCCCTAGCAGTTTGTTAACCATAGTGTTGATTTGTAAATGAATAAGGCCCAGCATGTTTACTTTTGAAGCACACATTTTAAAGAGGATTCATTTTGTAGTGAAAGACAGAAAGCAATGCTTTCAGAAGTCCCCTCGTTTTTTTTGGTTTAATTTACAATTGTGACAAAAATGTTATTAAAGTTTTTTTTATTTTTGTTCAATATCTTTCTTTCTGGTAAGGCCACTTGTTATTTTTCTTATATTGCTCGAGTAGCCAAACAGAGTGTATTATATTTTTACTTTAAATAGATAACTGGGGGTAAAATGTTATAATTTAAACTAGGACAGAAATCAGAAATCCTATGTTTTCAAACAGTTAACTAGAATATATTGTCAATAATAGAAATATAATACATTATTAATATTTTTTAATGAATAGATACATGATGTATTGGACATCATGTATGTGTATTGTGTTATTATTACTAGTATTTAAATAAGTATTACTTCCTGCAAACTATTTGCGTACAATTTGAACAATAAGTAAGACAATAGGTAACCTTTAATACTTACATATACATCATGACATCCACTGTGGCTCGTGAGTATGGCGTAAAAAATCCCTCAGAGTTCAAGTGATCGGAGAACGCACATGTATCTGCTCAGTGTTTAGCGTCCTCTCCCTCCTCCTTTAAGTCGCTCACACTCCACTGCAGCCTGTCAGCGTCTGTCTGTCAACTTATGAGGTCAGAGTTGGAGCCACGCTGTCTGATACCACTGCTCATATTCTTAAACATTTATAAATAATTATAAATATTCAAAGAAAAAAACATTTACAAAGAGAAGAAGTCAGAGCGAGGCCAAGCGACTGGGAAACGTAGATGTATGGGGTTTTTGATTGGAAAGTTGCTCCTTTGAACGAAGACACAGTCAAAACGTGGAGATGGAAGGTGCGGGTCTCCGCCATCACCCCCTGTCCATATTGTCAATCTCGTCTCTCTCCCTCTCTCTGTCTGTCTTTCTCTATCTTTCACCGTCCTGCCTATCCTTTCCCTCGCTCAATCTCTTCGCCAAGAAGACACAATGCTGTTGCTGGTTGCCAGAGTTCTGTACTGGCAAAATGTGAGGTGGGAGACAGAGTGAGAGAAGGGGGGGTGGGAGAGGAGGGGAGAGAGTGAGAGAGAGAGAGCGAGAGGGAACCGTGTTGCAAGGAGAGTTTTCCGCTCCCTGCTGGACAAGAGGATGTGCTAGTACAATATGGTGGCTGCTGATAAGAGCCTCAAAAGCTGCCTGTGGCCTGTAGATAAGGAACCTTCACCACCCCTCTTCCTCCACCACCAATACCAGCACACACACACACACACACGAATAAGCATGTTCACGCCTACATGCATGTACGCACACATACACACGGCACTGGACTGGTCAGTCCCAAACTTTGAAGGGATCTGGATTATTTCCAAGAAAATATTTGCAGCTGCACTTATATAACAATATATTAAAGAGACAATGTGGCTGCTGCTCATTCATGCACGTGCTTTCACAAATATGCCTGTGTGTTTTAACACACACATACATCGTATGCATGCACAGCATGGCCACTTGGGATATCTTTGTTTAAAATATCAGCCCTTAAAGCTTGTTGTCACATTCTGATTAGCACAAAACCCCTCAAATGATGGGCGTTTAGAGCAGACAAACGAGTTCTGTTTGCTGGATTTAGACCACATTTGAATGACTGAATGAGGAAATTAAACAAACGGGTATCTGAAATTAACAACTTATTTCAGTTGAAAAAGATAAATGTCTCACTACGATCAAAGGTCAAGCAGTGATCATTAGAAAGGTCATCTCTGCAGGTTGTATATACTTTGAATGTGTCATATGTTTGAATAAGGCTTTCACGATTATCTTGGCTCGACAACAGAGTAAATGTCAAAATAATTGACAGGGTGCTGAAAAACATTGTTAATCACCTTAATCTTCACTTGTATAGATGTTACCTACACAAATGCTCTGCATTGGACTTTAGAGATTTTTGGTCTGTGTTTTTTTTACTATGACATCAGAGCACACCTGTGCCGCCGCCAACCGATAGATAAGTCGTCATCACGACAATTCTTCCTCTCAAAGAGCTCCCAAACTTCCTTCCTCAATTTGTCTCTCACCCTTTCATCCTCTTCGCTTGTCATTCCCGTCAAAATTCTGCCCAAACTCCCTCTCTCTCTTTCAACCTCAGGGTCAGCACTTCTATTACATTGCCTCAGTCATTTCCTTCTTAGACAGACTGAAACACAAACATTATAAAGGCTTTACAGTTAACCTGACCTTCAAGGTCCTGGGAAGGAAAAGTGTTTGCTGAACAATTGCTCAGCAAATCTGTCACCACCTTCATCATCATCATTTTATTAGTTGTATTTTTTTCCCTTTTCACCGTAATCACCTTAAACATCATTGTTGTCATCGCTAATAAGCAACTGCTGCATGAACAATAGTCCTTGTAGATCAGAGTACAGACGGGTGTCGTCTGCTGGTCCTGGTCGTCACACTTTTTTGCTTCCACAGCTGTGGTTCCAGTTGATCACTCTCTGTGTGCTAGAATAACGCGGGTGGCACCGTTGCGCCTGCAGATGCTGCATAAATTTGCGTGTAAACATATAAAAGCTACACGGGGGACAGACAGAAATCCTTTGGGATTAGCTTTTTCCTGTGCTTTACAGTATGTGTTCCTGTCACACAGTTGTATTGTTAATAATGTTTTGGTTCATTAAAGATGTTCACTTTGCTTCCGCTTCATTTAGAGATTATTTTTAAAATAAGATACAACAAATGATAATGCGCATAGTTTCGCTTTTTGGACTGATTGTCGTGTTTAGAAATTTTAAAAGTCGGTTAAAGTTAAAGAAGTTGGGACGAGAGGGCGTGGGGCAGGTTTAGAAATGAGAAAAGATAGATAAAAAGTTTTATATCTCCACGTATTACCATGTCTTTACATTAATTTACTCATTTATTTACTGCAGTGAAAGTACAGTTCAAGTCTGGATAAAAAGCACTTTGCATAAAGTAAGAGGAATTTGTATATGATACAACACTGTGTCACATAGTGAGTAACGAATCATTTTACAGTTCGGATTTCCCCTTCTTCAGGTGAAACCCTTCTCAGACAGTCACAGTTTTCTCGGGACCAGACTGTCTTATTTAAAGCCCCATGTGAACACTCGAACTGTAAATGGGGAATAATAATAGAAACAAACGATAACAGGCAGCTTCCGCTTTTCCCTTGAGTGAGGAAGAAATCAAGAGATGATGGTTTAATCTCAGCGCGCGGTGCCTATCACACCCTCCTCCTGGCTACCTTAAAATACCCGCTCAATAAAAAGAGAATCAATAGGGGAACCTTTGTACGTGTGTGTGTGTGTGTTGAGAGAGAGAGAGAAGAGAGTGTGTGAATGCACCTGCAGAAACACTGATCTCAAAGAGTTGAAAATGAAAATGTTTTAAACAAAAAGCTTTGGATCCAGTAGAAAATAGGCCCCATCAGCAAGCATTCAAAACTGCCAAAATCTAGATCCATCTGCTATTATTTTTTAGGATTTTATTTAATATATTTAGTTTATTTACTTATTATTTTTAGTTATTTCGTTTTTCTATGCTGGTCATTTGTAAGAAATGTTTTTATAAATTGGTACGGGCAGTTGAACACAACAAGCCATTTAAACAAAGCCAACATTTAAGGAGAAATGAGGCCACTGTCATCATCATGATGAACACAAAAGAGTTTTCAGATAGGAGTTATGCATGCTACACTGTATATAAGTACATATACAGTATACATATACTTTATTAGGCATACCTTGCTAGTACTGGGTGGACTCCCCTTTGGCTTCAGACACATTAGTCATTAAGGGTGTGGCATGTTGTGTTTAAAAAAAGCTCAGTTGGCACATGAAGATATCCTACACGCCATTACACCACTACTAACACCTTGAACTGTTGCTACAAGGTGTTTGTGCCAAATTATGACCAGGCCATGTTTTTCCAGTCTTCTTTTGTCCACGTTTGGTGATACGCATGAAGTATGCTCAGTTTCCTGTACTTGGCTAACAGGAGTGGCCAGTCTCTGTAAACTCTAGAGATGGATGTTTGGGAAAATCCCAATAAATCAGAGGTTTCTCAAATACTCAGATTCAGATCTCAGCGACAAACATGCCACATTCCAGAGTCACTTAAATCACCTTTCTTTCCCAAACTGATGTTCAGTTTGAACCTTATCAGGTTCATCTACATGCCCAAATGCATTGAGTTGCTGCCATGTGGTTGGCTGAGTAGATATTTGTATTTACATGGAGATAAACAGGTGTACCCCATAAAGTGGCCAGTGAATGTATGTACATGTTTGGAATAAACTGCAGTACAGTCTGTTTTTTTTGAACCCACCAAACAAGCAAGATCACTTTTTTAACCCCTTTTTATTAGGCCTTCGTGGATCTTGAGAATAATATGCCAGAAAACAGAAACAGGCTCAAAGCTATTGTGACTCATTAGTGCAGTTAAAGAAGCTCATATCCTAGCTTGCCTGGTAGAGTGCTTCACCACCTAGCCCTGCGGGGAGTCTCCCCAGAATTGATTTTTCTCAGAGATGAATTTTACTGTGCCTTTGCCTGGTGTAACATGCCTTTAGAAGTGTGTGTGTGGCCTTGTGACTATGAAGTTACTTCTAGCAGCACAGTAAATATTATTATTTTCCTTATTTTCTGCCTTGAAATATGTCATTACTGTTTTTAATTTGACAGACATCTATCTATCTATCTGTAATAATGTTCATGTATTTCCCATTATCAGATTAAAATAAACTTGGAGAACTTACAGTGAGCACATGCACATAAATCAGAAAACACATACACACTCCCCAAAGTGGGCTCCATGGCCACATTTCCTCCGCGCCATGTAAACACTATTGTGTACCCGGTGATAGGGATCACTCGAACCTAATTGTTTGAGGCAATATTCGCAGTGCATTTCATGGAGAAAGTGACAAACAATGCTGTGAGCGCTGGCCGGGACAGACGCCTCTCTTCTCCTCCTGCTCCGCGACAGATGTCGACTGTGTTTATTTTACCATGGATTGTCCTGGAGACAGGCCATCCAGCCACAGGACACACCAAGGAGGGTTTTATTTATAGTTAGATATTCAGCACAAAGAAGGAGGATGGGGTTGCATTGCCAGCCTTGAATCTGATCTCTTCCCCAACATAGCACGGTGTACACCTGATCATCTCCATCAGGACTCAACCTTAAGTATTGGAGTGATCAAGCTAGAGGAAAATAGGAAAGGATTTCCAATTCTGTAAACATGAACAAACATTAGAAGATAACACCATTGTAGATGAAAGCACAACACAACACAACACTGCATTTAATACTTGTACAGCTGCTGTTATTGTGTGTATATATATATATATATATATATATATATATATATATATATATATATATATATATATTTCTCATACATTCTTATATATATTTCTATACTGTGTATTGTGTATTTTGTTGTACAGTTATTTTTATTTTTCAACTTTAATTTATATATTTTATCTTATTACTTTTCCCAGTTAAATTTACCCTTCATTCTAATTTGTGTTGTACAGTTATTTCATTTTTAACTTTCATTTTTATATTTTATTTTATTTTATTCCTTCCTAGTTAAATTTACCCTTTTTAATTTTCATATTTATTTCCTATCTTATTCATAACCTTTTCTTTTTTCTTTAGGTCACGAGCAGTTGTGTAAGCATTTTCACTGCATATCGTACTGTGTATGACTGTCGTATGTGACAATAAAATTTGAATTTGAATTGAAAAAAGATCAAAACCAGGATAATTTTCTTCTGAAGAATAATGAAAAGGATATTTTTTTGTGAGTCAAGAGGAAAAAACGGGAGTGAGTGCATCATTTCACATAATTACTGAGTAATCTCATAATTTCTTGTGATTTACTTCCTGAACGTTTGTTTTCTATTACCAGCCTTTCCTTTTTGCAGAGATCCACCAGTATATTTTATTTTCTTACTCCCGAATCCTACACAGAACCTCTGTCTGCTATCTCCTTGTACAGATTGGAAATTCAGCAACTAAACTCGGCACATGGGTACCTCTTAGGACCCTGAAGGCTCTTATCTTTATCACTGATTATGGTATCATTATTTGCTTAGCAACAACCTACAAACAGGCTAAAATGACCTGTTGTGCTCCCATAGCACCTTGTACATTGTATCATTTTAATTCAGGACAGTAAAATAATATCTTTTTTAAAGCCACAAAACTTAAATTATGCATGATATATTCTGATGTCATTATGTTGCCGAGCAACAGGCTAAAATTAAGGACCAAACAAAACAGCATGGACTTGTACTATTTTGATAAAATAAGCAGGCGGATACATTATAACTAAATTAAATATAATGGCTTTTTAAATTAATTGCAAACATTCATTTTATGGCCAATTTGAAGCCTATGTTAAAAATATTTTATTTTATTCAGCAGTACCTTTACAGCCCACAAGAGGGCTCCGAGTTTTGGAAAAACAGCCATTATTAAATTATAGCAGTAGTTTTATTTTCATTTCATTTTAATCATTTTATAATGAATGACAGAATTTGACATAGATTTAGAAATCATTGTAGAGGTAGTTAAACCACAGCATGTATGATCCATTTTAATGATGGGTGGGTCAACAGAGATTTGATAAGCTCAGGACTTTGATTTTTCATTTTGGTCTACTTGTAAATAACTGACTCAAGTCACACCTTTTATCAGACCAGTTATCAGATTTCACGCTTTGTCCATGTGAAGCGACTGGAGCTTGAAATACACCTTTAAACAGACGGTAAAATCAGTGGAGTTCCCCTTTAATTTTTGGAAACGCAGTCATTCGTGAGATTAGTTTCCCTCGTGCGTTCTAATCTAATACAGATCAAAAAATGTGATCAAAACTCATCCTAAATCGGTTGCAGTGATGCTCTGTGAAACTGTTGCTCGTTCAAAAGCACAACATAACTTTAGAAATTAGATCAGTGAGGAGTCTCGTTTTTATCTTCTATCTGTATAAAGTTCATGGTGATTCTGATTACAGTAACGGCACCTTGTACAGCGTCAGCCACATGTCGACGGTCACACATCGCTCCGTTCCCAGGATGCACCTGGCCACAAGCAACCAGGCGGACGTGAGGGACAGCTGTTTCCTGTGCACGCTTCCTGGTTTGGCAGAGCAAAAAAAAAAAGGGGGGGGGGCTTTAGTGTTGGGAGGGAGGTTGGGGTACAGAGTTGGGCAATGGGGTAGATCAGTGTTTTTGCTGAGGGATTTTTCAAACAAGAAATATCTGCCACAACGACAGGTGTGATGGTAAAGAAGGGTGTCACACATATAGAGTATATGCTACAACAACACAATCTCATAAAAGAAAAATAAGAAGTCAGAGCTCTATAGGGTGAAACCCAGAGTTTGACTGGATCAATCATTAAAGAGAAAAAATTCAAAGTCCTGCTTGTACCACAGGGACAAATAACAAACAAAGACACGGGGATCGTGGGAGAAATGTTCCTTTATTGTCTCCAGTCTTTGACTCCCCCACCCCAGGGGGAGAGCGTGGTTGGCCACCTAATCAGAGCATAATGGTTCTCAATCAATAGTTTCCTTGATGCACACGTACTGTACATTCCACATCAACAGCGCACAAACAGGGCTGTGTTTTCATACGAGGTGCTTAAATCAAGGAAGCCTGCGACAGTGTTTCATTACATGATTATGCTGCTGTTCAAATCAATACCATGTTTTTCAATATTTCCATGGAAATAAATAACTTCAGTGAATAAGTTCAGTCAATAGGTTATTCTGAGCATAACAAGGCAAATATCTGACCAATCAGTGCAGTTTTTAACACTTTTCTGTTTGTCTCCTGTAAAGTCTGGATGGACGTTTTATATTTCTGAACTAAAGGAATAAAGACTAATCATTATGATGCTTTTGCAACATGGCTAGAAAAATAAAAACCCAGTAGATGTTGCAGCATGAAACCTGTAACTAAGTATAGTTGTATTAAGTGTCCGTGAGCACGCATCGTTGAGCCTTTTTAGATGTTTTTTTTTCCAGACTTTAAAAGCGGTTTTGTGACATTCAGGAAAGACAAGCGTGAGATGAGGTGACACAGTGGAAAGACGGTTCTAGCGACACACACCGTGTGGACCTGTATGACTCACTTTGACCCTGAGGCCGCCCGCTGACCTTTGACTCTAAGGCGTCATTACGTGCGGAACTTTAAGATGAGCACTCGGCTTTTCAAACAGCCAAGCTCACATCACTTCCACTTTTGGCAACAGAATTACAAATATTTCTACACGAGATGAGCTCTGACAATAGCCTTTGTAAGTGTGTGTATATATGAATGGATGAGTTCTGTTTGATTCTCTGGGCCTCGGTGCCAAAACTGTATGTTTCTAAATGAGCGTATGTGGACGGCGATGGTTGCGATTGCCACTCGGCACACGTACGGTGCGTGTGTCTGTGTCTGAGTGCGTGTGTGTCCTTTGGATCATGATGTGTGTGAACAACAGCGTATTGTGTCTTCCTCTCTCATATTTCTCATCATCAGCACTGCCGGTGTCTAAATTCCACTGGTGTGTTCACAGCGTGACGAGGGACCAGCCCTGTTGTCAAACCCCCATCCTGCAAAAATAGGAAACACAGCATCACTTTTCCACTTTCTCCCTCACTTTTCACCACTAATTCAAAATATATGTCTTCCTGTTTGGAGCTCTCACACTCTGAACTTGGTTGTTTGTATTGGAGAAAGGGTGCAGTTTTGCACATACTCTGTGCTGCTTTTTAAGCACAGAGTGTGAGCAGCCATTGGGGAAACACCTCGATTACTCTGACACATTAACTGTAGATGTTTATGCCTTTCGCCCCGGTATTTGTCAATATGATTTACTCATTATGTGATATAACTGCATCAGACACCTGTGATAATGACCTACAGTATTAGTCAGAACTGAATCAGTCTTACACACAGCTTTTCCATTTTCACAAGGCTTATTTCGCCTTCTTGCTAAGCATTGTAAGATTTTGGGTGTTGAACTGGCCTTCCAGCAGTCCAGACCTTTCACCAACTGAAGACATGACAGAGAAGAGCTGGGACTATGTGAAAGGGTGAAGTGCTGCAGTAAAGTTGCAATGGTCCTATCTTTTATACAGTCTATGGTTCACTCAATTAAGATGTGATTATTTCCAAGGTCATTTAGTTTTAGTTAGCTGAAGCTAAACCAGAAGTTAAAAACGAGATGGTGAAAAACATTTTTAGTTAATGTTACGACTGTTGTTGTAATGGTTGTCTCATATGTAAATCTGAGGTGTGCATGGTGCCTTTCTGTGATTGGTGGATCCATGGGACGGACCATACAGATTGGCTCATGACCTGGAGACAACATATAAGATGACACCACCATGGACCTCAACCGGCAGGCTTTGTGTTACCTGTTTCTTTATACAGGAGCATGTAGGGGTGGACTGCCTTTTTTATGTGATTACCCTTTTCTCATGTTTTTCTTAGTTAGGGAGATAAGACATTGTCATTTGGTTGATTCTTTCATAAATAAGTTTTGTACATCCTTTAGATACGGTCCCCTTTTGTTTGTTGTTTGGGGTCCACCCCAAAGCTTTAGTCGCTCCCTTTCCTTTGTTAGAATTCAATCACTGTAAATAAATCACCATCAAAATTATACTGGTTGTGTGATGTGCTGCTTGGGGTCAGACAGGGGTGGATCACCCTTATATTATGGTATGGCCACCCTAGACAGGCCATAACACTAACTAAAATGAAAATTAAAACTAGACTTCAAACTGGCTGGTGTCCTTACTGGTGACCTTGGGTCTGGAACTGTAGGCTCCTCTTTCCAGGTGTTCGTACTGCCTGAGTGGGACCAAGATGTGCCGTCTTGCCTCTTTGGGTTTTTCTTGCATGTTTCTGGCTCAGCATGCAAGTATCCACTTCTTGACCTTCGATGTTGGTTGCAGCCACTTGAAGTTTCTGGGCTCATTTGGGTCCCAACACTGGGTGACTTTGATGGGAGTGAAAACACTCCTCACAACATTAAATCACCACACTACCTGCTTTTGTTTCAGAATTTTTTCTTTATCCTTGTTAACATGTTTGGGTACTGGGTTTACCTGTAATGCATTTTGTGCTCCAAAAGCTGTTATTTTGTGCAGCTGTGCTCCAAAAGCTGTTAGCATGACCTTTTTTATCATTAGATTGTGCCACACCAGCACCTGAGAGAAAAGCTTTGAGTTTGACTTTGTGTTTGTGTTTTGCAGGCACTCAGGAGAATAAGTCATGATGTTTCTTGTGTTTGTCATGTTAGTATGTCAGTGCTTGTCAATCACCAGTCAACAGTGTCACCACTGTGAACAACATCCTGCGACTGTTTGAGCCGAAACCTTCGAGAAGTCCCTGCAGCCGCTTCAAAACTCATCACTGAGCTCAATCTCTCTTTTAACACGTCGGAGACAATAATGAAAGATGACTTTCTTTCATATGCTGCTTTGAGGGCTTTGTTCGGGAACAACAACAGAATCAAAACCATCCATGAAGACACATTTCACCCGCTGATTAATTTGGAGAAACTGGACTTCCACAAACCAGTTGGAGACTTTGTCTTCTGGATGGTTTTCAGAACCTGATTTCTCTCCACTATTTCAATCTTTTGGGACACACAAATATACAACACTTTTCCTGCCACGGAGGAGCTTGAAGACCCTCCATTTTTGAGGAGCTTTCTTTTCAGTCTGTCAGTGAAAGGGATTTTTTTTTTTAACCCTGAAACTGCCGTGACCATGTCCAAAGACCAGCCGGCCGGGTCAGTCATGGATATTCACAAATACCCCATAGTACTGGTGGAAAAGAAATATCAGGGGAAAATGCATAGAGTAACGGCTGCCGGTTAGCTGACGGCCATCATTACCCCTTAAATCTGAAAATGATTGGTCGGGGGTTTAGTAGCTTAATAGGGCAGTATGTAGGCCTGCACACCACCACCAATAGGGACACATGGCGTTTTGGGTTGCCCGTTCCAGCAATTCGCTACACAGAAGATAATGCATTATGCAACTGGCCCTTTGATCAAATGATGAGAGCTGATAGTCAAATAGTGCGCGCTGACATAGCACTGACATTTCCACATGTTGTAACGAGTAGGGACAGACCATGTTCAGTGTTTGTTATGGAGAGATGTGTATTTTATTTTATTTTTTTAATCTTTGCAAGAGTGATTTTGTGTTTTTTTTTGGTGGCGACTCATTCCGTTGGCAGATGCGGATGCGGTACCTTTTAAACACAGTTTGGCGCGTTGGCATATGAGCGATACAGCAGCTGTATCGATCACGTGACTTTTTCTTAAAGCGGCGCACGCACCGATACAGGCTTCGCTCTGTGAACTTGATACAAGTGTTGCTGGACCCATCACTAGCACTGACATTTCCACATGTTGTAACGAGTAGGGACAGACCATGTTCAGTGTGTCGTGACACTTGCACAATGGAAGAACACACCCACTTGTTGGTGCCAGAAGAGCCAATGAGAAATTATTGTTTTAGCTGGCTCATCACAAGTCGATGGCTGGTACCCTGGAATAAGATAAAACTCTGGAGCGAATAATTGCCCGATTTTACTGGCCAGGAAACTGTTTTAGACTTAGAGCTTTTTATTGTCATTGTGCAGTTTCTATGCACAGCAAAATTGGGTAAGTGGAGAGCATAGAGCCGCTGTATCTGTGCGCACCACCCATCTTGCATTTTTTGCATGTTTGGATGTGCGCCGATGGCTTGTGCGTCCAGTGGTGTCAGCTGGTGAACCAGCTGCGTCATTCAAAAGCACCTTTATGCCCCTCACCATTAATGGAGGTCCCCATTTGAGCGCATTGGCATGGACCTCATTTTATCGATTGAGGAAAAAGAAAGTCTTTAGTTCAGCTGTTGTTAACTGATCTTGACTTTGTTATTAAACGTTGCAAACCTGCCTTCAGTGTGTCCTGTACATGAGGTCATTTAGTACACCACAGCATGGTGAGTTTTTTGAGCTGATGAAGTTCTGCCAAAACTGCAAAACATGCAGCAGGAGACAGTAACTTGTTAAAATGTTATAAAAGGTACAGTTAAAGATTTTCACCCTACAGGGTTTTGTCAATGATCCAAGGATAAATGTCTATATTTGGTCAAAATTTTATAAGCCATTTCTGGAGAGACTGCAGTGGAAATGTTGTCACTTTTGGACTTTTCTACCTGCAGCTAAACATTTGCAGCTAAATCATTTATTTAAAAGCAGAAGCTGCAACTGATCGAGGGAATGTTTGTCTGAAAACTTCAACTGAACTCCAAGGTACCATTGCTCCAGCTTACCATCTTTACCTGAGTGAATCAGTTTGTTGAACAATCTAAATGATTCAGAAACATCTGTGACATCACTTAACTAAGGCTCATTACAATTTCACATACACTGCTGAATACTTTTAATATTTTTTTATTAGTTATTTTTGTTTTTGTTGTTATTTTGATTTTAATAAAACAAAATAACATAAAGGAATTAAATAATTTCTTTATTTTTTTAAATTTAATTTATTTTACAAATAAATTAATAATAAAATAAATTAATAAATTAATGATAATATTAATAATAATAACAATAAAATTAGTGCTGTCAGCTGTTAACGTCATTAGTTAAAATGACGTTAATATTATTATTAATTTATTTTATTTTATTAATTAATTTATTTGTTGTTCCCAGAGAGCAAGCCAAACACTGGTCCAGACAAGGACGATCTCTAGTAGTGGTGCACTACTAGTAGATTTTGTTTTAACCTCCTAGGACCTGGTGTCCACATATGTGGACATAACATTTTGGGTTGTCTAGACCAAAATACAAAATTTTGCTCTTCAAAAAACCTGATATCCACTTATGAGGGAGGAACATTACACTGCCACTGTTCAATCGAAATTTAAAATGAACGTCCTCATATGTGGATCTCATTCTTTTGAGAAACAAAAAGAAGATAGTCCGAATCTGATGTCTTTGTTTTTACTTTCATCAGGTCCCAATCAACCCAAATGGCACAGAGAAATTAAAAATGCATGCCACGAAAGAGTACAGGTCTTAGGAGGTTAAAAATGTCCCTGCTGATGAGACCAGTGAATGTGGGGCGACGGTGGCAAGAAAAAAACTCCCTCCTGGAGGAAGAAATCTTGGGAGGAACCAGGCTCTCTGGGAGGACCCTTCCTCCTGAGGGCAATACTTACTTGTCCTCGCGTGTGCGATGGTGGGCTGGACAACTGTTGTTCCTTCTCAGCATGATGATGACCTTAACGTCCTTCCTTCCATTTCCTGTTTCAGAACTGAGAATGAAGACAAAACTGGTTAACAAGGTAACAGGACATTTAAAAATTCTCTCACTTCAGGATGAGATGCTGTGTCTTCTTACGTTTCTCTTGTAAAACAGAATGTAGGCCGAGTGCTGCTGTTCCTCACAAGCTGCAGATCCAGTTGTGTGGAGCACCTGTGCGTCATTATAGGTGAGCCAGCGATCTGATGTCGAGTGCTGACTCTCCTCAGGATGGACAGAATTACAGATGTAGTGTCCTGAAATCACATTAAGACAAATGAATCCGACTTCTGGAAGTCAACTGATTCAAGCAAACAGTGATTTTGACTTAGTGCTTCTTAGAACATCAAAAGCTTTTGTGTGTGAGTCCTTCACTGAAAAGTAGCAAGTTTTCATTTTCTGTTTGTAACAAGTCTGTTGTTTTACCTGACTCTGTGCCTCCATAATGACTAATGATGCTGACAAGACTGTAACAGCCACCACCCTGAGAAGGAACAAATCCAAGAGTATATTAGTTTCATAAAGTCTCACATCAGTGCCATAATTAAGCTGATTTGCTGAGGCTACGTCCACACTAATGCGTTTTCGTTTGAAAAACACATCGTTTTCTCTCCGCTTTGACCTCCCGTCCACACTGAGACGGCGTTTTCCTCAAGGAAAAACACAGCATCTTGAAAACGCTCTCGAAACGCATACATTTCAAACTGGAGCTGTCCCGACGCAGTGTGGACACTCGAAAACGCAGACTTTCGATACGATGACGCATTTTAGTCATGTGATGCAGTCATGTGAGCAATTAAACAAAGATAGTGGAGGTGCATTATACAGCGTTCATTGCTCTCAACTTTGACAGCCCTAACAAAAGATTAATATCAGTTTGTACATGCTCCGGATAGCTTTTCTTCAAATATTTTAATTCTCACTGGCTTTTGCGCATGTGCAGGACTGGAACCTAAGCGTTTTCGGCCGTTTCAATGCGGACGCACAACTACTAATCTATCAGGGCTAGTGTGACGTAGCCTGAGACGTTCTGCAGTCTGTTTTACCTGATTGGATGGCACCACCAAGTCCCTCTGCAGCCTGACGGGGTCATCCACCTTCTGAATCTTGTAGGTTTGTGTAAAGCTAAACCTCTTCAGATGCAAGATGAGAACTCTGGTAGAAAAGAAAAAAACCACAAACAAGGTAGAAAATAAGAAGAATGAGTGTCAAACACAAACAGAAGATGGGAGAAAATGATCTGCTCAAGTATTATCTCGAAAAACTCTGATATTTAACGCGCCACAGTTTGGAAACCTGGTCAGTCGATCAATTCTGATGTGACCTTACTCACCTTGGCAGTGTATCAAAAGACGACTTCAGTTCTGAGGTCGTCCCTCCACAATCACAGCGAAATTCTATTTTTTGTTCCTGAACAACAGCACAGAGAAAAAAGGCTTTATGGTAGAAAGAAATCTCAACATATGCACACACACATACACACAAACACTAACAAAAAAGGTGTGTTAAGATCGCTGATACTACAACTCTACTGGAATTTGTGATCTTACCTTCAAGTATGTCTCTAACATGTTAATAACAGAGCCCTCTGGAACCAGGTCAAGAGACAAGCTGGTGAATTCCTCTTGCTGTGATGATTGGTGACTGCAGCTACACATTTCAGGAGTAACATAGTTAAAGTAAAGATCAGGTAGGTGGAAAAGAGGTATATGAAAATATTGCAACCCGCTCTGCGTTTCTGAAAGACCAGGCTTACCTCTTGCATGTCCTCGTGTTTTCCATTTTAAAAATGTGATGGTCTTCTACTGGGCAGGTATAACTTTGGCCCAGGAGAGCTGCGTTCCTCTCCAGGTGAGGTGTGAGCCTTTTGACCTCATTGAGGAAACAATGTTAGGAATTCATGAGCATCCTGAAAGAAAAGCAGAGAGGAGATTTAAAACAGTACATCAAAATCAGAAGGTAAAGCAAAAAACGAAATGTCCAAATAGCTGACGCACTTTCTGTGCACTGCCGGTGTATTCAGGAGCTTGATTGCTGAATGCCTTCTTAAAAGATCTTAGGTGGTGATCTTTAAGGCCATAATCTGTTGACTCATGACAGTCCCTGACATCAATGAGCCTTCTGTAGAAAGGAAAGGGTAAACAGACATTCTGCTGTTAGATCTCTTTGTTCTTCAGGTTTTTGAAGAAAGTAGAAGGTTGACGTAGCGCACCTTAAGAGCTGAGCTTCTGGGTCTGCGCTCCACAAAACCTCCTGACGCCTGATGTCTCTAATGAACTCCTCAATGTTGAGGAGGCTCTGCAGGCAGGAGTTCATGTAGCAGGTGTTTCCGATGTTTGGAAACCTGACACCACACGCACAACGTTTACAGTATCAGTGTAAAATAATTAATTTTCTCCACTTTGACAAAGTGAGCTTTGGTCTTGTGCACCACGTGTACTCACCCGAAGCAGTCTGTAGTCTCAGTTTGAGTTTCTATTGTTTTTCCACCGCATGCTACACTGATGTGTCTTTCTAGTGTCTTTACAGTGTTGGTCTCTGCATCGCTGTCAGTTTGCTGCAGAGGACGAACAAAACATAACGTTATTAAAAAAAGTAAAGTCACTTAAAATTAATAAGTACAATTTAAAGAGAATGTGCATTTCATATGTTTTGTGTAAAAGCAAACCGAAGAACAGCAGAAGAAGTGTTTCCATTTTCTCTTCTTCTTCTTCTTTTGACCATTTTCAGGGTTAGGTTGTGTGGCAGCAACACAAGCATCCGGGATGCTGATGAGGACAAAAGTGTAAATGTTGTGGAAATTTATAAGAAGGAGTACATTTTGCTAATACAGATTGCTAATAAAAATTAATAACTGTAATGGAACAAAATCATGTATTTTATACATTTACACTCTACATTTTCAAACGCTAATCTCTGCATCCATATAAATAATAGACAAGACTAGAAGTAGTAAAAAAGATGTAAATACACGAGGTGGAAGAAAAACACCAATAAAAGGGAAATAAAACAGCTCCAACCAAACCACTGCTATAAATATCTCCAGCAGCATTAAAGAGTGGCGCATTTCTTTACCTCTGATGAGACGTAGAAAGAATTTCCTTCTCTGCCACGTTTTCTTTGTGTAATTTCTGTTTAGAAACAAGAAAACCAACATCAGTAATGGCATAAAACAAACATAGCAAGGGAGTCTCTCCATGAAAAGTGTCCAGTTAGAAAATTTGGTATTATTTTATATTATTTATCACTTTAGTGAGCTGTCAGCTCATGAAGCAGATATATAGGAATATCTTTAAATAAAATAAAAACAATTTATTCATGCCTTAAATTGAGTTTTAAAGTTTGTCCTATGAGATACAAAATCCTTCATTTGGTTCTGATCAAAATTCAGTTTTTACAGAAATCATCCATGAAGCTTCATTAAAAGCTTTCAAAAATGCTTAAATGCTAAAAATATTAGAGAAACGAGCTGCAAGTCTCTTCAAACTTTCCTTTCTGTGAAAAAAAACATCTTTGAACTTAATTTGAGGACATAGCTGTGTGCTAAATTGCTCTCAATTCTTCTCATTTAACTGTGATGAGTAAATGCTTGATGACAGTGACTCTTTCCATAAAACATACCTTCCAGAATTTAAAAAGAAACCAGCGACACTTTTTTTGTGTCTTTACAGTGTTGGTCTCTGCATTGCTGTCAGTTTGCTGCAGAGGACGAACAACCATAAGTTTATTAAAACAGTAAAGTCACTTTAAATTAACAAGTGCAATTTAAAGAGAATGTGCATTTCATATGTTTTGTGTAAAAGCAAACCGAGGAACAGCAGAAGCGTCTCCATTTTCTATTCTTCTTTTGACCATTTTCAGGCTTAGGTGGTGTGGCAGCAACACAAGCATCCGGGATGCTGATGAGGACAAAAGTGTAAATGTTATTTTTCAAAGTGGAAATTTTTAACAAGGAGTTCATGCTGGAGATTGCAAATAAAAATTAATAACTGTAATGGAACAAAATCATGTATTTTGTACATTTACACTCTACATTTTCAAACACTAATCTCTGAATCAATATAAATTATAGACAAGACTAGAAGTAGTAAAAAAGATGTAAATACAAAACACCAATAAAAGGGAAATAAAACAGCTCCAACTAAACCACTGCTATAAATATCTCCAGCAGCATTAAAGAGTTTTCTTTACCTCTGATGAGACGTAGAAGGAATTTCCTTCTCTGCCACGTTTTGTTTGTGTGATTTCTGTTTAGAAACAAGAAAACCAACATCAGTAATGGTATAAAACAAAGTATATGGTATGAAAATACAAAATCCTTCATTTGGTTCAAAATTCAGTTTTTACAGAAATCATCCAAGAAGCTTCCTTAAAAGTTTCAAAAATGCTTATTTACCATAAGAAAATATTCAGAGAAATGTGCTGCGAGTCTCTTCAAACTTACCTTTCTGTGAAAAAGAAGTTTAAACATTTTTGGACTTAATGTGATCGCAGCGAAATCTTCTCAGCTTTGCAAAAGTTCAACTGAAAACAAGCAGTCAAAGGTTGTATATTTATAAACTTTGAGCATAGAATGTTCATACCCTGAACAGCAAACATCATCATTATGATGTATGGGGCTAATTTGCATATTTTGGAATGTATGCTCATTTGAACTGTATGGTGCTCGTCTCCAAGCAACTGCTACAAAATACAGGTCAAGTCAAGTGGCTTTTATTGTCATTTTAACCACGTGCAGTGGTACTGTACAGAGTGAAATGAGACAGCGTTCCTCCGAGACCCTGGTGCTATATATGACATATACGGACGAACCCTGGACTACATAAAGTGCAGTGTGCATAAACTGCAAAAATAAACAAGACAAAACAGTGCAAAACTAGACAGAACAGGACGATTCAGACACAAGACAATGGAAATGTGCAAATGCTGAGTATTGTGCAAAAGTAACTTGGTGTCTGTATGTATGAGTGTGAGATACTGCAGATAAGTGCTTGGTAGTGACGTGTGTGAAGGTGTGCGTGTGCCAGTGCAGTCACTAAGTGTTCAGGGGTTCAGGGGTCAATACGCTGCAGTTACCATACCAGACAGTGATGCAGCTACTTAGGATGCTCTCGTTAGTCCCACTGTAAAAGGTGGTGAGAATGGATGGTGGGAGATGGGCTTTCCTCAGCTTCTGCATGAAGTAGAGACGCTGCTGGGCCTTCTTGGTTATGGAGCTGGTGTTGAGGGAGCAGGAGAGGTTCTCCGCCAGGTGGACACCAAGAAATCTGGTGCTCTTGATGATCTCCACAGAGGATCCATTCATGTTAAGTTGGCAGTGATCTCTCTGTGCTCTCCTGAAGTCAACAATCTCTTTTGTTTTGTCCACGTTCAGAGACAGATTGTTGACTCTACACCTCTACAGATGGCCCGCAGTGCAACCCTTCAGCTTCCTAGTAGATGCACCTATATACAAATTTAAAGACCTAGGAGACTTACTTCTCGTCACAGAGTTGTAGCATTCACAAGATTTTCAGAAAACTTGAGCTTTGAACTTGAGGTCAAGGTCACTGATATTCAAACTGACCCAGAACTTTAGTAGATGCACCAATGGTATCAATTCAAAATCAAGCCCTCGTTCTCGAGTTATTGTATACAGTATACAATTATGAAACAATCATTTTCCATTTTATTTCACTATCTGTAACTAAGACAAATAAACAGTATTTGGGACACAAGTCACTATTAAAGTGGTTAGTGAGACTCCACATCTGATAACAGTATAACCAGTGTTGGGAAGGTTACTTTCAAAATGTATTCCACTACAGATTACAGAATACATGCCCAAAATGTATTCTGTAACGTATTCCGTTACGTTACTCAATGAGAGTAACGTATTCTGAATACTTTGGATTACTTAATATATTATCATGCTGTTTACAACTACGTGAATGTACTATTGCTGTGATTTATTACTGTTACTGAAGGTCCGCGGCTCCGAACCGTAGTAAAGGGACCTCTGGCTAATACGGCTCGTAGCCGAAAACTAGCTTTACTTTGTTGTCTGGGTCAAGTTTGCTAGCAGAGACAGAGAGAGGCGTTGAAAGGCTGCTCCAACGGAACTTATTGTTTCGAAGGAAAACACGAACACGGTGTACAGTCGAGTCTTAATACCTTACTTACAACTGGGCTCGTCAGGCTCTCTTCGTGGCTGCAGTGGTTATTATTATATTTACATGCTTCCAGCTCCCGTTTCTGCTCGATGACAGCTCGTACTTTTCCTTTTTCTCCCTCCCTCGCTCACAGACACATAACGGGTATGGCAGTCCATTCTCCCTGCAGCACGGACTACACTGCCCATGATGCTACATTCTTTAGAGCTATACCGGTAGCATTCTGCCTATTAGCTTCGCACAACAACAACAGGCGCTCTCTCACCCAGGAAACATGCAGAGAGAGAGCGTCACCCTGTAACCATGGCAACCGTAACGCTGCCGCCTGGAACAACAGAACGTAGCTGTCAAACAAAACCCAACAGGCCTGACCCGCCACAATATGAAACAGGGAAGTACCGCCGTGTAATCCATTTATTTCAACAAAGTAACTGTATTCTAAATACCACCTTTTTAAACGGTAACTGTAACGGAATACAGTTACTCATATTTTGTATTTTAAATAGGTAACGGCGGTACATGTATTCCGTTACTCCCCAACACTGAGTATAACACACTGCTTATTTATGTAAAAATGTCATCAATAAATGTGCTAAAAACAGAAGCTACACTGGCTTTAAAAGTTTTTGTTAACTCTGACTACCTGTCTCTTACCTGTTTCTTTTGGTCTCTGCTATCTTCATCCTCCATCCAACTCTGCAGCTATTGTTAGGGATGAAATGATGAAACTGAAGGGTGTCTGGGCACCGAAAAAAGAAAAGAGATTGGATTAGGCTGCAGCTGGCGTGCCATTCTCTCACTTCAGGATGAGATGCTGTGTCTTCTTACGTTTCTCTTGTAAAACAGGATGTAGGCAGAGTGCTGCTGTTCCTCACAAGCTGCAGATCCAGTTCTGTGCAGCACCTGTGTGTCATTATAGGTGAGCCAAGGATCTGATGTAGAGTGTTGACTCTCCTCAGGATGGACAGAATTACAGATGCAGCAGCTGTTTCCAATGTATGGAAATCTGACACACAAACAAAAGTTTACAGTATCAGTGTAAATATTCATTTTCTCCAGGTTGAGAAGGTGAGCTTTGGTCCTTGTGCACCACGTGTACTCACCTGAAGCCGTCTGTAGTCTGAATTTTATTTTCTATTATTTTTCCACTGCCCAAATGTTTCACTACGCTTCTGCAAAAAGGTAAAAACACAAACACACAATTAGACGCTGAGCACTGGATGTGGATGTATGCATGACCTTTGAAGTTTAAACATTTTGGGGGATGTTATTCTCTCTCTATGATTCACTCTATTAAGATGTGATTATTTCCAAGGTCCATTTAGTTTTAGTTAGCTGAAGCTAAACCAAAAGTTAAAACGAGATGGTGAAAAACATTTTTAGTTAATGTTACGACTGTTGTTGTAATGTTGTCTCATATGTAAATCTGAGTGTGCAGGTGCCTTTCCGTGATCGGTGGAACCATGGGACGGTCCATACAGATTGGCTCATGACCTGGAGACAACATATAAGATGACACCGCCATGAATCTTAACCTTTGTGTTACCTGTTTCTTTATACAGGAGCATGTAGGGGTGGACTGGCTTTTTATTTGATTACCCTTTTCTCATGTTTTTGTTAGTTAGGGAGATAAGACATTGTCATTTGGTTGATTCTTTTCATAAATACGTTTTGTACATCCTTTAGATACGGTCCCTTTTGTTTGTTGTTTTGGGGTCCACCCCGAAGCTATAGTTCGCTCCTTTCCTTTGTTAGAATTCAATCACTGTAAATAAATTACCATCAAAATTGTGTTGCTTGGGGTCAGACAGGGGTGGATCACCCTTATATTATGGTCTGGCCACCCCTAGACAGGCCATAACACTAACTAAAATGAAAATTAAAACTAGACTTCAAACTGGCTGGCTGGTGTCCTTACTGGTGACCTTGGGTCTGAACTGTGGGCTCCTCTTTCCAGGTGTTCGTACTGCCTGAGTGGGACCAAGATGTGCCGTCTTGCCTCTTTTGGGTTTTCTGCATGTTTCTGGCTCAGCATGCAAGTATCCACTTCTTGACCTTCGCTGTTGGTTGCAGCCACTTGAAGTTTCTGGGCTCATTTGGGTTCCCAACACTGGGTGACTTTGATGGGAGTGAAAGCATCCTCACAACATAAATCACCACACTACCTGCTTTTGTTTCAGATTTTTTCTTTATCCTTGTTAACATGTTTGGATACTGGGTTTACCTGTAATGCATTTTGTGCTCCAAAAGCTGTTAGCATGACCTTTTTTATCATTAGATTGTGCCACACCAGCACCTGAGAGAAAAGCTTTGAGTTTGATTTTGTGTTTTGCAGGCACTCAGGAGAATAAGTCATGATGTTTCTTGTGTTTGTCATGTTAGTATGTCAGTGCTTGTCAATCACCAGTCAACAGTGTCACCACTGTGAACAACATCCTACGACTGTTTGAGCCAAAACCTTCGAGAAGTCCCTGCAGCCGCTTCAAAACTCATCACTGAGCTCGATCTCTCTTTTAACACGTCGGAGACAATAATGAAAGATGACTTTCTTTCATATGCTGCTTTCAGGGCTTTGTTCGTGAACAACAACAGAATCAAAACCATCCATGAAGAGACATTTCACCCGCTGATTAATTTGGAGAAACTGGACTTCCACAAACCAGTTGGAGACTTTGTCTGTGAAGGATACACAGTGAGCAGAGGGCGCTGCTCTTGTGGCGACCTGCAGCAGGTGTTTAATTGGCGTTTTCTTTCTCTTTTCTTTTTGTTTTTAACTTTATTTTAACTCTGTTCTTAACCATGGTTTTAACTTTTTGCCGAGATGGTGATCTTCTACACCTTAGTTTTATTGTTGTTGGCGATATTCATCTGGAGTCATTCACTCTCACTGACAATCACTTATACATGTGAGGAACTACTTGGATTACTGTGGTCCTGTTTGTCTATGTACGACTCTTCTAATGCTCGGACAGATGTGATTCTGGTGAGGATTTATTTGCCCGGTCAAAGACTAATTTTGGAAAGCCCCGCCGCTTGAGAAAACGCGGAAAGAAAGGCGGCATGCGTCAGCGTGTAAGAAAACTTTGGAGGAAGAATCGTGTTCCTCTGCCTTCTATGATTCTGGCCATTGTCCAATCTCTTAGGAACAAAACGGATGAATTACAAGGAAATGTGCTTCATCTACGGGAATACAGGGAGGCTTGTCTGATGGCGCTTACCGAGACGTGGCTGATCGATATGGACAGTGACACTTCACTGCGAATCAACGGCTTTGGGACCCCTGTCAGATTGGATCGGAACTGTGGAGTTACATGCAAATCCCATGGAGGAGGGGTATGTTTGTATATCAACCAGGGCTGGTGCAATAACTTTACTGTGCGGGAGCGGTTGTGTCTTCCTGACATCGAGCTCCTTTCAGTATCTGTCAGGCCTTTTTACTTACCGAGGGAGTTCCCTCAAATTTTTGTCACTGTTGTTTACATTCATCCTAAAGCTGACGTTAAAGTTGCTGCTGACGCCATTTTTTAAAGTGGTACACAATCTGCAAACTCTCTCACCGGATGCTCCTAATTTTATTCTTGGTGATTTTAACAATTGTAATCTTAAGAAATCACTGAACAATTTCTTTCAATATGTCACTTGTCCTACAAGGCATAACAAAACGCTGGATTTGTGTTATGGACCAATTAAGGGGGCATATAAGTCTGTGGCTGGACCTGTGCTAGGTTCTTCGGATCACAATGTTATTCACAATGTTATTCATCTCCTCCCTGCTTACAGATCTGTGATTAGGAGGGAGAAGGCCTGTGTGAAGCGGACTAATGTCTGAAGGGTTGTGTTGCCCTTCAGGGGTGTTTTGATTGCACTGACTGGTCCTTGTTTCAAGAGAGCACTTCTGATTTGGATGAACTCACTGATGTAGTGTGTAGCTACATCTCTTTTTGCAAAGACACTGTGATTCCAGTCAGAGAATCTAAGATTTTCCCTAATAACAAACCGTGGCTCTCTAAAGATATTAAGGATCTGATTCTTAAAAGGAAAATTGCTTTTAACGAGGGAGACGATCCCACTATGAAAATATTGAGGAAGGAGGTGAGGGCTGCAATAAAGATTGCCAAGATGAGGTACGGAAATAAGATTGAGGCAGAGCTCAGCAGTAACAACCTCAAAAGAGCTTGGCTTGATATGAAAACAATGGCAGGGCTACACACGAAAAGTAAAAGTAGTATTACCTTAGAGGAGTTTACCTCTGACAAACATCTGGCAGACAGTCTTAACAGTTTTTACCTTCGTTTTGAGAACTATGACTGTTCTAGGCAGACCAGCACACTGAGGGAAAAGACTATCACTCCCCCATCAATTTGTATTGATGAGAGGGGGGTAGCTAATCTTTTTAGACACACCAAAAGCAAGAGTCCTGGACCTGACAACATCTGTGGACAGGTACTGAGAACTTGTGCTGATCAGCTGAGTGGAATTTTTCACTATATCTTCTCACTTTCTTTAGAGTTACAGACAGTACCTAAGATTTGGAAACATGCTATTATTGTTCCTGTTGATAAGGGCAGTTCTCCTAAGGCACTGAATGATTTTAGGCCTGTGGCTCTGACTTCTTTAGTGATGAAGTCATTTGAGAAGATAATTAAGAAAGAGATTATAATGCAAGTTGAACACCATCTTGGACCCCTTCCAGTTTGCCTATAGAGCAGGGAGAGGTGTGGAGGACGCTGTTGTCACACTCCTGCATCTCTTGTATAAGCATCTTGAGGCTCCCCACACCCATGCAAGATTATTATTTGCTGACTTTTCATCTGCATTTAATACAATTCAACCCCTCTTACTTGCTGACAGGCTTTACAATCATTTTAAGCTTGACACTAGTCTGGTCGGCTGGGTGACAGACTTTCTGATCAATAGGTCACAATGTGTGAGGGTGAATCATGTATTTTCTGATGTGCTCTCCTCCTCTACTGGATCACCCCAGGGTTGTTGCCTCTCTCCCCTTCTGTTCATTCTGTACACAAATGAGTGTCGCAGCAATTTCACGAACAGACACATCCTGAAGTGACGACACAGTAATCGTCAGTCTTCTAGTCGGGGATGAGTCAGGCCATGGACAGGTTGTAGATGATTTTGTGAATTGGTGTGATGAGTCCTTCCTTTCACTTAATGTGTCAAAAACTAAAGACATTATTGATTTTAGGAAGTCCTCTTATAGCTCATCACCCACTATCATTAAAACTGCCGATATTGGGATAGTTGAGAGTTATAAATATCTAGGTGTGGTACTTGACCATAAACTGTGTTTTGAATCTCATGCTGATGCCACTACTAAAAAAGTTCAACAAAGACTTTTCTTTTTAAGGAAAATGAGATCTTTTAATGTCTCATCTGAGATGTTGTCTTTGTTTTATAGAAGTTTTATCGAATCTGTGATATCTTTTTGTATTGCTGCATGGTTTGGTAACCTGACGGTGAAGAATAAGAATCGGTTGGGACTTCTGGTAAAAACTGCTAGCAAAATTTCAGGGCACTGGCAAGATGGACTTTTGGCCATTTACAATAGAAATGTGCTTCTTAGAAAGGCTCATTCTATTATTAATTGTGTGAACCATCCACTTCACAGTGAGTTTGAGTTGTTGCCTTCCGGCCGCCGTTTTAGAGTACCTCCGAGGAGGACTAAAAAACTCCAGGTCTCTTTTATCCCTACTGCGTCTTGTCTCCTTAATGGCAAATAATTGTTCTTGAACTTTCTATCATTATTATTGTTATTATTATTTTATAGTATTGTTCTGTTTATTTTTATCCTGCTGCTAAACTAATTTCCCCTTGTGGGACAATAAAGAAATTGAATTGAATTCTGGATGGTTTCATAACTTGATTTCTCTCTACTATTTCAATCTTTTGGAAAACAAATATACAACACTGGGTCCGGGAAACCTTTTCCTGCCACTGAGGAGCTTGAAGACCCTCCATTTTTGAGGACCTTTCCTTCAGTCTGTCAGTGAAAGGGATTTTTTTTAAACCTTGAAACTGCCGTGACCCTGTCCAAAGACCAGCTGGCCACGTCAGTCATGGATATTCACAAATACCCCATAGTAGGGCTGCTCAATTAATCGAATTTTAATCACGATTACGATCTGGGCTTTCAACGATCATTAAAAATGACTGAGCCGATTATTAGCCCCTCCCTCGTGCTTTACTCTCGCGCTGCTCCATGTGGCAAATCAAGCGCACCTCTCTGCATTTCGAACACGTGTCACAACAATTAAGAGCAGCGGTCCCCAACCTTTTTTGCGCCACGGACCGGTTTATGCCCAACAATGGACCGGCCTTTAAGGTGTTGCAGATAAATACAACAAAATAAAACTAGTACCGGTACCGAAAAAATTAAAATTTATTCATAACACACGTGAAAGACCAAGGAAAACCGAGGTAAACGACAAAAACGATAACAAAATAACGCTGAAACCGATAAAAACCCTGAAAACTATACATTTCACACCTGAGCCTCAACACTTGCGGCCCGGTACCAAACGACTCACGGACCGGTACCGGTCCGAGGACCGGGGGTTGGGGACCGCTGATTAAGAGGACCCGAGGGAAGCTAGGAAAGCTAAGCAGAAGTTATTTAGAGAGGAGAGTGACTGCCGTTGGTTGAAAAGAGAGGTAAAAAAAAAAACTTCAGTGGTGTGGAAACATTATGGGTTCGCGGAGTCAAACGTGGATCAAGTAGACATAGTGTGTAAACTTTGCTACAGTGTCGTGGCTGCACCACAGAGCAACACTGCAAAGTTCACTAAGCATAGATGTTTAAATCTTTCATTTATTTTTTATATTGCAAACATTTGCACTGTTATCAGTATTTGCACACTATTTTATATTATTTTTGACAATCTTTAAAGTCATTATTCAATACATTGTTATTGTTAAATAAATATCGTCAAATAATCGAGATCTCAATTCCAGTGAAAATAATAATGATTATCATTTTTGCCATAATCGAGCAGCCCTACCCCATAGTACTGGTGGAAATGAAATATCGGGGGAAAATGCATAGAGTAACGGCTGCGGTTAGCTGACGGCCATCATACCCCTTAAATCTGAAAACCGATTGGTCGGGGTTTAGTAGCTCAATAGGGCAGTATGTAGGCCTGCACACACCACCAATAGGGACACGTGGCGTTTGGGTTGCCGGTTCCAGCAATTCACTACACAGAAGATAATGGCATTATGCAACTGGCCCTTTGATCAAATGATGAGAGCTGAGAGTCAAATAGTGCGCCCTGACATAGCACTGACATTTCCACATGTTGTAACGAGTAGGGACAGACCATGTTCAGTGTGTCGTAACACTTGCACAATGGAAGAACACACCCACTTGTTGGTGCCAGAAGAGCCACTGAGAAATTATTGTTTTAGCTAGCTCATCACAAGTCGATGGCTGGTCACCTGGAATAAGATAAAACTCTGGAGCGAATAATTGCCCGATTTTACTGGCCAGGAAACTGTTTTAGACTTAGAGCTTTTTATTGTCATTGTGCAGTTTCTTGCACAGCGAAATTGTGTAAGTGGAGAGCATAGAGCCGCTGTATCTGTGCGCACCACCATCTTGCATTTTTTGCATGTTTGGATGTGCGCCGATGGTGTGCGTCCAGTGGTGTCAGCTGGTGAACCAGCTGGTCATTCAAAAAGCGCCTTTATGCCCCTCACCATTAATGGAGGTCCCATTTGAGCGCATTGGCATGGACCTCATTTTATCGATGAGAAAAAGAAAGTCTTTAGTTCAGCTGTTGTTAACTGATCTTGACTTTGTTTATTAAACGTTGCAAACCTGCCTTCAGTGTGTCCTGTACATGAGGTCATTTAGTACACCACAGCATGGTGAGTTTTTTGAGCTGATGAAGTTCAGCCAAAACTGCAAACATGCAGCAGGAGACAGTAACTTGTTAAAATGTTATAAAAGGTACAATTAAAGATTTTCACCCTACAGGGTTGTCAATGATCCAAGGATAAATGTCTAATTTGGTCAAAATTTATAAGTCATTTCTGGAGAGACTGCAGTGGAAATGTTGTCACTTTTGGACTTTTCTACCTGCAGCTAAACATTGCAGCTAAATCATTTATTTAAAAGCAGAAGCTGCAACTGATCGAGGGAATGTTTGTCTGAAAACTTCAACTGAACTCCAAGGGTACCATTGCTCCAGCTTACCATCTTTACCTGAGTGAATCAGTTTGTTGAACAATCTAAATGATTCAGAAACTTCTGTGACATCAACTTAACTAAGGCTCATTACAAATTTCACAAAACACTGCTGAATACTTTTAATATTTTTTTATTAGTTATTTTTGTTTTTGTTGTTATTTTGATTTTAATAAAACAAAATAACATAAAGAATTAAATAATTTCTTTTTTTTAATTTAATTTATTTTACAAATAAATTAATAATAAAATAAATTAATAAATTAATGATAATATTAATAATAATAACAATAAAATTAGTGCTGTCAGCGTTAACGTCATTAGTTAAAATGACGTTAATATTATTATTAATTTATTTTATTTTATTAATTTATTTATTGGTTGTTCCCAGAGAGCAAGCCAAACACTGGTCCAGACAAGGACGATCTCTAGTAGTGGTGCACTACTAGTAGATTTTGTTTTAACCTCCTAGGACCTGGTGTCCACATATGTGGACATAACATTTTGGGTTGTCTAGACCAAAATACAAAATTTTGCTCTTCAAAAACCTGATATCCACTTATGAGGGAGGACATTACACTGCCACTGTTCAATCGAAATTTAAAATGAACGTCCTCATATGTGGATCTCATTCTTTTGAGAAACAAAAAAGAAGATAGTCCGAATCTGATGTCTTTGTTTTTACTTTCATCAGGTCCCAATCAACCCAAATGGCACAGAGAAATTAAAAATGCATGCCATGAAAGAGTTCAGGTCTTAGGAGGTTAAAAATGTCCCTGCTGATGAGACCAGTGAATGTGGGGCGACAGTGGCAAGAAAAAACTCCCTCCTGGAGGAAGAAATCTTGGGAGGAACCAGGCTCTCTGGGAGGACCCTTCCTCCTGAGGGCAATACTTACTAATACTTGTCCTCCAGTGTGCGATGGTGGGCTGGGACAACTGTTGTTCCTTCTCAGCATGATGATGACCTTAACGTCCTTCCTTCCATTTCCTGTTTCAGAACTGAGAATGAAGACAAAACTGGTTAACAAGGTAACAGGACATTTAAAAATTCTCTCACTTCAGGATGAGATGCTGTGTCTTCTTACGTTTCTCTTGTAAAACAGAATGTAGGCCGAGTGCTGCTGTTCCTCACAAGCTGCAGATCCAGTTGTGTGGAGCACCTGTGCGTCATTATAGGTGAGCCAGCGATCTGATGTAGAGTGCTGACTCTCCTCAGGATGGACAGAATTACAGATGTAGTGTCCTGAAATCACATTAAGACAAATGAATCCGACTTCTGGAAGTCAACTGATTCAAGCAAACAGTGATTTTGACTTAGTGCTTCTTAGAACATCAAAAGCTTTTGTGTGTGAGTCCTTCACTGAAAAGTAGCAAGTTTTCATTTTCTGTTTGTAACAAGTCTGTTGTTTTACCTGACTCTGTGCCTCCATAATGGCTAATGATGCTGACAAGACTGTAACAGCCACCACCCTGAGAAGGAACAAATCCAAAGAGTATTAGTTTCATAAAGTCTCACATCAGTGCCATAATTAAGCTGATTTGCTGAGGCTACGTCCACACTAATGCGTTTTCGTTTGAAAACACATCGTTTTCTCTCCGCTTTGACCTCCCGTCCACACTGAGACGGCGTTTTCCTCAAGGAAAAACACAGCATCTTGAAAACGCTCTCGAAAACGCATACATTTCAAACTGGAGCTGTCCCGACGCAGTGTGGACACTCGAAAACGCAGACTTTCGAATACGATGATGCATTTTAGTCATGTGATGCAGTCGTGTGAGCAATTAAACAAAGATAGCGGAGTGCATTATACAGCAGTTGTTTTGATTGCTCTCAACTTTGACAGCCCTAAAAAAGATTAATAGCAGTTTGTACATGCTCCGGATAGCTTTTCTTCAAATATTTTAATTCTCACTGGCTTTTGCGCATACGCAGGACTGGAACCTAAGTGTTTTCGGCCGTTTCAATGCGGACGCACAACTACTAATCTATCAGGGCTAGTGTGGACGTACCCTGAGACGTTCTGCAGTCTGTTTTTACCTGATTGGATGGCACCACTAAGTCCCTCTGCAGCCTGACGGGGTCATCCACCTTCTGAATCTTGTAGGTTTGTGTAAAGCTAAACCTCTTCAGATGCAAGATGAGAACTCTGGTAGAAAAGAAAAAAAAACACAAACAAGGTAGAAAATAAGAAGAATGAGTGTCAAACACAAACAGAAGATGGGAGAAAATGACTGCTCAAGTATTATCTCAAAAAACTCTGATATTTGATGCGCCACAGTTTGGAAACCTGGTCAGTCGATCAATTCTGATGTGACCTTACTCACCTTGGCAGTGTATCAAAAGACGACTTCAGTTCTGAGGTCGTCCCTCCACAATCACAGCGAAATTCTATTTTTTGTTCCTGAACAACAGCACAGAGAAAAAAGGCTTTATGGTAGAAAGAAATCTCAACATATGCACACACACATACACACAAACACTAACAAAAAAGGTGTGTTAAGATCGCTGATACTACAACTCTACTGGAATTTGTGATCTTACCTTCAAGTATGTCTCTAACATGTTAATAACAGAGCCCTCTGGAACCAGGTCAAGAGACAAGCTGGTGAATTCCTCTTGCTGTGATGATTGGTGACTGCAGCTACACATTTCAGGAGTAACATAGTTAAAGTAAAGATCAGGTAGGTGGAAAAGAGGTATATGAAAATATTGCAACCCGCTCTGCGTTTCTGAAAGACAGGCTTACCTCTTGCATGTCCTCGTGTTTTCCATTTTAAAAATGTGATGGTCTTCTACTGGGCAGGTATAACTTTGGCCCAGGAGAGCTGCGTTCCTCTCCAGGTGAGGTGTGAGCCTTTTGACCTCATTGAGGAACAATGTTAGGAATTCATGAGCATCCTGAAAGAAAAGCAGAGAGGAGATTTAAAACAGTACATCAAAATCAGAAGGTAAAGCAAAAAAACGAAATGTCCAAATAGCTGACGCACTTTCTGTGCACTGCCGGTGTATTCAGGAGCTTGATTGCTGAATGCCTTCTTAAAAGATCTTAGGTGGTGATCTTTAAGGCCATAATCTGTTGACTCATGACAGTCCCTGACATCAATGAGCCTTCTGTAGAAAGGAAAAGGTAAACAGACATTTCTGCTGTTAGATCTCTTTGTTCTTCAGGTTTTTGAAGAAAGTAGAAGGTTGACGTAGCGCACCTTAAGAGCTGAGCTTCTGGGTCTGCGCTCCACAAAACCTCCTGACGTCTGATGTCTCCAATGAACTCCTCAATGTTGAGGAGGCTCTGCAGGCAGGAGTTCATGTAGCAGGTGTTTCCGATGTTTGGAAACCTGACACACACGCACAACGTTTACAGTATCAGTGTAAAATAATTAATTTTCTCCACTTTGACAAAGTGAGCTTTGGTCTTTGTGCACCACGTGTACTCACCCGAAGCAGTCTGTAGTCTCAGTTTGAGTTTCTATTGTTTTTCCACCGCATGCTACACTGCTCCAAAAAGGTAAAACCACAAACACAAAATTAGGAAAGATGTCAGGATGCTGAGCAGTGTATGTGCATGAGCTTTGAAGTTTAAACATTTTGGAGGACGTCTTTCTCTTACCTGTTAAACACATGCTCCCATCCACTCTCTTGGTCCAGAAGCTCCATAATCAAAGTGTCCCAACTCAGGTCTGCTGGGATCTTTTCCGTGGTGCTTTTTACCTGATATATATATATAGGACATAGCTGTGTGCCTCATTGCTCTTAATTGCTCTCATTTAACTGTGATGAGTAAATGCTTGATGACAGTGACTCTTTCCATAAAACATACCTTCCCGGATTTAAAAGGAGACCAGCAAGACCTTTTTTGTGTCTTTACAGTGTTGGTCTCTGCCTCTGCATCGCTGTCAGTTTGCTGCAGAGGACGAACAAACATAACGTTATTAAAAAAGTAAAGTCACTTACAATTAACAAGTACAATTTAAAGAGAATGTGAATTTCATATGTTTTGTGTAAAAGCAAACCGAGGAACAGCAGAAGAAGTCTTTCCATTTTCTCTTCTTCTTTTGACCATTTTCAGGCTTAGGTTGTGTGGCAGCAACACAAGCATCCGGGATGCTGATGAGGACAAAAGTGTAAATGTTGTGGAAATTTATAAGAAGGAGTACATTTTGCTAATACAGATTGCTAATAAAAATGAATAATTGTAATGGAACAAAATCATGTATTTTATACATTTACACTCTACATTTTCAAATGCTAATCTCTGCATCCATATAAATAATAGACAAGACTAGAAGTAGTAAAAAAAGATGTAAATACACGAGGTGGAAGAAAAACACCAATAAAGGGAAATAAAACAGCTCCAACTAAACACTGCTATAAATATCTCCAGCAGCATTAAAGAGTGGCGCATTTCTTTACCTCTGATGAGACGTAGAAAGAATTTCCATCTCTGCCACGTTTTGTTTGTGTAATTTCTGTTTAGAAACAAGAAAACCAACATCAGTAATGGCATAAAACAAACATACCAAGGGAGTCTCTCCATGAAAAGTGTCCAGTTAGAAAATTTGGTATTATTTTATATTATTTATCACTTTAGTGAGCTGTCAGCTCATGAAGCAGATATATAGGAATATCTTTAAATAAAATAAAAACAATTTATTCATGCCTTAAATTGAGTTCTAAAGTTTGTCCTATGAGATACAAAATCCTTCATTTGGTTCTGATCAAAATTCAGTTTTTACAGAAATCATCCATGAAGCTTCATTAAAAGCTTCAAAAATGCTTAAATGCTAAAAATATTTAGAGAAACGTGCTGCAAGTCTCTTCAAACTTTCCTTTCTGTGAAAAAAAAAACACGTTTAAACATCTTTGAACTTAATTTGAGGACATAGCTGTGTGCCTCATTGCTCTTAATTGCTCTCATTTAACTGTGATGAGTAAATGCTTGATGACAGTGACTCTTTCCATAAAACATACCTTCCAGAATTTAAAAAGAAACCAGCGACACTTTTTTTGTGTCTTTACAGTGTTGGTCTCTGCATCGCTGTCAGTTTGCTGCAGAGGACGAACAACCATAAGTTTATTAAAACAGTAAAGTCACTTTAAATTAACAAGTGCAATTTAAAGAGAATGTGCATTTCATATGTTTTGTGTAAAAGCAAACCGAGGAACAGCAGAAGCGTCTCCATTTTCTATTCTTCTTTTGACCATTTTCAGGCTTAGGTGGTGTGGCAGCAACACAAGCATCCGGGATGCTGATGAGGACAAAAGTGTAAATGTTATTTTTCAAAGTGGAAATTTTTAACAAGGAGGTCATGCTGGAGATTGTAAATAAAAATTAATAACTGTAATGGAACAAAATCATGTATTTTGTACATTTACACTCTACATTTTCAAACGCTAATCTCTGCATCAATATAAATTATAGACAAGACTAGAAGTAGTAAAAAGGATGTAAATACAAAACACCAATAAAAGGGAAATAAAACAGCTCCAACTAAACCACTGCTATAAATATCTCCAGCAGCATTAAAGAGTTTTCTTTACCTCTGATGAGACGTAGAAGGAATTTCCTTCTCTGCCACGTTTTGTTTGTGTGATTTCTGTTTAGAAACAAGAAAACCAACATCAGTAATGGTATAAAACAAAGTATATGGTATGAAAATACAAAATCCTTCATTTGGATTCAAAATTCAGTTTTTACAGAAATCATCCAAGAAGCTTCCTTAAAAGTTTCAAAAATGCTTATTTACCATAAGAAAATATTCAGAGAAATGTGCTGCGAGTCTCTTCAAACTTACCTTTCTGTGAAAAAGAAGTTTAAACATTTTTGGACTTAATGTGATCGCAGTGAAAATCTTCTCAGCTTTGCAAAAGTTCAACTGAAAACAAGCAGTCAAAGGTTGTATATTTATAAACTTTCAGCATAGAATGTTCATACCCTGAACAGCAAACATCATCATTATGATGTATGGGGCTAATTTGCATATTTTGGAATGTATGCTCATTTGAACTGTATGGTGCTCGTCTCCAAGCAACTGCTACAAAACACAGGTAAAGTCAAGTGGCTTTTATTGTCATTTTAACCACGTGCAGTGGTACTGTACAGAGTGAAATGAGACAGCGTTCCTCCGAGACCCTGGTGCTATATATGACATATACGGACAAACCCAGGACTACATAAAGTGCAGTGTGCATAAACTGCAAAAATAAACAAGACAAAACAGTGCAAAACTAGACAGACAGGTGTGCGTGTGCCAGTGCAGTCACTGAGTGTTCAGGGGTCTGACGGCTTGTGGGAAGAAACTTTTCCGTAGTTTGGTAGTGAGGGCCCGGATGTTCTGGGACCTCTTTCCAGAAGGCAGCAGGGTGAAAAGTGTGTTTGAAGGGTGTGTAGTGTCCTCCAGCAAGCGGGTGCTATAAGGAGGGGAGAGGGGCTCCAATGATCTTCTCAGCTGCTCTCACAATCCGTTGGAGGGTACTGCGATCCAATACGCTGCAGTTACCATACCAGACAGTGATGCAGCTACTTAGGATGCTCTTGTTAGTCCCACTGTAAAAGGTGGTGAGAATGGATGGTGGGAGATGGGCTTTTCTCAGCTTCTGCATGAAGTAGAGACGCTGCTGGGCCTTCTTGGTTATGGAGCTGGTGTTGAGGGAGCAGGAGAGGTTCTCCGCCAGGTGGACACCAAGAAATCTGGTGCTCTTGACGATCTCCACAGAGGATCCATTCATGTTAAGTGGGCAATGATCTCTCTGTGCTCTCCTGAAGTCAACAATCTCTTTTGTTTTGTCCACGTTCAGAGACAGGTTGTTGACTCTACACCTCTACAGATGGCCCGCAGTGCAACCCTTCAGCTTCCTAGTAGATGCACCTATATACAAATTTAAAGACCTAGGAGACTTACTTCTTGTCACAGAGTTGTAGAATTCACAAGATTTTCAGAAAACTTGACCTTTGAACTTGAGGTCAAGGTCACTGATATTCAAACTGACCGCAGAACTTTAGTAGATGCACCAATGGTATCAATTCAAAATCCTGCCCCTTGTTCTCGAGTTATTGTCTTGACCAAGCTGAGTATACAATTATGAAACAATCATTTTCCATTTTATTTCACTATCTGTAACTAAGACAAATAAACAGTATTTGGGACACAAGTCACTATTAAAGTGGTTAGTGAGACTCCACATCTGATAACAGTATAACACACTGCTTATTTATGTACAAATGTCATCAATAAATGTGTTCAAAACAGAAGCTACACTGGCTTTAAAAGTTTTTGTTAACTCTGACTACCTGTCTGCTCTTACCTTTTTCTTTTGGTCTCTGCTGTCTTCATCCTCCATCCAAATCTACAGCTATTGTTAGGGGAAAAGAGATTGAATTAGGCTCCAGCTGGTGTGCCATTCTCTCACTTCAGGATGAGATGCTGTGTCTTCTTACGTTTCTCTTGTAAAACAGGATGTAGGCCGAGTGCTGCTGTTCCTCACAAGCTGCAGATCCAGTTGTGTGCAGCACCTGTGTGTCATTATAGGTGAGCCAAGGATCTGATGTAGAGTGTTGACTCTCCTCAGGATGGACAGAATTACAGATGCAGCAGCTGTTTCCGATGTATGGAAACCTGACACACAAACAAAAGTTTACAGTATCAGTGAAATATAATTCATTTTGTCCAGGTTGAGAAGGTGAGCTTTGGTCCTTGTGCACCACGTGTACTCACCTGAAGCCGTCTGTAGTCTGAATTTTATTTTCTATTATTTTTCCACCGCCCAAATGTTTCACTACGCTATTGCAAAAAGGTAAAAACACAAACACACAATTAGACGCTGAGCACTGGATGTGTATGTATGTATGGCCTTTGAAGTTTAAACATTTTGGGGGACGTCATTCTCTTACTTGTTAAACACATGCTCACATCCACTCTCTTGGTCCAGAAGCTCCATAATCCAAGTGTCCCAACTCATGCCTGATGTCATTTTTTCAGTGGTGTTTTTAACCTCTTGGGAACTGTCATTACATTCCTTACTTGATGCAGAAAGAAGAAAAGAGTCAAGGATGCGTAGTAAGCACAACAAGACACCAAACAAATATTCTCTCTCTAGAGAACAGCATTCGACCACCAATGCTTAAATTGACCAGCAATTTGCCAAAGTATTAAAAGCACTTACCTGGGATTTTCTGTAATTACACCCTGGGGACATTCTGGTTGTCCTGCTCGGGGGTAGATGACCTGCACTGGATCCTCCAAACTTCCTGTTAGCTTATAGTGCATTAGCTAACAGGCATATTAGCTAATATTGACTGAAGCTCAAACAGGGTAAAAACAACATATATAAAACCCTCAAGGATTTATTTTGGTATAGCAGTTGAGGTGGTTAAGTTATCTGTGCCTCGATATTGCTCTTAGGCTGAAAACACGAAGGGTCGGACCGCCAATTTCTTTACTCATTGCTGTTAAAGTTAAGCTAACATAGCCTGTTTTGGGTCTCCAAGTTAGAAAACGTTACACAGATTAAAGTAAAACTCGTGAGTTGAATTGTTGTTACGTTACAGCTTGATCCCCAGTTTTGGCACACAGTTGAGCATATTATTTAAAATCAAATTAAACAATATTAAAGTCAGTTTATGGTAAGGTAAATAATATTTTAAATTTTTCTTCAGTCAGCTATGTTGTGTGAACAGGGTCTGCAGAACATCTAGCCTATTTTGACAGCTCATTGACTTTAACAGCACTAATCTTATTCTTTTTTTCAGCACCAGGTCTTTTTTTCTTATTGTAATGCAGTGTTAACTCTGTGTTGTGGCGTCTCTTCTGATGTCATGTGTACACGCGGGTGGATGACCATGGAAAAGTCCGAACTAAAGGAGGATGAGGCTCATTATCAGCTTAGTTATGAACCCTGTAAACTACTAAACATTTTCAAAGCTGAAATATTAAACTGAAACAAGCAAACTGTCACTGCACTAACTAAAACTGAGCTGGATTAAAAACAAAAAGTGAAATTACTTAGAATAAATTAGAAAATACTCGAGTACAATAACAGTATTATTTTCTCTGCTTTGGTCTCTTGACCACTAGATGGCAGCAAATGCATAGATTTCAGCAACGTCCATGACTCTGGCTTAAATAATTAAAAGGGCATTTTTCCCATTTCTTTTTTCTCGCATATCCCTATTATTTATTTATTTATTTATTTATTTTATCATAGCTGGGCATCCCTATTTCCTTTAAAACATTTCAAATTCATATTCATATGCTTTCACTCAATTTTAGGGCAGAATATATTACAGCTGTTTTTTCTTTCTTCTCCAATGTTTACATACAGGGGGATTTGAGTTTTGAAACTGCTGAAATCTCCACACAAATAATTTAGATTTTGGCTATTTCCTGTTACTGTTGCTCCTATGTAAATTCAAGTAAGTTCAAGTGATGTTCTTGTGTATGAATTTGTAATGCACACACACACACATACACTGCTGGTGGGCTGAGCATCACTGCTCAGTATGTGGGTGGTCTTGCCAGGTGGAGGAGAGAGCGATTAACACCAGGCCTGCCCAAAGGGAAAAGAAGGAGCGAGGGAGAGAAAATAAGAGACGTAAGACGAGATAGACATCTGTCTGCCAGATGTGCTGGGAATAAAGAATTTAGTTTATGAAATAGACAGAAGGGAATGAAAAGGATTTTGGTCATGGCACTCACTGACAACTGTGTTGGCTGTGACTGAAATAATACTTATTCTGTCTGTGATTCATGTTCAGTTGCTCTTTCTAAATTTCCTGTGTGTGTGTTTGGTCTTTCTTGTCTGTCATCTTGTTATATTCATAACACAAAGACAGCCACATACTCACTAACACTTGCTCTCTTTCCATCTCTTCTGCTGTTCCTGCAGACTGCAATTAGTGCCTACGGTATAAACCAGGGATGACCACCTGTCAAAACATGTCCAGTAAATGTGTGTCTGTTAGGAAGGTGTTGAGGGGAGGGAATGAAACAGGTTTTACATACAGAGGAACAAAATACTGGTTCCAAGTATAAAGTCATTTCTTTGCATTGTTTAATAGCCACTAAAAATACTCTAAAATTTATATTGTTGAGAACTTACACTACATGGATAAAAGTAATGGGCCACACCTCTCAATCTTTGAATTCAGGTGTTTTTAGTCTGCTTTTCCAAACATTAGTGAAAGACTAAAGAGCTCACTGAATTGGACTGCGTTGCTGTTATAAGATGTCGCTACAGGAATTCCTCTGGCATTAATATCAGTATAAGAAGGTGAGCGTGTGCCAGAAGCCTCTACTCGCTTTCCCCCAAATCTCCTGATAGTTGAAAAAACGTTAAATGTATTTGACACATTTGACAAAAAAAAAAAAGAAGGGAAACAGCTGTGGACTCTATAGGTGTTACATTTTCTTGCATCTGTTGTTTTCAGGGTAATGAAAATGTACTCAAAAGAAAGTTTCATTAGCACAACTTTTAAAAAATTTCATTTCATTTTTTCTTACTGTAACGCCGTGTGTTTCTACTACTACTTTAACTACTTTATTGAAACTAATGAACTCGTTTCAAATCAAATACTCTTTTTTTCCCCTTGAATTTGAAGCCCAACTTTGAAACAAACATGTCATACTTTCCTTCCCTGATTTGCAGTGTTTGGTTTCTTTAGTTGGTGATCTTATAAAAGTATTACATGATATTTGCAAATTCTTCCTTTGAGGTTCAGCTTTTGGTTGAGCGTCTTTTCTTTTCTTTCTTTCCCCCCCAGGTCCTGAGGAGTCAGTGTTTCTTTCCCGTGCAGCATGTGTGAGTATGTGTCTGTGTGTGGTTTACAGCTGTTTACATAGCTCACAGTGGGTGAGCTCTGTTCAACAAGACCAACCTCTGAGATTCAGGCATTTCGAAGGCCTATAAACTCTGGATGAAAGCTGAAGCCAAATTAATAAGTTATAACAGGATAAAGATGTGGCTAGTTACACAACGTGAGATTTAAAACTGCCCTCTTAAATGACCCGACCACTCCTGGTCATAAAAACGCAGCATGAAGAAGAATACACTGTGATTGTATACACTTTTCGCATTAAATCTTGTGCATGCGGGGCCTTTTCTTGGTTTGTCTTCATCCCCGCTGGATCATTTGTCCCTCATAATGAGACAATAAGTGAGTGTGGAAAGGCAAAATCAAACACAGCTTTTACTTCATGTTGACTCCATGTGAACAACGATGGCGAGGTGTGTTACCTGGAACCGTTAAAATGCATTTTCACTGATGCTCTAGTTATTGGGTGCTATGGGTTTTATCCCACCTGGCTCTGCAGGACTTGTTGTTTTTTCTGACTTGTTAAACTCAGCCTTCTGCTGGAAAATAAAGTGAATGAATTCTTTTTAAAGATCTAATCCTCGTCATGCAAATACTTAAAATCTCAATATAGAGCATGATGAAGTATGTGTGTGGCCAAAGTTAGTGCATGTGTGGCACATCGGTATGCATCACTCATATTTGGGCGAGGAAGCAAACCAGCTTCAATAGTATCCTCTCTGTGCAGCAGGGCAAAGTCAGGAGAATACCTAGAGCTGAAAAACATGAAGGCGAGGCTGCTCTATACAAAGAGCTGAAGGAAAAGTGTATAACTTATAAATGAGCATACTTCTCAGGATGACGTGGCAAACACAGCAGCTGCAGTATTTGCCCACTTGGGGGCGGCATATTGAAATGTTTTCACCTTTCATGAACACATTGTCACAAATAGTTACCCACTTGCACAACCTGCAGATACGCCTAGCACTTTTAAGGAGACAATTTACTCTCTCTAAACTTTGATTTGCAGTTTTGCTCTCTCTTGAGCAGAACATTTGTGTGATGTGTGCTGAATGCTGATTCAAACCTCGTCTCACATGCAGTTTTTTTCTTTATCCCTGAAAATGAAAACATCTCTGGTGGCTTAAAAGAAATCACGAGAGTTGACGCAATCAATGACACAGTATGGTGAGCAATTAAAACAATAAGCACTTTTGTTTGTCTGCCTTAGCAGATGCTTGCTGTGCAATGCCGCAACAATTGGAGCCTCGTGTTTTTGCATGTTGTTTTGTTTTTCGAGCCAGAATTGGGATAAGAAAGCAGCAGAGCTGGGGAGCTTCTTGATTTAGTTTTACAACATGTCTTTTTAATTTACTGTGATATTACCTGAGATATGGTAAAAACAAAGCAAGAAACAGACTTTAAAAAAGATGTATTTGTGAGAAAAATAAGAAAAAAACTCTGAGCAAAATGAAACCAACCCCTGGTCATTGTGCATCAAGCCTTAATGCACAAATGCGATAAAAGCCTCAAGTGGCCATGAAAGAAACTGCAGCTTTTCGCACACATGGCTTTCATAAAAGTGTCCATGAATACTTTGCTCAATAATGAAGTGAAACAAAATGTAAATGTGGCCAGAAATCTCTGCCAGTTTGCTCAAATTTGTGTCACATGCGTGTGAACACGAGATCAGTTTGTCTGAGATTTATCTTGCTCAGTTTCCTGCTGTAAGTAAAGCAAACAACCTTTTTGAGCACACACGAGGCCGCTCAAACATGTCTGCAGTTTTTCAGTGACAGCTGTTTGATGCTGCCACCATTCATAATCTGTGCGAGACCCACAAATCACTTCTTGCAAACATGTTTATGACATCTTACCCACCACATCCCGGCTCGTTCGCTGCTGTGCACACATGAAAAAGTACAACACCACGTTTTCTCACTGTGTTTCTTGCGCGCACTTTAGCTTGTGTATTTTATTTATACGTTAATTATTGTGTCCTGCGTTGTGCCATTTTGTTGTTTTTGCCTGAAGTTGACCTTCTGATTGCTTTTGACTCTTTCTCTATCATTCATTTTGCTTTCATGATTTCAGAAACATTTTATTGCGGCATAATGGATCAGAAAGGATGTTTCCTCTTTGCTGCAATAACTGAGGTCCATACATCAGATTCAAAGCATATCTTTGTGAATGGAGCTGTCGCACAGCGCGCTCACACTCATACACCGTCGGCGGTCCCCTGACATGAAACAAACTCCCTCACATCGTTATCCACCTCCCATTCATCCATCCTCACTCAAAGTCCAGAAAAGGATTTATTTGTGCGATCAGAAGTCTGCTGCAAAATCTGGCAACATATGCTCGGACATATAAGTCTTTTATGCCTTTCAACTTGGTCTTTTTATTCACACATGTGCGTGATTCTGCCCTTGTTTCATATTCTCATTGTTTTGAAGTGAATCTCAGCAGTGTGTGGTTGATGACTTTGTGCCACACGGCGATCCTTTCTGCTCTGTGTCTAAATGTTCGAGGGGGATTATGGTTCAAAGGGGCTGAGCTGAGCTTGTACAGATGACTCTGGCCTGCAATTTCCCTCATGTCTACAAGTTGTCAGTAACACAGGGATGTATTACAGATTAGTTCCACAGCTCTGCTCGTCGGCTCTTCTGGCATTAATCTTATGTCGGCCTTAGTGGATCACTAATTGCTTTAAAAGAGTTCGGAAAACAGACTCCTCTGAAACATGGATTCAGACTCACCATAGGCACGCATGACTCTACTAATATTACTTTTTTTCTGGGTGTATTAGGCTATGCTTACAAATGAGTGAACTGGACATCTTTTAGAAAATATTAGACTTAATGTATGATTTTTGAGATCGCATTAAATATCAAGCATTCAGTTTTTTTCCTGTCTGTAAACACAAACTGGACAAACTGGATTTTTCATGACATTAAACAGGAGCTGCAGTGTATCAGTATTGCAAATAAAACATCATAGATCACAATAGGACTAAAAGACATCTGCTTTTAAAACAGCAGTGACCCTTCAGATTGTGGACACACCCAGATGTGTGAGACAGCCAGGTGAAATCTCAGAAGCAAGCCTTCCCAGCAGAACATTACGAGATGATTGTGTCGTTTGCTTCACCTGCCAATGGGTTTAACTGTGTGGCTGATGGATGTAATGCTGAAGGTTGTTCACAGGACTGTATATAAAAGATTGATGTGAGTCTGAACTACCTTTCACCTGCATTTTTGGAAGTCCAGAAAATGTTCCTTGGCTGAAAATGTTCCTTGTCTGCTTTGATCAACAATGTAGGCACACACGGGGTCCCCACTGGAGTCTAATAAGAGGATAACGCTTTAGCATATGCCTTAGGGTTGAAACTAGAGTATCTGTGGGTTGCAGCGTGCATGGTGCTCAATCACATCCAGCCCTCACTCATTGCATCAAATTTAAATCGCCAGCTTAATAAGAAATAAAATGCTCAGGTTCACAACAGGACTTCACTAATTATGTCCTTGATTGATCAGTGTGGTTACTCTGGGTGACTCTTGCCATACTGCTCACCTTAACGGCGAGCTCCTGATGCTCTTTGTGCATCACCTCCATGCCATCATCCACACAGGCTCTGTCCACAGTGCATTCCTTGGAGGGGCTGCGTTAAATCATTCTTCACCTCCTTCACTTCTTTTATGTTTGCTTGTGGACAAATCGGAGCCTACATGTTGTACATTCACAAAGAAATCTATTCCATATGAAATGACTGATTGAATAATACCAGTGGTGACTGTTTTTTTTTTGGGGGGGAGTAGTATGGTAATAAAGATTTAATTTGATGCAGGAGCCTTTGATCCATCATAAACAACTTGGAGCTCCAACATGATGCTCACAGACAAAATGAGCAAACAAGGCAGCCAATTCCAAATGAAGAGGTTTAAAAGCTTACGTAGGAAGGAGGGAATAGCTGAAGAGAGCTGAGTCAACCAGGGTGGTCCTCTGCTGCATACTCAGATGGGAGGCTTGTCAACACAGCGTCAGACACCATTCACTCTAAACTCTCCCAAATGCTGCAGCAGTTTGTTCATTTACTTGAAATAAGAAGTTAAAATAAGTGAACTGCTGGGATCTCACTCAAATCATTAAACTAAAGTTTAATGGAGAGAAGGTCATTTAAGGTCATTTAAAGGTCATTTAAAGCAGTCTGAACAAACACAGGAAAGAGTAAACTTGGGGTGTGACATAAAGTCATGTCGGAGTCACAAAAAGCAGTCATCAGCATCATTTGGAGATCCAGTTGTCATCTATATAAGTTCCCCCAGTTTTGCAAGCTGTTCATTCTCGTTTACGTGCCCCACCCTCCCTCCTTATTTTCAATTCTTTAACTTCTTCATTTCTACTTAGTCCATGGTGATCTACCAGGGCCGGGAGCCGCCGCCAGTCCCCTTCGAGGCCTTCCCCAAACCACAGCTCAATTCATGTCCAAGCATTCACCTTTACCTACTAAAACTCTGTCAAACCTAAAATGAGGACGTGGGCCCAACTAGTGAAATAAAGGTTATTGTATCTCATTTATAGTTTTAAAGTGTTACTGGGAGCATGGTAGGATGTCTTTGCAGAGAGTCTGGTAGAAAAGCAGCTGCCACTTAAACTTATATTTTTACATTAATTGAAGACCTGAAGTTTATTGTCAGTGTGAACAGATTTAGCTCTCACACTGAGAAAATTAACTAAGAAAATATTTACACAACTGGTTACATCAGTTATGCTGGATTTGAAGTTTATTTTCTATGAGCCACTAAAAAAATCCAGTAAATTCACGTTTAAGTCAAAGAAAACCAAACAAAAGCCTGCAAGAGACTTTTTAATTGAATTCACATCAAGCAAAAAAAAACAAAACAAACAAACTTAACTTGGGTGCTTTAAGGAGATGCAGTTGTGTTGCGTTGTATTTTTTTTTTTTTTGACTTAACATAAATTTTGACAGTGTGAAGCATGAGGGAGGGACGGCAGAGTTCACTTTCTTTTTTTTATCGCTTCCTTGTTATTTCCCTTTTCAGAAAAGGGAAGCAAAACTTGGCCTGATGGCTGTGAGATAGACAAAGGCCAAACCAGATGCCAGGGAGTTCTTCAACTACACTTACGTTCATAAAGCAGATAAATATACATGTATGTAAATATACCACAAGTGGGGACTTAAAAAAGGCAGATTTAAAAAAGGTTCAATAGTAATAAATTATTATTAAAACAATTAATAATTGTTCTATGAGCGCTGAAGGTAGGAGTGGAAACGGAGCAGCGTGGAGAAATGGAATGTGTAGAGGAGAGAAAAGCTGTGAATGTGGACATTTTATGGGCGGCAGGGCAGCACAGAGTTGTGCAGCTAGTACAGATTTTGTCTTTCAGGTATTACAAACTACCACAACTTCTTGTTAGTCTTTTTTCATGTCACAATCTAGCTAGGATGAGTTAATGACAGTTATTCATTGTTCCTACATCAGTTTGTAGTCTGGACCACAAAACTCCAGCGTGAACAGCAGATGGATTTTCTCCTTCTTTAAACACTTAGGTGGCCGGTTATTCGATTAATCGATTTAACCTTGCAGGGGTAGTCAACTAATTTTTACAAGGGGTTACATTTGATGTTGGGACTGTTGTGGAAGGCTCTATTATAAGTTATAAAGATATACAACTGATATTGAGCAGAACTGAATTTCCACTTCCACAAGAGTCCCACTTTCTCACATTATCCTCTGGCAAAAATTAATAGCCAACGCCTGCTATGAGTTTTGAGCTGAACAAGGTATTTTTCAAGTTATAAAAAACAGAACAAAAAAATCTGCTTGCCTCAGCATATTGCACAATATTGCTATATATTATTGTGCAAGATGATAAGAGCCTTTTGTAAAGTGTGCAATGTTCAGGATATAATGTAAACAGGTTCCATAGGCAAGTTTAATTTTTAGCATTATTAAAAACATATTTATACATTTAAATGCATTTAGTTTATTTAAGAAACCCCGGGCTGAATCCATCGCTGAGCCAGGCCATGGACTCCAAATAGAGGACACCAGATTGATAGCTTCACTTTATGCTTACGATGACGATAACGATTGTTAGCACGCACTGGTGGAAAGCTTGGAGAAACAGGTCCAGAGCAGGAGGTCAGAGAAGTGTGTTTTCCTTTCCAGCTCAAAATGAAACTGGAAATAAAAAGTGATCCATACATTAGCAACTGGCTGCATAAGTCAAAGTGATATCTAGTTATCTGTCTGAACAATCCAAAATCATGGCCCAAACCCTGGACCCAGTGGTTAGACTAGGTTTATATTGATGATGGTTGGTTTGCATGTTCATTGTGTGGGAAGCAAACAGAAATTAAACAGATAACCTGTGATGTTTTTAGCTGCAGTGAAGTCAGGAAGGCTACTGGAGAGTTAACATCCAGTGACTTGGAAACCATAACAGTGTAGGCCCAGCATTAATATTTTGTTCACAGCTTTCAGTGTGTGTTTCTCCAGAACACAGCTGTAGTATACACAATAATTAAAGAGGAGTTTCATTGTTACTATTTAGGAAGGTACAGCACAAAGTCAATAAAAGTGTGTGTCTTCCCTGAGAACGGAAGCTGGAGACTTTAATGAAGGCTAATAAAATATCAGTAACACACCTGACTTTCACTGTATATTTATTATTAATAGTATATTTCAGTGGTCCCCAACCTTTTTGCGCCACGGACCGGTTTATGCCCGACAATATTTTCATGAACCGGCCTTTAAGGTGTCGCGGATAAATACAACAAAATAAAACTAGTACTGGCACCGAAAAAAAAGAAAATTTATTCATAACACACGTGAAAAGACCAAGGAAAACTGAGTAAACGATAAAAACGATAATAAAATAACGCTGAAAACCGATAAAAACCCTGAAAACTATACATTTCACACCTGAGCCTCAACTCTCGCGTACCAAACGACTCACGGACCGGTCCGAGGCCCGGGGGTTGGGGACCGCTGGTATATTTATTATTAATAAGGGACTTGTAAGTATGAGCATTTCTCCTCAGAAAGAAAAGGTTACCCTCAAAACTAATGATAAATTATTACTGTGTAATACACACTCTCCAAACCGTGCCCATTTTTTCCTTGCTTGAACACATCAGTACTGAGTTTGGTTACAGCACAATCAACTGACATGACAAACATCCTCATCCATCATCATCACTACATGTTCTGTAACATTAAGACTTATAATCAGTGAGTTTTCTCCAGTTCCATCGATGCATAGGAAATTATATATTTACTTCTTTGTGCAGCTTTCAATAAACATCCAGATATCCATGCGTTCATAATAACATGCCTGAAAGGCAAAGTTCACCTTTTGCACAAATTCAAACATGCAAAGCCTCGATCATTGGTGCTTTTTGCTTCAATATCAGTTTGAGTATTAACCACAAACAAGTAACTCTGTAAAACTGTGTACTGGAATGCTAGTACAAAAATATTTATATTAAAAGGGGAATTGGGAATTAGGACCCATTTAAGGGGAGAATGATCAGTAGATAATTCCAAAGCAACTATTATTTGTCCAACCAACAGCAATACCCGTGCAGTTATGCTCATAGTCCTGAAAAACAGTGCAGTTGTCAAAGGAGCCCGGAGGCCAGTACATGAGTGTGGACCCAAGCGCAGACCAGACACAGAGACAACTGGTAGATTTAACACAAGCTTTATTTATGAGACAAACGTGAACTTGAAAAATGCAAGGAAGGGATTCCTGGTGAGGTGTTTTGACATAGCATGACTGCAAACAGCTCATGAAGGCCTGTTACCAACTTGACTTAGCTGATAAACTTACAGAGAAGAGATTTACCATCTTAAATACTGTCTCACTGGTTCAGGTGAGCTGTTCAGGTGAGATGAGGAGGACGGGGTGGATGCGAATGAGAACATGGGAACGCTGGAAACCTACGGGCAGCTCACCCAGACCATCATAGCAGTAGATTGATTGTTTCAGTGAGTGTCTTTCTGAAGCTTGTGCTGTGTTTAGTGTTTTCATATGAAAGGTCTCTGATCCATATGTAATCTCTCAGAGCAGAGGAGGACTCCAGATGATGTCAGCAGAAAAAAGCTGGTTATGAGAACAGGAAAGATAAAGGAGGAATCATCGAAGATGATGGTTGAGGTAATAGTGATAATCACCCATTTCAGTTCTAAATTACTTGTTAATTACAGTCCTGTTTTGAACTGTTCTGTTTAATTTACTTATGAACATTTAATTATTTTTACTTATGAACTTATTTACTTATTTACTTTTTTAGTGGTCAGAGCTCAAACTGGTGGAAAAGGCACTTATTAAAGGACACCGTCCAATGAACCCCTGCCCGGTGTATGACAAGGCCAACAAGAAATTTTTCCTGTGTTTCATCCGTGTTGAACACAATATCACTGAAATTTACCAAAGAAAATGCTATGACAACAGGACCCGTCTCTGCTACATCACAAGGTACGATCTTGGAGAAACCTGGAGCAATGTGACCGAACTGAGTGAAATAAAACACTGGTCCACATTTGCTGTTGGGCCAGACCATGGTATTCCAGCAGAGAATACCATCTGCTATAGGAGGAGATACCTGGTTGAGAATAATCTGGTTACCTCGATGCTCTGGCATCATTTTCTGGTTGTTGAGCCTCCACATCCACTGATGCAGGAAATACAGAAGAGACTGGTTAACTTTTTGAGGGGGAGGACTCCATTGGCTCAAATCTTCAGTGCTTCTCTTATGACTGTCTAAAGGCAGACATAAGAAGTTAACTCAGCTAACTGAGAAGGAAATGACTTCATCAGAGATGAGCAATGATGTTTGGCTTCTAGTGAAACCTGAAAACCTGAAGAGTCACGTTCTTTAGCTCTCACTGTCATCAACCCCGCCCAGTTACCCATTGTGAGAATACAGGATTACATCCATGAAAAACAACTTTAAACGCCTCCTTCTCCAGAACACATCTGCAGAATCCCTGATAAGGAAAGAGACTCCATCCTCAAGCTCCCTTAAATGTAAAGTGTGCACAGCTCTAATTTATTTATTTATTCTATTGATATTATATTTTATAGGTGATTTATTTTTTTGGTAAATGACACCGAAGAGGTACTGCTTTAGTATTTAAATATTTACTACTTTGGTATCATAACTTAAGTAACTGAGGACTTTTCTGAGTTAGTGCACTTAGTGGTCTCTTCTCATTGAATTCCAGCCCAATCTGAAGTCTGACCATCATTTTGACCTTCTATTAAATCTTCTATGCTTGATTTCTCTTTTCTATTCATCAAGACTTCAAAAATCACATAGTATCAGACTCACGTTTGGACGTGTGTGGATGTGTGTGCGTAACAGTTAAAGCACTATGTGCGTATATCTCTATGTACGTGCCTTCCTGAGGGTCATAAAAGTCCATCTCCCTTCCAAACCAAAGTTATTTAGTTACAAACTTTGAGACTCCCACCCAGGCATGCCCTGAGGAATTTCCACTCAACATTAACCTCTCTTTGTCTCACTTTCACAGTTCAAACTGGGGGAGGGCCTCCTAGAAATCTACTCCTAAATTCCTGACACACTCAGGCCTTTATTAAATCGAGGGCAGTGTCAGTGTCTCTACAATAATTCTACATCCTATCTAACACATTTCTAAACTCTAAAATAGGCTACGCATATCTTCACCGGCCAACTAAAATTACCTCAAGAGCTCAGAGACCACTCATCCAAGAGATCACAAAAGACCCCAGAACAACAACCAAAGAACAGTAGGCCTCCATTACCTCAGTTAAGGTCAGTGTTCATGACTCTACCATAAGATAAAGTGGGAAAAAAATGGCATACCAAAAGCTGCAAGACAAAAACCACCGCTGAGCAAAATGAACATAAAGGCTCGTCTCAGTTTTGCCAGAAAACATCTTGATGATCCCCAAGATCTTAAATGGAAGCATGAATTCTCCTGTCCTGAAGGAGAATATCCAGCCGTCTGTTTGTTACCTCAAGCTGAAGCGCACTTTTGTTTTGCAGCAGGACAATGATCACATTGTATGAGTGGATACACATCGGTAATTCCACCTCATAATGGCTTAAGAGTAAGAAAGTGAGGACTGGAGCAGCCTCATCAATGTCCTGGCCTGAATCTGATTAACATGCTGTGGCATGACCTTAGAAAGGTGGTTCATGGTTGAAAACCTTCAATGTGGCTGAATTGCAACAATTATGCAAAGATGAGTGGGCCAAAAACTCATTGTCAATTATCAATAAAGTTTGATTGCAGTTGTTGCTGCTAAGGGTGGCCCAGGTTTAAAGGGCAATCACTTTTTTACACACAGCCATGTAGTTTGGATTTTCTTTTCCCTTTATAATAAATACATTCATGCAGAGAATACATTTGATATATATATTTGTGTTATATTTTTTTAATATTTAAATTTGTTTGATCGGAAACATTTAAATGTGACAAATATGGAAACCAGGAAGGGGGCAAACATTGTTTTTTATACCGCTGTATGTACAAAATAATAAAATTCAGACATAACAGCTATTAAAGGTTTTCATTCTGGTTGTTTTCCTGACATGCATGATGAAAGATGGGTTTTGCCTATTTAATTTGTTAAGAGAACAGGGGAGTTCAATGAAATGTGAATCATTTCCTCAGAAATGACCATCGATCTGTGATAAAAACAAAGATCCCTCCCTCATCCACACTCTCTAACAGCCAGCCTATAAAAGTCAAAGCAACATCAAATTCTAGGACCGCAGAGATAAACCCAGCAAGGCTTCTTTATGATTTAATATCCATTTTATACACAAGGACAGCAAACATGGGCTGTGGACATTCAACAACAGCTCAGCTGCAGAAACAACCTGTCTTTGAATCTAATGAAGCTGCTCAATGTGTTTACAGGATCCCTGCTCTTCTCTATGAGAAAGAAAGTAAAACTTTACTTGCCTTTGCAGAGCAGAGGAAGACTTCAAAGGATGAAAGTGTGGAAAAGGTGGTTATGAGAACAGGAAAGATCAAGGAGGGATCATCTAAGAAGACGGTTGACGTAATAGTGATAATCAACCATTTCAGTTCTAAATTACTTGTTAGTTACGCTCCTTTTTTGAACTGTTCTGTTTTATTTACTTCTGAACAATCTCTCTTTTAGTGGTCAGAGCTCAAAGAGGTGGAAAAGGCACTTATTGATGGACACCGTCCAATGAACCCCTCCCCGGTGTATGACAAAGCCAACAAAAAACTTTTCCTGTTTTTCATCTGTGTTGAAGACGGTATCACTGAGTGTGACCAAATAGAAAACTATGACAACAGGACCCGTCTCTGCTACATCACAAGTAACAATCTTGGAAAATCCTGGAGCGATGTGACCGATTTGACGGACAAACTGAGTGAAATAAAAAACTGGTCCACATTTGCTGTTGGGCCAGGCCATGGGATTCAAACAGAGAGCGGTAGACTGATTATCCCAGTTTATGCTTATACTTCCTTTTGCTGCAGTACTTGCAAGTACTTGCCTCTTGCATTGCTGTTGGAAACCAGTTGGATGTTTGTTCAGTTGCTGTTGTAAATCGTATGCACTCTCACTGTATAGTGGTAGTCATGGCAAAAAATGGAAATTTGGTGAACTGTTTAATACGGTATCAGTTGAGTGTGAAATGGCTGAACTTTCCAAAGACCACATCTACTGCAACGGCCGTAATGTGGGCGGCCATTGAGTGGAAGCAGTCAGTCATGATAAAGGAATTAAGTTCAATATTCTCCAACCGGGAAACAAGCTTGTGGAAACAGGTTCAGGCTGTCAGGGAAGTGTGATCTCCTTCCCAGCTCAACAAGAAAGTGAAAACACAGAAAGTGACCCCAGCCAGAACCTTGTAAAGTGGCTGCTGTTCACGCACCCAACCAGTAAATCGCGCAGGATTGATCTTGGTGTGTATCTGAACAAATCCCCACGTGATCCAAAGGCATGGAGCGAACCCTACATCATTAATGATGGACCCAGTGGTTACTCAGACCTGGGCCTGGCTTACATTGATGATGGCTGCTTTGCATGTCTGTTTGAGTGTGGGCAGCAGGAAATACATGAGCAGATAGCCTCTGTTGTCTTTAGCTTTAAGGACATCACCAAGAAATAAACTGAAGAAAAGAAAAGAAAAATATAAAAAGAATAATTTTTATTCAGGTGTGTAGATGAATAGATTCATATGTATATGTGCACAACTTAAAGCAGTAAGTGTTGCTTTGTATGTAAAAATCTTTATTTGCTTGTTGCATGAAAAATGAATAAGAAAACTGAGAAGCTTGTAGGATTAACACTTTAAAAAATACTTTAATAAATTGAAGGAAACAGAAAACAGTTTCTCCTGTTTTCAGTGAGTATTAAACATGGATGCTCAATTTAAACAAAAGTTTTAATCTAGTTATTCACTTCTTGAAAAATAACATACCTAATGTTGCAAATATCATATTATTGGTTGTGAATTTTTTGATTTTATTGCATAAAATAATAAAAATAGTTAGCATATCCTGTTTTATTGTAAAGCTATCTGTTCTTTTGCTCATTTATTTCCCACCAACTCCAAAATTTGAGTTCAACATCCACAATGAATATTTTAATAAACAAATAACGGTAGTGAATTTAAGGTTAAAACAATATAAAGCAAGCAAAAGGTTTAAATGTGCTTTGCATAACACATTAAAGTAGATCATAGAATATAATATTATTGATATTATTTGTTGTTACAGTAACAACAACAACCTGGACACTGTAAATAAAATAAAACTGTCAATAATGAAAAAAAATATAGGAGTCAATAAAGAAATTTATTAAAGAAAATCAGGGTTCACAGGATTCCAGCTCTAATCTGTGAAAAAGTCGGAGAGACTCCTGTAGCCTTTGCAGAGCCGAGCAGTAAACCCGATCATGGAGTACAGACCTGCAGGTTACGAAAGAGGGATTATGAAGGAGTGTCCACCGGGAGAATCAGATATTTTGTTACTGAAGTACTTAGGAATGTAGCTCACAGTCTTGCTTTTAAAAATCAAAGCTGTTACATAACATGACCATAAATGCAAATTTTATATGCAAAAGTCTGAAATTGCTTGACATATGAGAAATGAACACTGGAGAAGAAGAGAGCCGGCTCATGAAAGATACTGCCGTATCTGTAAAACAAAGTGGAGCCACTACATGGTATGATCATATATGACTGAGTAATAGTAGCATTGTTTAATAATGTAACTGCTTATAGAAGTAGCAGGGTAAATTCTCAAATTTACAGTGATATACCCTCTGCTTAGATTCAGTTAATGCTGGAAAACTGATTGGCAGGTGCTTCAGAGTGCTACTGTGCAGTTATATAGTTTTTCCCATTATCTCTGAACCTCTGAAAATGGAGGACTGCTTATAAAAGGGTTAGAAGATTACTGCTACGAGAGAGAAACTCTTACAATTTTCGCAGAGCAAAGGAGTAATCCCGATCGTACAAAACGGTTATAAATAAGGAATGTTGAGGGAGGAAGCCTCCACTGGGAAAATCAGCTATTTTGTTACTCAAGTACTTGGGAATGTAGCATATAATCTTAGTTTTAAACATTCAACCTGTTACATAATATGTGAGAAATTTAAAAAATGTAATTATACATACGTATTGTTGACTTATGATAGTACTTTAGTTATAATACAACAATAATCTAATCAATCCAATCAGACTCTGGAGTTCTGCAGACGTCTACATGTTGCCTCACCTGCTAAGTGAACCTTGTGCACAGTGTGCAAGTGTTCGTGTGTTTATCGTCTTTGTTTGACCTTTCACACTTATTCAGTTTAATGTGTCATTTCTTCAGAAAACAGCCAATGCTGTTGTGAAATAAAGAGCCCCAACTTCAACATTATCATAAAACTCTCAGCAGATAAACCCAACAGGACATTTTATTCACAGGGACACGAACAATAACTGATGAACCTTTAAGAAATGCTCAGCCGCACAAAGAAACTTGCTCTACCCAACAATTCCTCCACAATTAAGGATTCTGTTCTTGTCTGTCAGGATTCTAAATTATATCTTAGACAGTGGTCAGATTTCAAAGAGGTCAAGCGACATAAATTAAAGGATACAAGTATACAGTTGGTATAAAGGTCATATTCAGTGAATGAATCTAAACCTAATCAGCTTCCAATCAAAGCATCAGGTCATTTTCTGCACTTGCTGTAACCTAACTCTGACCATGAACGCCACAGCCGCTCTGCATCAGTCCAACTCAGTGTTTTACTGTAAATTCACCACAGTATAACAAACTAAGCTGTTTATCCTGCACTAAACTGCAGATTGTTTTCATGCAAACTTTGAATAATATAAAGTAAGTACACCTAAGTGTGTTTAGCAGGATATTTCACAATGTGAAAAAAACACAAGTTCACATCATATACAGATCAAATATCTGGTGAAAAAATGAGGACTTACATAAAACCTTTAGATTTGAAGTTTATCAAATACCCTTGAGCAGTCTTTGCCTATGAAGATAACCTCTCTTCTTCCTGTCCCGTCTTTTCTCACATCTTTCTCCATCTCTGAGTGAGTTGAAATGACCTGACTTAAAAACCTTCCCTTCATGCTCGCTCTTCTTCTGTTGCACTAGCTAGACGCTTACAACTTCTAGCCCACTTTAACCCCCAAGAATAGCTCTATAAATGAAAATAAATTATATGTTTTTGCCTCTTTCACATCTTTGTATGCAATAAGCCCCGGTGATGGACAGTCTAACAGAATAGTTTGTTTTTTATGTGTCATTGTTTTCACCATTTAGGCTCAAATCAGTTTGATATGAAATAAATTCACCTCAGATGTGCTAAACCTAAAGTATTGAGCCTGTTTTGAAGATGCAAGAAGTAGAAAGTGCAGGTGTATATGTGAAAATGTAGGGAGTAAAAGTAAAACAAAATTCAGAAAAATAAGAACTCAAGTAAAATACAGACACCTGGAAATTCTGATTAATACAAAACAGTTCAAGTCAAATCATTTTTGTGAGGAGGAAAAACTCCCTTTGAACAGGAAGAAATCTCTGGCAGAAATGGACTCAGGGAGGGGCAGCCATCGGAAGTGACCATAATTACTTAGTATTTTTACTTAGTTACTTCCCACCTCTGCACATGAGCCACTAGTCTGTCAAGTTGTGTGAAACCTCAAGCTGAACATTGACAATTGTGTGTCGACGATTGTAGTCTTTTAAAACCAGATCCGACTTAAAAGAAAGTCACGATGAATAAATTCATCCCTTCATTTACTCAAAGAAACTTAAATTGCAAAATCAACACTTGGGTAAGACTGGAAACAGGAGACTGAGACCATAAACTGATCCCTTAAGACTTGGTTTTGCAACCAGAGGAGCCCCTGCTGGCCATTAGACAGAATGCACACGTCAGGAACTTGGAGTGTGTTTCTCTCCTGAGAGCTGGAGATGACATCCATGTTTTATAAATACAGTGAAAGAGCAAAAAAAACCAAAAAAAAAAACAATGCTAAGGGAAATGTGCATCAGATATTAAAAGAAGAAAAAGAAAGAAAATATAAAGAAGCAATGAATTTAAAAGAAATGTCCGTCCTCACATAATCTGTAACAGTACAGATATTTGGTGCAATCCTTCTGAAAGTGCTCCAAGGATCCTTTGTGCTGTTTATTGAGTAGGTGCAGCAGTTTGAAGGGAGACGTGTGAAACAAATAAAGCTATAAAAATCCTTCCTTGAACAGGATTTCCTGTTTCCTGTAATAAAAGAAAACAAGATGAAAGGTTAATCATATTCAAGACTGAATAAACAGTAAATTGAAATTATGAAATAAGTAAAATGTTGACTCACTAAATTCCACTCCTTCGATAAACTCTTCCACTTGCTGCACAGATGTATGAATGAAATATGAGTTTGTGGCTCTGCTGCTGTATATCATCTGGCTATTGCAGGTTTAAATGGAAGGGGTCTCCTGCTTGAAATGCTGCAGCATATTTACTGTCACAGGACTCACATCTCAAAGGCTCCTCCTCAGACTTTACCAGCTGACTTTATTGGGCTACCATGAAATATACACACACTTTTTTTTTATACAAGGGCTGAGAGTGTGTGTGTGTGAGCTGTAGCCGAATAAAAGTATGACTGAAAAAACCAAAAAAGTGAGTATGACTGAGTATGAAAAGCAGACTGTACTCTGAGGGTCATTTCGGTTGAAGGCGAATGTTAAAACATGGTAAAAGACCATTTATGAGTCACATCAAACTTCCTAGTAGAGATTACTTGTCATGGATCAATATAGAAACATGGTTCCTAAGAGCAACTTGTGTATTACATCTTTTCATCTTAAAGATATGTAAACGTGTAAACAAAGCTTCAGTATTTGTATATTCTGATATATTGAAATACCATAAATAATTTGTGTAGCTTTAGAATTAAAGAGCTTAACACTGGGTACAATTTTAGAATAGAAGAACAGACGATTGCTGAGATTTTGGTGCAAAGTTTGGGTTCATTTACTATTTATAGAGACTGTATGGATTGGGACAAATTTGTTACAATGTCCCACTGATGCATGGTGCTGCTTCTTTTATAGATGAACTGATGCCATCTCTTTTAAACGGATACCCCTACCATAGCCTAATACACATGGTTGGACATGATGTGTATGAGAAGACAAGCAAAAGCCTTTTGGTCTGTGTAGAGAGCACTGTAATCACTGGTATTTAAACAGATTGTGCCACTTTATACTGATTGCTTGATATTCGTTGTAGTTCCAGTGATGACGAGGGCAGTACATGTCAAATAACGCAGTATGGTCATTGCAAGATCAGGTAAATGTGAAATGACAGAGGTTCATGGTGAAAAAGACCTCAGTTCAAGCTACTGCAATTCTCACAGTGACAAAGGCTCTTGACTGGAAGCTGTCAGTAATTATAATTAATTTTAGCACACTTTAATCTGCTGGGAAGCTTGTGTAAACAAATTCAGACTGGCAGGGAAGTGTGGTGTCCTTTCCAACTCAAAATGAAAGTGCAAATACAAAAAATGACCCAAGCCAGAACTTGAACAAGTGGCTGCTTTTCACACATCCAACCAGTAATGCTTAATTTATGCTACCTGGGTTGTGTCTGTTTGCTGAGGTAGTTGCCTACAGAGACGGGTTATGTTAATTCTGATCTAAGCTTGTTTTCCAGAACCACCTCCTTCCTTGGACTTGACTTTCTCAACAAGGGGAGACTTCAGTTCACTGAAATGTTAATAATTTCTTCAGAAAAAGAAAAGTCACACTGTGTACAAACCAGCCTTATAAAATCCCCATCACACAAACTTTGACAGTCATAGAGATATAACCAGCAAGACCTTTATTACATGGTCGTTTTGCACGCAAGGACACCAACCATGTTCACCGTACCTTTACCAAAAGCTCAGCTGCAGAAGCAAACTCTTTTTACATCTAATGAAACTGCTGGAAACGTTTACAGGATCGCTGCTCTTCTGTATGAGAGAGAAAGTAAAACTTTATTTGCCTTTGCAGAGCAGAGGAAGACTTCAGATGATGCCAGTGGAGAAAAGCTGGTTATGAGAACAGGAAAGATCAAGGAGGGATCCTCTAAGAAGACGGTTGAGGTAATAGTGATAATCAACCATTTCAGTTCTAAATTACTTGTTAATTACGTTCCTGTTTTGAACTGTTCTGTTTTATTTACTTATGAACAATCTCTCTTTTAGTGGTCAGAGCTCAAAGAGGTGGAAAAGGCACTTATCAAAGGATACTCTCCAATGAACCCCTCCCCGGTGTATGACAAGGTCAACAACAAACTTTTCTTGTTTTTCATCTGTGTTGAAGACGCTATCACTGAAATGTACCAGAAAGAAAACTGTGACAACAGGACCCGTCTCTGATACATCACAAGTGAGGATCTCGGAGAAACCTGAAGCGATGTGACCGATTTGACGTAAGAACTGAGTGAAATAAAAAACTGGTCCACATTTGCTGTTGGGCCAGGCCATGGGATTCAAACAGAGTGGTCGACTGATTATCCCAGTTTATGCTTATACTTCCTTTTGCTGCAAACCTTGTTTATTACCAGGTAGTAAATCGTATGCACTCTCACTGTTTAGTGGTAGTCATAGCAAAAACCGGAAATTTGGGGAACTGTTTAATACGGTATCAGTTGAGTGTGAAATGGTTGAACTTTCCAAAGACCACATCTACTGCAATGCCCGTAATGTGGGCGGCTATCGAGTGGAAGCAGTTAGTGATCATAATGGAGTTAAGTTCAATATTCTCCAACCGGGAAACAAGCTTATGGAAACAGTTTCAGGCTGTCAGGGAAGCGTGATCTCCTTCCCAGCTCAACAAGAAAGTGCAAACACAGAAAGTGACCCAAGCCAGAACCTTGTAAAGTGGCTGCTGTTCACGCACCCAACCACTAAATCGCACAGGTATTGATCTTGGTGTGTATCTGAACAAATCCCCACGTGATCCAAAGGCATGGAGCGAACCCTACATCATTAATGATGGACCCAGTGGTCACTCAGACCTGACCTGCCACATTGATGATGGCTGGTTTGCATGTGTGTTCTAGTGTGGGCAGCAGGAAATACATGAGCAGATAGCCTCTGTTGTCTTTCACTACACTGACATCAAGGAAGGGACTGAACTGTAGATAAAGAGATAAAATATAATCGCAAACCGGCGGCCTGCCCAGGGTGTACCTTACCCTGAGATAGGCTTCAATTTCTTCTTTTGATGAAGTTTAGTGAAAGAATATTATCAACATGAACTCACAGTCATTTCTTAAACATAAAGTCGTCTGTTTCTCTCTTAATGTTATGTAAGTCTTGTAGTAATTGTTATGGATGGATGTAATGCATCTAATCATTTGGTAATACTGTATAATATAGAAAATACTATAAAATAAAACAATAACATTCCTCTTGTGTTTAGGTTCATTTTCTTTTGTTCAATTTAGAAGCTCACGTCACAACCAACCAACACAGTGTCTTCTTTATGCAGCATCCAATAAGAGCCCTGCTCTGAAGGCATCGGCATGCATCAACATATTTATTATATGAAACACGATTAGTTGACCGGAGACATTATCTTATAGGTGATGCAGAAGTTTATGTTTTACATACTGAGTGTATCTACAAAGTCCAAATATGGAGATAATTGGAAGGGTTTCCACATGAAGGGCATCCAGAAAAAAAATCTGTGCCAAATCAAACATGTGGACAGGTGTCATCTACAGTGGTGACACCTTTGGAAAAAAGTGCCTAACCTCCTCCTCATTTTCATTCTTATCCTCCTCCTCCTCCTTCTTCTTCTTCTTATCCTCCTCCTCTTCCTTCTTCTTCTTCTTCTTCTTCTTCTTCTTCTTCTTCTTCGCATAGACTACATATCCACTTATGCCAAAGGTGTGTGAAGTACTGTGTGAATCCTCAGGCTGAACATTCACATCGTGTTACCATTGTAGTGTTTTGAACCAGATTTGACTAAAGAAAAACTCATGATAAATAAATTCATACCTTCATTTACTCAAAAGAACTTAAATTGCAAAATCAGCACTTGGGTAAGACTGGAAACAGGAGACTGAGAGCATAAACTGATCGGGAAAGTGCAGTAAGGTCATGCTCTCTTAAGACTTCGTTTTGCAGCCAGAGGAGCCCCTGCTGGCCGTTAGACAGAATGCCAAGGGAAATGTGCATCAGATTTGGGTTTTTTTTGTTTTTTTTAAAGAAAGAAAGAAAGAAAGAAAGAAAGAAAGAAAGAAAGAAAGGAAAAATAAATAAAGAATGAATTGAAACAAAATTTCCACTTATTGAAAGATGCCACAGAAGCTTTAGCAGTGCAGATATTTGCTGTCATCCTTCTGAAAGTGCTGGAAATATCCTCTCTGCTGTTTATCGAGAAAGTGCAGCAGTTTGAAGGGAGACGTGAAACAAATGGAGTCATAACAATCCTTCCTTGAACAGGGTTAGGAGTGACTGAGGGAGAGCAGCCAAAAACAGGACAACAAGGACTATTTCTGTGATGTTCCCTCATCGCGTGCTGTTGCTGTGATCACATTTCAAGTCTAAACCTACTTTGTCTCTTACTGCTAAAAAGAACTGAGGATTTATGGAGCATCACAAAGAGCCTAGAGGATTATTAATTTATTTTTACTGCAAATATTAACATCACTTTCTTTGTCCTCAGTGAAAGCCTGTTGCAAGGAACAAAAGAGAAAAGGAGATGAAAGGTTAGTCATATTCAAGAATGAATAAATAGTAAATTGAAATAAGTAAAATGTTGACTCATTAAATTCCACTCCTTCAATAAAGTCTTCCACTTGCTGCACAGCTGTAGCTGAATAAAACTCAGTAGAACTGAGTATGAAAAGCAGACTGTACCCTGAGGGTGATTTTAGTTAAAGACAGATATTAAAACATGGTAAAAGACCATTTATGGGACACATCAAACTTCCTAGTAGAGATTACCTGTCATGGATTCAGAAACATAGTTCCTAAGAGCAACTTGTCCAGTCCATGTTGATCACATTCTTTCATCTTCAAGAATTTAAAATTATGAGCAAAACTCCTGAAAATTGTAAAACTATTATTTTATTTCACAAATACTGTAAATTATCTGTGCACCTTTAGAATTAACGTGTTCAACAACGAGTACAGTTACAAAAATAGAACAATAGATGATCGTTATAGATCTGAGTGTAGAGGTTAGGTTTATGCACTCTTTATAGAGACTATATGCATTACTAATATTGGCAGGATATGGAGGAAATTTGTTCTAATCTCTTACTGACGCATGGTGCTTTTTATACGTCAGTTTTATATGTCAGTTTAAGAACCAGTGCCACCATTTTTCAAACACAGCATACACGCAAACATGCCTTTTCTTTTGATGAGTTGCACATTTGCAAATTAAATGGTTAACTCCTCTCAGACCTACAATAATGAAATGGTTTATACATATTTGTGCATTTCTCTAGAAAGAAAGTGCCAAAGGGCCTTTGATCTTGATAATTCTGCACATTTTAATCATAATTGTTTCTATTTTGCTGTGTGTGTGTGTGTGTGTGTGTGTGTGTGTGTGTGTGTGTGTGTGTGTGTGTGTGTGTGTGTGCGTGTGTGTGTGTGTAGGTGTGTGTGTGTGTGTGTGTGTGTGTGTGGATCCGAAGCTTTCTTCTGGGAAATCAGCCCTTCTCCACAACTCATCTCTGCATACCACAGCAAACACCACCGAGAACTTCTAAATAAAGACGAGGCATAACTTGTAATAATACCCAGCAGCTCGATGATTGAGTGAATCTAATATTCTTGCTGTGTACAGGCTGGCGTACACCACAAAGCAAAAACGTCACTATTAGCTCGCCTGACAGAAGTGTTTTGAAAAATGAAGACGTGGTTTTAATAAAGAAGGCCTGGTTTGCAGTAGGATGTGAGCGAATATGTATGCACTCAAACCGTCCAAAGCTAAACAGAAAAGGGAAGGATAACACGTGTACATATCCAGATGTCTTGTGTTCTTTCATTCTAAAGGTAGCAAACCAGTCACCCACCACAAAATAATCTATACACGACACAGCATCGGGAACTGATCATCCTGTTCTTCAGATAGATCGATAGTTGAACTGTGAACGCTGTAGGCGCAGACTGTAGGTGTTCAGAATAATCAGTGTATTTAAATTATTGAAACATACGTATTCTTTTATCTTAAAATGATAAAAAATCAAATGGCCCATTTGCCACACAATGATGGATAATGTCAATAATATTTATATAAGCCTAAACAGTCTCTTTATAATTTTTGTCATCATCAAGTAAAATTAAGAATATTAAACTTTTTAAAAAAAATAAATTTATCGTTGTTTTCACATTTTTATTTAAAATCCTGCAAATTTGTCATTTAAGTCTAGACTTTAGTTGTATTGAGTCTTAAAAAAAGATTTAAAATTAAGCAGTAATAATTAAAAACATAGCTGAATGTATTTATATGAACCGGGTTCATTTGATATGGTCTTTTTTAATCTTATGCAGATTCCGGTGTAATAAATAATTGTAATAAAAAGTGCACACACGAAATTAAAATGATCCATTTTATTCCAAACACACTGAAAGATTTTAAAAACATCTGTATTGAAAGCATTTACTTCAGGGAATCAGATTCAGTATTTGGTAGCCTTGTCGGTCTCAGTGCAGGCGCACATCATTAGATTAAATTAAACTAGACGAAATCTTAAAGATCCGGTCGGGAAAAGCAGGCAGCTGCGAAAGAGTGAAGTTGGGTATCATTCCGTGGAGTGAAACGGGATGCAGGAGGCAGGAGGTCGGAGGCAAAGATCGCACAGCGGCGCAGCATCCGGCGTCCAAATGTTCAAAGTTTTGACAAGAAGGGACATTTTTGGAGAGGATCGAGGAAAGCGCAGGTGTGACGCTGCTTACAGGTGGTCTGTTGGGGATAACCCGGGACTCGAAACCACTTTCTAGATCCTGATCTCGGTACAAATCGGGACTCTGGAGACTAGAGACCACCCTGCGCACTCCGAGGAGAGGAAAAGCGGGCATCAAAGTGAGCTCCTGCGCCCTGGAGCATTTAATCGGTGCCAAATATAAACTTTGCCTCTTAAAGCGTTTCCTGCGACGAAGAAAACTCCCATTTTCAAACATATCCGCTGACATGGGATCCAGAGTCCAGTAATTCCCCTTGCCTGGGTTCCCGGGTTCCCGGGGCATTTTGACAAAGCAGTCATTCAAAGACAAGTTGTGACGGATTGAGTTTTGCCACGAAGGGAACTTCTCCCGATAATAAACAAAGCGCTGACTGATAAAATCGCATATCTCACTGAGAGTGAGCCTCTTTTTGGGGCTTTGGAGGATGGCCATGGTGATGAGAGCGATATAAGAGTACGGAGGCTTCACCGAGGTAATTCTCCTTCCGGGACCCTCCTGCAGTCGGACTTCAAAGTCGTCCTCTCCCTGCACGCCAGGAGAAAAGGATGAAGGCCGTCGCTCCAAGTCTACATTACTCTCCCCGAACACTGATACATCTGTCCTCCTCACAACTTCTCTGCAGTCCGCCTGGCCCCCCACTTCAATGTCCGCCTCATCCATGGGCTTGTTGTCCAGCGTCATGATCCGGACTGTCCGGTAGGCCCCAGCGGGCGAGATTCAGTGCCTGTCTAGGACAGAAAGTGGAGACCCCCTCGTTTCCTTTCATTCACAAAAACAGTCACGCATCTGACTGCATCCTGACTTTTGAGCCTCCCACTCCGAACTTCCCCCTCCTCCTCACGCAGTCTGTTTTAACACAGCTGCAGGTATCCACAAACCTGAAGATGTGGGGGAAAAACATTTTATTTAATCACAGATAGAGAAATTAAATGATGATACTGAAGGCGTGGTTACAAGTGCTTTCAAGTACATTTTAACTGCACGTCCATGATGCATATTATTTATTTATTAAACGTTTTGGGGATCTACACAGTTTTCTGACTCAGTAATCGTTGCGTGTGTACCGATTAAGTTGTTCTTTTTCTTGGCTATTATGCCACTTCGTGTTCTTATTTATTGTACCCTTTTTGTGTACAGAACTTTGCGACTATAAAAAAAAGACTTAATACATTTCATTTGCTAGATTTGATGAATGGTATACAGCAAGCAGTAAAACAATGCCTTCTAATTAAAGTGAAACTGCAAAAGCAAAACAGAAAAAGTATTTCACCCTTAACATTGCACAATAGGGTTGGAGAGCCAGGCTTAGCCATTTTATCTACTATCTGCTAATTGTTCAATTAGCCGTATTTTATGTACCCATAATGTTTCAGCAACAATTAAAATGAATAAATCTCCACAGAGGTCTTTAAGGAAACGTAACTGAGTAAATGCACAAGGCTCGTCTTTGAACTGCACTGAGTATCAGAAGTACAAAGCTGGACAGGCTGCCAAGTACCATAAAATTTGATTTGTGTACATTCATTCATTATTGATTATAGCTGATGTTTAAATGACCGCAGCAGGTGAGACGTTTTGGGGCATGTGTAATGTAAAATAAGAGCAGGCATATGAATTTCATTGAGCTTGAGCTCTCTTTTATGTCCTTGGCTTACATAGCGCTCATTTCCTTCAGTATTGCTCTTTGCTGGATGGTTTAGCACATGGCAAGAGAGCCAACTCAAGAAGACGTAATCCATTTTGAAATAATAGCTGCACTGTATCAATCCGTGCGAGGCCACCCACTTGGCCAGCAGGCCTGTAGTGCATGGTGGGCTGAAGGAACTGTGGGAAGCCTCATTACTGAACATTTCTTCCCTCTCACTGTACTTTAATTTGATATGTGCACCCATTTGAAACCAATTTATCATTTTACAGTCACTGCAATACTAAGCTAAACTCTTAAATGAAGAACGGGGAGACACAGGTTTGTTCATGAATTTAATACAAACAAAAACCCATGCAAACACACACAAAACCCCTTTTCACCATCTCACAGAAACCAGCAATACTAAGGAAATCTACACACCGATTTAACAAGCCAAATAAAATAATGCTCAGAAACAATGGCCCAGATAAATACCAAAGAAAAGTGACCACTTATTACAACCACAATTAGAAAAAACAACAACAAAGACAACAAAATAAATAGCTTGATTTAACTTGTTCAACTAAATGTATCTGATGAACTTAGTAACTGAACTGTCGCTGTCAGGATTAGGAGCAGTAGGAGTGTTTTACAGTTAATAACAGTGAAAAACAGCACTGAGCTCAGGGCCTGTACAGAAATAACTTTCTATTACAGCTGTCGGGTACTACTGACCATTATATGTAAGCGACACTGAAGCTATTTCGATGAAAAATTTCACGACTAAACTTTCCACTGAATGCGTCACTTTCTGACAGTGGTCCTTCAGTATCCTATTTATTTGTATAAAGGATTCTCAGCTCTGCTACAAAGTCTGTGCGTCCTCAGTATATCCCTCTTGGTGAAAAAAAAAACAAAAAACAAAAAGCAAACCTTCTAAGCTTCATCACACATTCTAAATACAAATTAAGGAGCAGAAATAGGATCAGTACAGAAAATACTTTTTTCTCCATACAAATTTAAATGTTGTTTTTTTATTACTTTTTTTGACGCACACAGTCATAGAGGTAAATGTGTACCATTGTCTGAGGTACAGTGCTATAACAGTAAAACGAATTTAAATACCTTGAGTCAGGTAAGAGGTAGTCATATCTGTAGTGAACTGTAAAGATTTACGAGAGCAGCGAGTATTGTTTCAAACTGTTGTGTGCGTCTGTGCAAAGCTCTGTCACATGTGGGCATAAAAACCTGTGCTGTGTGCAAGTTCCCTAGGTGGTGTGTTTCCGCTGAGCTGAGGTCAGCCTCACAAAGTTTCCACACTTGAGGCAGCACGCGTTGGAGTTGCCCTCTTTCCGAGGGATATGCCAGCAGTTGACACAGCGCACCCTGTACTTCTTATACCTTCAAAAGTAAGAGAAAAAAATGCAGTGGTGGTTCAAGTATTTGCCCTTTAATGCTCAGGTGCATATATGCTATTTAGTCAAATTATGATAGGCAGATGACTGATTTATAATAATACTACAAGGCATTTTACAAGCATTGACATTTAATACTTTTCCAAAGTAGATTGTCTTCACATTCTTTTGAGCCCAGCACTACTCCTTATTTCGAAAGCTAACCTGTGTTTATTTCACAAGAGAAATTATGAGCCAGTGAGTACTAACATGCCGTTTCATGCAATCATGAGTTTAATGCATTAGTCATGCATGAAGTAAAGTTTCTGTAAGATGCAGTCAGACTCTTGTGAGAATGGAAAAAAAAATAAGTTGATCATTTCTGTTGTTTGTGAGATTGAAATTGTTTAACTGCACAGTGTTGTGGCAACTGACTGCTCAAAACATGATGAAAAATGATGGCAAAATAAGTAAACATAAACACAAACCGATTTGGAACAGGTTTCCACAAAATACAAGTTAGAATATATTAATTCCTTTAAGCTATAATTCAACATCATCAATGAGGACACAAAGAAAATTTAAGCCTCTGTTAAAAATCAGAATAATCCAACTGATTATTGTGATCAGCCCTAATGCACAGCTTCAGTGTTTAAGACATTGAATATTGAATATCGAGCTACCTTATCCCACAGGCATTGCACAGTGGAGTCCCGTCCTCGGCATCTCTCCACATGGGGGTCTTCCTGGTGCAGCATGATGCACAAACTTTACCCTCTAGTGAAACAGAAATGAAAGATTAAGTAAGTAGCAGTAAAACTGAACTGAGTGTGCTTAAATCACTTATTGCCAAGCATTTTTTTTTTTTTATCTGAATTAAGGAAGTGTTTTAATGCAACCAAACATTGTGACTACATTTGCAATAATCATTTAACCTCCTAGGACCTGGTGTCCACATATGTGGACATCACATTTTGGGTTGTCTAGACCACAATACTAAATTTTGCTCTACAAGGTCCTGATATCCTCCTCTCGGAAACTACATCAGGTAAAAAGATGATTCTTTATTTTTACATTTATCAGCTCCCAATCAGCCCAAATAGCAAAGAGAAATTAAAATTGCATGCCATGAAAGAGTTCAGGTCTTAGGAGGTTAAAGATACATTTGTAATTTTACGCCTCAAAAACTTTATCAAATTATTAAACAATAACCAACTCCAGACAATAACCTCAATTGAGCGAAAGACATTTATATTTTTTTAAAATACAACTACAATCTACAACTTCACTGGAACATTTATACTGCATTTTCTGTTAACTGACAAATATATGAGAACAAGGCTGCATATCTGTCAGGAAGATTGGCTCTTTGGTCTTTAAATGCTGGAAATACAGCGCACTGACATTCCCACTTTACCAAAAATGAAACATACGCAAATGTCAAATAGTTATAGATTTGTAAAGAAACTTTGTATAGGAGAAGAAAAGATTTGAAAAATTATGAATGAAATTGAATGAAATTAAAGATATGAATTATGAAAAATTATTTAGAGTATTTTTTAATAGTGTTAGCACTCAGATCTTTAGCTGATGATAAGTACATTTATTTAAAGTTGAGCTTATTTTTCTGTTGTCTTAGCTGACATTCACGTTCTGGTTATTCAAGTTATTTAAACCACAACTTTCCTAAACACTTGTTTGAAACAGTCACACCTGTTTGACCCTGTTGGGTTACATATTTCTAAGGTGGTGGTGTCCTCTAGTGGAGATTATGGGTATCACACACAAATGCACTTCTATAACACTATAATGCTGCAGATACTTTCTTAATATACTGTATTTTACATACTTTATTTGTTCTTACAAAAAGTTATATATTTTTATTTCCAATATTAATATATTGGGATGTTTTGCTGAGTGTTTCACCATCTGGGGTTAGTTTAGTGTTGTATTCTGGATAAAGTCTCCTAAGACAAAGTTTTTCTAAGACACACTTTTGGGCTGCACAAAAAATTTAGTTAAAGTTGAAAAATGCAGTGTTTGTGTATTAGATAACTAAATAAATTTTTTACAATTCCAGTCTCAAACTGTGTTAAGACTGAGATGCCAACATGACCTGTAACACTTGTTCAGAATGTCTTTGATTTAATGCATTTTATTATATTAAAAAAACGAAATAACACTGAATTATGCTAAAAAAAAAAATTGTACTTTGAGCTTAATTTTTAACATTGAAAAATCAAATCAAAACAAGCAAAATACTCTGTAAACTCTTCTCTGCATCTTCTGTTAGATGATCCAGGAAAAACAGTAAAATAAACGAGCAGCTTGCTTGAGGACATAGTTAGGAGGTACTCACTTAAAACACTGGTTGTGTGGCCGTTCTCCTCGTCTGAGCTGCTAGTTTTAAATGATTTCTGTGATGACCGTGTCCTCAGCCTGGGTTTTCTCACACTCCTGCAGAGTTCCTTGCTGTTGTGGGTACACACGCATAAAACACCAATAATGTGAGAGGATTTCATGTAAGCTCCTACCACGTTTTGTAATACATGGCGTGTACCGAAGATGTGTTTGTCTACCTGTATTTTGAAGTTATGAGAAGCCGACACTGCTCCCTGCTTTCGTCTAGCTCCGTGTCCATCCTGAATGTCACTCCCTGGAAGTCTGGGTCTTGAATATCAACACTACGACTGGGACGAGGCTGTTTTCTAGGAGTCTTAGTTCTCCACTGGTGCAAAGATGAACCGTGATCCTCCTTTTGCATTGTCCAAAGTTCTGCTTTGGATGGTGCAGAAGATTTTATCGGGGCAGTTGGAGGGGTGTCTCCATCTATGGGGGCATCTGCACATTCATCTGGTTTTGAACCTAAGAGAGAATTCTCCGGAGCGCTGAATGTAAGTGATGGTGATTGTGAACAAAGTTGAATGGGGCTCAGAGGAGGCAGCCTGCTGTCACATTGGGCTTCCACAGATAAAGTAAGATTCGCATTAATATCTAGTGACAGTACTGGCTTTGATAGAGTAGTACAAGTCTCATCATCTGAATTACAAGTTAGCTTAGTATTAAGACATGCATTGTGTGCTTGTGATAAAGCATATTCAAAAAAGGGTGCATTTAAAATATCCTGTTTGCTAGAAGAACAATCCTTCTCACACTCCTGGCTGCACCCAATTTGTGTGTTGACAGTGAAGTTAACTTCTGTTTTGCTCTTGTGTTGAGGATGCAGAGATGCTGTTGTACTGTCTCCCGGCGAGTCTGCTCTGTCAGTGTCTGTTGTCTCAGCAGTTTCAAGCTGAACACCCATCTCGGAGTCTTTCACACAGCACTGTAGTTTAAATCCATCTCCTGTGGGTCTTCCTGTCACTTTTTCGTCAGCACTGACAGAGGGTGTGATTTCTTGTCTCTCAAAGAGACGAGGAGATGGGCCTAACATGCATTCACCAGTTAGAGTGTCACTTTCAATTGCAGCTTCTGTAACATCTGGTGCTGCAGTGGATAATGTGACTGTTGAATAGCCTAATTTTGTGGCAGATGAGGCTGAACTTGGGTCTAACACCTCAAGATTTTCCAAATGAAGCAGCTTTTCACACTGCAAGTTGATCAGGCTCAGCACTTTCCAGGGACTATTGCGTTCACACTGTGATGTAGTTGTGACATTGCTGCTTTGACACTCCTCATTTACCGTTTTCAGCTCATTACATGGCAGCGAACAAGACAAACTATGGTGGCAGGAACCATTACAGGTATGAAATGAATGTGCATCGCCTTCCTTTTTCATTTCTAAAGTATCCTGGACAGAACTAGCAGAGGCTTCAAATGAATGTGGACCCTCTTCTTTTTTAATTACTAAAGGATCCTGGCTATATGTCTTAATCTGTGATTCACTGGGTAGATTTGAGTCTGGGAAACTGTTGTGGATAGGGGATACAAGCTTGGAAACTTCTTGGAAAAGGTAGAAGAGTGCAGACTGGGGTGAATCGTGTTCCACTTTGCTCTGGCTTCCCTGGATAAAGTCAGCTTGCATCCTTGATTTCGTACTCATACTGAGGCACAGTCTGCAATATGAATAAGAACAAATAGCTTTAGGACTAGCAGAGGTAAATCTGTGCATGTTTTCCCTGTACGTTCCCTTCATCTTTTCTCTATTACAAAATATTGTACCTTTAGCCCTTTACACCTCTGACATGACAAATATGCTTCCTACCACAGGTCATTGAAAGATATTAGTTTCTATCAATAGTCCACAAGCAACAAGTTGACTGCAAGCAGCTAAATATTTTATACAACGTAAAATAATAGCATAGTGTCATTTGGCCTAAATATGTGGGTCATATAACTGGAAGACAATTTAGGGTTCAAAAATGGTTAAATTGGACGCTATGTAATTTTCTGTTGCATATTTAAGAAAAAACAATTTATTTTTAATAAATTATTGACCATTAATAAATACTCAATAAATTTCAAATAAACAACTGTTGAAATCTACCCTGCCCAGCTTTTCAATAGTCACACTTTTTTGTAGTAATTTCACTATTTAATTTCAATTTTTTTTTAATTTATTTATTTTTCTTACATATTTTTAAATACACGATTCATATAATAATTAAGTCTATTAGAAGGGAAACAGATTAAAAAGATTTCTTGCGAGCTAAGAAAGTAATTTATAAACATGTTATTAAAAATGATACAGTAACCGTATGATATTACACAAGATTAATTATCAAGATAATTATTTATTTCTTTTGTTTATACATTATGTAATACAAATGACAAACAAATGACATAAATACTCAGGATCACAGAAATGCTGTTTTTTATACACACATTCTGCTCAGAAAAAGATACTAGGAGTCAATTGTAAGACTCAAAGTCAAGGAGGTTCTTTTGGTAACACTGGGTAACAGGGTTTTATTAGAGCGACACATTAAATCTGGTCAGAAAAGAATGGAATGTACAAATTATATTAAGAGGTCTGACATTTGTCTACCTTTGGTGTTAGCACCGGAGTTAATCATTCATCACTTCCTCTTTACTGTCACTAACTGTTTTTCTCTTCCTTTTCCAGACAAGATAAGCGCAACATTATTTTAACTGTTATATTTGGATCAATAATTTTTTTTATAAATTACATTTTGTCTCAGAAAAAAATTGTAATTTACACAGCAAACGTATGTTTTTGTATTTTGTGCATGGATTAATGCACATAGGTGAAACAGAAAATGGCTAAGGCTATCCTAAAACTGAGCTAATGCGGCCAATTATATGCATGCAGTTACAGCAGATAAGCTAATGCTATGTTTGTTTTTGTATCAAAAAACAACTTTAAAAAAATGTAACTAGTTCAACTCACCGGAAAGACTGTAACAAAACTTTTCTGTGGCGTTTAAACGTGTTTGGAAACGTCAAATGTTGCACTTCCTGCCTTCTAGAACGTTGAGTAGCCTAAATTTTTCGCGGTCGTCGGGCCGTCGCGAGCGCAGCAGCAAATCCCACTAATATTACGTTAATGCGTTAAAATGAATGCTTTTGAAATCATTGATTTTTTTTCCTCTTACAGGCCATGAAAAAACGAATGCCTAAAAGTTTAATCAAAAATAGATAATTCTACAGCGCATGCAAGCAGATCTACAATTTAGCATTGTGATTATATTTAAATAAACTCTGTAGGCAATGACTCACTTAACGTAAACTCAGTATCAGATCTCAGTAAGCACTCGTCAAGTTAAATGATTGCATATTCCGAATCATTATCTGTAATCGTGCATCACCTTCACCTCCTGCCATAATCGATCTTTGTCTTCTATGTTTTTGACCTGTGATGGCCTCTAGCTAACAGTGTCTTTATCATGAGATGAACACGTTTAAAACTCGTGGTCTAACTCTAACTACAAGCGTTCAGCCCACTCTACCTGACATTCATGTGGAGTACCAATCTTGACGCTCACCCGTGATCTTCAATCCGTTGTCAAATAAAAAATTAAGCGTGTCGATTTGCTGGGGAACTCGAACCACTGAAGCTGGTTGCTATGACTGGATCAGATTCTGGGGCCAGAAGAAGGTACGCGGGTGTTTTCCGTTTGCTAGATTACAGCCTGTCTGGGTATAAAAGCTTTGCCACTCCTAACTCCTGTTCATTTTGTAGCTACTACTTGCCTGGATACGCGAGTGGAAAAACCTTTTTCTTTTCCCCGGCAATGACTGTTAGCTAGTTATGCAGCCAGTAATGGTTATTTAACTGTTGGTGACTCAGTGATAAGGTCAGTATCGTGGCCTTTGAGTTGGTATTGTAAGGTTGCTGGCTAAAGAGTTAAGGTCATCACCAGGTAACTTTGACAGGGGGCTATCTGGTTGAAGTCGTCATTTCACTTTTAACAACCTATATTAAAACCTTTCACAGATGTGCATTTGCACTAGCAGTCACACACATAAGGTTATAAAATAAAATATGTACAAAAGCAAGAGCCACATTTAAATTCACCACATGCTTGATGGTTGCGAGTTGAGTTTTTTTGCACTTTGGTTCTTTTTAGCTCCAAATTCATAAGGATACTTCCTGAAGTCCGACTTGCATTTGGCTCAACCACTCCAACCTCACTATCCTTCCCAGTTATGCCATTTTCTGCAACTGCTGCAGAAGCACTGAGCTTTGGTTAACCAATTAACTTCAGCTTGGGCAGCAATAACCTGGGTGACTCAAGTTGAAATCAGTCGAATTCAGCTGAGGGGGCACGATGACCTTTTTGGGAAGGCCCAGGTAATGAGTGCACTACACAAAATAGCTTTTTAAACAGATTTTATTGCACAACTTAAAATATTTGTATTTCATCAGACATAAAATACACAATTCACTTGTGCGTGAGTTGGACAAGTACAGTAGACTTGAGTAAAAGGTAGATGTGGTAAACTTAAACTATGGTAACATGAAGATCACCAGCTTCCAAGCAGACATACTTCCACCATCCTGCTGTGGATCCAGCTGGACCAGATCCTCTAATCAAGCCTTAATCACTGACAGTTACAAAGAAAGCACCTTTTTATCTGAAATGCAATTGACATGAACATTTCTGAAATGTTTGGAGCAAATACAAAATAAGATTCAACAGTATAAATTCTGCTTTGATTTCTTAGGAGCCCGTGTTTAAGAATCAGGCAAACATGACTGTTTATGGCTTTTTTCTGTCTTGCAGAATAGGATGATTGTGGCAGTGAGCATGTACTTCTACATCATAGACACAAAAATGTATAAATGAGCATGGTGCATACAAAAGTAAATGCTATGCATATATTGATAATAATGGACGAGTCAAAACAATAACAACAATCTTGTGATACTTGTGCGCATTTGAGCTGTAACAAGGAATGTTCCATTAATCAGCACATAGAGTTAACTCTGTTAAATAAAGTCTCCCCCTGCAGTTCTCTCTTTTTTTCCAAAAAAAGAACAGTTTGATTGAATTGTGTCTTAAAGCTGGCCTGAGAAGACGCCACAACCCCCCCAAAACAAAAAATACAGGATTTGTTAAACATCTTTTCATTTTTTAAAGATTTTTTCCCCCCGAAGTAACATCACCTGTGAGATGTAGTGTCTGACTCTGCCTAGGACTGTCCTGTCAGTGTTTAACTGTAGAATTAGTCAGTTGTTAAGACATCTTGGGAGTTGCTACGGACTTTTCTATCCTTGTCATGCTTTTCTTCATGGTTGCACCCCTCTCCCAAACTCAACCAGTACATATGGTGCTTAGCGCAAAGCTAAAAGCTTCAATTTTTCTGAACACCCTATCTCACTTGTCAGTGAGGTTTGGGAACATGGCCATCCACGTAGAAGTTCCTGGTGACTTTGGGCAAGGTGACTTCAATCCCATCAAGCTCTGGAGTAAGAATGATCTGACATCCCAGCCTGGAGTTCTCCTGCAGCATCGGCGCCATGTCAAGCATGTCATCCTCCCTATGAATGGATATATGTGTCAATAATAATGATTTTCTTTCGAACTGCATCACATAGATTTGTCAAACTTAATGTGACATGGTTAAATAAGATGGCACTGGTAGAATTCCTACCTCTCTTCAGGTTCTCGCAGTTTGTCAAAATGAGCAGCACTCACATAAACATGACATGTTGAGCAAGCAAGAGACGCCTCACAGGCTCCTAAATATTACAAGACAAATATCTCAACGACAATGGTGCAAGGATAATGGTGTTCATCTACAGCTCATCTGTAACGACCCTCACCTTCCAGGTCAATGCCATGCTTGTGAGCCAGGTAGAGGACATTGTCTCCCACTTTAGCTTTCACAGGGATCTTCTGGCCTGACCGATCTATATACACCACGTTGACACTGAACAGAAGACATCAAACTATTAAAAGCAACAAACAAACAGGTGATACAACATTTCATGTCTGTGATGCATTCAAGATTACATGAGCTTTTAAAATTTGTTTTTTGTTTTTCAAAGAAACGGATAATTAAAGTGTTTATTCCACCATTCTTAACTTATAATATACAAAATATATATAAATAATGAAGTCTGAAAATTGATTTTATCTATTAAGTATCAGAGGTCTATTTTTTAATGTTATCTGGCATTTTATTTATTTTTAAATAAAAATAACTTTAAATGCAACAAGAGGTCTGCTTATTTTTAAGTATGTGCGTTTTAATTTTCCATTTACACTTAAGTCTAACTTCGGCTTTAGTTTTTGACAGAAGTAGCTGTGATAACAATTCTTATTAAAAGTATTACAATGTATCCATGTATGTGCAGTTCACCGTACCCTGTTATTTCACAATAAAAGCCTCAGCTGACTTACACATCCTCAGGGTCCTCTGCATTGGAGCTCCCCTCCTCACTGTGGTAAAGACCTGGGGAAAGAGCAACACAGCCACCATTACTGTGAGAGTATTGAAAGGTGACATCAGCTTCTTCACTTTGATAATGGGACTGATTTACTTATTGCACCCAAGTTTCACATCCCTACTGGGATTGCCGAAACGAAGTTACGCAAGTGTTATTGAACCGACTTTCCAGGCAGATAACTGCTAATTTTACTGACCAAACGTGGCTGGCATCGCCGATGACTGAAACTTCACCAAGAAGAAAACTTATGAGCACTTATTCAGACTTATCGTAAACCAACAGTCCTGACAGGAAAACCGGCTTTAGGCTAAATTTTAGCAGGTTGCATCACTCACCTATACTCGTCTGTAAGTGTCGGTTTATCGTCCGGAGACTATCAAAGGACCCCCTCCTTTGTAAATTAGCCACATTCTTCGCATTACACTTTAACCTGAACAGTGGACACGTGCTACAGTCCGGGATAACTCGAGAAAGCCTCAAAGTCAGTCCCATGCTCGACCGGACTGCAGCAGAGGCCGCCATGACTCTGTTTTGGTCACATGACTGCATGCAGCCAATAGGAAACGAGCAACGGAGCGGCGACATTTATGCTGTGTAGAGCTGCTCTGACAGCAGAGGGTGCCCCCGCGTCACCAGCTGCACGTGAGAGAAGGCCGATTATGTCTGTGTTACAAACGTTTACACGTGGACCTAAATGAACTTATACGATAAAATTTACGGAAAGTGCTAAAAGTGGCAGAGCTCATTATGTTGAAAGGAGCCTGTGAGAGGGACTGCCTATGATAGTCATTAGTGTTGTTGTATTAATATGTGAATGCTGCATTTTTGAACTTTCTTTTCACTGCTTATCTGTTTAACAGGTTGCACATATGAATAATTTTATGATACAGATTACTATAAAAAGTCAGCACATAAAGCTCTCATATATTTTAGAAATTGAAGTACGTATGTAATTAAGTACCACAGGAATTTGTACTGAAGTACAGCACCACAAAAAAGTCTCAAGCTATCCCTCATTTATTTATATTTTACTTTCACACAGGCAGATTTCCATGTAATTCTCTAAAATGAGGAAACTGCACAAGTGAATGACAAAAAAAGTGGCAGGCCTAAAAGAAAACTACCCACAGCAGATGAACAGTATCGGAAAGTCATGTACTTAAGAAAGAGCAGAAGATCCAGCACAGACATGACACACGACCTGAGAGGTGCATCTTGACCCTCTGCATTTGCTGTTTGATTCAGCCTCAACAGACATGGTCTCAGTGAAAGGGTGGATGTGAAGAAGGAACTGCTAAGGAAGGGAAACAGGGGGAAAAGGCTGAGATGGCAACAGGTCTTATGGAATGATGAATCTGAATTTGACATTTCTGGTTCAAATCGTCATCATATATAGGATATAAAGTATCTACAGCCATCTGTAAACCACAGTGGAGACTGTCAGTTTGAGTCTAAATGTCAAAGCTGATAGAATTCAGAATGCAAAAAAAAATAATAATAATTTGATCCACCATGCAAAACCGTCGGTGAAGGATCTGAGAGCCAATATAATATATATTTTTTTCATATGAAAATGATTCCAAACATTCTGTCAGTCCAGTAAAAGCAAACTGGGACAGAAAGCAAAACACACACGCTCACACAATGGAACATGGGAGAACAGTGGTGTGGTGGTTAGTACTGAGTCATCATAGCAAGGTCCTGGGTTTAAATCCACTGACCTTCAGCGTGTTCTCCACATGTGTGCGTGGGTTCTCCTTGGGTACTCTGGCTTTTTCCCACAGTCTCAAGACATGCAGTCAGTGGGATTAGTTTAATTAGTGAATGAGAGTGTGAATGGTTTTTGAACAACAGACAAACAACAGACTGAGACCCATCCAAGGTGTACCCTGCTTCTTACCCTGCTTCTCCTCAGAGGCTGGACCTCAACATTATTAAAGCAGCGTGAGATCATCTTAACAGAGAACAGAACAAAAGGCAGCCAACATCCAGAGAAGAGCTTTGAATTTAATACAAGAAGCCTGGAGAACTATTCCTGAAGACTACTTAAAGAAAGTATAAGAAAGCTTGCCTATGAAAGTACAGGCCATGTTGAGAAATAAAGGTGCTCATACCTAAAGCTGACTTTCAAGCTCCCTAGACTTTTACTATCTATGTTTTTGCATATATACTCTATTTCCATTTATGTCTTCAAATGTTTCAGTAGATATTCAACAAGTATTGTCTTTCCACTGAGTCATTGCTAAAGACTTTTATACAGTTGTATAAACTAGCATTGAAAGACAATACTGAAGAACTAATACCTTAAAAAGAAAATTGACAACGTGTTCCAAATTACATTTAACCACAGGAGACTCATTATAAACTGAAATCAACTAACGGTTAAAAAAAAGAATAGATTGAACTCAGTACAAACAGCAAGATTAGTTTGCCTCCATTAGGCACCGGCACATCTAAGTTATTATAGACTATATAGGTTTTTTATTTTACCTTCTATTTAAACAAAATGTCTTGTAGAAATACATTTTCCATACACTTAGGCGCTATAAGCACATATGCAAGACATACTTCAGTGTTATAATATAAATAACGTCCTAATGTGAAAAAAAAAATATGGCAGTAAATTTCAATCTGTTTAAAAGAAGACATTTTATACAACATACCTACGCAACACAGCTGCAGCTTTGACTAGTCTAAGCCTGTTAAAATTATATGGTTCTGATTAAGGAAGCAGGTTATATTTCAGAAGTATTAGACAGTTTTGCCCCAGTGCTTCTCTCTGTAAATGGCCTACAGTACACAACAATAAATTCATGTTTTGCCCTGTTCTGCATGTGCTGAAGGCAATCTTAGATAAGAAATGATGCAGGCTGGCAGCAGGACCCTGTATGACTGAGACCACTGTGTGTAAAGACAAAGACGTGATGTTATGACTAGAGGCAGGTTAAAGGCTCAGCCGCTCTGTTTCTCTCTTGCTTGGTCTCTTGTGCTCAACTTCCACTCGAGCAAAAAGTCAGCTGCTATTAAACATGTAACCCTTTTGCAGAAAAGCGCCGCGTTGATACTTGAGGTGTAATTTATTGGCCTCGGGGACCCTATAATAAAAAACGATGAGCTCATTCTGTGTGATATCACTAGAAGTCTTGTTTCACTTCTTATCTTTCCTTCACTGTGTCATAATGAACTATGGTTTGGGGAAAAGCAGACACTTAAAGTGGGTTTAAGATGCACACTAAACACCCCATCTGGTTTTGGCTGTGGAGGTTCCTCCCATGTGGATGGCAATAAAAAGTAAATGGGGACCTCTGTCTGCTTTTTTCCCTTTATTTTATAGTAAGCCCTTGCACTCAACTCGCTGGCATATAGATTATAACTTTTAATGTACTCTAAATCCACATAATGAAACACTGTTACACTTTTATGTGTGTACTCAGGCGCGCGCGCACACACACACACACACACACACACACACACACACTCACACACACACACACACACACACACACACACACACACACACACACCTGCACAGTACTATCTGAGTGTCTGAGAAGTCTGTGAATTTAGATCCCCTACTACATCTTTTGTCCTGAGGTCCTGCAGGATCGCTGTGGTGTGTGTGTGTGTGTGTGTGTGTGTGTGTGTGTGCGTGTGTGTGTGTGTGTGTGTGTGTGTGTGTGTGTATTGACATGTATTGGGTGGAGTTTCTTAATGCTTGACTTGGTTAGCTAGGTGGCCTGTAGCTGTTCCTTAAGATTACATTTTCTTTGCTTCCTGATGACTATGCTGTGCAAAAACCCAAACACCCCCACATTCATACTTTTTTAATCTACTCGCAACTGTAATATTTAAACAAGACACTTCTTAGAAATGACGTGGTCACACAGCACACACCCTTGGATTAAAAAAAAAAACCCTCTCTTAACAATTGTTGCTAACCCAGAGTTAAGCAGAGACATTATGAATAGTGCAGAGACATTTTGCAGTTATTCAGTGACCTGGTGAATCTCCAGGAACTACAGCATGCATATATGTGTGCTGTTTATGTTTCCAGGGACATGGAAAAACAATTTTTTTGTCTGCAGTACTTTGGGTGCTTTCAATTACTCCTATCAGCACTCCCCCTGTTCTTTTTCCTTGTTAATGACACCCGACCCTCCCACCTCTCTCCAATGCACCGCAGTGCAGCTTTTCCCTCCCTCTTTTTAACTTTAAACAAGTCCTATTATATAACATACACTCACTGGACACTTTGTTAAGTACACACGAACAGCCTACTTATTTGTTAAATGCAAATTTCAAATCATCCAATCACCTGCAACTCAGTGCCTTTAGGCATGTAGACATGATGAAGGCTACTCACTGAAGTTCAAACTGAGCATCAGTTAAGCGATTCTGAATGTGGCATGGTTGTTGTTGGTGCCAGACCAGCTGGTCTGAATGTTAAAAAAAAACAACAACTGGGATTTTCCTGCATAACCGTCTCTGGGGTTTACAGAAAATGGTCAGAAAAAAAGGAAAATATCCAGTCAGCTACAGTTCTCTGGAAATGGCTTGTTGATGACTTGCCAGAGATCAGAGCAAAATGGCTAGACTCTTTCGAGCTGACAGGAAGGTGACTCAAACAACCGCTTATTACAACCAACGTATGCAGAAGGGCATCTCTGAATGCACAATGCAGCAAACCCTCAAGAAGATCGATTACAGCAGCAGAAGACTACACAGGAGCAATGAAACTGGACAACAGAAAATTGGAAAAGCATTGCCTGGTCCGAGGAGTCTCTTCTGCTACATTCAGGTGTCAATGTTATAGTTTGTTATAAACATGAAAGCATGGGTCCCTCCTGCCTTGCAATAGTCGTTCAAGCTGGTGGTAGTGTAATGGTGTTTTTGTTGGCACACTTTGGGCCCTTTACTTGCTGACCATGTCCATCCCTGCATGATCACAGCATAACCATCTTCTGCTAGCTGCTTTTAGCAGGATAATCACAAAGCTCAAATCATGCCAAGAGAAGAAGAGAAGAGTCCCATCATGGATGTGCAGGTGACAAATCTGCAGTAACTGTCTGATGCTGTCAAAATCTCGGGAATATTTCCAGCGACTTGTTGAATCTATGCCATGAAGAATTAAAGACGTTTCAAAACCAAAAGGGGGTCCAACCCAGTACTAACAAGCTGTACCTAATAAAGTGACCAGTGAATGTATATTTATGTCTATTTATTCAGCCACTGCTAGAAAAATACCATAAAAGATTCACCCTTAACACAAAAATTTGCAGTGCAGGTAAATCCATACGGTATATCTTGCTTTCCACATTGATCTCCAAGCTATTCAAAAGTGATCAATAACAGCCAAAGAGCTGGATGACGTCCCTTTATTTATTTATTTATTTATTTATTTATTTATTTATTTATTTTCATAAGGGTCATGCATAAGTTACCCAATGAGTATTTAACCACAGGGGAAAACAGTCCCCCGAATTTCAGCACATAGGCTACTCATTTCCGAATAGCATTTGTAAAACTTAGTTTAGCCTTAATGGAAAAAAAATGGAGCTATACATGTGGGTGTTGTTATGGAAGCAGTAACATATGGAGTCGAGGATGAGCGCCACCGACTGTGTAAGTCAGAAAGAATTTAGATCACTGACAATAGGAAGATTATAGAATAACAAATTGGATTGTTTGTTTCCATTAAGAATAAAAGAAAGTGTAAGTTCTTGAATGTTTGCGAGTGTTGGAGGATTTTGCTTGAAAATGTCTGCTTTCTGTTCACATTTCATTTCCTGCATTTAATGTCGTTTCTGGCTTTATTGTCAGTATCATCAGTTGTGGTGTTGTTTATTGGGCCACTAAGTTGAATGACAGCAGCAATTTTGTTTGATTTCAGATGTTTTATTGCACTCCTTTGGGACCAATCTGCCTAGAGTTAGATGGATGTCAGATGTGCGATTTTAAGGAAGTGAACAGTTTTAATGCTTTATGGAACAGCACTGGCTTTGAAGCAGCTTTGAATGATGCAGCCAAAGAATGCGTTTACTTCCTTCAGCTTTTAGTGCCCAGCTAAATGAGACCTTTATGTTAAAATGAAATGTCGAGATTAGTTTCATCATCACTGCTGACTATGTTTTGTAATTGAGTTGCATTTAATCTTCATCTTAAAGCTTGAAACCAGTATGTGTTTGCATACTTCATTTCAAGTGCATGCCTGCATATGAGCAGCACGGTTATTGTCCCATCCTCTCCGATGACTCACACACACTAATTAGAAGCAGGTTAAAAAAGAAAGAAAGTGCCCTTATGCCCTTTCATGCTTCACGAGTGTGGGAAAGCTTGTTTCTCAGCCAGGCAAAAAGGAAACTTACCATAATCTGAGTAAACACGGCAACAGCCTGGGACCTGGTATCACGGCATGACGAATGCTTTCTTACTCAGTGTCTGGGAGAGCTTAATGCTTCCGGGACTCTTTCTTTATGTACTGTATGTCAAACATTTAAATGTGAGAAAACTTCAAGAGTCTCCCTAGGGCCTGACGCCGTGTTGCATTGTTTTTGATTAATGACCTTTTACGCGCAACACACAAAAGTTGTGCAGAGGCCAGCAAATGTAACGTTTGCTTTAGTTTGATGTCTAGACGCAGTTTAGTGTTTTCGAACTCTGTTTGACTTCTGTCTGGCCTCTGATAGACAGCATTGACCGCTGGCTGTTGACCTTTGACACCAGATAAAGAAAGGCTGCAGAGTTAGGTCAGAAGCTTGAGGTGATGGAGGTGTAACAAAGTGTGTCAACAAATCTGAATACACAAAGAAATGAGATCTGCTCTAATTTGGCTTGAATGTTATGAACATAAAATGGAGATTTGAAGAGAGAACAGCTGTGTCAACAGCATGATCACATCATTCCATGCTTATCCTTTGTCATTGTCGATGAATCCAATAAAAAGAGCGTCACCAGAAATCCTTTAGTCCACACAGAAAAGTTTCTGACTTGCTTTCCTTGCATGTGACGCCCATCTCCTGGCCCAAGAAATCTGTATTTTGTTTCCTACTTTATCTGCTGTTACTGTCTAACATATTAACTTTTAGCAAACAATCAGAGTAGACAGTGGAGCTGCTGGGGATAGTTTGTTGTGGCTAATGAACACACATTTCATTTGGTACTCTTGCAACTGAAGAGTGGGAGGAGGTTACTTCTGACGTTCTTCTTTTGAGAAATAAAAGCCCAGTTAATTTATACTGACAATGCAACTGGCAATGCAACATGCAGATTAAACAAATTTAATTTAATTTAATTTATTTATTTAGGACAGTGCATGTTAATGAACATAAATGTAAAAAAAAAAAATTACATGAATGTAAACATGCCAGATTATAGCCAAAGGCTAATTTCCATCTGTTGTCCTTAAACATAAAAAAATAGACAATAATTCATAAAAAATCATCATTCATTCATAATAAAAACTCCATCACCAAACATACACATACACACCATTCTGTTCCCAAATAAAACATTAAAACTATACAACTCATACATGATCACACACTTGATTTGTCCATAGCCAGTTTTTAACCTTTGCTTTAAACAAATTGAATGTCGAGCATTCTCTAATGGGTTGAGGAAGACTGTTCCACAGATGGCCACCCTTAACAGAGAGGACGTTCTGCCCAAATGCTGTCCGTCTGTGGGGTATAAACAAGTCTCCTCGGATTGTAGCTCGAGTGGTCCTGTCTGAGCTTTCTTTATGCCTAATAAACTGCTTTAGTGGTGGTGGAGCAAGGGAGTGTAAGACTTTATATATTAAACACACTCTTTTAAGTTTCACTAAGTTATTGAAGTTCAGTAATTTATGTTTTTTTAACACATGACAGTGGTGGTGGGAAGTCGGTTTTTTGTCAAGTAGTTTTAAACTTCTTTTATAAATGTTTTCAATAGTTTTAAGTGTTGTTGGACAAGCAAGTGACCAGGACGTCAAACAATAGTCCATATGAGAGATGATCATTGAGTAAAAATAAGTTTTTGCAACATTCATATTTAAATTATTTTGTATATGATTAAAATTTCGATTATTAAATTTAAGTACCTGGGACACTTTATTTATGTGACTCTTGAAGGATAATGTTGGATCTAGAATGACCCCAAGATATTTAAATTCTGGAGCTAATTCAAGCTCTACTCCATCCAGGAATATGTTTGACTGCTTCAAGTTTAAGGGGCGTTTTGAAAAATACATACAGACAGTTTTTGAGGTGTTCAACATTAGGCATGAGTCCTCCAGCCAGCTATGCATTAATGCTAAAGCAGCTGTAAGATCTTTTGCCACCTGCTGGACACTATTTGCTTGCGTATATATAACTGCATCATCCGCATACATTTGAGCAAATATATTTGGACAGACTTCAGGTAAGTTATTGATAAAAAGAGAGAACAATAAGGGCCCAAGAACAGATCCTTGAGGAACCCCTGTATCACAGTCTAAATATGGAGATTTAACCCCATCCAACACCACACACTGTTTCCTGTGTGAGAGATATGAGGCAAACCACTGAAGAGCCTGACTGGAGATATTAAACTGAGTCAATCTGGACAACAATATCTGATGGTTTACAGAGTCGAAAGCCTTCTTCAGATCTAAAAATACAGCTCAGAAATTGGAAATTGGAATCTAAAAATTCTAGATTCCAGCTTTGGATATTGCAATTATGTGATTTTTCCAACATATTTTTTTCTCTGTCTGCTCCACTGCACGGATGGCCGTGGCTCATGCCAACGTATTTTGCCAAAAATAAATTTTACATGGTCAAGGCTATCTTGATTCAAACTTTAGGCTTGTAGAGACATATTTCTGTGTAAAGTATCACGGAGAATATTGTTTAAAGAGAACTTTATGCCACACAGAACTGTGGAAAACAAAACAACCAGCACCCTGTTCCTCTTTTTCGGTCTATTTACAGAAACAGGACCGTGCAAGAGCACGGTGCACTAATGTGCTTCTTGTCACTGATTTTGCCGATTAAAAGAAAAACACCTCACAGGATTGAGTGTACCATCTTCTTCAGCTTCTTCTTCTGTCAGAGCTGCTAAAGCAAATTGAGCTGTCAATCACACAGTGGTCATCGTGGAAATGTCATCAATTTCCAACTTGGAACATCAGACTGTGAACCAACAGACTGCTTCCTGTTGTCAAGGCAGCAAAATGATTGATAACATTAAGTAAGGACAGACGTGCTTCTAAAAGCAAGTCTCTCCACTGAGAAGCCATTTTGATAAAGCCTCCAGCCACATATTTGGGCAATTAATATGAAGCATTATCTAAACGAGCTTAAATTTCAGTGGTTAGTGGGATATAAAACTGCATGTTTGACAGTTATGTTGCCCCATTTCAGGACATTTGAATGTTACATCTGTTTAAAGTCTCTAGTAGGGAGTGTTCATCTGCATGCTTATAGGACTGCCACTTAACAAACAGTGCTAAAAAACTTGTATTCCATTGCATCGCACTCTGATTTGGAAATTGTTATCCATGCCTTCATGTCATCACATCTTGATTGTTGTAATTCATTGTTCATTGGTTTTAACAAAGCATCCTTGGAACGTCTGAGGTTATTCGGGATGCCATTGCGAGGAGTACTCACATGTCACATCCTTGCTAATTCAGTGGCACTCTTTCCCTGTTGACTTGAGAGTCCACTTTAAGATTCTGGTTTTGAGTTTTTCACATACATCAGTGAACCTTTGCATCCATTCATTCCCATCCCATCATACAAGGTTGAGAACTAAAGGCGACAGAGCTTTTGTAAAAGTGGCGCCCAGACTCTCTCCCCCTGAGCCTGAGATCTGTGGACTCCATAGTCTCGTTTAAAAGGCAGCTAAAAATTCATCCTTTAAAACTTGCTTTGTGGCAATTTTTTGATTTCATACTCCAGCATTTTTGTTGTGAAGCACTTTTGGATATTTATCTTGAAAGACTCTATATAAATGAAATTTAACTTTACTAGGTGCATATGAAACTAATCAGATCAACTCGCACATAAAGACATGCAGATAATTAAGTCCAAATGACAAAGACTGGCTATTTGTGTGTGATGTGTGTGTATGTCCATGGTGTTTAGTGTGCTGCTGTTGACATATGGTTGTAACAGTGACCATAATTGACCCACCTGGAGTTCCAGACCTAGCCTCTGTTAAGCATTTAGTCAGAGAATGACGTCTCCTCGGGGACTGAGAGGCGCTAACTCTGTGACAAACTGGACTCTGTTTCACTCCACACGTTCCAAGAATCCATTTTTACTGCAGCTGTAAATGTTTCCTCATTTCAACAGTATATTTCAAAATGAAGGATCAGCCTGTATCAAATATCATTCTTACATGTCACATTATAAATTTAGCTTCAGTTTTTTATTTAATAATAATAGAAAAAAAGAAGAATAAAGGGGTGCTTGCCAGCGCGTGCTCACTCTGTCCAAGCTAATGCACAATCTATATGTGGTTAGTGTTTGACTTTGTTGAACATTAACATTTCTCAAACTGTCATGTCACACTGAATTCAAGACAGATGTTTTTTTTATTGGCTCAACCAGCATGAACAGGCTCTTGCCTGTTTTGCCCAGGCAAACATCAATGCATTACTAAGCCTCTTATTTGCATTCATCCATTTTTGTGCGTCTTTTTAGTTCACACTCTTTAATAGTTAAACTGCATGCGTCAGCTTCTGCCTTAGGCTCAAAGCACAGACAGGTAAACAAATGATTTGGTTGAAGTAACTAAGGCTCAAATTTTACTTTTGTGATGATTAAACCTGGATGTTGACTAGAACATTTTCCCAGTATATCACTAAGGTAAACATTGTTCTGACTGTCTAAATGTTATTTATATTCCATAGATTAATTGAACACTTTCTCTTTTTAATCTCAGCGAATTTTTTACAAAACGTGTCAGTGAACTACGGGCACAAACTCTAGACATAATTTCTGCATGACCCAGCATACCTCACTTATATGTCATTCGCTTTCAAACTCTACGTATCTCCTTTCACCCTTTCTCAAATAAACCCCCATCTCTCACCGGCTCACCAGCAATGACCAAAAACAAACATGAGCACAACTTTTCTTCACGTCAGACACACATATCTGCAGAATAACCAGTCTAAACAGAGTTATCAGTGCAGCTGGCAGACTGGAACGACTCAGGGAATCACGAGACAGGAAACTTATTTTGTGTGTGGCTCTGCTATTGTTTTATAGTGCGTGACTTGATATCAGACTATTTATACAAACAATGTATTTCTTAATTTTTAAAATTACAAAGCGGCCGCTTTGGGAGACTTGAATGTATTAATACTTTATTTCCTTTAAAGGCCACAAAGTCTGCAGGAAAACATTTAAAACCCCCATCGTATCAGGCTGTTAATGAGATCTAGATTTGGTCAAGGTCAACAATGGCTTGTTAAAAATGATTTATAATAAAGGATATTAAATGATTGTTCTGATATGAAATAATAAGTTAAATCTTTTATGTCTGGAGTTTATCGTTGCACGTGTGAGGGTACGTGCCATTTGTGTGTGCAGTATACATCCTAACGACAGCGTCTCCTGTCTGTGTGGTGTTGGTGTCTGGAGCTTGACGTGTTATCACTGCAGAGCAGGGATGATAAGAGATACACTGTGTAGGCCAAGCATGGATATGTCGCTGTCCTTACTATGACTGTTCATAGTGGCGCTTGCTATCCCCAAGTAGCTGGTTTAAAGTAGGACCACATTTACAGATAAAAAGTTTTATATGATTTGCCACAAATTAAACTGCTATATTGGGTTTAAGCCAGAAAAAAAATAAAAAATAAAAGTGCTGCTGAGTTAAGTAAATGGGCGAATTCCAACAGAGTCTAAAGAAGTTGTGTTAAATCAAGTTAAATTCTTTCTGACAACTTTTTTAAATAGTCAAATGCTTGTTTTCTGCATACAGGCCATAACTGTCTAGTCTAGAAAACTTGAAAAGCTACTAAAAGAGAATAAAAGCACCTCCTGCAAAGAGATCTGTTTTGCAATGGTTTCAAGGATCTCAACATGTGTGAAATCAGTTAAAGTTCTGCCATACAAACAGCTCCTCAGTAAATTTGTTTTGCAGTCATGAAATTAAATCTGCAACCACTGAGCGTGAGCGAGATGCAGACAAGTTTTTTTTTCCCCTTCTTCTTCTTCTAGTGCACTTCAGATTTAATCTGTTTTTTGTCTTTGGTTGGCGTTAGGGCCCAAAGCTCAACGGTGGTTGAAGACATGTGAGAAGATTAGTCTCTCTGAGCTCTAAGAAAGCTGTGATGATTTAAGATTTAAGCTACGCTTAAGCAAACTTAAACAAAGCCTTCATTCTTTTTACATCTACATTGTTTGTGCAGCAGGCCGAAGGAAGATTATGAGGGGACAGATTTATGAGGAGATGGATGAAGGAGTGTGCAAGAGAAACAACCCAGCTGCATCTAATCAAAATCAGGAAAAGTCATCTTGTTCAAATTGGCACTGAATTTTTATTATAATATGAATTCAGAAAAGACACATCCAATTACATGAAGTGTATTCCAAAGAAGAGTTGAGGGTTTATATCACATATTTTGTTAAGTAAATGAACTTCAAGTCACTTTTCATATTCTAAAAATTTGTCTACTGTGTGGAGATGTTATAATTTGCATGACTTTCATTATGGAAATTAACACATATGCATATGAGCATATGTGTGGTTTTTTTTCTCACCACTTGCAATGTTGATGGTTTGATCTCCAGCCCACTCGTACACATTTAGTAGAACCTGTCGTTACAGTGAAGAGATGCTATGTTAGTCATGTCTTCACTTTCCCTTTACCAGTTGATACATTTCAGCACCCCTCACCCGGCATGTCCATCACACTCTCTCTGTCCCACACACAACAGCACACCCACAATATTACATGTAGGCCAGTGAGGCGATGATAAAGGCCTGGCAGGTGGCAGTTGAACGGTCTGGTCGGATTGTTCCTGGAAATGACGCAGCTGTTAGCGGCACCCTCTCAGCCGAGATCGTGTATCTGCACTGGGCATTGCAGAGCTTCTGTCACCCACTGTGTGAATTATTAGTCTGTGGTTTCCTGTTGTCACGGTCAAAAGCACATACATCAAAGCACGTATACAGCCATGCTGCCACATGCATGATGTATGTATACACTGGAATGTAAATGCGGAGGAAAGGAGGGGTTTTTTTTTTAGTCACCTCTTTTAACACTTTAATGTAGTGTAGAATTCATGCAGACTTAGACAATAGCCGTCTTGTGCCCTGATAAGAGACCAGACCAAAAAATCAGACACTTCGTGAGGTGATGTGATGTGAACAGGTGTGTCTGATGCTACTGTGTGTGTGTGTGTGTCACTGTGGCATCAAGCGATCGCACAATGCAGGTTTAGTCATACGCATTCCAGGACATGAACACTCATAGCTGACACTGTACACATCAAAACAAGCCATCAGAAGCAGACAGACAGAGAAATGATCATACAAACTCACACAAAGGGTGCTATAATTATCCTCATACACTTACCTCATCCATTTTCTCAAGTCTGTACCGAAGGCAGCGAGTCTTCATATCACTTCATAGAGACAAGAAGTAAATCTGCAAACACATTCAAACAACCAGTCAGACTCTTTGCCAGTGCAAGTTATCACTTTATAAAAAATGAAAAACAAGTTGCAGAGAATTTCGAAATACGATAACTACACAGGGAAAATTAGAAGATAAGTATATAACTTCGACGCGTAAAGTTTCCAGTGCAAACAAACCTACAAGTGTCAAAAAGTGGAAAAAAATGTGTTGATAACAGTCTGGTGATGGCATCTTTACTGGAAGCCACAATGCCACAGAGAGCATCTGCCAAGTTTATGGTCACATAGTCATTTGCCCCTAATCCATTAACATGTGATTTTTAATTACCATTGCTGCATAGCTCTGGATTTGTCATAGTCAAGACTGTAAGGAAGGGCAATTCAGATGTGTGTGTGTGTGTGTGTGTTTGGGTGCGGAGGCTACTGACACAGAAGATATACAATTTTGACAAGTCTAATACTAACCTACATGCATGTGGAAATTCCCTCCATGGAAAGAATTCATTACATACTGCTCATTCACTTTCCTCCAGGCATTTCCTCTCCTACTTTGGTAGAAGTTTCTTCTCTTAATCTTCTCCTGTGTCACTTACCAATTTCTTTGCCATTTGATCGTTATCTGTTTGTGTTATGATTGCACATAACCTTCTGTGCAGTTTTTATTTTTTTTTTACTGCAATGTTTGTGTGTAGTGGCAGGAACGGGCAGAGCAAAGCCAATTTTAACCTATACTCCATATACTACTGTCATAGCACTGGGCCAACACTGACATTTTGCTGAAAAGGTTTAGCAAACAGGATGAGACCCACAAAGTTAGTTGCTTTGTTGGTCTCAGGATTCCATAATAACATTGTCTTTATACATCTCAGAACACAGCTGGCCTGTTAAATAACATAATTATCAGCTGATGTGTTTGGTTCAACTTTTAAAATGGATTTAATACATTTTTGAGTGTCTCTGAGTGCAAATGTTTGCAGACTGTCACGAATGCTGGCAAAGTGTTTGAAGGAGCCTGCTGCATGGCATCTGTTGGTGGTGGGCTCTCAATCAAAAGCCATCGAGCTTAGCATGTGAAATAAACAGATGTTTCTTTAATGCTGCATTCACCGAATAAAACAAACAACTTTGCGCTTGTTGGCTTGACTTGCCTCAGTGCAAGAGGTCAGCTTTGCCATATGTGCAAAATATGGAGCTATGGTTGATGAGAAGCCACGGTGCCAGGAATTAAAAGACGAGGAGGAGACAGGAGGAAAAGCACAATGTGCCGTTTTTGCAGGTTCGCTCTTTGTGACTGTACAGCAGCTACAATAAAAAAAAACTTGTTCTGCAAACTCTTCCTAATGATTCACATTAAACCGCAGAATGGGAGGATATGACATTTACACAGAGTGTACTCCCTGCTGACTCTGAGACTCCTTCGTGTTAATGATTACTCTTGTTCTCTTCCCAACTCCCATTTCCACAATTTGTTTCATGTTGCTATGTTGAAAGGCCTTTGGTGGAAAGCCCCATGTAAGGATCAGAACACACAGTAAATAGTTCTGATCAAACACTGGTATATCTCCCTTGCCTCCATGCTTCTTTCTTCTGTTCCTCACTTTGATAAATGGAGTGTGGCCAGCTCCCCCCGCACTCATTTTTAGATCTCTATAACCAGATACCATCAACAACTAAATGAGCTAAAGAGGATCATTCTCAAGTGGTATCTACAAAGGCTCAATTGACCCTCCTTTGTAGATGTCTGGATGAGTTAATCCACCCTCACACACACCCCCACAAACACTGATTATAAAATGCCTGTCTGCTTCCCATACTTGTTTCTTTTCTGAATTTTTCTGCGTAATATCCTGATCTGCCTCATGCTGAAGTTAAAGACGTTTGGAAAAAACCAGGAATTTTCTGGACCATTTATGATGAGCTGCTTTCTTGAAGTTCAGTTGGAAAATAAAAGGAAGTGGAGGATTTGGAATGCCAGTATGTGTGTATTATTGTTCTGGCAAGTGTCTGGGTGAACTTTACTGTATGTGTTCAGTTCAGTGGGTTCTCCGTGTGTGAGGTAAATCACCCGCTGGGTCGTACCAACAAACCGAACTCTGGCTGGCACAGGCCTGCTGGAGTCCATACATCTTGACTTCCTGTGTTTTCTCTCAAACCAACTCTCATTGTTTCAGTGTGACATGAGCTTTGGCAAAGTCTCCATTTCAAAAAATGTGAACGCCTAGTCCCGAGAAAGGGAAAGAGGGGAGGAAGTAAGGAGAGAAGATGGAGAAGAAGCAGAGGGAGTACTAAGAAAATGAAAATTTGAGAGATGGGGGAGAAAGAGCTGGCTTCCATCTCTGTGACGCCAACCCCAAACCCACAAAGAATGAGGTTGGAGGGAGAAGGGAGGAAGGGACGGAGAGGAAGGGGTAGAGGGGCTTATGAAGCTGACTGTGGATTTAGGCAGTCTTTAATAAGCAGAGAGCCTTGGGTTTTTGCGGTGGCTGGTAACGGCTCCAGTTGTCTAGGAGCAGGACTGAACAACACAGTTTGTTTACACAAAGTAGTAGGACACGCTCACTTTGCAGCTTGCTTCACAAGAATCTCTGATGACAGCATGGATTGGCTCACTGGTCATTTAACTTCTGGTTTTTGATTGGATCCAAAATTACCAGCAAGACAAGCTGGAAGAAAGAAAAAAAAAATCCAAGAATGTTGCTCAGTGAAGTTCTGGTGCTTTGAGCTTGGACTAAACGGAAGGAATTTGTATGTCAGATTTCATCATAATTGCAAAAGCAGTGGGCAGAGTTAAAAAAAAAAAATCCTGAGGTTGAAGTTATAAGTGGCACAGACAACTTGTTGCTTAATAATAAATGAAATATTAAATTTCTGAATTTATGAGAATTAATTAAGGAAACTTGGAGATGCTTCAAGTTTGAATGCAGCAAATCTGTTTCCCTCTTCTTCTTCTTTTAACAAAATAAAAACATATGGCTTGAGGACTTTTGAACCACAGTACTGTACAGTTCTAATCTCCTCAGTTTCATAGATAAAAACATAAAATGTGATTGTCTGTGATCAGAATTATGTTATGCTCCTACCTTAGAGGTAAGGATGCAGCCTAGGATTCACAGGGATTTAAGGATTCTGGATCTAATGGTCCAATAATAAAGTGCAGTGAGATATGCAAATTAACCCTCAAAACAAGATCAAAGATCAGAAGCTACTTCAGTAGCAAAGCTTGGAAAGCTCACCTCAACCTGACAGCTGAAGCTTAACTTCATTAGTAAGAAGTTTTGTTTGCCTAACGAAGAAATTACAATAAAAATGCAAAAACTATGACAGGTGTGCATGCAAGCAAAAAAAAAAGTGCTGCTCAGCAGACCTTCAGCTGAGCAGCACTTTTTTTTTCATGGACAAACCAAAACAATAAAAACACAAGCGGAGTACAGGTTTGCCAGGTAATTTTGAAAGAGCATGAGACAAGTGTGTGGCTGCTTCCTGGCTATGCATTACCTGAGCATATCATCACAAGGGTCGGGATAATGAGAGAAAAAAGGGAGAAGGGCTTGTCTGCAGGGGGTTCCACTAAAGATGGGTGGGATAACAGCAAGATAAAATACAAGTGGTTCCTCTTCTGGCCCAGAATTGAAAATAATTCAATGGGTAACTCTACACACAAAAACAACAAAAAGTAACTTGATTACTTTGAAATGTGAACATACTCACAGCTGCTGCAGAATGTAAACAAGATGTATAATTACTCTACTCCACTGACGAGAATGCAAGGAATGCCTGTGCTGTGTCTCTAAATGGCACATTAGCAGCAGGATGTGACATCACCTAAAGGCCATGTAGTCCTTGTCTGTCATCTAACATGTTACATTCCTGACATTAATTCCATGTTGTTAAAACATCATCACACAGATCTGGGTCACTTGAAGGGCTGTTAATCTAAACAGTGGACTCTTTGATGCCATCACAGCCAGCGTCATTCCCTTGTTTTGTGTCAGTCACGGTCAAAGGTCTTCAGTGGCCAACTTTCACTCCCAGCACACACTCTGTCTTGAAAATGTCTAAACTGGTGCAGAGAGTAAGAAACGGGGATTTGAAGCAGTGATGGAGGCTTATCGTCAGTCTCACTCAGTTTCTGTCTGCACTTCTCTGGGCAACAAAGTCTCTGCCACCTAGTCTACTAATATTCAGTTTTACCGTCTTTAAAGAAGTATGTAATAGATGTTTCTAAGCAGATGAAAATGTGTTAAAGCAATTTCAGAAGTGGAAGGATGATTATCTTAGAAAGCTGCGCTGTTTTCCTGTTTCACTTCTTGTTTAACGCAGCGCAGTTAGTTCCATTTAACCGGTGCTACGCTCTGTGCAAACAGACGTCAACCACATTAGTATCATTAGGAGCATAAGCAACCTTAATGACTGTCTCATTAAAACTCTCCAGACACCAATTACTCTTTGCTCAAGCCATGATGTGGCAAAATTCTCCTCTAGATTCAAGATCCACTTAAAATGTGAGATTTATAGTTGAGTTGGCTGCTCAAGGAGCATTTAGCTGAAGAGATCAGAGCCACATAAACCAATACCACAGAAGAACACAACCAGCATTAACTAAGCGCAGATGAAGAGATGAACTTGTAAAACCCACATTGTTTGACGCAGAAGAAACCGCCGCACCAGCGCTCAGTAAAAAAAGGCTCACTGGCCTACTTTAGGTTTAGATTTTAAGTTTGTGTTAGGGCCTTCAGTATTTAAAGTTTAAGGGTTTAAATCTCAATTTTAAGCTGTTCTCACTCGTTCTTTGTTCTAAGCCTGACAAAATAATTATTTTGTGTTGAAATGCTATTTTCTACACATTTACTTTTTATCTGCCATCAACAGGAAACTACTGACAATTAATTACACCACAGTTTTCAAAATTACTACAATAAAGTTCTACTTAAATATTGATAAACCATATTCTTGTGTTCTGAGGGCCTCTGGATGTCTGGAGTCTTGATCTCCTCCATATCTGCTTCATGCCCTGGAGGATGGGGCTGTGGCTCCCCACACCCTCTAGCAGATCATTACATGAAGGAACCTTTTAATACAAGCGCGCTCATGCTCACAGGTGTACACACGGGTGATCACACACACAAACTACACCCTTTTTGGCTCCTACCTCAAAGCACACTGTGCGCTGTCGATCTTACGTGATGCACAATAATGTTTAACATTTAGTATTTACTGTTATATTCCCACAGATCATCGTGATGTTGTTTATTATGTTGCTCTTTTTTTCTTTCTTCTGCTTGTTTTCTCTTTTTTCTTTCTCAACAGGTGATCCAGGTGATTGATATATGTATTTTTTGTCTGCTTATTTTGTTGGTTTTTGTTTTTTGCCCTTTATCCCCGTCCCTCTTCCCCGCTGTTTTTCTTTCCCTCTTTCTTTCTCCCCTTTCTTTTCCCCAGTCAAGTCTGCCCCGTATTTAGTAAGTGAAAATAAAATAAAATAATCGATATAAGGTGAATCAAATAGACCATTACGGCAAGGCTGGGATGGTCCATTTGGTAAAGTAAATCCATTGGGCATCTTTCTTCACCTTTAGAAAATAATTCTGATGGCAAAAGAGCCAAATGGGACAGGCAAAAAAAAAAGAAAGAAAGATAAACCATATTCTGTTTTATTTGATCCAGGCATGAAATAGTGCAGATAACCTTACTTCCTTTTTCCTGAGAAAAAGTATGAATACATGAGTTTTGCTTCCAATGAAGTTTCTCTGTAGGCAGGTACAAAAATAAGGGACTAAAGTTTTCATTCCCAAACATGACTTCCAAACAGGCTCTTTTTTATGGGAATTTTCTCCTCCGTGTATCGATTGTATAATCAATATCAATAGATTACAGATGTAAAACTGAACTTTAGCAAAGAAAAATGAACTCCCCCTTGTGTATCTAACAATGGGTTGGTCCACTTTCTTTACTTCTTGACTTTGCAAAGGTGAACTTAAAACAAAATGACGTGTGGAGCATTGTGACTGCTCATTTACACAAACAAACTCGACACCAGACTACATTTTGTCCTGAGCATTGGGTCAGGAGCTCTCGCACAATTAAAATAACTGCAGAGGTTCCAACCCATTTTTAAGCGGTTTAGTATTTAGATCAAATTTTCAGATTTCCTATGCCTCTTGGAGACCTACTGGAAAGCAATTACTGATGTAAGCAATTTACTGAAAATGCAGACCACTGAAAGCAATGACAAGAGTTTAAACGACATGAATTCAAATCACTATGGCTTTAAAATCGCGATGTTTCCGATAACCTGTGTTTCTTAAATCACAATCTCAGCTGCCATGATAAAGTGAGTAAAATAAGAGTTTAATTAATTGATCATATTTAATATGCATAAATTATCTTGGCTGGAGGCTTAGATTTAATGAGCTCGAATATGAAATGCTTGACAGACGAAAAGGGGAAATCCTGAATGATGACAGAAAAGTAAAAAAAAGAAAAAAGCCCCCAAACTTCTGTGCAAACTGACAGAGGAGAGCAACAACAATAATAACTTTCCCTTGAGAACGCAGCTGTCTGGTCTTGGGAAGGTTTCCTGGCAGCAAACCTTGAAACAGTAGTTTATATAGATGGTGCTAATAAGATGCCAATTTCTCTGCACGAAACAATAGAAATCTTTCTCACTGGCAGAAACAAGCACCGCCATAAACACCTCAGGACACATCTGTGAAACAAGTACAAACAAAGATCCGCTTAACAATGAAGCAAAAGAGAAACATAAGCAGAATTTTCCCAAATCTGCTCTGCTCTCGATATGTGACTCAATCGTTGCCTTTTTCCGAGCCAAAAATATGATAACAGAATCTCTGTGTCCTTATCATTTGGACAGCTAATGGGGCCACAATCTATTTTATGCCAAATAAAGGCTGCATGATTAAATGAAGCCCTATAAGCTCAGAGCTGGTAAAAATAGATATCCTTTTAGGGTATTTAAAAATCAACAGGGAAGATTCTCATTTTTCTATTGCGACAGAAAACACATCTCCTCATCTCCTCTGTTGTGTCCTGGGAGGCTTTTTTCAGCACTCTGAGGAACATCTGGAGCCAGTCACTCCGCCGCTGGCTCGCAAGTGCAGCTCCTAATGGAACATGTGAATGTGTTATAAGATCCGGTTTGAACAGCTGCTATTAGCTCAATTACATATTTGGCTTGAGAGCAGCAACGTGCTAAGTCTTCACGCATTCTGGTTTAATTGGGTAAATTGATGTTATTGCCGCCCTTAAAGAGCCAAATCAGCCAGATACAGAGGAAAACAAAAAAAAGTGGACCTGTGGGTCACACGGCGAGTGGAACAGGAATGGGTGGGAATGTGATTAATGTACAAAGTGGGAACACATTGTCACAGAATGCTGTTCAAAGGTGTAAGGTGAAAGCTGACAGACACTGTTGCTAAATTGTGAATTCCAGAGAATTTGCAAGGGTTTTTTGAGCCATTAACTCTAGCTTTCTCTCTAGCTCCAGGCAGTATTATAGCTACTCTCACTCAGAGAAAAACATGCCTTAACATATTCAAACACACATGCCCATAAGTGTGCCAAAGGTTTCAGTAAACCCCCAACTCCCCCCAGCTCTACAATGACTTGTAAGGTCAGCAGTGGTAAAGTAGAGAACTTTGAAAAACCAGTTAAGAGCCATCGGAAAATCGCATCTGTATTTAGGGAGTAGTTGAACCCGAACCAAAGCAAACAAGTAGTCCCAATTGGAAAAATATACAAACACTGCCTGGAGAAGTAATCTGCTTTAATCGCTTAATTGCCCTTCTATGTTCTTCTGGTATGATATTTATGTGCAGAATAAAAGAAAGTAGTAATGCCTCATTAATGCATGCTGAGTCTATGTTTTTAACACAGTATATTGCGTCTCCCAAAGGCAACGGCTGCATAATCCAGCGTTTGAAGTGAGAAAGAAGAATAAACAGAGAGGCCGAAAAAGAAGTCCAGAAATGGGCATGAAATTTCCAGCTGCCCTGAAAGAACTGAAGTTTTGGGCAAAAGCCTGGAAGGAGATTTGGCCTTCGTCTGCTCTCTGTTTCCATAAGAGTCACATCCACCCATTCACCCAATGGCATTTTCAGCTGAACTGGACAGAGTAGCATTAATCATGGAAAACTGGAATCCCTTTCTTTGAAAATTAATGAAACAGATAGCTCATAATGTTACTGAATTTCCTTTTTATGCGTCATCATAAGGCTTCAGTTCCACAGAACATATGTAGTCTAGTTTTATCCCTAAATCTATTTATTTTATTGCTGCATCCAATTCATTATGAAAGACAGCTAATCTAACCTCCTGCGTTATCTCTGTCTGCAAAGTAACACACTGACATAAGAAAAACAGAAAGAAGTGGATACAGTGATAAGGTGAACTGAAGATGTGGAGCAAAGGTTAAAGCTTAAAATCAACTAGTCTGTCTTATCATGTGTGACTGTATCTGTAAGCAAAGGTGATGTTGATATTATAAAGAGCCATGCAGACAGGGTGAAAATTTCCTTGTCATAAAGATAGGAAAGACAAAATAAACAGTCACCCTCCGATTAGAAGCACTGAAAGCAACATCATTGTCAGTACACAACAAAATAAAAACAGTTAAAATCATGCACCCATCAATTCAGTAACTTCTAGAACCACCATGAGCAGCGGTAAAGCGACCCAATAGTTTTGTGTGTGACTTTATCAGTCTCTGTTTTTGTTGTGGAGTAATTTTTCCCACTCTTCTTTAGGATGTTGCTTCGGTTTGGAGGCATTTGTTTGTGCACAGATCTAAATGTCCCATCACAACATTTCAATCAATTGTGGTCTGTTCTTTGACTGGGCCATTGCAACATCTCAATTCTTTTTGCTTTTTTTCCCAGTCATTCTGTTGTAGATTTGCTGGTGTGCTTGATCCATTTTGCAATCAAGCTTTAGCTGTTGGCCACACGGTCTCATATTTGACTCTAGAATTATTTGATGTACAGAGGAATTCACGATCAAGTCAATGATAGCAAGGTGCGCTTGTCCTGTGGCTTCAAAACAAGGCTAGATCATCTGCCCTCCACCACCATGCTTGGTATGAAGTGTTTGTGCTGATATGCTGTGTTTGGTTTTCCCCAGATTTGTGCCTTGATGCAGCTTTGCAAAACAAAGCCATGCAGCCATGTTATTGCTAGAGAGATGAGGCTTTTGACAAGCAAACCCTCCAAAAGAGCAATTTAATATGCTGACTGGGGCCTGTAGATTCTTGGATGTGGCTCTGGGGTTTTTTGCAATTTCTCTGACCTTGGAATAAATTTTCTGGGAACTCTTTTCATATCCCCCATCCATGCTGCAGACCAGTAAACTTGTGCTTTTATTCTGCTTTTATAGAGGTGCTCACACTTGATGATGATCAGTTAATCAAGTGCCTTTGATTAAAAGCATGTGGCTGCTAGTTACCCTCTAAACTCCAATGGAAAAGTAAAGTGCTCTGCACACAGTCCTGTAAAAAAGGTATTTTTCACATGATCGCACCTGGTTAAACACTGCATGAGATGAGCATGTAGTCCCCACACTCCTTTTTTTTCTTTTACAATGTACAAAGTGTTGATGCTGGCACGAGAACTCGTGACTAAACTGATGAGAAAGAATTTGTGAAGGGAAAAGATGAGCCTGATCTGACATCTTAAAGGAAAGGGGAAGCAGCAGGAAAGAGTGGGTTGAGGGGAAGGAGACGCAGGAGAGAAGGGGGTGAATTGGGTAAAGTGAGAGAGAAAGTGGGAGGAAAGGTTTAGTGAGAACGGAAGCACAAAATAGTGGACTCTACAGTAAATAAACACCCCCCACTCCTGGTGGGGAAATAGCCCTCCAGCATGTCCAACCGAGGGGACGCACACAGTTTGTATTTCATACCGCATCTCCATCTTGTATGCTCCTCCTCCTCCTCAAAGTTTCAACGATAATGTCCCTCTGAACTAGCAGCAAAACAAACTGCTGCAGAACAAGTAAATACAAACTAAATCTCCTGATTTAAATCAAACAAAAAGCTCTTGTAAGAGCCTGTTCTGCACACAGTCTTTGTCGCCTCAGTGTTGCAGGGGATTTTGTGTTTTCCAGATTAAACAGGCGCACATGTGAAAAAACACACAATTCGCTACTAAACTCTATAGAGAGCAGCAGTCGGAGAAGAGGATGATCAGAAAGGTTCAGGTTGTAGAGGGAGACACCAGATGACAGCATGAGAAATTATGGACGATCATTTTGCACTCCAGTCTAAACAAGCTTTAAAGAAGAGTGCCATTTCTCTTCAGGCACTGGCATATTCCTGGCTTTTCACAGAGAGACACGATCACAGCTCTTTCCCATGTTTTCATTAAAGCCGCTTTATGGGTGACTCAGGAAAAAAAAGTAATGTGCTTCTGGCTTATGTTTAAATTTTTATGCCTTCATCTTTGTGTGTGTTTACCTTTTTTTTCTTTTTCCAGATTTGTCTCCCTCTCTTCTTCAAAGTGACTTTCTTTGTATTTATCCCCCCCCCCCCCCTTCCTTTGCCCTCGCAACCCCCTAAATTCCTCCTGACATCCTACTTTTAGAAGGGGAAAAAGGAGAAAGGTCCCTCATGACAAATCCCAGTGGGAATGTCAGAGGCCCATCAGGAAACTTGTGAAATCCATCTCAACTAACAGGTTTTGCAGCTAAGATGCTAAAATACCTCTGGCTCTATGAATCCTTTTCGATGCACATATTAAACACGGAGGACTTTGCAATGGCAGATTTAGCACTAAACAGTAAAATGGTTTTTAGCGGCTAGCAACTTCCTTTTCACCAAGCCTCGAGCAGTTATATGGGGACCATAGGGACCTATTTGGGAACAGCATGTTGGGCAGTGACTCGAATAATTATGCTTCTGTAAACAGCAAGGCCCATCAGTCACTGGGAAAACTAAAATACCCTCCCTCCTGTGAAGCACCCAAACAAAACACCAAAATAAGACATGGGTCTGAAACTCACAGTGACCCTCTGATCTCTGCAGTCCCACAGAGCTGACTGGTACTGAAGCCCAACTATGTGCAGACAAAATAATAAATACGGGATTTCAATGGTATTTTTCCCAACATAACTGTCAAAATCTCCCTTGAACTGGTTGCAAGTGAGATAGGACAGTTTTTGGGTTTTTTTTTTGCATCTTCTGGATCATGTTCTACTCATTCCTCTGTAATTCACCATGGCTTATTCCATAGGTTTGGAAACTTTGGTATCCTGACAGGAATTTATACGTTCTGTGGGTTTGAACAAAACTTTTGACAGTCTTGCCAAAGTGTTTGAGTCATCTTTTCAAGGCCAGCAATGTTTAGTTCAGGTATGTGAACCCCAGGACTGATGCTTGATTTGAAACCCCTGCTCTGACCCAGCTTGACAACTTTGATTGCAGCTGACGAACTGCAAGAAACTGATTTGTCTGGAGACAAAGCAGCAAGTAACTTGATAGGGTTCAGAAATAAATAAAAAACAGTTTAATAAGAAGTCAGAATAAGAAGTATTTATGGGTTAAAACCAGTTAAATCCACAATGAATTCTCAGCAGAAGGAAGTTGGACAGGAAACTTTTTTCTCTAGAGATTTCTTCTGTCCCCTCTGAATGTCAGCGGAGTCTATTTCTGATCTACTAAAACATAAGCAAAGGAGATGGGTCGCCTAAAAGATGCAAAGTCAAACATGGCTATAGAAGAAGAAATTATGTATGTGCATGGCTATATATGTGAATGTGCTGGCCAGAGTAGGTATGGTTGTGTTGTTGCAATCACTCAAAGTGAAAAAGGAAAAACTGCAGTTCACATTTAGAGCTTTTCTAATAAATTCAAATTCCCTCACTTTACTTTTCACCGTAGAGCAATTTACCTGCAGAGGCCAGCTGGTTTGTATTCGTGTGCAATCTGGGGTTTTACTCATGGCACCCCATTTACTGAAACCTGTACTGAACTTGCACTGCACTGAAACAGGACCCAGCTGCTAGTGTGCTTGTGACCTGACATCTAATTGGTTGCAATGGAACAAGCAGCTTGGAAATGTGGTTTCTGGGGGGGGAGTGAGAGTGGTTTAAAGGGGGTAAGGACACAAATGACTGGCACATAGACGCGGAGGCTCAGAAACCGAACAAGTTTCAGTATTTGAATTTATCTAAACCGCAGGTAATTGTTTGCAGAAGCCGAACGACATCAGAACATCGAATTTTACTAATGGGCTTACTGAAAGAGCCGTGATGTCTTTTAAAAGATGCCAGGCAATAAGAGAGCTCACATGAAGCTTTACGTACGATGCAATACAGCCTTTTATTATTATTTTCCCTTCACACTTTTATCTGACTAAAAGTCACGAGTGTAAGATGTGACAGATATATCAGAGAGGGGGAAATATGTGCTGCTCCTCTGATAACACCTCCCACTATATATCTGAACAAGCCAAACTGTTGTGTGTGTGCAAAACAGCACAATCAGAGGGCAAAATGCCAAATACATTAACAGCATCAGGCCTGGGACAAGCCTTAGGCTTGCTACTGCTTTTTGATGTTTTGCTTCCAGCAAATATGTCATACGACAATGCTTTGAATTAACATTTTGGCACAAGCACTTCAAGATGCGGGCACCTTGTTTTTTTTGTTTGTTTTTTTTTTGGGGGGGGGGGGGGGGGGGGGGGGGGGGGGGTATGTTTATTTATAAGATTTTAAGTTCAAAGTTACATAACGAGGACGCGTTGTTTTAAACAGAAACATGACCGCGTGAATAACCGAGAATCAAACTCTTACACAAATCCCATCAGCAACTTCCATTTGTTAGTAAAAAAAACAACTGGGCCAATGGACATGTTGTAAGTTACCCTCTTAAGGAGAGTCCACAGATATAATGACAGAGAATGACATTTAGCAGCTCAGAAGAGGGTCAAACTTTGAGGGGGATGATTCATAGAACTACCAAAAAAAATAAAGAGTACTGACTGATATTTGACAGGGTGGAAAGGAAAACGGGGTTATGTATAGGAGCCTGAATGATCTGTTAACAATAATGTGTCAGCTACAATGCACTGCACAGTTATTTTTCTTAAAGTAGGGATATGATTTGAAAGAACTGAACACAATTGATCAAAGTAAAGAATTTTCTGTCATTTTCTGGCAGTTAGACACAAATGAAGTTACAGAGCAAAGTAAAGCATAATAATAGTAGGAAATAAGACAGGACTAGCCTTAGAGGGCTAAGGCTAGACACTGATGGTGGTAGAAATGAAACAGCAGGAGACTTGGATAAAGTAAAAATGTGAAGGAGGTGAGTGTAGAAAGCAAAATGACAGATAAGCACTAAGATTTAAACACACAGAACAGAGGTGGATTGTTTAGCAGAAGTTGAAAATGGATTACCCAGAGAGATGACACAAAAAGTAAGCTTAGCAGTGTGGGATGACAAAGATCCTCTTGAACTTAAAGCACAACCATCATCATTAGTTTCACTATTAGCTAATATTTTTGCAATCATTAAAAGATGCAGGGTGAATTATAATAATGCATTTTTTACACTTCTTTGTGCGTTTCATCATGTCCATGCCAAGAAATGTATTAATAATCATAACTTCCTTGTATTGAAGTTATGATTATTCATCTTTATATTTAGGCGGTTATTGTTATTCTCTCACTGATAAATTCAAAACCTGTGCCAAACAATTACAATAGGAAAATACATAGGAGGAATGGATACTACATTGAAGGGTTTCAGAGAAGTTTGCAGTTATTCCGTACCGACAGCATAGAATTCTTGTTGAAGCATAAATTAAGTAAATTAATAATAATGAATTATATACTGACGCTTAATATTAGATATCCAGAACAAAGAACGCAGACTTCACAAAGTGCAAAGTTATGAAAATGCAGATGCAAAGTTCTCAAAGTTGTTTCATGGCACATAAATGTGGCTAGGCTATGATTAGATTAGCATAGCTAATGCTAAACAGGAGAAATCTATTAGTGTGGCTCAATCCCTGTTAAAAGTTTAAAATCACATTGATCTTTTTCTTTATTGCATATTGTATGTTTACTATTTAAATGAAAATATGTTATTTTTAAAAACTATTTCTTAGTGCCTAGTAAAAGCAGGCCTCCTGGCCTTATTGCTAAGCTAAGCTAATGACTACCTGGTTCTAGCTTAGTTTTAGTGCACGGATTGTCATCACATTTATATGAAAGCTTCTTTCTGATGATGAAAAAAAATATCCAGCAGAGGTGAGTCGAAATTTTTAGTTCCCCAAATTTTAAATTACTTTTGAGTAAGTAGAAATTTTGAGAATTTAACACAGATTTTTAAGTTATTTTATTGAAATTGCCTTCTGCTAAAACCATAAAACATTTCTTATTAGTGAATTTCATTTGTTTGAAGCCTGGTTGAAAGTTACTGTCGTTGCCTGCACTGAACTTAATCAAAAACAAATATTTAACATGATTAATGCCGTCACCATAACTTTGGTTTGGTTTAGAGTTAGGGTTTAGTTTGGTTTTATGAACATATGAGGAACTAGTTCTTTAGGTGAGCTGAATGGTATGTACTTTAGGAATAAACACAGGAGGGGGGAAAAAAGAAGAGGAAGGAAAATTTAATTTTAAATCACTTCCAGTCACACTAACTTTACATCTGGTTGACTTAGTTGGTACTGTGCCCATTTTGCCCCAGTCCTTCTCTTTGTAAAACACTTTTTGAATGGAGATTTCAAAAGAGCAGAAAGAGAACTGGTGTGAAAAGAATGTGTGTTGAAGTCAAGACCACTAAATAAAAAAGCAGATTAAAAGAGGATGAAAGAAATAAAAAGGAAACGCTTTCAGGTCCGAGCTTGTCTCTGAGCCCTTCTTGTTCTCACCTTATCTGCGCCTTGGCTCGGCATTCTTACAAATGATTTCAGGATACAGAGAGAGGCCAAAGCTTGGATATCTGGGATTCATTTACATTCTTACTGGTTTGTGCTTTCCCTGCTTTCTTTCCTTTTTTTTTTTCAAGAAGATGGAATTTCAAGGGGCCTAAAAGAAACAGAGCAGGAATCATTCAAGCAAAAAAAAAAACCCAAGCGTGATCGTCCCACAGGGATCCGTATGGCTGCCGTGCGGTTGTAATGTCTTTGTCCGCCCATCTCCTCTGATTACCATCAAGTCTCTGGAGATATCCGTGAGGGCAGAATTCATGTGCATTCATGTGTGTTTGGAAAGATGAGTTTGAGCGTGTTTCAAAAACATGTTTGGTAGATAATCCCGCTGCAGTTTCAATATGTCAGGACTCAGGATACATTTTGCAAATTCAGTATGAACTTAAAAAACTTCCTGTGAAATACAAGGTGTTAAATGATGACCAGAAAGGCTGATATAGTTAGCACACAGCAGTACTTATTTGCACATTTTTCAGGAAACTGAACATTTGTAGTATTTAAAATTTTTTTACCACATAGTGTATGTAAATCCAAAATTCAGTATCTTTCCAACTTTGCTTCAGTCTCTACCAACTCTGAAGGGAAATTTCCATTTTTTATCAGCTAAATGCTCTACTACGACTATGCCTTCATGCATCTTGAGCAGGTCCAGCAGCTCCTCAGTTTCATAACTGTGCAATGAATCCAAGAAGCTCTCAAAGCTGATACAGTCCTCCTCTAGCCTCCGTGTTTACTGAATTGTCTGTATGGAAATGAAATCAATAACAGAAACAGCATGAGTCACTTGAACTATACAGTAAATAAGCATTAAGGTCATAGTTGCATTTAATGGGAACTACACACATAGCTGTATTGTAACTACCACTTAGACAATGTGAAAAATATTTTGAAACAACTGGAAAATGTTGGCTATTTATCTTCATTTAAAAAAATCACATTGTACAATGATCTTAGGTGTTAACTTGTTTGTTACACTTTTCTTCCTCTTTTTGGTCTCTGTCACTTGTCATAATCTGAGCTTGTTAAAAGATTTCACACAAATGTATCTCGGTAGTTTCTGCTTGGGTTGAATGCACATAATACCAGAAAGCTACGCAAACAAATAGAACACAGGCTCTTTAGTATGTCTGCTTTGATGCAGGGCAGATGGTCCAGAGGGATTTCTAAGCTATTCCACTGAGAACAGCTGCTTAAGGGAAATAGAGCTGATCCGAGGAGTGAGAGTGAACCCAAACAAAAGCTGAAAGATGATAACACACTCCCAGTGCTTAGTCAAACTGCAGAGGTGGATGACTTGACTGGTTTTGTCTTGGTGAGCACCCTTTTTTACATTACGTGTTGTAATCATAATTTATGATTATTGTCACCTGAAGTTTAAGGTTTTATGTCTATCTATCTATCTATCTATCTATCTATCTATCTATCTATCTATCTATCTATCTATCTATCGATATATCTGTTGATCTATCTATCGATATATCTATTGATCTATCTATTGATATATATCGATAGATAGATCGATAGATATATCGATAGATAGATCGATAGATGTATAAATTACATATATGAGTAAAAACTGTGAATAAGCCAAGTATATAATTAAATTATAATTTAACTGAGGGTTTGACAGTTACCACAAAACCTTTTATTTTCTTTTTGTCAAATAAGACATGTGCGAATGAATGCGTGAAAGTGTGATCATGCAAAGTCTAACTGAGACAAGGCTGAAACATTTCCATGTCGGGAAACAAACCACAGTTTGAACATTAACTCTGGCATTGCAGGAATGAACAAAGCATCTTGATGGTTGAGTGGTATGGTTACAACCCTTTGGAGCCAAAAGGGTGTCAGTATCTCACTCTAAACCCAAAAGGCTCTCAAATCTGGATCTCATTAGGCCTGTAGTCGGCTGGTGCTGGACTGAATACAACCAGAAAGCAGCCACACTCACCCAACAAAACTTCAGCACTGAAACACAGCCAAGCCAAGAGAAAAATAATGGATCACCAAAAGAGCGCTCAGTGACCTGAACCACCCCTGTAGTCGAGGATGGAAACTGCTGTATAAAGCCTGCAGATTGGTTTGGATGTCTGTTTCTGAAAACAGAAGTTTACTTGCATGCATTCACAAACACGTGCAGGGATCTGCACTGGTTTCTTTTTGTCTTTGAGATGTTATCTGGTGTTATCACTGTAATTGGAGCACTAGGTGGTCATTTCCTGCAAGACAGGATCGTAATTGTGATGACTCATTGTTCCTCACTGCTGCTGTCAGAAGATGACCAGATCGCTTGCACTGTCTTTCCCACAGCCTCCCCCATTCCTCAACAAATCCCTCCTTCTTAAGCAACTGGGCCCTGCTGCCACTTCAAAAGAGCAGAGATCTTCCTCACCCTTCACTGGCCCCTTAACCACAGCAAGTTGGCTGGAAAATCCAAATAAACAATGCAGTGATGAGAAGGCTGAACTGTCTTATGTCATGCAATGAGGGCATCTTTTGACTGGGTATGGAAGTGTATTGGAAAATATATTGAAATGGAAATGGGGAAAGAAGAGAGACAGAGTGCTGCTGTGTACATCAGTATTGCAGGGACATAAAAGAGAAAGGGGCACAATAGCAACTAATGAGGAATGTTTTCCTAGGATTACAGACCTGATCTGGTTTGCCTGATTTGAAAAACTTATCAGTCGATTAGGACTGAGGCCTGAGTGGTGATAGATTGCAGGAGGGTCAGTTGTGCGATAGCCTCAGAGAGACCCTAGCTTCTTGGCAGGCAAAGACCATTTAGATAGTCCTCTAAAGCCCAGTATGCCATGCTCATATCTTTTCCTCTTAGGTAATCAAAACCCCAGCCGTTCTGAATGCCTGACAAGCAAAAGCTGAAGCAGTGAAATAATGTCTGGGATATTTTAAAGTTTTATTGCACTGCAAAGAAGTAGGGCATAGGTTCATGTGTAGGCTAAAATTCACCTTTACAAAGTGAAATATGTACTATGGTGCCATAAGAGTTACAGCATTTTCCTGGCTCTCAGACTGTAGGTGGTCCTTGTTTCCTCGATTTTCCAAGTGTTCATTAACTTTTGACAGAGATGTCTGTCCACACAGGCTGCAAAACATCAGGGATTGTAGAATATTAACACTACAGCTGAAACATCATGCAGACAGCTTAGAGAAGCCATTACTCCTTCGATAGAATCAAATCAGCCGGTTGGCTGCGGCCCAGTGAAATAAACCTCCTTTACAGATCCTTGTGGTCAAATAAGTCAACATTAAATCCACACCCAAGTAGATCTGGTTTAGCTGAAAGTGTGTGTGTGTGTGTGTGTGTGTGTGTGTGTGTGTGTGTGTGTGTGTGTGTGTGTGTGTGTGTGTGTGTGGCCAGACATATATGTCAAAAATACATGTCAAGAGGAAGAGGCATGCAGTGTATGTTTCAGTTGTTTAAAAACCATAGCATATATAGAGTAAAAGATCTCAAAAAATATATATGTCAGCGTTCAAAACAAAATGAGACATGAGCATAAGTGTCCTACACCCACACCTCTCTTTGATGTGTTTTCACCCACATAGGATATTACTCTTAATGATCTCCTGATAGGAATCCCCCCCTACATGCAGCGGTGCAGACAGCAGGAAGTGTGAGTAAAGCATGTAACTTATACACCAACACATAAAAACATCAAGACCAGATAAGGTTTTGTGTGTTACTTGCCTTACAAATAGATAAAAGGTGCAAACACACTGGAAATAATATCAACATTAACTGGATGGAACAGAGGAATGGAAACCTGCTGATTTTGCAGTAACTCAGATAGCTCACAGTCATCTTTGTGAAGAAGAAAGTTTGTGCTATACCTGGAATAAAGTCATGTTTCTACTGCTGAGTATACTGCCCCCTTTTTTAACGGCTGCTTTGGAGTGACCACTGGTTCATTAATGCATGTCAGCATGTGAGCAGTCACATTTAACGGCCTTTATCAGGTGAGGCAACCCTTAATGCTATCAGTACACAAACACATATTGTTGTGTTATGCACTGCCCACATGCTGACACAGATATACACAAAGAAGACAAATCCTTTAGCTAAACCAGTTATATTTGCCACACCAAACAGGTTCGGTAGAAGGTAGCCTCTGTTTGAATACGGTGGTGTAACGAATCAGAGGAACAGACGGATAAAGAGCAGGAATCTGAACTGTCAGAACCTGTGGGCAGAGAAAGTTATTTGAGTTACTCAGCTTATTCACATGCATTCAATCACTTTCAGTGTTTCTCCTTCTACAGAGCAGTGTGTGCATTTGCACAACTCCAAGTGTCAGCTTTGAAACCCACAACAAACCAACAAAAGTTTTGTTTAACTTACATTGCTTCACACTTACCTCTCCCCTGCTTTGTTTAGCTCTGATAAACGGTCTGCAAGCCCTGCAGGGGAGGTTTCACAGGTAACCTGCTGATGCGTGTCAAAGCATGCTACAATCAGGTTCTGAGACCTGGGATGTCACTGTGGGCTTGAACCATGTGAATTAGATTCCTTTCACTTCCCTCACTGTAAAAGTAGAATTTTTAGAACAGATAACCATGAGACAGCTAAATCGAATTTCTGTGGAACTTGACAGAAAAAAAAGCTCGATGTCCTGATTTCACTTGGCCCAGAGTGGGACTGTTGCTGCAGTGTTCAAAACTGGTTCTTCCAGTGTTTTTCCAAGTAGTTGCAAAGTTTCAGTGTATGAAATGTATCTGAAGAGTTGTAGCATAGCAGTTATTCATGGGAACATGAATATGTTATGTGTTAAGTCAGTGTTCTCCCTAGTTTTGGATTTTTTTCCCCTTATTTAACTGCACCTGTAATAATAGCGCTAACACTTAAAGGGAAATGAGGGCAGTTTAGATTTTAATCGGAGACCCAGAAACATTTCCTATGTTGTCATTATGTTTTCTATATTTAATGAGAGGGCAAGGCTTTGTGATGAAATAAGAAAAATTCAGTTGATATCATCCGTTTATATTTGTTGGTTCATCACTAACACAACACGGACCTTGAACTATAATCACGACTACCGATGTCGTGTTTTGAGATCCACAGAATACAATGAAATGTGATAAACACCTCTGCACCAGCTCATCTGAAGCGGCACACATCTGTATGTATTCTGTATGTGTTCACGCGCACACACTATCTGTGCAAATGTGCAAGAGTGAGCAAGAGAGAAGAAGAGAGAGGGAATGTAAGGGGGAGAGACAGTTCAGACTAAGACCAACCCCCGAAGCTGATGCATGTTTCAGCTAAGGTCGCACTTCACTCCCTCTGCCTCGTCAGTTTGACTGTGACTCACTTGGTGTGCTTGTCTGGATTCTGATGACTGAACAGCAAATGAAGTGCAGGATAAAAGTAATACTACAACATTTCCCAGGTAATTTCTTTCGTTCTTTCTTTGTGTTTCCCATGTCTGATTCAAAATTTGACAATATTGTTACCATTTTTTCTTTAGACACTTTGTTTTAGTTGAAGTTGAAGTTAAGGCTTGTTTATACAGTTTAGAACACAGGTTTTATATTTTCCTGATTTGCGTAAAAATGTATTTGTAACATCTTAACCTTGCTTTTTTATTTTTATTTTGTATTTTTTTTTTCTTCTGTCATACCAGGGATAAGCAAGGATGCCAAAATATCTTAACTAACATTTATAGATATTTCTCTCTAAGTGATATACAGGAAAAAAAAACATTTTTCCAGGAAATTTGAAATCTTTGAAAGAAAAAAAGTGCTTATAGTCAAATGCTCATAGTCACATCATTTGACACAGAAATCCTTGTACGCTTTTATAATCTTCATTCATACTTTTCTACATTATGTAAATCATGACTGTACAATGGAGAGAGCCGACACACAGACACTATGCTCATGTTGCATTCATTTCCCAAATTCTTGCCAGTGAGCTAAATGAGTTCAAGCCTCCAGAACATTTGTTAAATGTTAACACATGACTCAAGAAAAAGGGGGGAAAAATCCTTCACACAACAAGAGACTGAAAAGAATGTAAACTTAATCACCCCTGACTGTATCCAGCCTAATGGCTAAATCCATCAGTGTATTTATATTGGAATTGGCCAATGGCGTAAACTTCAGACGTGCTGTTTCTGTATTAAACTTTGAGGGTTTAAAGTAGATTTGCACATGTGAAGTTGGCTTCAAACACACGTCATGTACACAATGAAAATGAGCTGCATGTGTGTCAAATCAAACACACACAGTGTGATGGTTCTTGTCTAACAACCTTAGAGTAACTGGCATTTAGTTTATACTCTGCTGCAAAACCTAAATGTCCGTCTGACATTAAATTTACCCCTCTGCTCTTTGCATATTATTCAGCCCAGCACACACAAACAGCAATAGTTACTTTCTCTCATCTGTTTTAGTGAGTAACAAGAGGTCAAGCCTAAGTTAAATGAAATTGAATATGCATTCATACTTGCCTGTACATGTATCTGTCAGACGATGCAGCAATAGATTTCATATATTCAGCCTACACTTTGGTTTCTTTGGATTCATCAGATTTGACGCGCTCAATCTTTTTGGGCCAAATGTCAGATTATGGGACCAGTAAATATCCACTTTAATATGTACATTTAAAACTGTGACAATTTTAAGCAGTTATTTTCAATTTCACTGATTCTGCATTTCATCTTGCCATCATTTTTATGCTCTATTCTCATGTCTTTTTGCAGTGCATGTCTAAGCTCTCTAACCAGGCAGAGCTCAAAACCACCCTCTGCTGGCAAAAAGAAGCAAAGAAAACATCTGAGGATCCTGGAGGATTACACTGTATATGCTGCATGTAATCCCTCTATGTATTGAAAGGGCTCTGGCATTTTTTGTGAGAGTGGGTATCCATTTGATAAATTCTTCACCGCTCCTACTACTGAAAGCACATCATCAAAGATGACTTTGTAGCTACTGAGTGCACACAGAATAGAAGAAAAGCAACATCAGGCATGGAGGCTTTAAATTCTTCCAGTAGAGTGACTTCAGCTTCACCCCCCACCTCCACTACTCCCTCATGTTCATGCTACCTGCAGTTCTTCTGTGAATACCAGGACAAATCTGTCATTGAAAAGCATTACAACTACACTGAGAAGCTGAGCAACCGTGATAGGCTCAAACCTGAAAGCATTGCCTTACTGGTGGTGTGTGTCCTCATCATCCTGGAGAACACTGTGGTTCTGCTTGCCATTTGGAGGAATAAAAAGTTCCACCTGCCCATGTATTACCTGCTGGGAAACCTGACTCTGTCAGACTTGCTGGCTGGTATTGCCTACATGGCCAATATCCTCCTATCGGGAAAAAATACTTTAAAACTGACACCATTGATGTGGTTCCTCCGGGAGGGAGGGGTCTTTATCACTCTGGCTGCCTCTATAATTAGTCTACTAGCCATTGCAATTGAACGCCATGTCACTATGGTGACTATGAGGCCGTATCATGGGGCAAAGCGGGGACGCATGTTGGCACTAATTGGTGCGAGCTGGGCCGTGGCAGGGTTTTTGGGAATCCTCCCAATATTGGGATGGAACTGCATTCGCAGACTGGACCAGTGTTCAACGGTGCTCCCGCTTTATGCCAAAAGCTACATTCTGTGCTGTGTGTCTGTGTTCAGCGCTGTGCTCTTGGCCATTGTGGTGCTTTATGTGCGTGTTTTCCGCATCGTCCGCACCAACACACAGCGCCAGCGGCTTGGCTTGTCAGGCAGCATAAGGAAGGGCTTAGCCAGGAAGTCAGAGAAGTACATTGCTCTCCTCAAGACAGTCACCATTGTCTTGGGAGTCTTCATCGCCTGTTGGCTGCCCCTTTTCATTCTCCTCCTGATAGATTTTTCCTGCCCCATCGGTGGATGCTCTGTGCTCTACAAGGCTGATTACTTCCTGGGAGTAGCCATTATCAACTCGCTCCTCAACCCCATCATCTACACACTGACCAGTAAGGACATGAGGAGGGCCATTCTGAAGCTCCTCTGTCGGCCGTGTCTAATGACCTCGGATGGGCAGGTGAAGAAGATTGGGATGCCGTTCCTGGAGTGCAGTTTCAGTAAAACTGAGGTGCCCTCCCAGAAGTTAGAACCGGGTCTGGAGACCACCATTTCTTCTGGAAATGTCATCACCACTCCATCTACAATTAAAGCCCTATACCCCAAACTTTTTAAGTCATAAAGACTTTGACTGACTGTGTCCAAAATGTGTAAATGGGTTTCCCGCTCAATAGAGGATATGTAGCACATCCACTATTGAGAAACAGTTCTGTGGGTTTGTTTTCAAAGAGCCAAAGAAAGGGGGGCGTATTAAAGACGATGACTCACCTTTGACAGTGTGGCGCAGTTATGGCAATATAACTGAATCACCGAATTTCATTTTGATGAAGCATACCAAACCAGAGAGCAAAGGATGTAATTCAAATGTGAACAAGCAATGGTTTTTATGTATATGATGCTAGCAATATGTCTCCTTTATTAATTTGCACTGACATATGCAACCTTGGACTCAATTATTTTCCTGGGCTTCTGTATTTTGTGTGAAGCTTAGAAGGATGCTTATGTAAACTCAAAGAGAGAAAGACTGAAAACTATGTACTTGCTGGAATAATATGGAGGCTAACGTTTCTCATCTTGCAGTTTCTTAAGTGCCTTAAAGTCAGAATAAAAACTCCTAACAGTTACAGTGTGTAATCTGCAGACACCTGGATTTCGCTGGTTCGAAGACTGATCGTGTGGTAGATTTGCACGCGTAGATGTTTGGTTACACATATCTGTGTATGTGATGCAAAGGAATTAAGTTGACAGGAAAAAGGTGGCACCCTTCTTGAAATTACTGAATGCTGAATGCAAATAAAGTATGTGGGAGAGGAGGTGCAGAATTAAAAACCCCTGACAGTTTTGAAATGACAGATGGTTAACCTATCTGCGGTAGACGTGGAAAGTTGTTGGGGTCGTGTCCAGTGTTTTTGAAATGTCAGCCTGACATCTGCAGTAAAAACCGCTGCATTTACAAAATGTCAGCATACTTAGCATGGGATTAACTGAAAGATAATGTTACAAGTAATGTTTACTTTCCACTGGCTGACAGCTTAACTCCAACTGAAACCAAATCAGCTGCAGTTGCATCATGTCAAGGCTTCACATTGCAGCTTGTGAAGAAGACAACCTTAGGAAGAAGTTCATTCAGCTGCATCACAATTTTTATGGATAAAAATATTTCTGCCTTTGTAAGTTACAGCTCATTCTAAACTGGTATAAATTTACCGAGCAATTGTTTCAGTGATTCCTTTCATTGTTCATCAAGTTAACAGAACATTTCAGTTAAAGGTACTGAATGATTTTTTTTTTTCTTACGTCATTCAAGACTTTAATTGATTAAATGAGGTTGTGGGTTTTTTGTACTAAAATGTATGTAGTGAACTTGATGTATTTGTGAGCATATTTTATATATCTCTATTGTAAATTATATATATATTTTGTAACAAGAAAACGTTAGCAAAATTTGTGTTTCTTTTCATAAAAGAAATAAAGTGTTTCTCTAAAACATTCCAATGGGTTTTCAATTTATTTTCACTGTTAGTGCCCTGCAGCATTCTTAAGTGCTTCGGTGTGTATTACTGTGTTAGTGTAGCTGTGGTTAAGCGAAGAAGTATCACAGGAAGTCAGCCTCCCTCATTTCACATCTGGTAATGGCATTGACCTATATACTTCAACTTTAGCCCATCTCAGTATGGCTTAACCTCCACACAATGCCTCTTTTAAATAAATACTTCTTCACCAGTGGTTAAGAGTTGCTATCACCTCACACTCATCTGGCCTCCACATTGCCAGTCATAGTTAACATGTAGAGAGATTACACGGCTGTTATGTATCCAGTTAAGCTACAATAGAAAGATATTGATTGATTTGCAGAAAACTAAAAGAAGCTGCTAAATGGTTTTTCAGTTGTTGTTGTTGTTGTTGTTGTTGTTTTGTCAGGCCACTGTTAAAAAAAAAGTCAATAATGCAAAGCACGTCTAGTGTGACAGACAGCAGATTTTTTTTCATGTGATTTTAACTGTCTTTGCCCTAAAGGCATTCTGCAGTCAACCATAAACCCCTCTTCCTAGCCCGTTTGGCGCCCCGGGCGAACACTCCCTCTGGTCCCCCCCCCACACACACACACAAAACATATTAAGGATTATACATTAACATAAAACTGTTGTCGGAACCATACTGAATTTCGCCAGACAAACACACACAGACACACATATGAAGAGAGAGAGAGTATGCATTGATGCATTGTATGCAAACAGCTACCAAACAGCCATCATAATTCCTCATACAATGAGAACAGGATAAATCAACAATTGACAATGACTAATTAATATTGAAATCTGTAACATATTGTATTGTTTGGAGTTTAGTCTGTTACTGTTACTATTTTTTACCATTTCTTCTTGGAGCAGCTGTAATTCACATAATTTCCTTAGGGATTAATAAAGTATTTTAATTCTGATTCTGATTGTTTCAGGATGACCTGCCATTATCCAGTGACACATCTGCTTACCTGTATCTTTTGCTCGTTTCTCTTCCTCTTCTTTTCTCTTTTTTCTAAACTGAGCACCTGATGGCTTTGAACTTTTCTTGTCCATCTTGGTTTTAATTTTGCACTCCAGTATGAACACAAATCCCCCAACTCGAGGATCACCACAACATAACCTAATAGGCTTACACCTTAGTTCACAGATTCACTTTATTTCTGAGTTTTCACACAACCCAGGATTCAAATCATGAATACATAATGGGCTTGGATTTACAACATTATGAATTAAATGTGCTCTATTTGGAAGCAGCCAGCCCCCCTCCCCTTTCGACGGGCTGTGTGTGAGACTTTAAATCATCAAACTGTAAATTATAAATTTTAAATTGTTATTGATCCCTTTACCCCGAGTCCTAAAGTGTATATTTATTTTCTTACTCTTCTTATATTTATTGTTTGTTTACTTTCACTGCTGTAACTGGAGCCTCGTCGTCTCGTCTCTCTATATACTGTACTGTATGTAGCGAAGATGACAATAAAGTTTACTTTGACTTCAGCAGCAAGCAGGCGCACTGAGGGCTCTCGCGCTCACTTTTCGTGTATAGAATTTCGAAAAAACATCGGTGCAAATTATAAGTCTGTATCATAATGTCGGGTGTTTTCGTGTTTGTTGTTTTGTTTTTATTTTGTTTTATTTTGCGATTGGATATTAGATGCCGCTCCAGCCAGCCAGAGAATCCCCCGCCGCCCCGCCCTCTCCTCCCTGTGCCGCAAGCAGCAGGCGCGCCTCGCAAACGGAGGGCGCCCTTACTCCCAGCAAATGGGCGATAGAAAACCTATCGGTGCCTATGTCGTTCCCAGTATGCGCTGGCTGATGTCGGGGCAGCATGAGTACGAGCAATTTTTTTTTTTGCCGATGTCCGTGATGCCGCCCCCCACCACGATGCCGCCCCGGGCAACCGCCCGTGTCGCCCGTATCTAAAACCGCTACTGCCTCTTCCAGGCGTTTGCTGTATCCACTGTGCCTGCTGGCAGAGGTCATCAAGTCAGGGAATCTTTCCTGTCCTCCAGCTTGCTTTTTGTTGCAGCAGACTCAACTGTTCGAAGTCATGACCACCAGTGACTTATAAATAAAAAAAGTTGGTATGTGGTTTTTCAGGGTTTCTTTTAAATGTCACACCACTGTTAGAAATAAGCTGTCAATAATGCCCAGCACACCAAGTGTAATAGTGCACCCAATGTAACCTTTGATAAACACTGAACACTAAGGTTTTGTTTTGTTTGTTTGTTTTCCTGTCAACCAGTGATTAAGAATGACTATCGCCTCACTCTCACTGGCCCTCCACATCGACTATAGTTAAAATAAAGAAAAATTACACAGCTGTTATGTGTCCAGCTAATTTAGCTCCTATAGCAAGAAAACTGTGTTTTTAGTGCCTGCATTTATGTCTACATTTGTCTTATAATACTGCCAAAGTTACAGTTAGGAAGACATGGTTTTTAATGCTAACATGCAAATCTGGTAAAGACTGTTGGTTGATTTGCATGAAGCTAAAAGAAGCTGTTGAGTTCTTCACTTGTTTTTCAGTTGTTGTTTTTTTTTTGTCAGGCCACTGTTAAAAAATGTCAACAATGCAAAGCATGCCTAGTGTGATAGATAGCAGATATGTTCTTGTGATTTTTACTTTCTGTGGCCTACAGACATAAGCCCTGCCTCATGGTGCTAGAATAACCCTGATATGATTTGTACAGTGCAGGTGTTCCTCCAGATGTTTGCTCTATCCATGAGAACTGTGCCTCCTGGTAGAGGTCAACAAGTCAGAGAATCTTTCCTGTACTCTGGCTTCCATTCTGCTGCAACAAACTCAGCTGTTATAAGTTATGACCCTTGATAGTCCCTTGATGCCACAGGCACAAATGAAAAACCTGTACTTTTCCTTGCTCTAGCAGAATTTGGGAAATTACAGAGCTGGGGAACTGATAGTCCAAGTGTGAGTGCACTCTTAACCAACACTTGGACTATCAGTGTATAGGAAGCATCCATCTAGAAGAGCAGTTTGGTGCCTCAAGGCTTACTTCAGCTTTTTCCTCTGATTGGATCTTTACGCAGACACACAACAGAGTCTTGGGGGAACTCTAAGTGGTGTATGAAACATGACTTGTCATTTCATATCTAGGATTTGCCAGTCCTTTCAGCCTTAAGGTGTATAGATGGAATGTTATTATGGACTGCTTGATGTGATGAGTGGTGAACTGTGGTTGCAGAGCAACAGGGCTTAAATGTCTTGGTTATATTATGGCAGCTCATTCCACGGGAGTAAACTCAAAAGTGAATGTTTATGCTTGCAGTCTCACAGTTAGCTTTTGGTGCCACCTTTTGGCTTTTAGGCAGAACATCAAATTCTGTGACCTGAATTACGTGTTTTGGAAGGAGGGGGAAAAAACCTTAGTGGTGTGTCAGCACTGCAAACAGATTCATCCCAAGCTCCTGTGCTATGTAGGAGTCATTCATGTTTTAAAGCAGAACTGCAGGAACATTATAACCATGTCTCTAGAGCACACACCATTATGTCTGAGCAACACAGTGATCGTTAAACAATGCCAGTGTAGTAATTTCCTGCTGGGGTTTCAACAATTACTCATACAGTTTTAAAGCAGTGTTACTGCATTATTCTATTTATTTTCTCATAATGAGATCCCTTTTTAAGTTGCTAAAAGAAGTACCTGTTTTGCAGTTTTATCCTTTATATGGTATTTATATCAGATTTTGATTGACGTTAATGCTGCAGTTTTTGGCTCCCTGCCAAAAATTGGCCCAGCTTTTCCTTCGTTTTAAGAATTCCTTCTCAATAAAAGCCCCCTCCCACGGGGATCGTTTGTCTGCCTTTAGTAATAAACAGAGGCGGGCCAACGCTTTGGTGGCGAGCTCTTATTGTGAAGGCGAGATGAGGCCGGCACAATGCTTAGTCACGCTGAGTTACAGCTTTCCCCTCCTTTCTGTGTGGCTCGCGGCTCGGCAGACCGCGATGGAGGAATTGTTCTAGACTACGGTAATTCTCTGTTATTCCAAATTTAAGGAGCCATTAGTGATTAATGTCAGTTGTCTGGACATATCTGGATTTTGTGCGGTCTTGTTAGCAAGAATATTTTGATACCGCTTTGTTAGCACGTTTGTTGCGAGCTCGGCTCACAGCCGTTACTCTACTGTCTATTATTAGGAGCCTATTTTGCTGTCAGCTCTGTTTCCGAAACGTTTGACTTGTTTTTTGAGGGGGATTACGGCTCTTTCATCGTGAGACCTTCTGAGTTCACCGTCGTTGCAAACCCACCAGAAACCTTCAACCGATTTTGCTTGCTCTGCTCTACCTTTGCGTGCCAGGTCTGTGGATTATTTTTGTTTTACAAACGCAAGCTCAGAAATGATCCTCGTAGAGGACACACGATGGCTTTTTGTGTGCTCTTCATGTTAGGTAAATGGCGCGGAAATCCAAGTCCATCAGGGTTTATGTAAGGCACTGGCTTCACTTCTGGGTCATGTTTTGGTACATCCAGTTCCACTGTTTGTTCGGTGAAGAGTTCACGATGAGTCACCGAGGAGAGCTGGTTGCCAAAATGCCCGAGAAACGCGCTGGACTCTGTACTTGTGTTTGTTTCACTTTTGGCTCGATTGCGTTTGCTGGCTTTGTAGCACAAAACAAAATAAAAATCGCTGACACAGCTGTAGGTGTAGCTCAGATCAAACTGTTAAACTTGTAGAGTCCCTCCAGTTGTTGTAAGACACCCAAGATCTGTAGGCCTGAAGGGTGGCACGCAAACCGACGTGCAGGGTCTCTGTCAGGGGTGAGTGTGCATCTTTATTACTGTGCTATTGATGAGCCAACTTTCTTGTCAAGATTAGGGTTGCAGTGGAAGATTTTTAGCAGCATCAGCATAAATCGCTGGTTTATCGTTCACGTTAGTCTTTTAAAGATGTATACTGGACATTTTCAGTTTCTGTTTGAGTTCGTCCTTTAGTAAGGATTTACTGCTGCCAACTCCTTGAAACTTCCTTGTTTAGTGTCACCGTCGATTGACAGTTTAATTGCACTTATAGAACCTGTAATGAACAAGTTTTTTCATATTCTTCTTAATAATAAATGTAATCATAATACGTGCAGTGTTTGTGAGCTGATTCATCAATTGATTGATTCAACAACAGATTCTTTAGAGCGGCTTGGACCCAGTTATACCTGTCGCATTCATCATACCCCAAAACGTGTTTTTATTATTGATGAAATGTCAGAGTAATGCAGCAGGTATAGCGTGGGACTTGGGGAGCTTGTTTGTCAGTGAGTCGTTTCTGTCTGCTGTGGAAAGTGGGCGAGTTGAGCAATATGTTCTCCTGTGAAACTATTTCACCCAGAATCCTGGAAGGGGGGAGGCACAGCAGTAAATGTGAATCGCAGTGTGTTTCATATTACAGCGAGCTTAACTGGCTGACTTCCTCATGATGAGTTCCATCATGGTTACTGACGTGTCCCCATTTGTTGGTAAAATGAATAACTCTCCAACTTAGTTTGGTTTTTTTTCCCCCTTAATCTTTAATGATTGCAAAGCACACTGTAACCTATTTGCAGATCGGAAAGCTACAAGGTCATATAACCTGGCCTTTTGTTTTGTTTTGCGTCCTTTTATCAATGCTCCACTTAACGATCAGTGTGAGTGTGTGTTTGTGTTGGTGTGCATACACAACTCACGGGTGCTTTGTTATATAACTGAACCCTCACAGCAGCATTGTTGCTGAGTAATTCAGACTCTTCCTGATTAGAGCGCTCCAAACAGACATTAACCACATGTTTCTTGTATTGTACGTCAATGTTGCAGGCAGTTCATATTCTGAAAAGAAGAAGTGGGATTGGAATAAAAAGGAAGGCATTAAATTTTCAACTTAATGGGTTCAACGTAGTGGATCTGATCCCACCTATTACCTGTAGAAGTATTTGTTTGTAAGCCAGTCTGCAGAGCCAGAGCCCTCTCCTCCTCCTGGATTACTCCGATAAAAGTACCTCTTGACTCTGATTAAAAGATTGTTTTGTTTTCTTAGCCTAATTTGGTTTAAACATGTCTGGAAGATGCTGCAATAGATGTACTTGGATTCTGCTGTTGGTTTGAACAAACTGTTCCTTCTGTTCAAACCCCCAGTGGATTGGCAACAGGGCAGAGCAAGAGCACACTTACTCATGCTGGCCTGTTAAATTAAAGCCTAATTTAAGTCACGGCGTTGTCCTTTAAAATGAGCAGCACTCCCTAGCTGCTGCTTACACACTCACTTACACTTGTCGTTTTGCTTATATTGTTAGCCTCTCTATGTGGACATTTTTTCCTTTTAAAAGTAGTGAAAGTAATAAGTAGGATTCCAGGCATTTGAGTTCCTCACCAACAGTTTTTCCTTTGCGTGTTTGGAGTTTTAACACTAACTCACAATATTCACTTCACCCTGTCTTTTATCAGCTGTGCACACTACCTGTGTGTGAAGAGATGCCAGATAAGGAGAAACTATCATGACAAATGAAAACGCGTTAGGCTATGTCCACACTAGCCCGGATAGATTTGAAAACGGCGTTTTCGTCTGAAAACGCTCCGCGTCCACACTAGCATTTTCAGTCGTTTTCACGCAAAAGCAAGTGAGAACTAAAGAATTTGAAGAAAAGTTTTTTAAATTGTCTTGCACACAGAATTAGTAAAGCAATGTTTTAAATCAAGCCTGATAATGATTTCCAGGGTATTTTTCGTTGCTCATTTGTATTCAAATGTATTAAATAAACACTGTTCCTGGATTGGTACCCAGTACTAACACATACCTTATTGTATGTTGAGTTGAGGTAATTGTGTCGTATCAGAACTCGGGTAAAAAACAAAACAAAACTGGATCCGTGCATTAGTATTGGCGACTGATAGAGAGAACTAGAGCTTGGGACTCATAAAAGCAGAAGATGGTATTTGTTTTTAATGAGCTGCATAGTCATCGTTACAAAGACAAAGCCTTGACTGTAAGTGGAGTGCATGAGGAAGAATGACAGAGAATTATGTGTCACTGCATTGATAAAGTTTTGTTGTATGAGTTCATAGATAAAGAATAGTGCTGAATCACTCGCTATGCAAGGCACTAATGTACGTATGTAGACCGAGCGGAGAGGCAGAGTTTATCAGTATGAAACAAACACATGCTCTCTCTCTTTCTCTCCCCAGCTGTCAGCTGAACCAACTGCTTCTTAGTAAGTAAACAAACAAATAGGTGGGCATCCTCAAGGAAGGCTTCTCCAGAGAAAACAACGAAACACCGCTACCACTCCATTCCTAAAGGCTCAACTGCCTCACCTAGAGTCTCAGACTCTGAATAGCTCTTTTGAAGACAGCTTTGATTATTACTTTTTGCAACAAAGCAATAGATTAAATTTTTTTTTTATCACTGTGCAAGATTGATCTGCACAGTTTGTGAATCTGGCACAGCTCTTGAGTTGTTTGATTGAAGACTTTTTGAGCAGTCAAAATATATTTGATTAGAAGGCTCAGAGGAAGACAAGATAACAGAGACTTACTGCACACTGACTGTTTATATTGCTGGGTATGATTAATACCTTTCTGCTGAAATAATAGAGAAGTGGAAAGGAAAGCAACCGTGTTGCCAACACAAACAACTGATCCGAGTGTGGAGCAGTTCTTACTTTGCCTGCTATTCTCTAACTCTTTCTCTGAAAAGTTAACCTTCAAACAAAACCAGAGGGACCCTTAATTCAAGGCATTTTAATTATGTTGGAACTGCAGCATATATTAGTACATGCAGCCACGAGTGGCAGCTCGCATTCAACGCTCTAGTAATGCCATAATGGGCCGAATGGCTGGACTGAAGTACTGAACATAGCAAGGAAATCCCCATGTTTTTATAAACCAGACATAACTCTTTTACTCATAGAAAAGTCAGGAGGGCCTGGAGCTTTCTGTGTGGCTGTCTACCAAATTCCTCAAATTAAATTCTTCTTTTATTTCGACCCATGCCTGCATGTGGTGCAAGGATGCCCCATAACGCCGTCCACTGTTCTTGAGAAGGCGACCAAAGAGGAGGAGAAAGGGTAGGAAATGACGGAGTGTTTGACAGAATACAAAGCGCTGGTGACTCCGTCCACGCGCAATGGTCACCGCGTCTTCAGCTACACGCTCAAGAGCCACACGTCGGCCGCCTTCGCCATCATGAACGAGCTGCGACTGGAGCGGCAGCTGTGCGACGTCACGCTGCGCGTGCGCTACAAGGACCTGGAGGCGGTGGACTTTGTGGCTCACAAGGTGGTGTTGGCCTCCTCGTCCCCGGTCTTCAGGGCCATGTTCACCAACGGCCTGAAGGAGTGCGGTATGGAGTTGGTGCCCATCGAAGGAATTCACCCCAAGGTTAGTTTGTTTTATCCTTGCCATGTTTTGTTTGATTTGTACTCGTTTAAATGTAAGCTGTAGTATTGTGTTTATTTGTTGACTTCCGAATAACTAAATGGGAATCGAGTTACTCCTCTTTCAGCGTAAACCGGCCTCACATTATTACAAGGGAAATCCAGTATGTATGGGACTTGTAACTTTAAAACCAAGCTGTATACCACAATGGGCTTTTCCAGCATTGTTAGAAAAAAAAAATGGCTCCACTTCCACAAAAATTCTGCACTGCTTTAAAGTGAAACAGAAAGTCAGAATTGCTTTAAAACCATACTCAAATTATCATACCTTTATAGATAACACCGTCTACTGTTTTTCTTTATCATTTATCTTTGTACAAGTGCAATTAAAAGTCAAAACTAAATGAATATCAGCCTTACATCACACTGATTATTAACCAAATGGGTTATTCCAAGCATCTTGGAGGGTTTGCTACAATGCCTGCCCTTTTTAGTTGCTCTGTAGGACTCCTCCTTGTTGCTATATGACTGCATATTTGGATTTTAAATTTTCTACATCACACTTTATGATTGTTAATCTCTTTATCTGAAGTGTCTAAAACATTTTTATAATACATGCAATTTATATTTGGAAAATCTGTGTACCCATGGATTGAGTGCATTTCTCTTTTTTTATCTTTTTTTTCCACGAGCAAATAATATGTTCAAAGTAATTATGAGTCATATGTAAAAGTGCATAAATATTTTTCTATGGTACTCAGGACTGAAGTTCCACCTTTTTAAAAAGTAAGCTCTCTCTCTGTGAAACAGGTATGCACAGTGGCTAAACAGTTTTATCTTGACTTCCTTTACTTGCGTTGGGTGTTTACTGAGCTCACATAGAGCGTGATCGACACAATATCTATGACGTGATAGCTTGTGAGATGCTAATCTGGGTTCCTTCCTTCCAGAATTAAGCATAGCATTAAATTATTTTTCTCTCCAGCTTCTCTCGCTCTAATTTTCTCATCTGTGCACTGACCTCCCACAGTCCAACTCCTTACGTTGTGTCTTTTCACCATTTTAGGTAATGGACAGACTGATAGAGTTTGCCTACACAGCCAGCATCTCTGTGGGTGAGAAGTGTGTCATCCATGTGATGAATGGTGCTGTCATGTACCAGATAGACAGCGTGGTCAAGGCCTGCTGTGATTTCCTCGTCCAGCAGCTTGACCCCAGCAACGCTATTGGCATTGCCAGCTTTGCAGAGCAGATCGGTTGCACAGAGCTCCACCAGAAGGCCAGAGAATACATCTACATGAACTTCAGCCAGGTAAGGCTTAAATAGCATCTCGAATGAAAGCATTTTCGTTAGAATCACTGAACTGCATTGTTTTTTCCTAATTTGTGGAGCTTAAGTAATGATTTTGTGATTTAGAAATCAAGAATTAAACATGGGATATTCTACAAATCTGTTCAAGTTTTTGGGGCAGGAAATCTGTGTGTAAAGTGTTTTGAGGTCTGGGTAAACAATGTTTCACTTGCTGCATTGTGGTTTCTTCTGGTGAGTTCAAGCTATGAGTCCACTGGCAGACTCATAGCATGCATTCTCTTCACAAGAAGGCCAAGAGAATTCAAGCTATCAGTCACAATGACTTGCGAGTATCTATGTGGGTTTACTTGCGGCTGAAGCATACCTGACTGCAAAAGATGATGGTACAACGCAGTACAAGAAATGAAAGGACAGTTAATATTTCTCCCTCATAAGGAGATAAGATCAAGGGCAAGTCCAGCTTATGACAAAGACGTGTCACATGTCTGTCTGTGAGGTTAAACCTATAAATGGTGTAATATTCAATACATGCCTGCTCACCAGAGGTTTGACTTTTTAAATATATTGTGGCTGTCAGGGTAGGAAACCAGTTTTCCTTTGTTAGAAAGAGATTATTTGTTGCCAGAGTTGGTTTTGTTCTCACTGTTATGTTATAACTGATCAAAATAAGCAAAAACAAACAAACTGATAAAGATTACATGATTGATCCGTAATTTAAAATAAATCTGTTTGTATTTGGAACAGAGACTGTGCACAGTTTAATTGATCCAGCAGTTACTTTAGGTAAGAAAATTAGATGAGAATTTGCTGCTGGTCTAGATTCCATTCAGCCATATATGTCTGGATTTTGGACTTATGCAGCTATCATTAGCGGTCTGGAAACTTTTAGCTCAGAAATATTAATCAGTTGTTTGGAAAATCTTTCCAGTTGTTGTAATTACTCACACCAGATACTTTATTCTTTAACAACACTTTTATCATAAAAAGTTACTTTAAATCTGTACTCCTGCTTTCCAGGTAGCAACCCAAGAGGAATTCTTCAACTTGTCCCACTGCCAGCTGGTCAACCTGATCAGCCGCGACGAGCTCAACGTGCGCTGTGAGTCCGAAGTCTTCCAGGCATGCGTGGCCTGGGTGCGATATGACCGGGAGAACAGGCGACCGTACGTCCAAGCCTTACTCCAGGCTGTCCGCTGCCATTCCCTCACCCCCAACTTTCTGCAGACCCAGCTTCAGTCTCTGGACTGGGACCCACAGTGTAAAGACTACCTGGCTCAGATCTTCCAGGACCTCACCCTCCACAAACCCACCAAAGTGATTTCTTGCAGAACTCCCAAGGTGCCGCAGCTCATCTACACAGCAGGGGGTTATTTCCGTCAGTCGCTCAGCTACCTGGAGGCTTACAACCCTTGCACGGGAACCTGGCTGAGGCTTGCTGACCTGCAGGTACCCCGAAGCGGCCTGGCCGCCTGTGTGATCAGTGGGCTTTTCTATGCTGTTGGTGGAAGAAACAACGCGCCTGATGGTAACATGGACTCAAACGCTTTAGACTGTTACAATCCTATGAACAACTGCTGGCTGCCGTGTGCACCCATGAGCGTGCCCAGGAACCGAATCGGAGTCGGAGTCATCGATGGCATGGTATATGCAGTTGGTGGATCACATGGGTGCATTCATCATAATAGTGTGGAAAGGTAAGTGAAGTTGGCTAATAATGGAAGGTGGTATTTCTTTTATTACACAGACCAATTCTGCCTATTCTGAATTTATTCTTTTATCAATTATGTGTGTTTGAATGTAGAAAGAAAACCAGCAGTCTTTTACTGGTTGAACAGTTAAGTAACAATTACAGTATGTGGTCAGCACAGGTCATTTTAATGAAAGGCTTATGATTGTGTCTGTCAAGAGAAGTAATCGGGTAACTTCCTGGAAACATTTTACTTCCTGCAATTTATTTTTAGATCACACAAAGCTGCTGTGAGGGTGTTTGAGTCTACAGGGAAATATTTTTGTAATATTAAACTTAGTGACAATTGAAAAGAGAAACAAGACACCTTTTGTTTTCTAAGCTTGGCACGAAATGCTTGCACGAACATTGTTATATGACCAGATCAAGAAGAACTAATGCTCATTCTTTCTCAGATTGCTTAACATCTTGAGATAATCCTGCCGGATGCGGCTTTTAATCCACACCTGTGAAACGGCAGCTTTGCTTAGGTGCTTTCTGGTGTTGGGTGTTAACAGTGACTGAACAACATACATTTTAATAAATAATAACAAAAAGGGAAGCGGAGAGCCCATCAACAAGTCCCATGAGAAATATCCGAGGTGCCGTATTGGCCTTGCTCTGACTAACCTTGACATAAACCTGCCCCAGATTTTTCACTGCTATCCATTTAAAACGGGGATTACTTAAATTTTAATTCAAGGCAGAAACTTTACCCAAAAGTTGGCTTTGTTCCTAAAATAGAAGCTCTTACACAGGTAGCCCACAGTCTCGGTAAAAGAGGAACATGTCCAGCCGGTCTGAACAATCACGTAACATCCGAAAGCACATATGACGCAGATACTGAGGAATGAAACTAATGAATCTGTGGTGCAGACTCCTGGCAGTGGTTCATTCATTGGGATGATTAGTTACAAGAGTTGGTTACATTTGCGATTTAGAAACCCGATAAGTAAACTGACTAATGTTACTAGTTGGCAAAAAGAAAACGGGGAGATAAAGCTCAGAAATATAGCGATAATTACTTTCTTTTCAAACTATGTAGCCTTCTCAGTTTGTGTTGGTTCTCCACAGGTATGATCCAGAACAGGATCAGTGGCAGCTGGTAGCCCCGATGTTAACACGACGTATCGGTGTGGGTGTGGCGGTCATCAACCGGCTGCTCTACGCTGTGGGGGGGTTCGACGGGGCCAACCGGCTCAGCTCCTGTGAGTGCTACAACCCCGAGAAGGATGAGTGGAAGACCATGGCTCCGATGAACACGGTCCGCTCCGGAGCTGGTAAGAAGGAATTGTAAAGCTGCCTCCTAATGATGAAAAACATTTCTGACAAACAATCAATTTACACAACTGCCCATGCAGTTTTCCACCTGTGATTTGTAAAGATATGCAAGACTTCCTGCCCCTGCAGACCTTCCTGTTTTTGCTAGGTAGACCCAAGCAGTACTTAAACCAGACAGCAAGGGCAGCTTAATAGTGAGGCAAAGCAAATAAACAAAGATTTCAGGTAAAAAGCAACATTTCTCAAAAAAAAAGAAAAAACAATTGAGAAATTAGACAGAACCTATAATGATCTTGCAGTACACATCACAGAGTGTATATGGAAAAAGTGAAGCCAAAATATCTAGGCATTTTATTGCCGTCTTTTGGCAAGCTTTGAGATGTGAAATCCAACTGGACTCTGGGAAGAAACTAGTTACCTCAGCAGTTATTACTCATATCTAGAGAACAGACCCAAGACTTTGGCAGGAAGTCTTTATGTATGGATGCTTATTAGTACTCTTATTGATACTACTTTCCATATTTTGGTGTAAAATAAACAGAAGCGTGACTATGGCCCCTTTTGTCAAATTGGTAAGCTTAGTTTTGTGTTGCTTTTTTAACTTCTGCAATAAGTTATGAAAGCAAGGTGTGTTTTGTAGCGTGCATCTGGGGTTAACGACTGGTAACAGGTCTGACCACGTCAACACTGGTTATTGCTCTGTCCACAGTTTTGAACAGTCTGTCCTGTCAACCGTGACCAAAAAACACTGGATTCAAACAAACAGCAATGTTAAAGGTTATCGCTCCAGCAGCAGCTTCCTCGTGATGGGGAGGTTAAAAATTTGTAAACTTTAACTTTGCAGAGTACCAATAGCAGTGCTGTTTGTCAAGGTGCTTATCAGTACTTTGGTATACACCAGTCTCAAATGTTAACAATCAAATGCTGTTACTTGAAACCTGTGTGAAATTCAGTGATTGTGTGGGTCAGTCAAACTTTGATATCATGTAAATCATGTATCTGTTTGGAAAAAGACTTCCATTTGAATAGAAATCTAAGTGAAAATGGCCCTAAGCTACCTTTCTCTGTGATCTCAGTGAACTTTCCTCATGACTTATTAGGGCTCAGTCGCTAGTTTCAGCTCAGAATAAATCAAACATGCACAGATCCAGAGATAACTCCTCACTTATGGTTTCAAAACATACAGATGGAGATGGTGAAAATGCTCAGGTTGAGGTTTCGTAACTGGACTTCCCAAACCAATGAGTGTCATTGCTCTGGCAGCATCCATCTTCTAAACTGTGTGTGATAGGATAAAGGCATCCATGAGATATTTTGGCTTTGCTACAGTGGGCAAAATCTGCTATGTTGTCAGTCTCTGTACAGAGTCAATAAACAAGAAGTACTCCGAGCACAATCCCCCACCCAAGCACCTCACCTTTTGGGCACTATTTAAATTTTAAGGGATTAGTATTGTGTTTTGTATACATTCATTTTGTTTTTTGGATTTCATTAGTTTTCAATTTGCTTAAAAAAATAAAGTTTGTAGTGCAGTAGAAATTAAATGTTGACAATAAAAACATAGGGGCAATACTAACCACAGAATAAAAATATACATTTTTATTTAAGTTTCACCTTATTTGACTCCGAAGAAGAGGTCAGATGTCCAAAGAAAATTTTATCTTTAAAATCTCCATTGATCATACCTTATATGATGAAATGTTTCAAATAGCTCTACGACCTCCAGATCTGTGTGTTGACCTTGAAGAGGTCAAATTTGACATGATAATTAAAATCTTTATGCTGGTACTTCATATATGTTGACACACCACATTTGTAAGGATCATAGTTTCTAAGTTATAAGGATTCTTTCTTTCTTTTTCTTTTTTTTTTTAGCAAATAAATCATTAAGTTGACCTTTTAAGATCATGGTGGATGTAAGCCAAATTTGAATGGATTGGTAACATTTTACAACCGTCACAGAAGTGTTATAATAAACACAACCTCCTTGGCAGAGGTAATGATTTTTCTTAACCAAGAAACGCATTAAAGAAAAAACCGAAACACTTATGTGGGGAGTGTGTATGTCTTTCTTTGTGTGTCCTTAAATACATGTTTGGCCTGGAGTTTTAATTGTATTATTTTCTTTCTTTCTTTTTTTTATGATGGCAGTCAAAACAAAACTACCTGTGACCGTAGCGTAGACGTTACTCTTTTCTTCAGCCAGTTCTGCCATGTGCTTACATGTGTCTGCCCACATTTAGTTTGAATAAATGAAACGGTCGACCTTTTCTTTTAGGCGTGTGTGCACTTGGCAATCAGATCTTTGTGATGGGCGGATACGACGGCACCAACCAGCTGAACACGGTGGAGCGCTATGATGTAGAAACCGATACGTGGAGCTTTGCTGCCTCCATGAGGCACAGACGCAGTGCTCTGGGAGTCACTGCGCTGCATGGACGCATCTATGTGTTGGGTGAGTAATGTAGCTCGTAGAAGCCCGCTGAGAGAAAAGCAACGATTTGATTTATAAAATATGTTTTAATTATTATACCGATATCAATGCAATTATTTTGTTCACCTCCCACATTTACAATCATTGGGTGTGAGCCAGTACTCATTTAGGTCACGAGCACCACACCACAGCATTTCATTCAGGTTGAGGTTTGGACTTTGGGATATTGCAACACCTTCATTGTTTACTTTTTCAGCCATTCTTTAGTAGCTTTGCTACTGTTCTCGCGATCATTGGCCTGTTGCATGACCTAGTTTTGGCCAAACTTCAGCTGTCAGGCAGATGGCCTCGCACTTGACTCTAGAATACTTTGCTAAACAGTACTTTGGTCTTGTGGCTGTAAAACATGCCCATATTATCACGCCTTCACCACCATGGACGGTTGTCTTGTGGTTTGTTCAATTGCGTCTTTGCAGGTTTGTTTGTTTTTATTTAGTTTTTTTGTTCCTCAAAATGCCAAAAAATATCTGATTTTATAGAAGTCCTCACACTTGCTGATGATCAGTCAATGAAGTGCAATTAATTATCAGCACTTAGCTGCTACCGACACTTTTATTTCTTATGCAAGTAGGGAAGGTGTACTTTGGTTTTCACACACTGCCTCTGCGTTTCAGTTTGTGTTAAATAAATAATGACAGTGTGTAATATGTCATGTGATGTTGTGTTTACGTAGGAAGTCACAATTAGAAACAGGGTGTGCTTTCTTTTTCATGTGTCTGCGTATTAAAACTATTTGTAGTGTAACCGTTAAGTGTTTAGATGCATTTTGCAAGGCATGATTATCCTTGGGTAACTTGTTCAGTTTTTGTGACTATAAAATGTAAATATTTAAGTTTTTATGAGTCACAGTAGCAATAACTAACTCCTATTTACTCACTCCACTTAGTGTTTGTTATCCATAGCTCAGATCTGTGCTGTGCTTACAGGAGGTTACGATGGCAGCACTTTCCTCGACAGTGTGGAGTGTTACGACCCAGAGCAGGACACTTGGTCAGAGGTGACCCACATGACTTCAGGCCGCAGCGGCGTGGGAGTGGCTGTCACCATGGAGCCCTGCCAAAAGGATTTATTGCAGTGTCAGGCGTGTGACGGTGGAAGAACCAGTGGCAAGGCGGACCCTTCGGCAAATGCACGCGAAGATCTGAGCAGGACCCGATCCACACACTGACACGCATCTCAAAACTGACCTGTGAAAACTGGTCCTTTAAATTGAGTGTCGTTATAAGATCCAGACAGTCCAGCTGTGCTCCAACGCGGCATTTAAAGCCCTCAGCTAGATCATAATTTGTAAAGTTCAAGAAAAGGGCTCCATAGTAAAAAGGTCACTTTACTGGCCCGATGAGTCATCAGGGGCTCTTTATTGCATTTAAAGAGCAAACTAAATCTGATAGGTGAAGGAAATACTTCAAGCGATCAGATTATGTAAACAAAACGTAGCGTGTGTGTGTGTGTGTGTGTGTGTGTGTGTGTGTGTGTGTGTGTGTGTGTGTGTGTGTGTGTGTGTGTGTGTGTGTGTGTGTGTGTGTGTGTGTGTGTGTGTGTGTGTGTGTGTGTGTGTGTGTGTGTGTGTGTGTGTGTGTGTGTAGGCAGCAATCAAAGTGCCATTACAATGCCTGTGGGCATTATCACTATGTTGGTATATTCTCCTGAGGTGCTTGTGTGGGAAGGCACAGGCTGAGTCACTGTGTGGAAATTAGTGTTAACCCAGAGAGCCACAAGATGAAGATCGTACAGTGGGCCTCATGCAAGAGCTTGTTTGATGTGCTTATACAGGCCATCTTAATTCAGTCCAATAGTTCTTTACAAAATCACAATCTGCACATTAAAAAAGAATACATAAATAAATGAAGAAGAAGAATTTAAGCTTCTGATGTTGGATATATCCAGTACTAGCAGTCCAAAGAAACTGTGTAGTAACAGGAGGTTTTTGATATAGCACAGGAACCATTATTTCCCTCCTGTTTATTGTATATGTAGACAGTTATTTGCTGTTATTTTTAGTAGTAATGTACATGTTTAAACTCACCATCTGTTTAGAACTCATTTTTATGCAAATAATCTATTTTTATTTAAAGTGGATATCCTGTATGACGCCTGTGAAGGCACGCGGAAGATATTTAAATCGGTTGTTGTTGATCTAAGCTGAAGACAGATTCTGCAGCTCCAGAGCTCTTATCCCACCTTAAATATTTTCAAGAACATTTTGGATTACTGGATCACACACAAGAATATACCTGTGATGTAAAAGAGGATTTTTTCAAGCAAACTGGCAAGGTGGTTCCAGTTTTAAATCCAAGAACAAACGGCCTGTGCGAGGCATTTGGTGTTGGTGTGATCCCTCGCCTGCAATACCACCCATGACGTGTGCTGTTAGATTCCAGGAAGAAATACTTTGGCCTTTCTTACATGACTACCTGACACTCGGCTGCAGGTTTATTTTGGTAGGCACGGCTAAAACTAGCAGTCCTGCGGTAAATCCAGCTTTCACAGTGGGTTTCTACTGTTTTGTCGCCTTTTAGTGATCTTACTGGGGCAAAATAATAAACGCCTGTCACTTAGTGCATAACACTTCCACAGAATCACCACCTTTTTATGGAACCACTTAATCAGAAATTACAACCTTCACGAAGGTAGGATTTATTGCAGGATGTCATATTATAGAGCATTAGATCTAGTTAAGTGTGTATAATCATAAACTGGCAGCTGAGGTTCTGTTCCTTCAACTGCAGTCATGCAGCTGTACGGGTGTGGGGGAAAATGTGCATGCACCTGCCAAATTGTATAAATTGTCATCTCAGATTATGGTAGAAAAGATCTGCTTTAAGCAAGTGGTTGTTGCATGAGGCCCACTGTCACAAATTCAAGTGTTGATGCAAGAGTCTGCATAGTAACAAATGTGTTCTTTAACTGATTGCATAAAATGTGAAACTTTAGTAAAATACTGAGCGATGCTTCTTCTCGGGCTCCACGATTGTCGTCCAGTGGGATCGGTGTGCAAAGCGCCAACAGAATGAAGAAATTAGTTTAGGCTGTGTTTAGAGGAATCAATATTGTATCATTTAAACAGCCTGGATTCAAACATCTCACTATTTACAGACAGAAATGAGACCCTCCCACGCGCAGTAAACAATTTTTTGGATTTTCACATCCTTGAGACCTCAGACACAGAAATTACCATGTTTGTGCATTCGTGTTCAAATATTGTATACTAATGATTTGAAAAAGGGGAAAAAAGAAAAACTTGCTTAAAAAAATGTATTTGTAACAGCGGTTTAAGCTACAAATGTTTTTAAGTGATGTTTTGTACATTGATATTCTACAAAGTCTTGTACAGGAATTCAGAGCTCACTTTTTTATTTATTTGTTCAGGTCCTTTGTGATTTTTCTTCTTCCTCTAAACTGACATCAGCTTTGTATTAAATTGGACTCTGGTGTAGTGTTTTAATAACTAGCATGCATTGTAACAAACTAGGAATGCCTGTTACAGCAGATTTTGGATGTTTGTTTAAAAAAAACAAAAATAAATTAAAAAAAAAAAAAGACACCGACGCTTCACCTTGAAAGGGACCTTTTTTCCCCCCCTGTCCAGTGGTTGGATTAGAGATGAAAATATTTAACATCTGCTTTGTACATTTCTCCCCAAGCAAGAACTACCCTGTACAGTAATGCACTGTTAATTAAAATGTGTTTATTGCACTGCTGTAGTCATGTAATAATTTTAGTTCTGATAGTTGCTGGGTTGTGTGTGTTTTGTTTTTTCTTCTTGATGTTACGTTCATTTGTGCTGTTTTCAAATCAGTAGTGGCCACTAGAGGGAGCTAAAGCGCCTTCATATCTTCTTGTATTTTATTTCTACATTTACCCTAAAATAAAGTTACCAGTTTACGCTTTTTGCTAAAGATGGATGCTCCCTGCCCACTTTGATAGGTACATCTGATTAACTACTCATTAATGCAACTATCTAATCATACAATCACGTGTCAGCGACCCACTACATTCGGGCATGAACACATGGTCTACGTGGCCTATTGAAGTTCAAAGTGAATGTCATCAAGATGATTCTGAGTGACTTTGAATGTGGTGTGGTTGTTGGGGCCAGGCAAGTTTTTTTTAGAAACTGCAGATGTGCTGGGATTTCCCCCACACACAACCACCTTTAGCGTTTACACGGAATACAGCAAAAAGGAAGAAATATCAAATTAGCAGGAAAAAAACTCTTGTTGATGCAGTAACTCATTTAGCACTTGTTACAACCAAGATATGCAGAAGAGTATTTTTAGTAGAGGCGAAATGTTGAAGCAGATGGACAACAAGAGCAGAAACCCACATCATTTCCCCTCTCTTGCTCTGATGATTCTTAATTTCTGCTGCAAAATTTGTGTGGTGGGGTCAGAATCTCATGTAAGCAAGAAATCCTGCTTTATATTTATGTTCAGGCTGCTCGTGATGGTGAAGTGTATACTTTGAGCCCCAACTGAGCATCATTTAAACTCCACACCCTACCCGTGCGTTCTTTCTGACCATGTCCATCTCTTAATGACCAAAGTGTACCCATTTTCGACATTATCCTAATTTTAGCGGAATAACCTGTAGGATGTTGAGCTTAAATTGTCTCAAACCAGTTTCCTGAAAATGACAATGAGTTTGCAATTCTCCGATGGCCTCGGCAGTCACCAGACCTCAATCTAATAAGGCATATTTGGAATGTGGTGGAACCGGAGATTCATATCATGAATCTATGCCATGAAGGATTAGGACATGGCAAAAAGAGCTTCAGCCCAATATGAGCAAAATGCACCTAATAAAGTATGTGTGCGTGTAGATACTAGTGTGCAAAGTCTCGTTTTTATTATCTTTCTAGTGTGTTTTTCAGTGAGGCAAAAGCAGGCATGTCATTTACCGACCACCCATGATACCTCCCAACACATCTAATTTCCTGGCTAAACCCAGCAGGTGGATAAGGTAGACCACTGTTTACACTACCGAGAAGTATTGTGTGGGCTTATAAGAGTATTAAGACTTGGCAAACACAGGCCTAAAAAACACAGACTTAAAAAAGAATCTGTGAAGATATACAGCTGCGTCATCAGTTTCTCGTTGGAAGAAAACAATATCTTTCAAATATTGCAGATGGAAATTTAAGCAGTTAATAGGCCTCTAAACTTTTCTGCTTAACACCCGACGTCAGATTGTAACCAGAAACGCACGTCAAAGACAGGAGGATGATAAGTTTGTGATTCAGTTTGGACGGAAAGAAAGTCACTGCGGTAACTTCCTCTCTTCCTTTCTTCTCCCGAATATTACCACAGCATGAGTTTACAAAAATGTCAAGGTTACGCAACACTAATCGAGGTGTGGCTGAAAAATAAGGAGGCTGTTCCTGCTTTGTCTTGCGTGAGACCAGGAGCGTTATTTAATAACCATGCCTTCTTATCATTTGAAAGTCATACGATAACAGACCGCGTGCTTGTATTCTGATGGGTTTATGGGTTGTTGATTGTTAGGACCGGGCAGGGATCTTCTATTGTGATAGGTGAAGAAATGTCCGCTTATACACTTTGATCTATTAACTCATCTTCTACACATTGAAGAAATCTCCTGTTCAAGTTTTAGCATTTACTCTCTCCTAGTTTTCCTGAAAATAAAAATGGGTCTGGAGTCTTATGGGTTAATTTAATATAAAGCCTCATTTGAAATTGTTGCTAGGGGCGCAAATATACACTAACTGCAGTAATCACATTAACTACGTAAAGATTACTTGAAGTGTGCCTCTGTAAAGTCAGCGCTCACATGCGTTGAACATGCTCGCTGACAGTGGTTTTATTTTGAAAGTTTCGCTTGGATGTGCCGCGTGAGTTCTCGCGAGCTTCACACCGGTGAGCGCCTCTGAAAGTGATGAAAAAAACTCTGGCCACTGCCACCGGACACCAGAGGATCCTGTGTGCGCGCAGGTATGTAAAAGTAGTCTTGCTGACGCTTGCTTCTGTTTTACTCTGTTGGGCGAAACTTCTGAGATAATTTCAAACTTCAGTGGAAACTTAAAACTTAATGGGAGATAAGTTCTCGAGGTTATACTCGTTTGATTTAGGAAGTAGCTTTGGAAGTTCACTCATTACCTGCGTTGTTAAATGAAGACAACGCCACAAGAAACGCCACTTTTACCTCAAATTTAACACAAGCAGCGATGTTAAGAAGAAATTAGCCAGGCAGAGGTCTGCTGCAATGATTTGTATTTGGTTACCTGTGTGTGCACAAATCCGCACAGCTCACATCACAAATTAACAGGATATTTATCTCGTCTTGATGCAGTAGTATTGTTATAAAACAGTGGAGCTTCTGTCCTTCTTTCTCTGTTTATCTATTAAGGTGGGCTTCAGGACACAAAATTGTTTCCATTCTTTCCAGAGAGAGAGAGAGAGACTCTCTTTGTTGTCAGACTAGTTCATCCTGTTTGAATCCCCCTTTGAGCGCAGGAGGAGCGTCCATTCATTCAAGGTCAATAAACAGCCAAAGCTCATGTGTGTTCTTTGTGTCATGTAACTTTAAAACCTTTGACAAGATTTTCTCTGGAGACTTCTCTGCATTGAAAGCCTGTTCCAGCTTCATTGCTCAAATCCACTCGTTCCTTTCCTTTCGTCTCCTTTCATCAGTGTGGAGCAGCAGCCAGGATGATCCCAGTGGGTGAATTCAGATCCCTCGGCACAGAGCCCAGCTCGAAGTATAGGGTCCTGAAACCATGGTGGGATGTTTTCACAGAGTATCTGTGCATTGCTATGCTCATGATTGGAGTCTTTGGATGCACTTTGCAGGTAAGGTGTCTACACTTTGTGTCCATAAGTTTTCAAAAAGTAAAACCAAGTCATCGCTGACCTTGTCTGTCTCATTGTAGATGCCATGATAATTCCTGCGTTATCTGCCCACCCAGTCACGCGAAAAAGGAAAGCACTACAGCTGAACGAACTTGTTTCTCCTGACCCACTTTGTGCACATTCAGATCACAAACTGGCTGCTTAATGTGTGTCTCTCATCACATGAATATCATTTCTGTGTCACATTAAAATAGCACCAAAGTAAAGCAAAGGGACTACAGTGTAGTCAGCGCTAATCAGATATAATAACATACAAATTTCACAACTTGTTTACTGCAGATTTCTTAACTGTTGTGTTTTTCAGAGCAGAAGCATCAGTTTATTCCTCTAATTGTACTAAATTGTTGTTTAAGCGTAGACACCAACAACAAAGGGGCATTACAGGGGACACATTCATGAAAAGAATTGGTCACAAAGCTGTCTGAATTGCTGCACCATCTACACAGTCTGTTTGGCGAAACTGAATGTGTGAAAATAATTCAGCAACCAAAGGGGTTATCTATAGTCTGACACTCATTATTCCTTCTGTCAGTGTAACATTTATGAAGTAATTATGGATTTCAACCAAGCAATTAAACATATAACCACCACCTTTACAAGGATGGTGTAACACACACATTTAATTTTAAATTAAAAATATTAAATCATCTGCTATTTTCGACCAAAAATCTCACAACTCAAAGTTTATCCAGTCTGGTTTCTTTCATTTACGAAATATCTCAAAAATCTACCAGTAATGAAGAAACTTTTGTACATACTTTAATTTTCTGCCATCTTGATTATAACTAACTCACTTTTCACATGCATTTCTCAGTCTGCTTTAGCCCGTCTACCATTGGCCTAGAATACAGCAGCTAGGCTGCTAACAAAAAACTAGTCAATACTCATAACAAAAGGCTATAAATAAAGCCATTAATTATTTTTGGCCTTTTGTTCTTCTCATATGTGTATACATAAGTGTGTATGTAGGAATAAATGAAAGTGTGTTTGTAAGTATAAATATGTACTTTTATTCTTTAATCGGTTTTTATCCAAACTGCGAAGCACTTTCTAATTGTGGATTTTAGTGTTGTGATTTCTTCTTCAGACATAGGTAATCCAATTAAATGTAAAAATAGAAATGACAGAATTAAATCTCCCTTTCACTTAGTGCTGTTAGACACGCTGTGCTCTTTAACCTCTGCAGCAGCACAAAATCTCGTTAATTAGAAAACAATAAAGAAAATATTCCACTACAGTGGAATCTTCTGCTTTGGTGATGGATTTTTCTTGCTTTCCTACAGCAGCATGTTAATAGTGACTTTTACTCTGAAACACTGGTGCTTAGTGTCTTAATGAAGAGGTGGAATGGATCATCCCTCCAAGTAGTGTCATGTCTGATGTCATGGCTTGGAAAGTATAAGCCTGTTTCTGATTGTTGCTCGTCTGTTTGATGACGCATCAAAGGGTGGAGGATTTCATGTATTTTTAAACCCCTATCTGATTTTATCATCTGCAGTTTTTAGCTTTTGCATTTAGGCTTTACCCGCAAGGTGAAACCTGTTAGTTCATCACTCCCAAAGCGTAACATTATACACTAAGTGATAAATTGTCAGTATATTACACTTCCGGGAACCCATCACGTCCCTATATTACAAGATCAGAAAAATGAGGAAACATGAGAACCGTTTAACAAACGTACACGTGTAGATTCATTAATCTACACATGTACGTTTGTTTTACTTAAATCACTTTGGAAAACACTATCTAACATGCTGGTTGAGGTTAGGGATAGAGTTAGGGTTAGGGCTGGAATACATGGCTGGAACGTGTATTACCGCGGGAGCATCATTCTACTAGATTTCATCCATAACCTGGCACGTAGCATAAGAACGTGGAAGGTCACCTTTCGCATTCCTCAGAAACGCCTCGGGATTTGACAAATTGTGACTATGTTACGCCTGAGAGTGAGAACAAGCGGATTAGTTTAGGCCTTGCTGTTCTCCAGTCAGAAATACTTGCGTACCAACAAGTGAACTGGGCTTTGTTTTTATCACGATATTTTTATGTTCTTTTTTTTTTTATAGCTCACCCAAGACAAGATTGCATGCCTGCCAAGCCACTTCACCAGTCCAACACCAAAAGCAATTGACTGCAGCAACATCAGCAGTTATGGGGACAATGAGAAGTTGCAGAACACACTGGTGACCCCGGCGAGCCCCATCATAGTGGAGGTGTTTGGGCGGAAGAACAATCTGGACATTCATCAATACGTGTTCGTCAACAACTATTGCTATGAGAGGTCTGTTCACTGGTATGCAAAGTACTTTCCGTACCTCGTGGTTATCCACACCATAATCTTCATGGTAACAAGCAGCTTCTGGTTCAAGTTTCCTGGAACATCTTCTAAAATTGATCTCTTTGTCAACATTCTTGACAAGTGCTTTGACTCACCCTGGACCACAAGAGCCCTGAGTGAAGTTTCCGAGGAAAGAGGCGAGGAGAAGCTAGTCAACTGGAGGAGGAACACTATGACTAAAGGCTCCACAGAAGGACAAATCGATGAGGAGGAGACTGTGGGCCTCCTTCGCTCCTGCTCTGTTAAGTCTAATCAAGAAAAGAGAAGTGCAGAACCGAAGTCTACCCTCTCTTTGTTGGATAAGAAGGAAGGAGAGCAAGCCAAAGCTCTATTTGAAAAGGTGAAGAAGCTCCGAACTCATGTAGAGGAAAAAGACATTTTGTACCACATGTACGTGCTGCAAACTTCAGTAAAGGTCATCCATTTTCTTTTGATTATTATTTACACTGCATTGCTGGTACCTAACATTGAGATAGTTGTGCAGTGTTTGGTTCCGCCTGAGCTGACTGGTTTTGATATCTATTGCTGTAACCACAACAAAGCACATCTTTTCTCCAAGCTTGCCTACTGCTATATCTGCTTTGTGGCCGTATTTGGACTTCTGCGTATCTATACCCTCTACTGGCTTTTCCATCGACCTCTAAAGGAGTACTATTTTGAGCAGGTCAGACTGGAGACCGGAATTAATGACATACCTGATGTGAAGAATGATTTTGCCTTCCTCCTGCATCTTGTGGACCAATATGATGCTCTTTATTCTAAAAGGTTTGCTGTCTTTCTTTCTGAAGTCAGTGAGAGCCGCCTCCATCAGCTTAATCTAAACTACGAGTGGACGGACAAAAAGTTGCGCACGCGTCTAGCCAGGAACACCAGAAACCGTCTAGAGCTACACCTATTAATGTTACCAGGGCTTCCAGAAACCGTTTTTGAGATTCCCGAACTGGAATCACTCAAACTCGAGCAGATGAAGAATGTCACCATACCGGCTAGTATAGCAAAGCTAGAGTCTCTCCAGGAGTTATCAATGGTCTACTGCCCCGCAAAGCTCCAAGTTGCTGCCCTAAACCACCTGAGAGAACATTTAAAGATTCTATATCTAACCTTTGAGCATTTCGAAGAGGTTCCTGTGTGGATGTACACCTTACACTGCCTGGAAGAGCTCCACCTGGAAGGTCCTTTAACCAACGAGGTGTCCAAAAGTCCCATTCTGGATTCCTTTAAAGAGCTTAGAGCTTTGAGGGTCCTCACTTTTCGCTCCAAACTTACAAAGATCCCCTCCAGCATAGCAGATGTTGCGTTCCAGTTGCAGCGCTTGCGTATCTACAATGAAAGTGTCAGGGTCCAGGCTTTAAGCATCCTGAAGAAGTTAACCAACTTAGTTTCACTGGAATTAGTGGGCTGTGAGTTGGAGCGCATCCCAAGCGCTGTCTTCAGCCTGAGCAATCTGCAGGAGCTGGACCTGAAGGAAAACAAACTCACTACTGTGGAGGAGATCCTGAGCTTACAGCACTGCAGGCATTTAGTGACACTTCGGCTATGGCACAATAAAATCTCATACATCCCTGAACATATATCTAAGCTGCATACCTTGGAGACACTGGACATTAGCTGGAACAAGCTAGGAAAGCTTCCCTCTCGGCTCTTCTACTGCACCAAACTCCGGCACCTCGACATCTCTCACAATCAACTCACTTCACTCCCTTCTGAAGTGAACATCCTGCAGAGCCTGCAGTTCTTCTCCGCAGCTTTCAACTCCTTAGAGACAGTGCCAGAAGAGCTGTTCTCCTGTAAAAGGCTAAAAACACTGATTCTTGGTAACAACCGCCTTTCACACCTCAGCTCAAAAGTAACCAACCTTGCCCAGCTGGTCCGGCTGGATATTAAAGGAAACCGTCTGGAGTACTTACCTCAGGAGATAGGGGACTGTCCCCTGCTGAGTGGGCTGATAGTAGAAGATAACCTGCTGGATCAACTGCCATCAGATCTAAGAAGCAAGTTAAATAACAGCTGAGTGTGTGGAGCTAAGGTTTGTCACATACTTGTGTTTTCTAATTAAAGAGTGGTGGGTGAGCTTGAAAAAACATTTTTGATACAAATATTTTTCAGAGAGAAGGAAAAGGAAAACCCAAACCACAGCTGACCACTAAAAGAGAACCAGTAACTCTAAAGCTGAAGACTTTCATAGGACTGACCTAAAGAGGTGCTGGTGAGAACACAAAGGTCTAACACAGTTGGATCAGACGGTCTTTAATCTACCAGGTGCCTAGCACAAAGTCCATGTGATGTCAAATTGTGCCATATGCAAACTGCATGCATTAAGTGGACATCATGAAGGCTGCTTCCCGCATGCTTTCTCCAGGCAGCTTAAACCACACTGTGCATTTCTAGTAGGGAAAACACATCTGTGGACAAGTGTGGAAATCCTAATTGCCCCAGTTTTGCATATCCATTAAAGACTCTATTTAAAAGCAGTCATAACGAAATGATTCATATTTTTTGATTTTCACAGTTGAAAATGTTTTTTATGTGTTGTCCTGAAAATACCATCTTTTTTGGTAAAACAATATTTTATTAAGTTAAAATGTGTAAAAACACATCTACATTTCATTTTTACAAAACGTGATTTTTACTTCAGTAGATGACACAGAAATGTAAAGTGGAACAAAAAAAGTGTTGTGATTCAAGATCAGATTAATACTGTATGTGGGGATGAAATAAGAGCTATAAGTACTTTACAGAAATAAAACAGCGAACATGCCTTAACCTTCAAATATTTTGGGACTGCACCTCCGTTTGTTTACTAAAGACTTTTGAACTGTATCCTGCTTGACGGGTTTGCACAGCGTGAATATGCATTTCATACAGTGTGGTGGTTCATGTCGCTCTGTTTCAGTTCCAAAACACATGGAGGGAGAAAAAGCCTTTCAGTAGCTGGATAAAAGGTGTTCATATCTCTGTTTACACATTCAGTCAAATGGAGAAGTGAGTGAATTCATACTGGGGTGGTATGAATAAGGTAAAGGTTCACTCTCTACAACATTGACTGTGCATGATGTGAGTGCCAGTGGTAATGGCTGCTGTTTCCACTAATGTTTCAGCATAGTGCAGGTGATAATTGGAGGTGATGTCCAGTCTTGTCCAGCAGAATTTTAAAAAGCTGTGGCACGTAACATGCAACTATGGAAACTTGCTAACTTGGATGACTAGGCTGATCTGTTTAAATGCTTTAAACTGGATATATTTTTACTTGAAGTATTGTTTTTCTTTCTTTTTAAAAAATTTCAAACATCCTTTATGCAAAACTTTAGATGCATGGATTCTGCACTTTTCCTTCACCATTGTTTCCTCTATTCACATCTCATGTTCAGATGCACATAAAACCGGTGCTTCCTGGAAACAGCTTCCACTGCTCAAATGAACTGCAGTCGGTCATGTTCTGGCTTGTGTGACTTCTTAATATGTTTGTGTCGATCAGCACACTCACTTGCCCTTGATTCAAGGATTACTGTGTGTGCTATTTTCTGTCACATTGAGGAATTGAGATGTTTTAGGGAGAATTTAGCACTTGTTATGAAGGGAAATAAGTTGCACAGTAAGTGATTTGTCAATAATTTCTCTATTTCTTTAACCCTTTTACACATAGTGGTCACTACAGTGGACAGCTATTCAAAGGCTGTTTTCTTGTATTTGTGTCGGTGTTGATGGTATACACATAAACCACTACATTGGACAATGATGTGTTAGTCCATACACATCTGTTGTCTGCCTAAGTGGACATGTAAAGAGCTCTTTGAAAAGTACATGTTTAAAATAATGAAGTTCAAAAATCTTTTTTTCATGCCTAAAGATGAATAGAAATACTTAAGAAAAATCCTGAATGAGGATTTTCATAATTCATTCATGAAAGGGTTAAGTCTCAGTTAAAGTAGCAGTCTAAATGTGACTAATAATTGACTGGAAAAAATAGCAATGCAATGTCTCCAAGACGGTTGTTGCTTTGGGTTGTGAGGAGTGTGCAGAGAGCCGCTGGTTAGGCTTGGTGTTTACTTTTGTAAAATCGGATTATTGGGTGTCTCAGCTATATGTGTGTTTCTGGTAAAGGTTCACATTCAGTCCCTGCAGGCTGTGATTTCGTGCAGCTTGATGAAGTGAGAAGCACAGCAGAGCGTGTAACAGCTTCCAGTGACTCATCGTTTGGAATCTCACCAAATGCCAAAGGCCAAACAATCCAGAGGGAATAACAGTTTCAAATAAAAAAAAATGAAGGAAGCACTTGATTTGCAGTTCTCTACATCTTACAGTCTAGTAAAAATTGCACACATGGGTAGCTCCTCCTTTCAGGAGCACGAGAGCATTTTTTAAAGATGAAATTAATCCCTAAATCCTTTTAAGCTCTATTACATTCCTAAATGAAAGAGATTAGAGATCTGCAACCAACTAATAATCTTAATTACTGATTATTTGACATATTATTCTAATAAACAGTTTGGTCTAGATCTGAATAAAGCGGTGTTACAAAACCAAAGTGCTCCAGTTCATTTCACCAAATATCTTGTTTTGTTGGACCAAAATTCTAAAATGCGAGGAGTAAATTCAGATTTTTGAAAACATGTTTTAAACAAATGATCAAACTGCTAGTTTAATATGCCGATTTATTTTCTTGGCAACATAATCACCACAGCTGTAACAGAGGTCAGGGGAAGTCATTTGGTATCGATTCAATACCAAGTAAATACAGGGATGGTATTGCCGATATCAATACTGATATCAACACTTTTAACCTATGAAGGCAGTTTATATAGAGGAGAGCGGTGTTTCATGATTTATGAGATGAATCACCATCACTTTGCAAATTCTGAACACATTTTAACAACCACAAAATCACTTTATTTTAAAACTGTGTTTTTTGGAGGCCTGGGCTGTAAATGTTTCTGTCGCTAAAGCACTTTGGGTAAACCTCTGTTGTTTAAATGTGTTAGGCTATAAAAAATAAACACGACAGTCAGCACAAAAAAGATTCATTTTTCATAGTGCACGTTTGAGGTACATTGATTTAAAACAATTCAGTGGGCAAATCTCTAATATCAATCCGATAAAAATACCAGTGTTGGTATTGATACTGTTGAAATTTGGATTGATCGGCCCACCTTTATTGAGGGGCATTTGTGGAGAAGTGGGTTTATGAATCTGTGAAGCTGTGTCACCCCTAATGTCTGTCACCCCTCACTGCTCCCCTCCGCTCTTTAATCAAAATCAGAGAAACTTTATTAATCCAAGAGGGAAATTGAGAATACATACAACTGCATGAAATGAAGTGTAGAAACAAAGACCGATCCCCGTCTGCTCCAGTCTGCATACCAAATATCCTTTGGCAAGACTTACCCCAATGTTCTCCGATGCATCCACTGTGCATGTATTTAGATATAAATAGATATTAACAGACATATAAATATAATATAAAAAGACACAAGTATTAACAATAATAACAACACTTTAATCCAAGCAGAATAGAAAAACAAGAAGTGCAAAATCTTAGTTATTACGTTAGTTCGGTCAGACATTGGGATAGTTTTCCTTGTGTCATCTTAATTTACACACATCTGCGTGTGACTGCACCAGTACGCTGATTCAGGGTTTTCTTGTTTACTCCCACTATTGTTACTGTTGCTTGTAAACCTGCATATTTCTCTCAATCTGTGGATTAACCCAGCCACATTCAGGAAGTGCTTGAATGTAACAGCCACACACCCAGTCAGTGAAGTCGCTGAGCTCTACCTAGTGGCTGGGCTGTATATTTAACCATCCCGGTTTTGTGACTGATTTATATGTTAGGGTGAGAAAATATACTTAAATATCTATTACACAATTTAAGGGCGTGGTGACGAAGCAAACCGCTGAGCGGAAAGTTGCTAAACTATCTGGGAAAATATGGGTGGGGAAAGACAGCATTTTGAGCAGAATTGCTCCAGTAGACTTTACTCAAACATCAGATTCTGAGTGTGGATTAGCGCTGCTGAATAAACATCACATTCATTTAATGTTAAAATATTCCTTGAAGATGAAAAGATCAGCATTTAAAAGTAGGCAGATATTATCAGCTGTTCTAAAGCACAGCACTTGGTTTGTTTTTTATTTCATTCAAATGGAAATTTGTGTGTTTTCTATTGAAAAAATTTGATGTGTGTGATTGTTCTGTGACATCATTGGTGTCTGCATAGTGAGCTGTGAGCGCAGCAGTTGAACTGTATCTCCTTTCTTGGCAAGTAAAGTTGGCCAGCAGCACACAAGCAAACAAAATACCCATTGTACCACGAGAGCCCTGAGCACAAACATCAGCAAACTGTGCCACTGTTACCTACAAGCTCCAACAAAACAGGGCTCTCATTCATTTCTAGTTTCAGTTCAGCTATCTTTGTGACCTTTGTGAGACTTTTCACCGCGCTGTACATTCCAGCGTGGAGTTATTGCAAATGCCCTTGGTAGATCACCATAAGGACGTCTGGGCGGTTAAGACTGCATGAAAAGATGCAAAGAAAAGCACACAATGATTGATTAAATTCCTCTTTCAGTTGTGTTAATCTATTTTGTTTTGGGGTTTTTTGGAGGATTTTAAAAACATGAAAAGCATCGGGAGTCACAGACAGAGCCGGGAATTTTGAGATAGTGAAGAAGATTATCTGTGGACTCTTATGTTCCAGCAACAAGTAGGTGGTGTGGTGATGCAGCGGTTAGCAGTTTTGGCTCATAGGAGAAAAAAAAAAGCTTCTGGATGTGAACCTTCCTGAGGCCTGATGTGTAGTTTGCATGTTTTTTCTGTGCTTGTGTGGGTTTTCCCCGGGCGCTCCAGTTTCCTTCCACAGTCCGAAAACACACATATCTTGGCGATTATAACTGTTGATTTTAAGTTCATGTGGATGTGCAATACATAATAAATAATAATAATGGATTGCATTTTATATAGCACTTTTCGGGACCCCTCAAAGCGCTTTACAATACCACTATTCATTCACTCTCACATTCACACACTGGTGAAGGTAAGCTACAGTTGTAGCCACAGCTGCCCTGGGGCAGACTGACAGAAGCGAGGCTTCCCCCCATCCCCCTTCATTCTCTACATCAGGAGTGTCAAACTTATAGGTCACATGCAGTTCAATCTCAGTTTAACAATAAAATCATTGCACCATAACCTATTAAAAAAAAAAAACCTAAGTGTAAATAAGTACTTCCTTAAAACATTAAACCTGTAATAAATCTAGCCTAAGAACAAAAAATAAATTTACTTACACCAGAATTTCTCAGTTTTTTCAACTTTCTATCATTAAAAAAATGTTTCAATCAAACTCAACGAACCAGGTCAGCACGGCTCTTTGGTGAAAACTCCTACTCTGTAATTTTTAACAATTTACCCAGCATCCAGTGGTCCAGATTGTACCCCACCAGGCCAGTTCTGACCAATGGCCACTAAAGCCCAGAAATTAAAATAAAAGTAAATCACTTCCTTTTTAGCCTTTTGTTATGACACCCTAAATTCACACACACACAAAAAAAAGCTGAGATGTCCTGAGTGATCCCAGTGAGCAGAAACCCAAGAGCAGTAGCTCTTACTAGCCAATTACAGAATCCAAATCAAAATGAAAAGACAGCAAAACTTCAAGTTCAACACTTTATTTTGTGCTTTCTTCTTCAAATAGTGAAGTGAATAATCTCACTTAGATTTTAAAAGTATTTATATAAATAACATTTCAACAAATCACAATAAGGGTTGCTATTTACAAAGAGGAATATTCAATCCTATTTTAACAATAAATAGGAGTAAATCCAAACTCTAAGTACATCTAATTAATAGAAACACAACTATGCAAAGCAATCAGGGTGCACAATGTCAAGTTTTGTAAATTAAAAAAACAACAACATACAACTGTTACAATTCTTACACAAAGGAAATAATTAGAAAACACTGGGGGCGGGGGGACTATCTACAAATGTGCACTCCCAATTCATAGGGAAAACAGATATATATGTATATGTTCATGTAAGGTGCCTAAATTGCACTGTGCAAAAGAGGTGTCTACAGTATATAGCCACCCATCCACTGAAAATAAGCTGCCAAGACAATATGTCCTGTCACATAATAATGCTGAGCCACTGTTAACAAAAGAAAAGAAAAATCCTTTACACAGCAACAAAAATCAAGTTACCAGGACTGAAGCGAAACAAAGTGTGAGGTTAGGGTTAGTCAAAATACACCCACTTTTCAGGCTAACTATGAATGTGCGAAAAAAGCAAGTCAATCATATCCGGCACGCATGAAGCTCGGGCCACGTCTACCGCTGTCTGACCGCTGACGTTGGCGTGTTTAAGGTTGGACCGTGGCGCCAAATACTTCACAACATCCCGGTGGCCTTCCCGGATGGCGATGTGAATAGGGAGTGCGCCACTCCTGTCCGGGATGTTTACTGAGGCGCCATACTCCACCAGAACCTCCACGGTGTCAAGGAAGCCTGTTCGAGCTGCGTCGTGGACAGGCGTTATCCCGTGTCTGTCCTGGACGTTGGGGTTGGCTCCTTTTTCTAACAACAGGCTGGCAATCTTGGAGTTCCCCATCATCATCACCTGTTGAAGACATTAGAGGAGAGGTGAGGAGAGTGCACTCTCAAATTCAACACCAGTGTGCAACCCTGAGAGTTTTTTTTAACAGTCTTGCATCAAGCCGGATTCTTTTTCAATGTAATAAACACAAGCAAACAAAGTAGGAAGAGTTAGGCCTTTAGTACATCTATGCAGGAAAAACAAATCATGTCAATACAGCAGCCCTACATCAAATTTTACACCAGTGTGTTGCATTCATCTAGTGTTTTTGTTTTGTTTTTTTGTTTGTTTGTTGTTGTTGTTTTTTGGTTTTTTTTGGGGGGGGGGGGGGTTAGAAGAAAATGAGTTAATGTTAACTATTGCACTTAAATAATACTTGAAGTCAGTTATAAAGCATAAATATCAAACAGCTTTTTAGTTCCACTTCTGAAATTTTGAGGGTTTTTTTAATATATTTTATTACATATGAAACATCTCAAACTCAAAGTTTCGTCACCCTGAGTTTAGAGAAATTTTGAGGGACACTTTGTTTTCACTAAATTTGAACAGTGAATTAAATAATAAACCCAATAACTGCTGGCGACATCCCTGTTCGGGGTCGCTCTATAAATGGTGAGGACATGTTAGGTGGACTCCAGTGTGAGGCATCGCTCCTATTCACTGCTGTTTATAACATGACTATAACGCTAAATTCACGCCATATAACTAAACGGGCTGTGGGGGCAGAAGCTTTCGCTTTAAGTTAAATGATTTATAATTTTACTGTCTTTACAGACACCTTTATTGACACGCTTTATTCTAACATTAAAAACATGGCGCTACAAGCATATTCGAGAGAAGCGGCTGGTAATTTTTACGCAGGCCATCGTTACAAAAGAGAAGGAGATTATTCTGAGACCGTGGGACGAACTAGGTTTGTCCACCGAATGAAATATGTGCTGTTAATACTTCTGTATATGTTTATATATCTCACGTGAACACTTGAATTGATCCTCACCTGTAGGGCAGTCCTGCTAAACTCATTTGGAGTATCAGGATGCACTCTGCATTCCTCCAGGATCCTCTGCACCTCGCTGGTGTTCCCTTTGGCTGCTGCCGCCGTCAGAGCTTTGCCGGCATCCATCTGACTAAGGACCATTATATTCTGCCTTCCTGCCTGCTCGGAGAGAGACGTACCACAGTTACGAGGAAGCTCAACCACGAGCTCCCCGAGAACGCAAAAACAAACACGATAAGAGGGAGAAAAAAACAAACTGAGGCTGTCAGGTTATTGTCACCTACAGCTAACGTTACTACAGCATCCGGCTAACGTAAGCCGTAGTTCCCCGCTGACGCCATGTTATTTGACTCCGTGCTTACTATTCGGAGTTCTGCCGGCCGCTTTAACAAAGCGTACTGCTGAACAACACAAATATAAGCTCTACCGCCAGAGGCAAGTCAACTGAAAAACACAAACAACTAGCCTCCCGGCTAACAGCTAACGTTAAAAAGAGAGCTAAAAAAACAAAACGAAAGCGCTTTCAAGCTACCTGGTTTACTTCCACAATATCCAACGCGTCGCCAAGATTTTCGACCTCGCTGTCTCCACGAACCAGTAATTTTTAAAAGTAATTAAAACAACATACGTTTATCAACATTACAAAATACATTTGCGCGCTGAGCGCTATACAGCGGTGTCTCCAGACTACAATTTACAAACATTGGGGAGAACATACGCTGGCCAATCGCAGCTCGCCAAGAGGGTGTTGTGCTTCCATATATGGTAAATCGGGAGGAGTTACAACTCTGTTACTACGCTGTCACTGTGGTAACAGGAGCATTTGACCAATCGGCGCACACGGCTAAGAAAGCGGGCGATTCGTATACGTTGAGGTCTTCAAAGGCAGTTCATTCAGATTTCTAACCTTCGAGTGTATTTCTCCAGAGGCAAGTGTGGAAAAAGGCGGGTGTAAGCATTTAATTTTGGGCGGAATTTAGCGACTGTGATTGCACAAAGCCTTACTACTATACGATGGCAAAATCCACCTTGTGTGGTGTTTTAAACTCAAGAGAAAGACAACGTTTTTTCATTAACACCAAGGTTAATGATTACAAACTGTTCTAAGTGAATCATTTTATTAATTTATTAATTAAATAATTTGCAGTGCTCACACAATAGAACATCACAATCAAATTGCTCATATATTTAAAAAACACAAAACAACACACACAAGATCAATGTTACACAGAGCAGGTGAAAATTTAAAGACATTCTTTCAGTCTAGTTAAAGTGATCATTTATGCTCCTTAGGAAGTCCTGGAAGTGAGGAAAATGTATTCAAGTTTCTCCACAGGTGTTACACATTGGTCCTCAGCTGGTAATCTAAAAAAATAAAATAAATAAAGAGAGTTAGAAAGGTTAAAATTGGACTCAGTTATTGCATCTGGGTAGGTCACTTCCTGCTTGGTACAACCAAAGTCCAACAGACTACTAATATACCTCCACTTTGTGTTATGTAGCGGACCCACGGTAAAGCCTGGTACCCACTTTTTTCTATGATCTTCATATACCGCACCTGGTGGAAAAAAAGCAGCAAGACACATTTGCGTAGTTAAAGTCCAGCTTCCCACAATCATTACACCAATTGATACTGGACCAAAGGGGTGAACTACGAAGTGAGATTAATGGGTTAGTGAGCTATGCTGAGCTTAAAGAGCTTTCTGTGCCAGGAAAGTGGCTTACTTTATGCCTGGCTAAATCACATGATCAGAGGTTTTGCTTAAAACCGGATGAAAGTGCGATCTTTTATCTACAGCATGTTTTAAGTGCGTCATAGATTCTCTGCTGGGGAACCATTTACATTTAATATTTAATACTTTAGTCTAAATGTATCCAGTTTAATGTCCAGTCATCACCTTAGAAATGAAGAGGATCGCAAAAGAAACTTACGGATAAATCAATTAAATGCTTATTTTAACCTTCTCTGTAATTGCTAGATTAACAATTGCTTGCAATATTGCATTTTATTATTATATTTAGATTTGTAATTGCCATGTAATTATCGTATGATTGTAATAACGTCTCTGATTGGAGTAGGATAGTAGTCATTTTGTGTGGAAGAAAAGTCACACGACCCATGAAACAGACCTTTTTGTATGAGCGAGCACAGACGTTGAGGCAGAAAGTCCGGCTTAACGGAGAAAGCTGATAACTGCCAACATGATACCCATTATCTCCAACTGGGGTTTTAGGTTTTGTTAAGTCAAGTAAGACAAAGAAAGCCTGGCTGTGTTGAACGTTATTCATAGTATAATAAGCAGAATAGGAAGCTTCCCGGGTACCATTTAGAACTTTATAATGCATAAATAATAAAAACAGTATGCAAGACTTTCCATAAAGATGCTTTGATTATAGTTTAGTCATACTAAAAGGGTTTTTGGCGTTAAAGGAAACCAACACACCTGTATTCCTGAGACTGTGAAGTACGGGATTTCAAATTTCACAGTTATGGGAGGTTTGCTCTCCGCCTCTTCATTCTCCACGCTGGGCAAACCAAAATGAGCTCTCATGAGAAACTCTTTACCTCCCTGCATGGATGGACACACACAGTAAAAATGTGTAAGACACAACAAAGCATGACTTTAGTCTGCAATCCGATCTGCAATAGTTACAACATGTTGTGAATTTCTTACAGGAAAAGACTTGATGGTCCACACAACCAGGTTCTTCTCAGGCACATATTTGGCATTTCCTGTGCTGGTTTTGAACTTTGGCGAGTCTGCATCACTGGGGACAGGGACCCTCACTTCTACGTTATTTGCCACCGACTGCTTTTTAAACTGTCCCTTTGCCTGCAAATACAGGAATGTTATAGTAGGATATCTTATGAAAGTCACCTTTTTCCTGTTGTTTAAGGGAGACTGCCCCGTCACTGGACAGGCAGCGTAAGGACGTCATTAGTTTTTGAAACCGAACAAAGACAGTTAGTTACTGATGGTTAACAGGGAGTCGTGTGATTGTTGGTTTGTTTTTTTCTAATACTGTAGGGTCTTTACCTTACGATATGGAGCACTTTGAAGCAACTGTTTCTGTGAAAATCGGGCTATAAATAAAATGGAATAAATTGCTCTAACAGTTTGTCTCTAGCAGGTTTGGGGCTAAACAGTTAAACCATAGATATAAATGTAATTGTGGTTAAAAAAAAAAAACAAATATAATTGAGTACAGTACCTTAACCATAATTTCCACTCGACTGTGAGAAAATTTCTCTATGACAGATTCGATCCATATCAAAGGCTTCACCTTTAAAAGACAAAAGGTAGTGTTTAGTTACACACAAGTTTAACATTTTATCTACTTAACATGCAAATAATTCAGTTTAAATGTTAATTTAATCCACGTGTTAATGTATAGTACTGTAACGTTCACATAAGTTTGCTTTCTTTCATTCACTTAGTCTGTTTAAGTCTTTACACTGTTTCTTTTCCTTATCGTGTGAATTTCTCAGTCATTTTTATGTATTTATTTATGTAACTAGTACAAGGAAGTAATTCTATTAGCAACTTCTACAGTGCACAAAACATAAAGATTAATAAATGTAACAAATATCTGAATTTCATATGAGTATAAAGTAGTGAGCTGGACAATACATGAGTATTGATGCGGTAGGACATGAGTTCAGATTCCCCATCTGGAGGAATGAAGGAGATTGTTCGATCGCTCTCAAAACGTGAGAGACGGACACACTGATGGAACTTCACGTCTTCCATCATCACCGTCTTTCCTTTGTCACCTGAGCATAAATCAACACAGAGTACTTAAAGTACAAATAAACAGCACCGACTTGTTTTTCCTCTAACACTGGGGTAACACAGTGATCATGGGTACGCAGAGGTCGCATACGTACGTCCAGTGAGGCCAAAAAGCACTCGATCATTGAGGCCCAGGCGCAGTTCGGGCATCCCCGACAGCATGGTTTTTAGCTTGATGCTGCCCACAATGTCACTGCTCATCACACTGCCATTAGCATTCACCTAAACAAATGACATTATTAAATCATTTAAAAATGAGTTATTTTGACAAATATTTGAACAATTATTAAGGAGAAGAAAAGGATTCAAATAAATGATTTTGACTTTGTCACAAAAAGTTTTTTGTCACTTAAACTGACAAAATACATCAATGGCTTCACTAACACACTGCTAAAATTTAAGGGTACATCACAATATAATATCAGTTACACTTATCAGTAACAGTTACAATATCAGTTACATGCTACCCTGAATGCTGCTAGGTGCCAGGTTGAAATTCAGGTCATGTGCACATTGCACTACTAAGTTTTGCACTTACAGTTTGTATAGTTTCTAAGACTTTAAGACTCTCTAAGACTTTTTTTTCTTGCTTTTTATATATACTGCCTATTTAAAAAACATAACTTTTTTTGCATGTAGAAGAGTAAAGTGAACAAGTCAAATTCCTTGTTTGTGTGGACAAACTTGGCCAAGTCCTCAGACCCACTGCGAGACCTTACACTGGTGCAGTGGGCTCTGGGTTACTCGTAGTGCGGGACATTGCCTTACCTCATGAGACATGATTTCCTGGAATATCAAAGCAGACCTGAATCCAATCAGAGCATCTGACAGCACTACAGACTGTCCAAAAGCTAATTCACGGAGTACTCGAGTTCTGGGAGGAGATACCACTGGACAAGGTACCAAAATGTAGGAACTATATCAGCCTGTGATTCCAATCTTTAACCTTAATTGTTGGGGTGACTTTGAATCCACCCCCGAAATGTGTATGTCAGAAAAGATTTTTTTTAATTTGAATATTGCATTTATCCAGATCCAATGTGTAATTAAAGTGTTCCCTTTACAAAAACGTAAATAAGCAGTTAGTCCTAAAACTAACTTATTTATAGGACTAACTATAAAACTGAATTGAACAAGACTTCAGAATTGAATCAATAATGTAGTCGTTACATAACCAAACCAATAGTTAGTATGCAAGTCCAATGGAATGACGAATCCTTTCTTTCATCTTACCAATACATTGATGGACTCGATGACATCAATGAAGACCTCGTTCTTTTTGTACTTGATACCCTCTGACCTCCAGGACACAGCATTGGTCACAGTTGTCGGCACCTTGCTCTTTGCTACTTCAAGCTTGGCACCTTCCTGAGTAATGTACCTACAGCAGATGAGAGGTGAAGATTTGCTGTCATGCAACACCAGACTAGCTTTTAAAGACATATTAAAAAAAAAAAAAAAAAAAACACACACACACACATATGTGCTGTATGTGTGTGTGTGTGTGTGTGTGTGTGTGTGTGTGTGTGTGTGTGTGTGTGTGTGTGTGCATGTTGAAGATTCTCACTCTTGTAGTATCTTGCTGTCAGTAGTCTGAGGGAATCCAAAGTCCATAAGTTCATCCAGCAGCTCATAGACAACCACAAAATTATCCTGAATGCTCTCCTCTTCCAGTTCTTTAAAGTACTCTGTGAACACCTGCGTATGGACATGCAAACACCGTCATTATCTGGACAGGATTTGAGTAACTGCCAGAATTTACTCTGGATTACAGCCATCTTTGACTGTCATGTTTCACTGATGTCCCAGAACAACAAAACCATTTCTTTGGAACCAGGATGCACAGGTAACAGGAAATATTTACATTATTCACCACACCAGGCATCACTCACCTCAACTAGTTTGTAGAGAAAGGCATACACCAAGGAAGCGTTGGAGTTCTTGTTTGTTGTAGCAACAACTGTATCGAGATCAGGTCAAGGAATGTTATGAAGTTAAAAACACTGCTGTAAAAATCAAGGACTCATCTTTTCATATGATTGCTAACGGTCATTGCCTGCAAAGGATGTCATTAAACACTCAGGACAGGGATACGGTAGAGGTTGCTGTGTTTGATCCACATGAAGTGAACGTTGCCGTGTGACATTACGGGACAGAGAAGACCTTCCTCTTCATGCTGCATGAGCAAAGGCATGAAGTGGTCAATCTCTGACATGTCCACATCGCCTTTGTAGTTCCGACAAATCAGCACCTGAAGAAGGAAGCATACCAGCACGTGGTTACGAGACAACTGTTAATATAGAAATTACTACTTATGGAATGGCTTCTAGTGTCATTCTGTTAAATGATTGGAAGGGAATGGATATTAAAATAGCAGAGTTTCACACAGACCCTCAACTGGAAAAGCGATTAGAGAATGATTGGATATAATCACAATAATAACAACACTCACTAAAAAGAACTTAGCTCACTGATTTTAAACAACACTGATGAGGAAAAATATTAAAATTGTCTTTATTTTTAAGAAATACTCTTCTTTCTCTTTAATTAAAATTTTCTCAGATTAATTATCATTTTGTCCCTAATAGTGGGACAAAGTGATAAAAATTTGTCACAGAGATTCAGACATCAACCTTTTTTTAAGGTTCCGAGTCTTTTATTCATAATATTTACAAACATGTTATCTGTTAAAACACCAAAATATCCATAAATATCCTTTAAAAAAAACACAAAACAAACCAAGCCTTTATCTACCAGAAATTTACACAAATCAATCGATCTTTAATTAAACATGGCTTCATTTAGACATTTAAATCTAAAATTTTTGATGTGTGAATAAAAGTAAACAAGAAATTGGAACATGGCCTTACTCAGCGTTCACATTCCTGTTTTGGAATAATATGTACATTTAATATACGTTAAAATACACAAACCCCCAAGATGGGCAGAAATGTGAACATCAGAGGGACAGGACAAGCTGAGCACTTTGGAAACAAAGTTAGAGAGGTGAGGCTGAGATGGTTTGGAGGGCAAAGGATGTTCAATATGCAGTTGTCAGACAGAAAGAAGACAATAGAGGAGGTTCATAGATATAGCAAAAGGAGACATGGTGAGGGTTGGTGTGACAGATGAGGATGCTACTGGATAGGGTGAGATAGAGGCAGATGATCCACTGTGCAGACTCCAAAGGAAGCAGCCGAAAAAATTGAAGATTCTTAATGGAAGTAAGCACCTGGGGAAAAGCATATTATCAAAACTTTTGAACCCTGACACCTGCATATTCCTCCCTTAACTGATCAGACAGGAAAATAAATTTTAATGATCAGATTATGAGATAAATAAAATCAAACAGGCAAACTGCATTGTCAAAAGACAAAACCACTAAATATAAGAAAATACCAGTCATAAGTAAAATAATAGCAGAAAATTAAAGCTTTTAATCACCAATATGACAGCACTTTACCACAGATGCTGAGACAGTAATTACAATGATTAGTTACAATGTGACTATTATTATTACTATTATTATTATTATTATTATTATTATGAGTTCTAGCTATAAAGTAGACTAAAATTCTATGCTGTTTTCACATCCCTGTAGAAGTGGAAGAGAAAACCTTGTGCACGTGTCCACCAGCATGCAGCCTGTTTCAGTTGCTCCTGCTTTTTCTCTTTACTTTAACTTTTTTCTTACATATTTCTTTGTCCTTTAAGACTCTCTAAGGAAATTATGTAAAGTATTCCGATTCTAATTCTGAAGTGGTTGCTAATCTACTCTGAATGGAAATAATCATCCTTTTTTTGCCCCTTCATTTTAAAAGTATTAAAAAATGGAAAGCTGGAAGATAATAGTATTTTTGATAGCTCTGTATAAAGTTAGGATCCATAAATATTTTTCTTTTAGTTGTTGATAGGACTGAGTTGTTGACTGAACCTTAGGTGTAGGGGAATAAAAGTGTAAATAAAAGTTTTTGATGATGATTTGTTTAACCAATCAGAACCCAGACCCCTCCAAAAACAGATCTATATTTGGTACACCACCTCTCCATCTCAGTGTCGACTGGCCTTGGAAACAACACATGCAAAACCAACAACCTTGAAACTTGCTGGTGAAAAAATAAATAAAAAAATGTATGGATTGAGCTTGGGTTGGAGTAGATAAATAGTAATGTCACCCCATGGCACACGCAACATGAAGCCACGAGAAACATTAACTCGAGGGTAAAGTTACATGTTCTGTCTGTCATGCCAGAGTCATTCAGGCTCCTGTGTAAACATAAACGTGACGGTGACACAAACTATCTACCTGAAGGCTACATGTGCGGCAACACGCTTTCGCTTCCATTGTTTAAAGCTTTATTTGCATTGCCATGTATCCGGAAGTAGAAAACTAAAAGTAAAATAAAATAAGAAATATAAGAAAGAGTGTGAGAAAGAGAGGTCTGTTATAAATTTTTAACAACGCGTTTAATGTTTAAAAAGAGCACCAAAAAAATTCAACCAAGCAACCAAAACTGGTTGCTGTGTTGTTACTTATTCCTGCGCGCGTGGCAGGAATAAGTAAATATCAGTTGTCTAAAATTAGCTCGAGCTTTGCTCTTACCTTTCCCTTCAGATCCAGCACAAAGATAGCGGAGGCGGACATCGTGTCTGAACCCGGAGGACCAACAACGTGAGATTTCACGAAGCGCCGAAACTGAGTTTAAAGCCTAACTCGAGACTTTTTGCAGCAGCTTTGTCCTGAAAATGTCAGGAACCGTTCAGGCCGGGCTGATCGCGGACTCCACGGTGTCTTTTTCCTGAAGGTCCAGTGACGTCACAGCACGCAGGTGAAACATTAACTAGCTCACCTGAGTAAATGAAGTCCATGAAGGGTGTGCTCCCCGCTTTAGCCGGCAGAGTGCGCCACAAACCGACAAATCATAGCAGGCACCGCGACAAGTGTGTGACCTCGTGACCTCTTTTGATCGAGAGGTTTTTCAGCGTTGATCTTCTTCTTCCAAATAAGAGTCCACCCCATCACACCCTACAAATGCTGCTTCATATTACAAGTTAAAAAATAATGTCATAAACTTATATCTGGAATTAGGTTTTCAGAAGCAGTAGAAGCAGCACTTCTTAAGCACACCTGATTATTCACCTGTGAAGATTGTGGGTAGGTATGATGTTAGCTTAAATCTTAAGTCGCAAGTAACATTTTCTTATTTTAAGCATCTGTAACACATTTTCTTGTTGCTGTGTGACTGTTGTATAAGTTAAAAGAAATACTTGTTATTTTATTTTATTGCATTTTATTGATGTAATTGTGATTTTTAAGTTATTGGTTTATTGTCTGTAGATCGATGGTTGGATGTGTTGTGTTGTGGACCCTAGGAAGAATAGTTATCCCTGCGGTAACAACTCATGGGAATCTGAATAAAGAATAAAGAAAGAATAACGACTGAACTAATTATACTTCTTCTTCTTCTCATAATGATAATATTAATAAAAGTACTATGAAAGTTGAAAAATTCAAACAGAAGACCAAAAATAAAATTAAAAGTATACAGATTCAGTTTTTAGGGCAGCACGGTGGCACGGTGGTTAGCGCTGTTGCCGCACAGCAAGAAGGTCCTGAGTTCAATTCCAACATCAGGCCGGGGTCTTTCTGTGTGGAGTCTGCATGTTCTCCCCGTGTTTGCGTGGGTTCCCTCCGGGTACTCCGGCTTCCTCCCACCGTCCAAAGACATGCAGCTTGTGGGGATAGGTTAATTGGATAATCTAAATTACCACTAGGAGTGAATGTGAGTGCGAATGGTTGTCTGTCTCTGTGTGTTGGCCCTGCGACAGACTGGCGACCTGTCCAGGGTGTACCCCGCCTCTCGCCCTATAACAGCTGGGATAGGCTCCAGCGCCCCCCGCGACCCTGAAAAGGATAAGCGGAAGCGAATGAATGGATGGATGGAGATTCATTTTTAGACACAAAATTCAAAAGTCATGCAAAACATCTATCCATGTCTATAAATATTACATGTAAATACAAATTTTTACAGCAGCACAAACAGAAAAGCTGCCAAACCTGTTGTACGACTTTTTGCTTTCTTTTTGCTAAAAATCTAAGCAGCATAAACCTATTGAAGTATGTATTACACACTGGGGATTTTAGACTTCGTTAGTTAGTTGGTTATTAGCTTATTGGTGATGCAGTGCTCGGCGCTGTCACCTGTTTTGACCCTTGGGCTTTCCGCCTAGAGTGTTTGTCCTACCCAAGTTGAAATCTTTTTTGGATTCCTCCATAAGTCCAGTTCACCCCCTATCAGATGAAATATTCTCCAGCACACCTTGGCTCTACTTTTAGTGTAGTACATGCACTTATACTTGGAATGACAGGTATTGCACAAATTTATGAGCCCTATTAAGAACTCCATGAAGACAGAAATCCAATGTAAACATATCTGAGACACGTGGTGACCTCGGCTTATGCTTGTTGCTTTTTTAAAGATTATTCTTCTTTGATTTGTTTGCAGTATTTCTTTCATTGTTTAAGCTTGATCATTCTGTATTCACTATTGACATTTATAATATGACATTTCTTCTCTTAAATGACACCTGTCAGTACTTCTTCAATGATAAAGCTGTGTTTTAAATGAACAATAGAAATAAATAGTTGCAGTGTTGCAGACAAACAACACGTTCGGTGTTATTAATCCCCCGAAGATTAAATCCTGTTCTACGTTGATCTGCGAGTGTGGCATGCTGTCTTTAGCTTCAGGGCGGTACAAACATTTTTCTGCTCACGTGCTTCGGGAGCTCGGCCTCTCCATATGGTATTATGCCTCAGATCTCAGCCTCCACTTATCATCTGTGTGTAAAGAGGCTTGCCTTAGAATAACATGCGCGTGTGAACACTTGCATCAGGACACCAGATGGAGATCAGTCGTTTCCAGTATCCCACCCCTTTTGACAATATAGGGCTGGTTCCCCTTATCTCGTCACTTTTTTTTCTAATGATAAATTACTTTATCTTAGCTATAAAAAAGATAGGCACACCTTAGGCATGTTGCATTCACACAGGATATAAGATACAGTAGAAGTGACTCAGAATAGGCTGGTGCGCCGATATTAGTCATTTTATATGATGCATTTTAATTAAAATTGTGCGCCGCTACAGTTTCTTAGCATTGCGCAGCTTTTTCCATTCGAGATCTAGAAATGTTTTTGGTTTTAGGTACCAGCGTCTCTGCGTCTTCATGAGCAAAATAGAATATGTGTTTGGCTCTCCCTCATTAGTTGATGTTATCTGAACTATACAGAAATGACAATGGCAGAACAGAAACGGCTGCAAAGATAGGGAAGCAATAGTCAGATGAGAAGAAAAATAATTTCCTGCTGCTTACACACTTGACAACAAAACAATAGTATGTCCACTCCTAATTGTATTAAAATACTTCAGATGTTTTAATCTGCATCCATTGGAAATTGTGTCCATGTCAGCTTAAGGAAGTGAGCATGACTGAGGGTTGGTTTTGACCTGAAATGTTCAGCAGAATCTCAAATTCAGCAGAGCATTAAATATTATTTGCTATGTTGTAGCCAAAGTGGGATTTAATCTTAGATCCTAGCTTCTTATCTGTGAGTACAAAACAAACAAACAAATAAATAATTAAAACTTAAAAATGGTTTTCTTTGATTTGGATAGAATATATATATTTTCTGATGGCAAAACAATCACTCACAATGCCCTAATGTTATTAATATGATTTGCTGTGCAGAGTTTTCCACAGTGCCATCAGTAGAAAATGGTCATCGTCAATTTTAACAGGGTTGGTACATTTGTCTTACTATGACACTGGAAATATCTAAAGTATATCTAAAGTCTCAATTATTTTAAATCCATTCATTTATATATAAAATAGAAAAGGCCTTGATCATACCTGTCTTAATGTGACTTAAAATCAGGAGCAAATGTAAGAAATTTCAGCAAAACACCACTCAAATTAAACCACTTAATCATTGTGATTAATATTAATGTATAATTAACATTAATTAATTTTTTTAACTGCTATTTTACATGATGCTCCCATGATATCTCCACATACAGTAGGGTGGTATTTTGTACTATGCAAGATACCAGTAAAACTCACCTGAATATGGTAAATACACAGCACAGCAATAATAATTCACCATATTTAGGCATTAGCTAAGCATAAGAGTTAATTTTTTACTTATAATGACTCAAGATTTGTATGCTTATCTCTCCACAGGTGCTAGAAACATTCGTGAGCTTGGATGTGTGAGATAGAGTGTAATACAAAATCATGATTCTATGGGAAACACCAAACCGTTGACTGTCAGCACTATGCGAAAGCAAACGGAGGCTGCTGGGATCAGGGCGGTTGAACTCAGCATGGTGGCTAGGGTGAAACTAATATCATTAGAAAATAAAGGCTGTGAGTGCTAGCCTTGGACCGGATGTCGACTGTCCAGCAGAGATGTACCTGACTTTGCACTTTTCTCCTCATCCAATGGAGTCTCTTCATTTTACAGTGTGTTAAAACAAACAGCTTTCCATTTTACAGCACACGTATCAGCCGAGAGATAGCCAACCTGTTTGGCCTCTACATCGTCAAACAAAAGCAAAACAGGTTGTTGCTGTTACCTTGCCATCGGGACATTTGGTACTCTGTTTGGTAACCTGACAAGGGAATATCTATCCTCCATCTGTCACCCATCTCCTCCCACTGCCGGTTTTCGTAAACACTCCCCTTTGCTTACGAATCAGTGGTGTGAGATTGAGCTCCACCCTTTTTTTGCCACTAGGCCAATCGTAAGACAACAAACATATGTAAATGGTGAGGCGATTAGAAGATGCAGATGAAAGCCAGCATAGCGGGGAACAGGTGTCACTAGTCACCTGAGCCCTAAGGGTATCTATTGTCTCCTGGGTATACAGACAATGGTTCTCAAGCAAACTATCCGAGTGTCAACAGTGATGCTGGTGGCGAGGGAAAAATAAGGTTTAGTTTCCTGGATATGCTGTTTTACCGTACATGCAATCAGGCCAAATCGTTTGATTTAAATATGCAACCACAAGCTGACTGAAAAGCAGTTGTGCAAATATAGAGATGACATTTGGCTTCGAGCAGATGTGAGACTGTTGGGTGTGGAAATTTTCGAGTGGAATGTGGATCCCAGTTCTTGACAGACAACATACCACAGCGCTCCAGTGAGTCAACGTGACGATGATGCAGCATGTACCATCGTACGAGCAGGTCCCAAACGTGACGTCAAATCACACTTTAGCTCTCTTTATGCTATGCCATAAACAGTCCTAAAATAAGTCCAATAATTATTTATGTTATTTATCTTTTGATGGCTTACTTTGTGTCCTCTAATATGCAAACGGATAGATAGTACAGTAGGTGTACCATCACACGAGTAATACTTGTGCTGCATGCACAGTCCATAAAATCAAACCTTTATGACTTAGTTTTAATCATGTCTTTACTTCTCTGTTAATATCAGCCAAGTATTATGAGGAAAACTCACTTAACTTCCTTCTGTCCTATCATGATGTTACCTTTTAGCTTTTATAGAAAGACCTTTTTTTATTGTTTATTGTGCAGAACACAGAAGTATACCACGTATATGAATTGGAACTTATGGGTTAGCATGACTGTTACTCTCTTTCACTCAACACAATGATACAGTAAGGAAGTGAGTGAGTGTATATGACTTGCTGTAATTTACAGTCTAGATTAGATAACGGGCCCTTTTTACTAACTTCAACACTTTGCAACAAAATACAAAACTGTTTATCTCAGTTTATCAGCCCCCACAACTTTCGCTAAACAATCTTTTTGCTCTGAGGCAGCAGTGCTGATCACTGCACCTCTTGTTTTAAAAATTTAGAGTAACAATGATGTGAAACTTGAGTTTTGACTCACACCCTATGTTGCAACCTAGACACATCATTAGTGGTGTAACCTCTGGTTTTTCAGGTCTTTCAATATGATCCGCCCTTGTCTAGACAACTCAGTCAGGGGTAACCAGTCCCAACTTGTATAAAGGTAGCTTGTGGGTTCACCCTTTTGGTCCACACCAATCTTGGTGCCTTTTCAGCTGCATCAGTGATGTGCTTGATGGCTATCTTGCTGTGCAGTTCCCTGATCCCCAGTAGCTTGATAGACCTGTAGAGTGGCTCTCTGGCAAACTGTTGGCTGCTGACCTCATTCGGGGAGGAATGTAAGCTTCCCTCTTCCTCTCAAATGCCACTGACATCCCATCTTGCCAGCGAGCAGTCAACTCCAGGAGGACTACCTGCCTCGATGGCTCTGTCATTAGAAGAATGTTAGGCCTGATGGCAGTCACACCTATCACCTGGTTCATTGTCTGCTCCCCTCCACACCCTGTCGCATCTCAGCCGTTCTGCTCAAGTGGGTTCCCTCAACACCTGCTTGGATCACTTCCTGGACCACCCAGCTTCTGTCTTTCCCTGGACCTTGTGACATTGATGTTCTTGAGTATTGACAAGTCCTGCCTATCCTGTCACTACCAGCAAACTGTGCCACAGCCTCTCATTAATCTGATCAACAAACTCTGTATGATAAATTTACAACACAACAATACCAACAACACTCTGGATATTAAGCCAACTGAACACAAAAATAAAAACTAAATAAGATTAAAAAAAATGAAAAATAAGTCTCATACCACAGAACAAATAGTGTCATAAACTGATGGTGTTTTCCTAAATATTTCCAGTTTTCTTTACTTTTGCGTCATTACTTTTTGTGTGCAGTTGAACATCCTAAAATACTTCAAGAGTCCGATTAGTATTTTTAATATTTGTCAAATTTAGAATAATCTTTTATTTCTTTTTGTCATTTTCAATTTTCATCTCCTCCCCGACTATAGAATTAGATGCCGAAAGAGGCGCAGGCTTCATCAGGCTGTTACTTAACAAGTCTTCATGGTCTCTGTCATTGGTTTATATACTTGCAGTGTGTCTTAATTTTTCCATGAAGTGGACTATATCAGTTGGATGAATTATTCTAGTTGCTATTAAAGATACAGCACCTCTTCCTTAGTGACCAGCACTACTGTTCTCTGCATCCTTTTAATACACAGAGGAGAACCAGAGTTATGTAGGAGGGTTATTAGATTTATGAGGGGATGAGTTTTGGTTGTTCTTGTTTATTAGTGTGTTGGGCCATCTTGGACTCTTCAAACAGTGCTGCACTTTCTTTCCTTTTCTTTAATGACTTAGGCTGAATTATGCATGTGTACTGCTTGACCACGGGGCATTAAGGATAATGCGTTTGGCCATTTATCTTTAATGGATACCCATATGCATATGGGTAAATAGAGAGCGATTCCACTCAGAAATTCTCAGTACAGAGATTAAAAAAAGAGAGTTTATTTTCAAGCTTAATTTTTGTCCATTAAGATGACGAGACAAGAATATAAACCACCAACTCAAGTCCCATTAGTAAACTCTTTGCAGAATAAGGACAGCCATTAAGTTCCCAGTGAAAAATAAAGCATTAGATTACGCGCATGCATTATTCTCTGCTGCGCTGTAACCGAATCAAAAAGCTGCCCGTCTGTTGTAATGAATAGAGGGGATTGACTTTTCTTTATTTAAGTGTTTTAAACCGCGTCTCTCTGTAAAAAAAAACAAAAAACCCCCAACAACAGGTGAAATGAGCCGCTTATTTAAATGAGATAAAAATAATTTGTTTATGTTTGCTTAAGGACACAAAGTTCCCCATTGTTTGCTGGAAAAATACAAAGAATAGAATTGCTGGATGAGAGTTTAATGGTTATTAGCTGCAGCACTATATACACTGTGTGTGCTTATTTTATTGTGTTTGGAAAGTAATGGCAGCATTTCTAGGCAACAAAAGAAAAACAGGGTCAACAGAAATCCATTGTATGTTGTGTTAAATAATTAGCCCTGGCAGTGAAGGGCAAACATTCAGCCAGGTGATCAGCTTAACATTTAAACGCTTTAAACATCCACTTGAAAAAAGAATTGGGCTCGAGGATGAAAGATTTTGTTTTCGACTATTATAAGTCTCCCTATGTTCATCATCAGGGTTTTTTTTATTCAAATTACAACCTTATAAAAATGATATAACAAATATTAGTGAATACGTCCATTGTGGATCCTCATTAATTAATGCACCACACTTAGAAACCTTCAAAAATAGCTCAGGTTCTTCTTTGGTCTAAGTACAAGTGTCCCCAGGGTTGTAGGTGCTTGTGTTATGAGGTATGTTGTGTATGATATAATTTTAATCATCACACTAGGGCTGTGTAGTACTTACAAACCTAATGTCAGCTTCTTCTTATTCACAGATGGATACTGTTTCTGATGCAACCCCCGAGGGACTTGTGTCTCCTCCTGAGATTGAAACACAATGGAAATTTCTGGCACAACTTCACCTACTGCTAAGTATGTGGAGAAGAGCAGAAGAGGTTGAAGCTACAGCAATAACTTTATTACTTGACCAATGCAGATGTCGTCATCCCAGAATTGAACCAGGGATATTTCCCTTGTTGAGAAATGTGTAAACCATTACACTACAGAGGCTCTCAATGTAATGGCTACATTATTTTTTCACCTGTGAGAAGTTTATGGAGTTTATTGCACTGCATTTCCTGAGACTAGAGTACTTCAGCACCATATTCATACATGCTATCTGCTATCTCTTTTTTCAAAATGAGCCAAGGGAGACATTAGAAATATTTCCTTTTTTGTATTTTATTAAAAAAAATACCAACACAACCAAAAAGGGGAAAAAAAGATATGCGCATTTAACAAAGAGACTCATGCATACATTCTGAGTTGAATGAGAACATTATGCTTTGTGTACAGTCGTGCTGTATGTGCCTCAATCCCACAATCAAAACAAAACATCACAGTAAAAGAAAAATAAGTTATCTGATTCACAGCTGTATTGAAAAAGCAAAGGAGTGAGGAATAATAAGTTTCTTCAGTGCTGCTGTGTAAACCTTAAAATGCTAATAAGAGTTCTCAGGTGTGGTGACTTGTCCGGGAAACTGAGCAGCGTACGCAAAGGTTTGACTGACATAACTTAAATAACAGCTGCACGACGTAGAGGTTAGCCCACCTCTACTAGAACACCTCACTTAATATGTAGTAAGTACCACATTCACAGCCAGCAGACAACAATCAAAAACCGTAGCTCTCATATTTCCATAAATAAATAAAATAATCTATTACCTATTTACAGTGTTTCTCGATTAAAATTTACAAACGTAAAAAGACGACACCAAGATATATTTACAGAAAATATATACAGAAACAGTTCATAGAGTTGTGTAAAAAAATCATCTACAATCACGTTTACCTTAATTATCTTCATAGCGAGAAAAAGAAAAAAAGAAGAAAAAAGGATTTTCAAGCATTTTCTTCATTTTGGTTAACTTCAGAAAATGTAGCAGCTTTGGTGATTTACAGTGTAAACCATATGTAATCCACCACACTCATATCTTATGGATTCAAACAGAAAACATTAGAGATGACGGCAATATAAATGACTGACTGTCAAACTCTGTATGCAGGATAACAGAAGGCCATAATATGATACCGTGAAGACTCAGTGGAGTGGGATTACTAAGGCATTTACTGTATGTGCATCCATAAACTTCACTAACCTAAAAGAGTGTGACTGGAAGGCATACAGGAGTGTTAAGACAACATGGTTTAGGTTTTTCAACTTAACCTTGTAAATCGGCACCTAAAGGTGTTGTAACAATCTGTATCTTAGCAAGAATGCCTAAAAAACATAGATAGCATCAAAAGAATCATGGCTCCAGGACTAAGAACATCATCTACTGAAACTATCCAAAAGTCCTTCATTTAGTAATAATTTAGTGGTCGGACTTCTTTATGCCCTATTTTCCTAAGTTTCAAAGATTGTTTCCTTTTCTTTCAACCCTTTTGCAGGCTTGGATGGCACAGTGCTGAGGTCAGAGACATAAGCCACACAATGAGGTCAATGGAGGAAGGGAATGATGTTGTTAAGAAGCGGTTCTTGTTTCCAGCACTTCAAATAAAACAAGTTTTTTCTTCATTGGCAGGTCAAGCCATATCCGTGTCATCCATGCTCAGCATTTGCCGCTGGAAAAAAAGGAGTAACATTGTATGAGCAAAGCTTTCAAACTGATTAATTAATCTTTATTTATTTAGAGACAATATTTCTAAAATGGTTTTAGGTTAAGATACCTCAGGATACACGTAGCCGTCAGAGCCATTCCTGCAGATGTGTAACTCATCCTCGGTGGTTTTCTGGTACACGGGGTTGTCAAAGTGGATGGTGTTGGTGTTCTTCCTATGCCAGTGTCTCCAGAGGTACATTGTTCCAAATACCAGAAGAGCCATAATCACTTCAGAAGAAGAGAAGAGTTAAATACCATTCAATGAAAAAGAGAGCAGATTAAGTATCCTTGAGTAAGTGAGCAGGTTTAAGATATCATGTTTTGTTTGACAGAGAGCTGTGAAGAGCTAAAATTTAGGACTTACTCAGTGGCAACACAACGTAGAGAGCAACAGGGTGGGAAGGTGGGGCTTCCTCAGGCTGCACGGCTGCTTGTCTGTCACCTGCAAAAGCAGAAAATAAATGGTTTCTTCATACAGTCTCTTAAAAAACAATACCACTCTTATTTGACATGAGCCAGAAGACAGTTAGCTTAGTGTCACACCCAGTGGAGAGAGTCTAGGAAGTTAGCCATAAAATTACCCATAAAGATATAACTCAACATCATATATCACCCAATAAATAAATATCATTCAATAAAACTACTACTGGTCATTTCAACCAGGCAGTAAGTAAGTAGTTAGCTTTCTGTTGTTGTAACAGTTGTAACAGTGCCAGTATACAGTAAATGTCAAAATAATAAATTCTATTTTGGCAAAAGGTAGAAAAATACATACATACAATATGATACCAAAAGCAGCATCAGTGTTTTTGCCCACAATTTTAAAAAAAATCATAAATGGGATGAGAACAATAATCTGAGTGTCTAAAAATTTAAAGAAAGTTTCTGTACCTTGAGCAGTGACGGCAGGCTTCTCTGTTTTCTGATTAGGCTGCACTGCAGAGGTAGTTGTGGGTTTCTTGGTGGTTGTAGTTGTGGTGGTCGGGTCTGGCTGCCTGGGTGTAGCAGGATTTGTGGGCCCTTTTGGTGGGAGCGGAGCAGCAGTTTTGGGAGGCGCAGCTGTGCTTTCTGCAAAATAAAAATAAAGGGTTTAATTTCAGGATTTGATGTAAAATTCCATCTTTTTTAGTAACAAGAGGAGCAGACGTTTACCTGCCACGCATTTCTTCATGTCAGGTCCCAGGACCATGCCATCAGGACAGGCACAGGTGTATCTGGGAGACTGTGGGTCGTTCTGAGGGGCAGGTAGACACAGGAACTCACAACCTCCATTCGTGCACCAGTTTGAACCTAAAATAAAACAGGGAAGGCATTAGCTATGAAGCGCCTTGAGGCGACTTTTGTTGTGATTTGGCGCTATATAAATAAAATTGAATTGAATTGAACTGAATTAGAAAAAAGTGTTCTAATTTCACAGATTTTTTTTTAATATCTCTAATGTACAAATGTTTCCTTACTGGCTGGCTGCTTGAGGTTGTGGTGCAGTATGATGTCTTCTGGCTGGCCCAGGTCGTTTGCCAGCTCAGTGATGTCGCTTCCTGTCAAGCGGTTGGCACTAAACACAGCAGCGTTGTTCATGTCTGTCCAAAATACTTTCTCCTGTTTTTAGAAAGAAATACAACTTAAGTTAAACCGATTAACAATTAGTACAGCGCTCAACAATTGAAGCTCTGGCTTTGTATGTTAAACCATTTCAGATAAAAACCCTCTATGAACTTCGTTAGACTTGGACTGGCTGGTTTTAGCAATTTAAGAAAACAACTAGTGTTGCTAATAAGTCAGGCAGATTTGTGGTTCCCGTCCTGCAATCATTACCAAAATAATTCATCCTTAGTGGCAGTTTAATCAAATAACAACAATCCCTTTGACCTTCACTTCAAGTTAATCTGGGAATACACTGCCTTCATCACTAACCTCAAAGACGGTCAGGGAGAGTGGGTGGGAGAGTTTTTCCTCATTAATAATGAGACTGTGTCGGGCCCCTCCATTCACATCGATGCTGGAGAGAGAGTGCAGCTTGGCGTCCACCCAGTATAGACGTTGGTTGACCATGTCTGTTAGGAAAATGAAACACACAAATAATAGTTTTGACCACTATATTTTCATTACACAGTAAATAAAAATCACTACTAAAAATGCATTCAGGAAGCTGTGCTTACCCAGGGTGATGCCATTCGGCCACACAATGTTGTCTTTTACTAAAGTAGTGCGATCTGCACCATTCAGCCCACTCTTCTCAATCTTAGCTTCTTCACCCCAGTCTGTCCAATACATCAAACTAAAGAGGACACAGTAAAGAAATCATGAGGCTAAAGACAAAACGCACCAGTTCATGTCGAACTATAATAATAATAATAATAATAATAATAATAATAATAATAATAATAATAATAATAATAATAATAATAATAATAATAATACATTTTATTTATAGGCGCCTTTCAGACCCTCAAGGTCACCTTACAAAAACACATGAGCAATAGCAGCGAAAAATATATATTAAATATGGTAAAATAAATTTTAGACAGACAGTCATAAAAGTATAAAGGCAAATATAAGAACTGGGCAAGGTAAAAATGGACTAAGACAGATCAGGTGTATGCAATTCTAAATAGGTGAGTTTTGAGACGTGATTGAAAAGTGGTGAGACAGTGTGTGGTCCGGAGAGCAAGTGGAAGTGCATTCCAAAGTCTCGGGGCAGAACAACTAAAGGTTCTGAGTCTAATGGTAGTCAGGCAAGCAGGTGGAACTGACAGAAGGGAAACTGAAGAAGAGCGGAGTGTACGAAGGGGTGAGTATGCATGGAGAAGATCGGATAGATATGGAGGAGAAAGGTTATGAAGCGCTTTGAAAGTGAGAAGCCAGATCTTGAAATTGACACAGAGGTGAATTGGAAGCCAATGGAGCTGTTTAAGAACAGGTGTTATATGTTCAGTGGATCTAGTGAGATTAATCTAAGGAAACGTACTCGCTGTGATGTCTGTTTAAACACTTACTTGTTTACTGGATCGACTGTGATGGCTCGTGGCTTGTCCAGGTCCGTTGCGATCAGGGTCTTCTTCTTACTGCCATCCGTTGTTGCTACAGAAATAGTCTTCAAAACACTGTCAGTCCAGTAGATGTTGCCATGGATCCAGTCCACCGCAATGCCCTCTGGGGCCTCTATCCCACTTTCAACCACCACATTGTGGTGAGAGGAATTGCCAGCCACATCTATCATAGAGCTGTTTGGAGGAAGGCAAGAGTGGAGAGATTAATTTTATCTTCATCATGGGTCTTGAATGAGAGCCACTCCATACTATGCGAAATGAAGCAAGAAACTCATAAAGACATGTAAAAAAGAAGGGACACAGATAAAGATTCTAACCTGTAGATTTTCTTCAGAGACAGGTCAGACCAGAAGATCATCTTGTTTGGCATATCCATGTCGAGTGCCACTGTGTTCTTCAGCTGTGGGATCACACGCACATACTCGCTGCGGTCCACTGTCAGCTTCCTCACCTCGTGTTTGATGGTGAAGTACAAGGTGGGCACTGTGCCTGGTGGAGGCAGAGGAGGACAGTTCGGTTAAACTTGCCTGTCTTGTCTGAAGCTTGCGTCACAGGATCAAGCGTTAAGTGGGTTTAAGTGGGCTTTCTTTCTAACATTACCTGATTCAGCCTTGCAAGTTTTGGTTGCAGGGTTAATCATATAGCCCTCTTCACAATCACACTTGTAGCTGCCTGGCAAGTTGATGCAGATCTGAGTGCAAGTGTCCGGCTCAGCACATTCGTCAATGTCTGCAGAATTGAAGAAGTTGGCTCATTTATTTGTTTCTAATGTGCACATTGTCAAATGACATGTTTACGATTGTCTGGTCCTTAAGAGGCAGAATTTTAAATGTCTCCGTCCGCTCACCTTCACAGGTTTTGTTGTCCGCCTTCAGCCTGTATCCAGCAGGGCAGGAGCAGTTGTAGCCAATCTTCAGATCGTTGCAGTAGTGAGAGCAGCCGCCATTTCCGGTCAGACACTCATTGTTGTCTGCAGAGACAAACAGGCAAAAAGCTTTCAAATAATATTCACGACAACCAAATCCTTAGCTGGCCGGGAATTTACTCATTCAAACCACAAGCTATGTAGGTCAAGTCTGGTATTCTAGTCATATTTCCCTACAGGCTGGCAGCCATGAATGTGTACAAGATGACTTCACTTACCACACTCTTTTGCTGGTTCATCAGACCCGTCCTTGCAGTCGTTCTGCTTGTTGCACACTTTCTCCGTGTCGATGCACTCCCCACTGCGACACTGGAACTTGTTTGGGCCTTCACATACTGTGGAAGAGACCAGGGGAGTATGAATGAGACCGCAATGTAAGCATGTGGGACTTTCTTTCTTTTCAAGAAAGAAGCTTTTTACCTGTATCACATTCAATCTCATCAGTGAGGTCCCTGCAGTCAGCACGTCCATTACATTGGAGGCTTTTGTTAATGCAGGTGCCGTCCATACACTGGAACTCATCTGAGCGGCAAGTGGAATGAGCTGGAAGAGAAGGAAGAAGGTAAATGAACGAAAACACAAAAAGAGAGATGGGGAGAGAGAGTAATGGAATAAAGATATTTACTGTCAGTCTCCATTAAAAATGTAATGTGCAGGTTGGCTTTAATGGTAACTATAAAGACATTTTTAAAAACTCACTGCAGTTAGCCTCGTCCGAACGATCCAGGCAGTCGAACCCTCCGTCACACTTCCAGTTGCCATGGATGCAGTCCCCATTCGCACACTGGAACTCATGAGGTCTGCAGCGAGGCGTCTTCTCTGGCTCCCTTCCTTCACAGTTCTGGGGCCACTCATCAGACCCATCGTCGCAGTCTCTGTCTCCATCACAGCGCCACACCGCCGGTACACACATTGAGTTGTTGCATTGGAAGGAGCGAGAGTTACAGGTGGGTTTGGGACAGGAAGCCTCATCTGAGCCATCTGAGCAGTCGTTGTCATTGTCACAAACAAAGCTCTTGGATATGCACTTGCCATTGGCACAACGAAACTCACGGTCGTCACACTGCTTGGCCGCTGTGGTGAAACATGAGAGGAGGATAGGAGTTAGAAATCGATCAATTATGATATCAACAACAACACTTATTACATATTTATTTCTATTTATTAACTAGACTTCAGGATTATAAATACACTATTAGTATTAGCTTCTTTTTTTTTTAAAGATTACTTGTCTTTAAGTCTGTTCTTCAAATCCCTTTTGAGATATTAATATTATACAATGAACAAAATTCATTCTTGCCAAAAACACTTTCAGTTAGTCGTGTCTTGTTTGTGGACGCTTTAGCATGAACTTTGAGGTGTAGAAAAACTCGGCTCTGGTAGAAAACTTACTGCAGTTTTTCTCATCAGCGCCGTTAGTACAGTCGGCTTTGCCGTCACATTGCCAGTCTTTTGGTATGCACTGGCTCATGGGATCGCCACAGTTGAACTGCGAATCCCGACAGATTTTGACTCCTGAGGAGAGAAACATCAAGCATGACTCATTTTACGTGACCACACAAAGACACAGCTTTTTGCTATTATGTCGTAAAGCTTAACAATCATTTACTTGTAGAAGCTGCAGTGACTTTGTTAATGTGTTTCTGATTCACTGTGGTGACAGTTTGATCCAAAACTTCTTTTTTTTTTTTAATTTGAATTATAAGTTAGTGAACTTGCTGTTTTTTAAATATTTTCTAAATATTAAAAAATTATCAGGAAATTGATCAGTCAAGCATAAAAACACTCCAGAATCCCAAGTGTAAAGTGTAGCTGATATGTGATAACATACCGCAGCTAGCGGGCAGCTCGTCAGTTCCATCACCACAATCATCACTTCCATCACAAATCCACCTGCGGGTGATGCACCTCCCATTTCCACACTTAAACTGATTGGCGTTGCATATGTAGGCTGCATCTGTGAAAGACAAAAATCACAACTGGAGTTCAGTGTGACGTGAGGACAAACTGCCACCATGGTTTACATTCAATATCACCAGATCCTCTTATCAGCACTCATCAATTAGCTCACAGCTTGTTGGCCGTGTTAAAACCTGTGATCATTCCTCCTAAAAAATGTTATTACTGTGCAGTTAATGAATGACTGAAAAATACACACAGGGGAGAAAAATTACAACTGAAGGCCACTGAAGTTCAGACAAACAGCGGTGTAAAAAAACAAAACAAACCCAAACATGCTAACAAAGGAAATTTGTTAATGTGCTACTCAGAGTCAAAGACAGTAAAGTACGGATAAGTGATGCTGTAAAAAAGGGAGAGAAAAAACAGGTTTTACTTATTGCTTCACTCAGGAAATTAACAAATTAAGTTATTGACACTGTGTCTCATGTTAGCACTAATAAAAGTGACTTCAATATAAAGTATTTGGACAAAGAATTATTCCCCCGAAGTCATTCACATGCAAGACCCAGTTTTTACAAATTTAGTCAAAAGATATAGACAAAAACAGAAAATGTATTCAGTCTCGTTCCTTTCTTCAGCAAAGAGTTGTTTATCTGGGTAAATACCCTGGTTTATGTGGCTTAAACATGTGCCACATCAGATGTGTACAGATGGACCATGGCAAAGCATCGTTTCACTACTGTGTTTAAAAGTTTAAAGCTTTGCAACCTTAAACTGACCATGGTTTCAGGCTCAGAGGTTGCGGCGGTTACCTCAGTGAAATAGCCACTAAAAAAGGCCGGACACTGCCCCATATATGCGTCATCCTCCATCACCTCCTCAGTGCCTGTCCCTCCTGTGACCTGGAGGCTTAGCTTATTGTCAGGCTATCCCTTTAAGACAATAGCATGGGAGGAGTTGAACCATCACACCACCAGTTGCTGATTGGTCCCAAAGTGGCATTCCTCATAACAGCATCACCACAGTGACCCGCAGATGGAGGCGGAGGCTCTAAACAGAAGAAATTCTGTCATCCCAGAAGTGTAAATGAGTGATGACACGTTACAAAAGAAACAGAACAGGTCTGACTGATTACGATAAGTTGGTGCGGATGGTTATAGCACAAAGAGAGGATGCTTTCTCAACACTTGATATGTGGCCAAGGGTTGCCTCCCTGCTTTTCTGGCACTGTGAAAAGTAACACTGAATTGAGAAATGTACTGTATTTCTTGTCTTGCTATTTTAGCAACATTTAGTTGAGTCTGAGTTTCCCTTAAAGGGGGGGGGAAAAAACGCTCTGCATGTCCACTTCTGACACAAACGTAGGATGAAGCCTGGCAAACAGCCAGCAGAGGTTCCAGGAACAGACTTTCCAAAACATACTACAGAACTAACGCACACAGAGCACATTATTAGTGCTCAGTTTACATCTACAGCAAACTTTAAAGAACTCTCACTCATTTCCCCTTTATGAAGCAGCCATTTAAATTGAATCCACTGAAAAAAGGAGAAACCAAAGCAGGTTAAAAGCTGCTTCTTCCCGATCTTTAAACTTTCAATCTTGTCCCCAAGGGTGGAAAATATAAACTTCCCAAGCCTATGTTTTCATTTTCCACTGCTAATGTTTCCCACAAGCCTCTTTAGTCTCTCATTAAGACTGCTAAGTAAAATGAGGTTTCCATGAACTCATTACCGTAAGTCTTTCTCAGAGACAAAAGTAAAGTTTGCACCTGGCTGATGACGGTGATATACTGGTAAGTTCTCTCTGTTTTGTGTTTTGTCATTTTTAGACCTCAATGTTCAGAAATTCCCCAACGGTTCGTGGCCTCGTTTGCCACTTTGTTCATAACATGTCATAAAGCAAATTTGTGAACACTGCAGTTTAAATAGAAACTGATCTTTATCACTTTTAGTCAGTTTATAATCTGAAAACTAAGTTCAGAAGTATCACTACTGTATCAAAAACTACCTCTAGTCTATTTTAAAGATAGCTGTAGATGCAACAGCTAGAGCCTTAAAACCTAAGACCACAAACTGCCAGTATGTTTACTAGTTTGAACAGGATGTCAGACAGCTCAGGTAGAGCATACTTTGTTTCTGCAAGAGAAAGTGCACCCTCCAGTTTCTATTTATACCCACAGTATAAACCTTCAAAGCCACCAGACCTCACACATACAACACTACCATACAAGGCTATTCAGGCACTACCTTAAACACATGCCAGGCAGCTATGGTTTAGTTCAAAATGTAGTAAAACTGAAGCTTGTCTGACAGCAGAAACTTGCTTTACACAATCAGTCACAATGCTGAGTGATAACAATCATCCCTTGTGACTACATGAGACTTTGTTCTCTAACAATGCATTGCTGTCTTTCTGTGGTACGTGTCTGCAATATACACACACCAGAGGCCTTCATAAAGAGAAGGTTTTATTTATTCAATCATATACCCAGCAGTTAATTAATAACCAGGATGGATATCCATCACGAGGACCGACAGCACTCACTTGTGCATTAGGTCTGGATTTATGATGATTAGTCCAGTCATGTAGCTGCACTTTATTGAGTCCAGTGGAGTCATTGCATGATAAATGAAGACAGTAATGTGCTCGAATGACGTTAGATTGAAACATGCTTTGAACAAGTGCAAGGCTTGATAATGAGGTGGCCATCTGCAGAAGAGCGAAACTTGCAATGCTTTACTTTGTAACCTTCAAATAATTTCAGTATTTTAAGCCTATGTAAAGACTAAGTTAATGCGTGAATGATTCCTATACTCTAAAGCTGGAGGTATTTCTAAATAATAAATAGGCAAGACTATAAAGTGTCTCTTTTTGTGAGTCACTGCATTGTAAAGGTTTCTTCTCCCATGTAGGAAAAGGGAGGCTTTTATTACACACACACACACACACACACACACGCACAGCTATACATACAGTAGCAAATATGATGAATGGAAGCGACAATCTGAAAAGCTCTTGTTAGAGAGTACAAATTTTAGGGAGGATTAATGAAGCAGGGGGTGTTCATTCCCTTTTTAATGAATGTTAATGTTTCATCGTGTTAAATATTCAATTTAAGCCATTTATGGAATATATCCGTTTAATCCGAATTTTGACACCGCCTTTGTATTATCTGCTTTGTTCAGTTAATTCTCTTTAGTTCATATTTGTATTCAAAGGTTTCTGCGTCTCTTCTGGCTCAGTTTCCCCCATTTTGCGTCACAGTGGAAAACGTAGGCTACATCCTGTTTTCTGTGAGGCCTGGAAACCTCTGAGTGTCCAAACTGTTCATTAACATGTACATTAACTCATTCTTTATGCAGTCAGTAAAAGTACTTCGAAGCTATTTCCTCAGATATTTTTCAACAAATGTGCGCAGCTACAGTAAAAATGCAGACTTTCTTGCATCCAATTTCCTGCATCCCGCTGGAAGGAGGAAGCCTCGTCTTTCAGCCGCACCCTCCACCCCTCCCAGCTCCATTCGTTGACAACGGCCTTTTTGGGCCACGCCCACCCGAAACTCAAAGCCGGCCGGCAAGTCGAGCATGGTTGGATGTTCTGTTTCATTTTACAGCGAAACGAACCAATCAAAACGCCGTGCGTACATCCATTCATATATGCCGAAATCGTAAACCACGTTGTGGAATTATCGTCGAAATTATTGACTTGTATATCTTAAAGTATATTTTTTTAATCGCAGGTATATGAATCACAGAATTCATAGAACATTTTCAAAATTAGAATTATTTTTACTCCGAGTCATTCAGTGGAAGACGTCAACATTTAAATCTATAACACCGACAAAAACCAAGCAAAAAGCCCACAAAGCAACCAAAATACTGATACATCGAACATATTTCACAGCTATATACCGATACAAAGAATCAGGTTATTACACCTTTCATTACAAAAAAAAAAAAAAAAAAAAAAAAAAACGAGAAAGGAAATGCAGTTACCGTGAAATCTATTTCCTTACCTGTTTGAGGCAAACAATGAATAAGCATCAACAGACACCAGCAAGCGGACAGCCCGGCGAGTCCCTTCCAAATCCCAAACATGTCCCGTTTCTTCTTATATTGTCAGCTACAAAATAGAAGTCAGCTGTGCGCACAGATGTGAAAAAATAAGTAAGAGTTCGCGGCTGTATCTGTGCGTAAAAAGACTCCGGAGGAGACAGAGTCCCAGAGGAGAGTCACCCAGTGCTGGTCCGTGAAAGTCGAGTGTGAGCAAAATATATTATGGGGCCCGTGTCACATCTGACCATTTTCTATGAGGCTGGCACGAGGGCGGTGCCAAACCAGTGGTGTGATGTTTGAATTTGGCCTTGAGGATTGCTTGGGGGTGGAGCCTACTGGTTCCATCACTCCTCCATGAAGAAGCATAGCTTCCTCGTGTGTGTGTGTGTGTGTGTGTGTGTTTTAGAACGTATAATGTGTCTGAAAGGAAGAGGAAACTCTGACTGCACAATAAAGTATCTATCTGTAACACATTGATAGCATCTTTTACAAAAAAGCCGCAAAAGATACCACATGCAGTCTCACTACAGTCAGACTGACTGTGATGATAACACTTTGGTAAATGAAGGCAACAAAAAGAGCAAGTGTGAGAGTGTGCTACAACATGTGGAGTTAAATAGTAGCAAGAAAGAAGAAGAAGAGTGATGAGAGCCACACACATTTAGAGTGTGGTTGTTGTGCAGCTTTCAGCCCCCTCCACCACCACCCTTTTATTCAACCTCAATTCCATATTAAAAAACTAACCAGACAATTTATGAATGATTCTAACATAAAGATGACTGAAAAAGCAAAATGAAATGATGATAAATAATTCATAATAATGGGCCGAATGCAGTGCCGATATGTACGATACATATCTTTGTACTCCATCAGTTTCACTGCAGCCTGGCCGCTCTCCTGATCATAATGCCTTGAATTGTCGGGATGCTTTAACTCTGACAAACTGCCATACTTTAGCTTACTGTATTAACCAGGTCTATGCAAATACAAAATATCAGGTTATTTGTGTCAACAGTCACTGTTCGATCTTCAAGCGCAGGCAGATCATTTGCAAAGCAAAATATTGGCTTTATAAGTGAAGCACTTTGTTTGCTGCAGAAAAAGCTGCAATTTACTGGACTCAGTCAGATACTCTGGGGGCCAGACGCCTCATGGATTCTTCCCTGGAAAACCTCTACAGCCAGGAAAAGTGGTCTGCCACATCACTGTCTCCTCGTCCCTCCCCATAATGCTGCTTGATGTAACTCCTAAAAATTGAGCGTCTGGTTATACAGAAAAGTGATTCCAGGTTTTCCTCGCATGTTTTGGGGAAAATCACATTTTTAATAGGTTTGAGATCAGTGCCAATGAAGAAGAGAGAGTTTTGCTTCAGAATACATGGACATGATACATATGTAGAAGTCAAATCAGGCAGATAAAGTGTTTTAGCGTTTTTAAAGTGCTGTGTGCGAGTGCTCCCAGAGTAAGAAAGAGGGAGGAGGAGCTGGGCTTGGCTCCTCGTAGGGGCAGGGAATAATCTGTGGGAGGCATTCCTGGAATGTAAAAAAAAGCAGCTGGATTACATATTCTGGTTCCCAGCATCCCCACACACACTGCTAACACACACAGAGGTGCAGCTCTTAAACCATGTGTACACTTTAAATAGTGCCTACATCATGGCCGGTACATTTAGTCAAACATCAACTCTACTTACTTCCGTAGAGGCCTGTGAGTCATTAAAAGGGCTCCTTAATAATGACTTACAAACCCCATTTTTTCCCCTTTTTATTTGCAATGTGAACAGTAATACAAACACAGTATCACCACTGCTGTTAACAGGTTGGATCTGTTCCACTCTAGTGTGACACTGGGCCACCTGGACCTCAAACTGCTAAATGGAAGTAAGCCCTTATTTTATTTTATTTCAGAACAATGTCAGTGAAAACTTTTTTTTCTAGCAAATACATATTATTATTATATACAGTTGTTATAGATTTGGAACATACAGCGGTACCATGACTGGGGGGAGCATGGGTGCAAATAAACCATATGCTGTTTCTCAATGCTTGTTGCCATTAACATGATCTTGTTCTTTGACATAAGAGTGGGGATGTTATCCAGCATCACTCAGTCCTAATTAATCAGCAGCTTTCTGAATTATTGCCAACATTCTCCATCTTATCCTGATGACTACTGTGTCTCCAAGTCTCCCTATCTACAGTGTTGGTACTCTGTGTTCACACCCTGATTGCCAATCACTGATTCGTACCCTGAATTGATATTTTGCTTCCCTCCATTAGCAAACATATTAATAGTTGAAGATACCAGAGATGGAATAAATAGTGGACTAGTTCCTACTAGATAAATCTTCCCTGCTCTGTGAATTCAGGCAGCCTTGAATTCTTATTCACGCTCTTCTACTAAAGAGAGAACTGGACTCAGTCAGAAACACACCACATCATTAAATGCCTTGAGTTGTGAAAATTACGAGTGTCTCAGGTATGCATACGTAATTTGTGTGCACACTCTGATGCTCGAAGGCCAGATGTGATGTCAAAGCAGCTAATGTCTAACATGTTCCAGTTAAAATACAACTAACAAATCAGAATCGGAAGAGTACAGACACACACGCTCACACACTTACACAACTTTTCCCAAGAGCATGGGTGTGTCTTTATGTCAGTGTTGCGTGAAATTTTTGCAACTCACAGTCTTCCCCTAATTCAGGTCTGTCTCTGAACATTTGTGGTTCTGAAATCATATAACATTCTGCTTAAAATCAGCACTTCTCTGTGCTGCCTGTGAACACAGTGGAACTTCCTTTAGAGCAATAAATTATTTTATTGCTGACAGAAACGCAGAAGTATAAAAGTTATTGTGAAGCCATTAAAGGGAACTCTTCATGGACTTGGACTTCAAGCTTCTTCTGACAAAAAACTCTTATTATAATTTAAAATTATACAAGGAAAAGTAAATAAATAAAATTACACACATATGTCCATGTTACCAGATATGTGTGCTGTTTGTGTGACGTGTATGTTCACTGCTTTGTCGTGGCAAAGAAGCCCAAAATTAGTGTGAATTACTTTTCCACTGCTACTGCTGCTGCTGCCCCTCCTCCCTCCGCAGATGTTAACAGCTGCTTTTAAGTTGCTGCAGGGGCAGTCCAAGGGTTTCTAGAAATAAGGAAAACTAGTTTGTCCTCTTCCCCCTCTCATCCTTATGAATCAACACTGTGGACCTTCTGGAGTCTGCGATGTGTACATCTCCTTAGGCATACTGTACATTCATGAGCAAACATACATTTTAGGGAAATAGCAGTGCCGTTTGTCATCTGCAAGAGTTTCTGTTTTGATTTGCTGGTATCACCATACTTGGAGTGAGACTGTTACAACATCTACTTTTAGATTCTCTTGGATGCTTTGACCATGGTATTATTAATAAGAGGATTAAAGGTATAAATGAACAGAAGGACTCCTGATTTTGTACTTCTGGGATTTTTTTTTAACTCACTGAAGAAAGCTCTTTGGGTGTATGGGCTTAAAATCACTGACAGATCTAAAGAGCATGAATGTGAGTTCACTGGGTCAAGCCTAAAATATTTCTTCTATTTGTATGAGTCTTCCTCCTAGTGGTGAAATTGGATAATTACACCTTCCCACGTGTTTCATGGAGGGAAGAAATAAATAGTTTCCCCTGAGATGTTTCTTACTTAGAAGACTAAAACTTATAAATACTTCCAAAACTTTAGACTCAAACTCACTTATTGGGATTTCTTCTTGTTGGCCTCCAGCTGTTAGGAATACAATCTAATGGAGTAACATCATCAGCAACTAACTTTTCAGTTCTGATAAATGTGCCAATAATGCTGAGTAGTTGTTTATATTGAAAATAATTCTTTAAAGTTATTTGTCCAGCATAATCTAAACTTCACACAGCCTCACACTAAAATAAAAAGAAAGTCGTTTAAAAGCTCAAATGAAAAAATGCCTTTAATCTAAAAGTATGTCTAATCTATGTCTCACCATATTTTCGGCCCCTTAGTATCAACTGAGTGTCAGTTTAGATCATTTCAAACTGGTTTCCTGAACATGACAATGAGTTCATGTCACAGGGTGGAATGGACTACGTTTAACTTAGTATTTTTATTTCCTTGCATGTAGTGTTTTGTTTTATTCTTTGATTTTTATTTATTTATTTATTTTTAACATGTAGTGTTTTATTTTGTTGGGTTTTTGCATGCTTTTGTTTTGTTATGTGATTTGTTCCGGGGAGATGCCCATTCCTCCGCCCCTCCTGATCATTAACCTGCCACACCAGAACGAAGAGTCAGACAGGACGGCGACAATCCTGTTGGTTTCTGCGCCATTTGGACTCTTATGGGACTTGATCTTCATGGCTGAGGCTAGTGCATTTTAGCTGCATTGTTTTAACTGCTTTTAATGTTTTTAACGTCATTTTTCTGCCTGGCCAGAGTATTTTAGTGCTTTTTTTTGTAAATAAATTATAGTTTTAACAACTTGAGTTTATATTTACTACTTCCCTTGGCTGCTCCACTGCTCTTCCCGTCAGAAGGGTTTCCCTTCTGTTTTAAACTTACCATCCGTTAATCCTCTATTACATTCACAGTACTCAAATGGTCTCCACAGCTACCAGATCATCCAATGAGGCACCGGTGGGATGTGGTGACATGGTTGATTTGCGGGATGGATGGGCAGCTGACAAATCTGCATCAACAGTGTGACACTGCCACGGTTTAGGTTAGAAACCCCAAACAGTGATATCAGCATGGAGCAAGATCTCAGAGGAATGCTTCCAGCATCTCGTTGACTTTATGCCATAAAGAATGGAAGCATTTCTGGAAGCAAAATGGGTCCAAGCATGACATTAATGCCCATGATGAGTGTATATAAACTACGCTACATGTGTGGTAGAAGAGGTAACTAGCTATGTGTCCATAAATTTTGCAAGCGGTACATCCGTGCATTGAAATTATAATCTGAAAATACTCTATGCAGTATATCCAATACCAAAAAAGTGCCGAAATAATGAAACTGTTCTGAAGTCCCAAAGTCACCACACATCAGCAGAAGAACAAGTTACAGTACTCATGTATTACAACCTTGTGATTCCTGAATTCTACAATCAGCAGTTGTAAGTGCTCATACTGGAAGTGTAACAGGTAAGCAGCAGCAGCAAGGTTTTTATTCTGTAAAGTAGTGGAGAGTGACTCGGCTTCAGCTCCATCGAACCTCAGACAAATAAGAGCTGCTGAGATGTCTGGAAACACCCTGCGTACACAGCTGGCTGGCTTTCCAACCTAAACAGTCAGAAACATGTGATGTACACACACCTCAGAAATCACAGCAGGTCCAGAGAATGTTGTCACAAAACATCATCAAAGTGAGGCAGAGGTGAAACATCAGCTATGTTCAGATCCAGAGGATATACGGAAGGTCAGGCAGCAGCTTAAGACTGTGTTAAAACACAGCTCAGTCGGCCTTCAGTGTTTATTTCCTTAAGGTGTGAAACAATACTGAGTAAAGCACAGACTTCAGGTTATGTAAGGAATTATTTACAATTTGTCCAAGAATGAGAAAATACAGGTAACTGATTTAAAGGAAGCTAATGTTTTAATAGGGAAACTTATGATGGCAATATTTGACCTTAAGACCCATGTTTGACATTTAAAACATTTTCTGTAACTCAGTGAGTGTTACATGGTTATGTTTATTCCAAGATTTGGTCATGTCTCCTCCTGTTGGCATCCAAAAGTGGATACGACAAAACAGACAATTGGTGGCAGTATAGTAAAATGTAGTATTAATATTGGTCATCAATACCAATGCATTAACTTTTTAAATCTAACTTTTTTATACAGGTCTTAGTGGCAGGGTCAATCTCATAGCCCTCTTCACAATCACACTTGTAGCTGCCTGGCAGGTTGCTGCAAATCTGAATGCAAGTGTCCGGCTCAGTGCATTCATCGATGTCTGCAAACAAACAAATAGAAGAAAGAACTTGGCATCTTTGGATTCTTAAAAAAAGTAGTTTCTAATAAACATTCTTAAATCACATGTTTATGACCCATGGCCTGCTTGTTAGGGTGCAGAAATGTGTCTGTTCTCTCACCTTCACAGGTTTTGTTGTCTGCTTTTAACCTGTATCCAGCAGGGCATGAGCAGTTGTATCCAATCTTTAGATCGTTGCAGTGGTGAGAGCATCCGCCATTTCCGGTCAAACACTCGTTGTTGCCTGTAGAGACAAAGAGGCAGAAATATTTTAAATAATATTCATGAACAAAAGATGATTAGCTGACTGAAAACTCACATGCAGAAGCTTTGCTAATGCGTTTCTGAACATAACAATCAATGATCAGTAATATTCAGATAGGTGACACATAAAAAACATTTATTTAATCTAACACCGCATCTTTAGTAAGTCTGCTCTTTAGCAATGAATATGGCCCCCACTTCTTGTATGGTGCCTGACAACATCGGGACATGCTATTAACAACTGATGTCATCGGGTATCTCCTCACAGATCTGGACCAGGGCATCACTCAGCTCCTGGTCAGTCAGAGGTGCAGTATGGCTGTGTTGGATGAACTGAATCATAATATCTCCAGAGCTGTTCTATAGGATTAGGCTGCACAGCAGAGGTAGTTGTGTGTTTCTTGCTGGTTGTAGTTGTGGTGGTCGGGTCTGGCTGCCTGGGTGTAGCAGGATTTGTGGGACCTTGTGGTGGGAGCGGAGCAGCAGTTTTATCTTTAACGGGAGGTGCAGCTGGCTGAATTTCATGATTTGATTTTAATTCCATCTTTTTAGTAACAAGAGGTGCAGACGTTTACCTGCCACGCATTTCTTCATGTCAGGTCCCAGGACCATGCCATCAGGACAGGCACAGGTGTATCTGGGAGACTGTGGGTCGTTCTGAGGGGCAGGTAGGCACAGGAACTCACAACCTCCATTCATGCACCAGTTTGCACCTAAAATAAAACAGGGAAGGCATTAGAAAAAAAGATTCTATTTTCACAGATTCTTTTTTAATATCTTTAATATACAAATGTTTCCTTACTGGCTGGCTGCTTGAGGTTGTGGTGCAGTACGATGTCTTTTAGCTGGCCCAGGTCCTTTGCCATCTCAGTGATGTCGCTTCCTGTCAAGCGGTTGGCACTAAACACAGCAGCTTTCTTCATGTCTGTCCAAAATACTTTCTCCTGTTTTTAGAAAGAAACACAACTTGAGTTAAACTGATTAACTATAGAAATCATTCTTTACAATACAATTATTATAGTTCTACAACTGTTTATAACTGTTTATAACTTGCATTGTTCATATTTCATATTTCTGTATAGTTTTCATATGTATATCCTTTACATAGCTTGTACACTCACTACAGCCTCTACATACTTATAGTTATAGCATATTCATAACATACCTTCATACTGTGTACATTGTAACATACCTATAATCGACCCATTTTTGTAACATATCTATGTATCTTATTGCTAATATATATTTTGTAGTATATCTATTGCTAAAGCACTTTATGGATGGATGCAAATGCAATTTTAATGCGTATGACAATAACACTGAATTCAATTCTATTGTATTCTATTAACAATTAGTGCGGTGCTCAACAATTGAAGCTCTGGCTTTATATGTTAAACCATTTCAGATAAAAACCCTTTATGAACTTCGTTAGACTTGGACTGGCTGGTTTTAACTGTTTAAGAAAGCAACTAGTATTGTTAATAAATCAGGTAGATATTTGGTTCCTGTCCTTTTCCTCTTGCAATCATTACCAATTCTTAGTGGCAGTTTAATCAAATAACAACAATTCCTTTGACCTTCACTGGGAATACACTGCCTTCATCACTAACCTCAAAGACTGTCAGTGAGAGTGGGTGGGAGAGTTTTTCCTCATTAATAATGAGACTGTGTCGGGCCCCTCCATTCACATCGATGCTGGAGAGAGAGTGCAGCTTGGCGTCCACCCAGTATAGACGTTGGTTGACCATGTCTGTTAGGAAAATGAAACACACAAATAATAGTTTTGACCACTATATTTTCATTACACAGTAAATAAAAATCACTACTAAAAATGCATTCAGGAAGCTGTGCTTACCCAGGGTGATGCCATTCGGCCACACAATGTTGTCTTTTACTAAAGTAGTGCGATCTGCACCGTTCAGCCCACTCTTCTCAATCTTAGCTTCTTCACCCCAGTCTGTCCAATACATCAAACTAAAGAGGACACAGCAAAAGAAATCGTGAGGCTAAAGACAAAACGCACCAGTTCATGTCAAACTGACACTAATCTAAGGAAACGTACTCACTGTGATGTCTGTTTAAACACTTACTTGTTTACTGGATCGACTGTGATGGCTCGTGGCTTGTCCAGGTCCATTGCGATCAGGGTCTTCCTCATACCGCCATCCGTTGTTGCTACAGAAATAGTCTTCAAAACTTTGTCAGTCCAGTAGATGTTGCCATGGATCCAGTCCACCGCAATGCCCTCTGGGGCCTCTATCCCACTGTCAACCACCACACTGTGGTGAGAGGAATTGCTAGCCACATCTATCATAGAGCTGTTTGGAGGAAGGCAAGAGTGGAGAGATTAATTTTTATCGTCATCATGGGTCTTGAATTAGAGCCACTCCATACTATGCAAAATGATTTAACAAATCCATAAAGAAATGCAACATAGAAAACACAGACACAAATAGACTTCAGCAAATATAAAGAAGTATAATTCAGTTATAAAGTAAATAAAAGGGGTAATTTAATACAAAGTGAATAAATAGAGGAGAAAATTCATATTAATTTCATATTAATTTAATAACTGAGCCAAGTGCAAGGTTATAGACCAGGATAAGGGACACGGATAAAGATTCTAACCTGTAGATTTTCTTCAGAGACAGGTCAGACCAGAAGATCATCTTGTTTGGCATATCCATGTCGAGAGCCATCGGGTTCTTCAGCTGTGGGATCACACGCACATACTCGCTGCGGTCCACTGTCAGCTTCCTCACCTCGTGTCTGTTGGTGAAGTACAAGGTGGGCACTGTGCCTGGTGGAGGCAGAGGAGGACAGTTCGGTTAAACTTGCCTGTCTTGTCTGAAGCTTGCGTCACAGGATCAAACGTTAAGTGGGTTTAAGTGGGCTTTCTTTCTAACATTACCTGATTCAGCCTTGCAAGTTTTGGTTGCAGGGTTAATCATATAGCCCTCTTCACAATCACACTTGTAGCTGCCTGGCAAGTTGATGCAGATCTGAGTGCAAGTGTCCGGCTCAGCACATTCATCAATGTCTGCAGAATTGAAGAAGTTGGCTCATTTGATTGTTTCTATTGTGCACATTGTCAAATGACATGTTTACGATTGTCTGGTTCTTAAGAGGCAGAATTTTAAATGTCTCCGTCCGCTCACCTTCACAGGTTTTGTTGTCCGCCTTCAGCCTGTATCCAGCAGGGCAGGAGCAGTTGTAGCCAATCTTCAGGTCGTTGCAGTAGTGAGAGCAGCCGCCATTTCCGGTCAGACACTCATTGTTGTCTGCAGAGACAAACAGGCAAAAAGCTTTCAAATAATATTCACAACAACAAAATTCTTAGCTGACCGGGAATTTACTCATTCAAACCACGAGCTATATAAGTCAAGTCTGGTATTCTAGTCATATTTCCCTACAGGCTGGCAGCCATGAATGTGTACAAGATGACTTCACTTACCACACTCTTTTGCTGGTTCATCAGACCCGTCCTTGCAGTCTTTCTGCTTGTTGCACACTTTCTCCGTGTCGATGCACTCCCCACTGCGACACTGAAACTTGTTTGGGCCTTCACATACTGTGGAAGAGACCAGGGGAGTATGAATGAGACCGCAATGTAAGCATGTGGGACTTTCTTTCCTTTCAAGAAAGACGCTTTTTACCTGTATCACATTCAATCTCATCAGTGAGGTCCCTGCAGTCAGCACGTCCATTACATTGGAGGCTTTTGTTAATGCAGGTGCCGTCCATACATTGGAACTCATCTGAGTGGCAAGTGGAATGAGCTGGAAGAGAAGGAAGAAGGTAAATGACCGAAAACACAAAAAGAGAGATGGGGAGAGAGAGTAATGGAATAAAGATATTTACTGTCAGTCTCCATTAAAAATGTAATGTGCAGGTTGGCTTTAATGGTAACTATAAAGACATTTTTAAAAACTCACTGCAGTTAGCCTCGTCCGAATAATCCCGGCAGTCGAACTCTCCGTCACACTTCCAGTTGCCAGGGATACAGTCCCCATTCGCACACTGGAACTCGTGAGGTCTACAGCGAGGTGTCTTCTCCAGCTTCCTTCCACAGTTCTCAGGCCACTCATCAGACCCATCGGTGCAGTCAATGTCTCCATCGCAGATCCACAACGCAGACACGCACACTGAGTTGTTGCACTGGAAGGAGTGAGGGCTACAGTTGGTTTTGGAACAGGAAACCTCATCTGAGCCATCTGAGCAGTCGTTGTTGCTGTCGCAAACAAAGCTCTTGGATATGCACTGGCCATTGGCACAACGAAACTCACCATCTCCACACGGCCTGGCCGCTGTAATGTGATAAAAGAGGGAAATAGGAGTTAATATGGGTATAAAGGTGGAAAACACATCAACAATAACACTTTTAAAATACATTTTTTAACTTATATTAACTAATTTTTTCCTACTGTAATCTACAGGTAAAAAGCACACAATCCCAGTCAAGTCTAGTTTTTCACATCAGTTACTAAGCTTTCTTATGTAACCTCACTGGTAAATATATTGCAATGCACTGCTGTTATAGTCAGCTTTTCATCCACAGTGCCATTTCTCTGCGACACAATGGTTCACATAGTTATCAACTGCTAAACCATTTCCCAACATGTTGTAGCTTTCATTAGTACCAAAGCAGCTGAAACGGATAAAACAGCCCCTCTGCTACTTAACTGACCAGATCAATTTCCCAGAAGTTTAAATGACTTGAATCTGATCTCTGATTAAAAAGAAGAAATTATCTGTTTTTGTGTCAAAATGCAGGTAACAAGGTGCCTGAAGATACAGTAGGAATTGAATTGTTTGAAGAACAGACTTCTTCAAAACAGATTTGAAGAAGTCTGTTCTTCAAATACCTTTTGAAATATTAATATTATACAATGAACAAAATTCATTCTTGCCAAAAACACTTTCAGTTAGTCGTGTCTTGTTTGTGGATGCTTTAGCATGAACTTTGAGGTGTAGAAAAACTCGGCTCTGGTAGAAAACTCACTGCAGTTTTTCTCATCAGCGCCGTTAGTACAGTCGGCTTTGCCGTCACATTGCCAGTCTTTTGGTATGCACTGGTTCATGGGATCGCTACAGTTGAACTGCGAATCCCGACAGATTTTGACTCCTGAGGAGAGAAACATCAAGCATGACTCATTTCACGTGACCACAGAGAGACACAGCTTGTTGCTATTATCTCATAAAGCTTAACAATCATTTGACTTTGTTAATGTGTTTCTGATTCACTGTGGTGACAGTTTGATCCAAAACTAAATATTTTTCATTTGAATTGTAAGTTAGTGGACTTGCTGTGTTTTTATTGTTTTCTAAATATTAAAGAATTATCAAGAAATTGATCAGTCAAGCATAAAAAAAACTCAAGGATCCCAAGTGTAAAGTGTAGCTATTATGTGATAACATACCGCAGCTAGCAGGCAGCTCATCAGTTCCATCACCACAATCATCACTTCCATCACAAATCCACCTGCGGGTGATGCACCTCCCATTTCCACACTTAAACTGATTGGCGTTGCATATGTTGGTTGCATCTGTGAAGGACAAAAATCACAACTGGAGTTCACTGTGTTGTGAGGACAAACTGCCACCCTGGTTTACATTCAATATCACCAGATCCTCTTATCAGCACTCATCAATAAGCTCAGACTTTATTGGCCATGTTAAAACCTGTAATCATTCCTCCTAAAAATTGTTATCACTGTGCAGTTAATGAATGACTGAAAAATACACACGGGGGGAAAAATTACAGCTGAAGGCCACTGAAGTTCAGACAAACAGCGGTGTAAAAAAACCCAAAACATGCTAACAAAGGAAATTTGGTAATGTGTTATTAAAAAATAGAGTCAAAGACAGTGAAGTACGGATAAGTGATGCTAAAAAAAAAAGGGAGAGGAAAAACAGGTTTTACTTATTGCTTCACTCAGGAAATTAACAAATTAAGTTATTGACACTGTGTCTCATGTTAGAACTAATCAAAGTGACTTCAATATAAAGTATTTGGACAAAGAATTATTTCCCCAAAGTCATTCACACCAAAGCAGCTGAAAAGAATTCACAATGGTTTATGCTTTCTGACTGGACAGTCACAATTGCTCAATATTTAATTAATTATTGAGTTATTTATTGAGCAGTATATTTCACTTTTTCACACTGAGTCCTCGGGGATATACCACATGTAGCAGGCTCAATGCAGTGCCATCACCTCAATCATCACTTCTATCACAAATCCACCTGTGGTGGTGCACTCACCTCAAATTCCCATTCTGCAAATGTAGGTGGCATTTATCAACTACACAAATCACAAGTGGAGTCCAGTGTGCCGTGAGGACAAATTGACAATTAACATCACCAGCTTGTTATCAGCAATGATCTCTCCATTCATACCTTGCTGAGCATTTGTAGTAACGTGTTGGACATGTGCAGAAGAGGCATAGCGGATATACTGGACAAAGGATGTTGAAAGTACAGCTGCCAAGCAGGAGGAAAAGAGGAAGACCACAGAGAATATTCATGGAAGTAGTAAATAAAGACATGCAGAGGGTTTGTGTGATAGAGGAGGTAGGATAAGGTGAAGGCTGATGATCTGCTTGGGGGGCTGATAAAAGAAGCAGCCGAAAGAAGAAGACAACAGTGTGTGGGTATGAAGCTAAACGGTGCCAAATATAACTGTTCCCCATAAAACTATTTGATAATATAAAAGCCAAGCTGGTTAAAGTAGTTCAGCAGTAGTTCATGCATCAGTTTACAACTTGAAAGTCTGATTTCAAAGTGTTTCCGACTTACAGACAAACATCTGTCCTAGAGGGAAAGCTTTTTTCTTTTTTGCATGTAAACAGATGTACTCTTGGTCTTATTGCACATGTAGTTTTATCACACTTCTCCTTTCTGCATAGGTTTTAATGAAGCACATCAAATTTACTACAACACCGGAGGAAAGAAAGAGTTGGTGAAAAGTTCAATTTCTTACCAGTTTCAGACGAACAATGAACAAGTGTCAAAAGACACCAGCAAGCAGACAGTCCTGCGAGTCCCTTACAAATCTTAGACATGTCGTCTTTTATCTTCCTTTTCTTTTTCTTTGACAAGAATAAAAAGATGACTGTGAGCAAAACTATACAGAGAGCCTCAGTCACATGAGTGTTGCACCAATCCCAGCTCTCTCTCTCTCTCTCTCTCTCTCTCTCTCTCTCTCTCTGTGTGTGTGTGTGTGTGTGTGTGTGTGTGTGTGTGTGTGTGTGTGTGTGTGTGTGTGTGTGTGTGTGTAAACTCTGACAAGTACCAATAAATATACCTGTAAGTTTCATAATGTTGCTCACAGAATTAAAATGAGCTTTTGGAAACAAGTTTTTTTTTATTGGCAAGAAGAGTTATTGCTGTAACACAGGCTAATAGGCAAACTATAAAAGAATGTTTTTCTACATTAGCAACAACACCCCCGAGAGTAAAAATTACTTTTTCTTTTATAATCAGAGGTAAACATTCACTCTTCCAGAGTATCCGCTCAGGTGATGATATGGACGATCACATTATTCAGGCAGTACTATGGAGACAGGGTATCTTCTCTGGGAGGTGTTGGAAGGTGGCTGGGGCACTAAGTAAGCCTAAGTAAGTAAGGAAATGTGACAAATTGGTAAACACCATGTGGAGGTGCAAAAGAGGTTTTTGTCATTAACTTTGGAAAGAAGGGAATCTACCAGTAGCCATTTGTTCAATCCGGAGTCATTAAAAAACAAGCAGTGCCCAACAAGTCCAGAAGATTGTCAACTTGGAGCACTAGGTGTGACACCCAAGCTAGTTCACAATAATAACAACAGGGCAACACCAGGCACTCTGCGACTCTTCCGTTAGCTCCATCTCTACCATTGCGTTCAGTCCTTTCAGAGTCACCCTTTTCTCGTGTGAGTAAGATTGTACCATCACACAGTCATTGTAACGTTGTATGAGATTTGTATTACCTAGCTAAGGAATAACACCCAATGGCAAAGCTACAACTTGGTATCATCTGGCCTCTGGACCAGTGAGAGATGGTCCTCAGAAAGGAGATGGCTGAGATTTGGAACCTGCGGCCCCAACTCATCTCTGTCGTTCACGGCGCTCACCAGAGAAACAGGCTCCACATCCTTACATTCTTTTAGGAGGCTGAGGTGGTAGATTTGCTTTGCTCTGTCCCCTGATAGACAGATGCATCAACACACTGTCTGTAGATGCATCTACATGAAGGACTGGGGGGGGTCATCTGCTTCTATCGTTTTATGCAAAATGAAGCTGAATGAACTGTTTCCCACATGGAGTAACAACACTCACGTCACTTTCCTCAGCTGGCACTGCTCCCTCAATCACTCCTCCTGGCAGCTGGATTAGAGATTCTGCTACACTCACTATTACAACACGCTGGAAAAACAGAGTTTCACAAGTTTGTTTTGTTTGAATTTGAGAGACAGACTGCCTCTCCAGTTGACCTTTGAGCTCATAAATCAAGCTGCTACTCACTCATTCTGCTGAGGGTTGCACTCGGCACTTCTTCACTCCAGCATTTCATTACATCTTTCTTTTCTGTCTGTTTCCCTTCATCTGTGTATTGTTCTGTCTACTTTTCTCTTGTCTTTCTTCTTTTCCCCGCACTGGTCGCAGCTGGCCCTTCCTTGAGCCTGGTTCTACCAGAGAAAAGGGAGTTTTTTTCCCTTCCCACTGTCACAAAGTGCTTGCTCACATTGGCTGGCTTGATTGTTGTAGTTTGTCCAATTCTTTACGTCACAGTATGAAGAGCATTGAGGTATCTGCTGTTATGAATTCGCGTTATATAATAAACTAGAGATTGCACGATACCACTTTTTAATGTCCAATACCGATTCCTATATCATAAATTTGGATATCTGCCGATACCGATATGAATCCGATATTTTGTAATCAATAAAAATGTTTTTTATAAACATGTTGCTGCATTTTGTATAAGTTCATAATCAAGTTTTAAAAAACAAGAGACTGAAGCTATTCTGTCATACCTGTATGCAAAAAATATACTGCACCCAAAACATTTTATAGTTCAGCAACACTAATCAATCTACTAAATTTAAACCTACACGATCCCCCCTATTCTGGTATTTTCTGGTATTTTAAAGAGTACTTAGTGGAAATATTAAGCAACCTAACTAAAAGGGTTGCCAACTCCCAGCAAAAATATTAGGGAACCACCACCCCGCCCTCCACCTCATGATGCGTAATCGATGTAATCAACCTTAATTTAATGCAAGTGTAAGACAAATGCACAGAAATCAATTATTTTTCTACAATAATTAAATAGATTCAACAGCTTTCTTCAACAGAATTGCAGACTGCACAGATGGTACCTCCCCAAAGGAAAAAGTACTATAGCTTACTAAGGTGTATATATGACTTATTACTTACTACATACACTAATGGATTTCTATACATTTAATCAGATGACCACTTTTGTTGTAAGATTCAGATAATTATTTATTCAAAGTTTTCAAATAACATAACAAAGAAAAGTATTTCTTTGTGTCCCCATTTCCCTGTTAAAGCCCTACATGGCCCCCCTGGCAAAACTTTGCTAGACCGCCCCTGCACAGTTACCAGCAGTCAGCAGTGTAAAAAAGGATCCTGGTGTTTTTTGTCTCTGGGAAACAGTTCATAACTTCCCTTCAACTCATTCGTGTCACCTAAAAGGTAAACCTGTTTCGCCATCACCTGCTCAGCTCTGATGATTCAGTAAGGACATCTCCTGGTTTCATCTTCATGTTTCCCTCTCACCACATATCCAAACAGATATCATGACCAGCAGCTTTTACAGCTGTGGCTCCAGCAAACATCAGCTGATACTAGAAAGTAATATCAAATACATTCTAACAACAGCTGATCAAGCTTAAACGTGCTGCTGTTGTTTATGAGCTGGTCTCCTCTTTCTAGCACAAAGTGGGCGATAAATAAACAAGAAAGACGGACTTGTGGCAGAAAAGCCGATCAGCTGATCAATGATCAGTTTCATGTTTGAAGTCATAACAGGAGAGGAAGGGGGAGCGAATGAGAGAAGTAGATGTGCAGCAAGGACAGAATAACTCCAGCTTTGTGTCTATTTTTAATTCTAGCTGGGATGGGACAAGTATGGGACAAATCGCTTCCTTTTCACCTCAATATGGAACTCCGATGACCAGTCCAGCTGTGGCTCAATATATCAGTTGTTAAGCTTAACGTGGAAATACTATGCAAACATTCAGGGATGAACTTACACACTTGCTTTACTTCTCTGGTATAGTTTTCGCCAAAATGAAATACCGCAGTCAGGAAGCATGTAGCAAGGTGCCAAATGCTCCAACAGCCCGCCGACAGGTCTCGCAGAACACAGCAGCTCTATTACGTGACACATACTGCTCCGATGCCCCGAGCTGGGTTACGCCAAGTAGCGCGTTTTGTGAGGTGATTTTGTGATACTTCGGATCGGATTACATTTTCTATTTCTCTCCCATATCCGATCCAGTAATTTAGATCAGTATCGGACCGATACCAATACGTAATATCGGATCAGTCCATTTCTAAAATAAACCTGGCATAATGCTGGGTTTTCGTTTTTTTAAACAGCATAAAAACTAATGAATTTAGACAAAAACTCACAATGTAATGAAATTATACAAGAAAAAGAAAAGCAAAATACACACATACTTAAACAGTTTGAGTCATCAGAGCAGAACCAGGTGAAAAACAGCTCAGCTCCCCTCTCAGCAGATGTTACATGTAACAGCTAATTTTAAGTTGCTTTAGGGGTAAGGGTTGTGTAAGGGTAAGGGTTCCTGGAAATGATGATGATGAGATAGCCTTTATTTGTCAGTTGCAGGTCTTTTGCCCACAACCGAGATGACAGACCTTGCCAACCGTACATACAATACACAAACATCACATTGGGGAGACAGGTCAGGCTAGGTAGCGAGAGGAAAAAAAACCATCGAAATGTGTAACACAAAAGGATAATACAGGAATGCACAGACATCAACACACCATAGCACAATAAACACAGACAAGCAACATGGGAAAGAGTTCCAGTGTGTACATCTGATCTGGGACCGCTGCAATCTTTCAACTGCGCCTCCAACTGACCCAGAGGGGAGGTAAGCGTTGGAGGTGGCATTGGAAACGGGGTAGGGAGGGTGATGCGTCAGTGAGTGCTTATCAGTATCAGTATATGTATGTGTTTGCGTGTCCATAGTTCAGCTGAGACAGTGTCCTTCGCCCTGCCAGGCTAAGTAAACGGTCTTCCAGTCAACCCAGGTGGCCTTGCATGGAATGGGAAGGAACAGACTAAACACAGTCGTTATCAGGGTGTTTTGTTCAGTTCCGGCCTTGCAGCTGGCGCCAAAGGGGTATCCGCATAAGTGATGGTATTTTTTACTTTAGTGCGAACAGCTCATATGAATTTCAAAGCAGTTCTACAGTCCAACACTGGTCTCTCAATCTCCCGTTGGAGAGCCGCGAGCTTCGCCATACTTGCGTTCTGTGATGTTGTCATTTCTTGTGCTCAAGGAGCCAATTTCTGAGAACTCACGGCAGTGAGCCTCCCCGAGATGTCATCCGATTTGCGCACAGAGATGTTATTCCAGGCTAGCCCTTGCGAGATGTATCCAGTCTGCAGTCAGAGATTTTATTCTGAGTATTCACAGCAGCCGTAGCCTCTCCAAGAACTTATCCGTGCTGACTCAATGAGCCCATTTTGAGAAACTCACGCCTCTCCCATCGTTCCAATCCCAGCGGGCAGCCTTGTGGGGGTTTGAACAGCCGGTTCCGCTTCCTTAATTCTTCGATAAGTCAGGGCCAAGCCAGCTCTGATCAGTCAGAACCCTGTTACCATGGTTCCAAATAGGTAGATATCTTCAGCACTCAGGCTCACCCAAGCCCAAACTTCTCGTTGAGAAAGGGGTGTCAATTGCATTTAGGGACCAGTTGATCCAATCCATAATTCCTCTTTTAGGTTTTAGAGAACAGACTGTGAGAGAATGTTCCAGGGAAAATACAAAAAAACCACGAGACTAGACAAGGACATAAGCAGGAAGATAAGGGAGAGGAGAAAAAGTGCGTCCGCCTCCTCCGAGAGCCAAAGAAGGAATATTGACTCATCCTTGTACTTTCCCCTCTTCCCCTTATTGACCAACACTAAACTCACTGAGCTTCAGTTTTAACCAAAAAACTCACACATCTCAACCTGTGACACCTGATTTTATAGTTTAGGAATTAAAAAAGAGAAAAAAAAAATCAAGCCTGTGGGACTATTACAACATAGTGCTAATTTTACATTATGTTTGATGCTTTGGCCATGGTAAAAACAACAGCATCTAAAACTCACTGAAGAAAGCTCAATGGGTGTATCAGGCTTAAGAAAACTGACAGACCTAAAGGGCATAGGTGTGATTTTACTGTTCTACTTGTATGAGACCTCCTACTAGTGATGAAGTGGAGTCATTACACCTTACAGTTGATCCTAACAGCAGGTTTGTTTTGGTCTGAAGTTAAAAATCTGCTGAAATGAAAACTACTGCCGTAGCGCTTTTAGTTTGTAGACATAGGATTTAAAGAATGTCAACTGAGACATGTAAATACCCCCAAAACCTTTAACTCAGACGAACTTACTGGCGTTTATCCTTCTGGGCTCAAGTTGTCAGAAAAATAATAAATATAGCTGATTGCCTGACGATCAGCTGGTATTTGGCATTTCAACATTAAAAACTCGTGTTTTACTTGTGAATTTTGCCTTGAGTGTTCTGAACTTTGACCTTTACAAAGTACAGTCCACACATGCCTTAATGTTAGTCATAGACTACAAGGAACACAGAACTATCCAGTGAGCAAAGACCACTTAATCCTGCTTTCTTTTTTTATGCTTGTTAAGCCCCTTTAATATATGTTATATGGGGCTATGCAAATAAAACCGAATTGAACTGATCCATGTAACAAGCCCTTATATGTTAGTTAAAGTGACCCAAACTATCAATTACCAACATACAGACTAATTTTGACTCGTTTAACCACAGCACTACATCACACACTGTCAATAATTTATTGTTTTGTTCCAAGTTTTAGCCACAATGAAACAACACAACACAGATGCAAACACCAATGCTTTGGTTCACTCTGGTTACCTACTGTAATGAGATAAGTACAGTACTGAATTTGCAAGCTGTACATACATGCATTGACATTATAATCTGAAAATACTCTATACAGTATATCCAACACCATACGGCCGTGAGGCATTCACAAACAGAGAGGAGCTGACGTCCCTCTGGTCCTTTGTCTTAAAAATTAAAAGCAGAAAAAGTGCCGAAATAGATGAAACTGTTCTGAAATCCTAAAGTCACCACACAACCACAGAAGAACAAGTTACAGTACTCATGTATTACAACCTTGTGATTCTTGAATTCTACAATCAACAGTTGTAAGTGCTTATACTGGAAGTGTGACAGGTAAGCAGCAGCAGCAAGGTAAAGTAGGGTGTTTTTATTCTGTAAAGTAGTGGCGAGTGACTGGGCCTCAGCTCCATCAAACCTCAGACAAATAACTGTGGTGTGTTGCTAAAGAGCTTCTGAGAAGTCTGGAAACACCCTGCGTACACAGCTGGCTGGCTTTCCAACCGAAACAGTCAGAAACGTGATGTACACACACCTCAGAAATCACAGCAGGTCCAGAGACTGTTGTCACAAAACATCATCAAAGTGAGGCAGAGGTGAAACATCAGGACAGATTGTCCAAAAATCAAACTTAATGTCTAATAATGATAGTCTTGATGATAACATTTGAAGCTCCATATTTGGCATTTATAAGCATATGCAAACATTTAATGGTTACATAGCTGGATTTATGTATTTGTTATTAACTGTGACATGACAGTATAGTCAAACGTAGCTCTAAATCAATAGAATATCTTGATGTTATCACAGTAAATTAGTAAAAATAAGTACGCTGAGTCATACTATACTGGTCACAAATATACATTAAATGTTTATATATAGCTTTAAATAAATGCCAAACAGTGGAACTTTTAAAATAAAGTGACATTGCAGTACATGTTTCCATTAGACTAGAATTTGCCTCACACAAAGCTTCGGGGCATTTATCTGAAGACAGGCTGATGAAGACTCCTAGCATGTTATCTCTACACTGTTATCACATATAATATCTAGATAATTACTGAAATAGGTCTTAAATATTGGTACACTAAAATTAAAGAAGAGATCTGTTTTTAATTATAATTACACATTTGACTTAAAAAAAAGATGACAATAAGGAACTTTTCCCACCTTTGCTTATTACAAACATGCATGTCCTGCTCTGTGTAGTGGGCAGCAGCTTTTCTCTTGTTTATCAGAATACACCTTTACATTACCGCCTCATGGTTTGCTGACACAGCATATTTTGCTGTTGTGTTTTTTGTGTGCTATTCTCTTCATAGTTGTCACCAATGAAGCAGTAATTAGATTATATCTGAATACAAATATCTCAACACTCCCTGTGCAACATATATTTTATGGTATATGGAGCCATCTGATGATCACATGTCTTTGCAAATGTACAGAAAGAAACTCCTCTTCTTCGACGTCTCTCGAACATATTTGACTGAGGGTGGATGGAGTGGACTGAGGCATGTTTTATTACTTTAGAAGTGTTGATTGATTTGGTGGGATATCCCTTTATACACCCTTCTCTCCTAATTCACAGTACAGTTCAGGCCTCCTCATCGGTGGCACTTGGGGAGCGCTCCTGAAAAAAGGAAACAGAGATATGTTTTATTTGACTGGAAAAGATTTTACAGGTTTCCTGAGATATCCTGCAAACTAAGAAACAAAAAAAACAAACGTGTATATTTGTGCCTCTACCTGCACTGAGCAAAAAACAATCAATCCCATAAAAATTCCCCACACAAATGCTTGCAACGTTTAAAGGAAAATGACAAAAAAAAACCCCAGCTTTTTGTGCTCTGTTTTGTGTTTCTACATGAGCTTTCCTTTTGTATGCCTTTGTCTCAATTTTCTACTAAAATCCTGCTTTTCACAAGGTTACTTCAGCACACACACACTGAGTTACCTCTTCCTGTTCATCCTCAGAATCATCATCACTGACGACCGGCTTTGCTCTGGTGCGTCCCGTCCGTCTGCTGCGTCCCTTCCCTCGATCTCCACCTTTATCCTTCCTGCTCAGACGGATTTTCACCTTCACTGAACGGGCTGGAAATCAACACACATGGAAAGAACATGTTGTCAGAGTAATCATACAGAGAATTTTGAGATGTTTGCCAGAGGACATAAAAGGACAAACTCAATCTAAATCAGTTAGGACACAGTCAAATACAACTGAACAGTTTCTCCTCTCTATGCACGACATACACAGGCATGCTCACATTCGGACTCTGATCCTTCCTCCTGCTCTTCCTCCTCTTCTTCACTCTCCTCTCCCTCACTTTCCTCCTCTTTCTCGATCTTCTGCCTCAAGCTGGTAAACACAGACTGTAGAACGATGGAGTCCTCGTATATCTGCTCATAAATACAGCGAGCAGATGCCGATTATGATCATGTGGCTGCAGGGTAAAGCATTCAGCCTCAACACATCATTTAAACATAAATCATTTATCAGCAACTGGTAATTAAATGTCTGATATATTGCCGTGCATGATGAGTTTTCCGACGAGGTCTTTTATGCCTTAATGCGACCTCAGAGTGTTTGCTTTCGTCAGCTTTAATCAGGCTTCACTTTCAACTGTAATCCATCCACAGGAACTAATATATACCAGTTAAATAACACAAATTCTAATTCAGATTTGTCTTGTGCAAGTAAAAAACAAATAAAACAGCAGGTGTTTTTCTATACAGCACATCTGTCTCACCAGCGACCCCTCCAGGTTGAAGGTCTGAGCATTCTGGAAGAGCAGCATGACGTCTCTCTCCAGGTCACCCAGACTGCGGTAGCGATGACTTCGAATCCTCTCCTAACATTGAAGACGCAGCACAAACATTGGGTATGTAAGCGAGAGAATAACACACCAAGCGAGTCTGTTAACCTTTAAACATGTTTTTTTTAAATGTGCTCTGCTGCAGGAATGAAAACATGCTACTAATGTATTTATTCTCTATTTAATCTTACCTTGATCTTCCTGAAGTCTACCGGCTTGCGGATGAGTTCGTAGTACTCGGGCAGCTCTTTTCGAGACGGCAGCTGGATGAACACCTCGCTCAGCTGACGCCCACTGGCGCTGCAGGACATGACATTATTATCACAAGTGCGCAATATCAATCCAACTAATCATAGCTCTCAAAGCAAATTTGCTGTTGGCTATTTATTAAAAGTGTTACAGGGTTTTTTGCCACCCCAGACACGTGAATGTGTTTAGTCCAGTCAAAATATAAACTGCCACTTGGTCTTCCTGAAGACCAAACCTAACAACTGATATCAGATCTTCTTATCATTATTGGCATAATCTTCAGTCTCAGCATTCATGAAATCACTTCGTGACATCATGGGGTCTACAATCTGGGGTTTTTACCCCTTTCTCATGACACAAAGAAAGCCTGGCAGTGTTGAACTTTCTTTCTAAATTGACTAAAATGACTGAAAAAAAATCTTCATATTTGCCACAATCACAATTTCTGCTACCTGTCTTTGTATTTGATGACAGCGTCCACAATTTTCTTCATCTTCTTTGTGAGGGTGGGAGGATTTGGTGAGAGTTTTTCGACAGGTGGCCGTCCCCTCTTCCTCTGCCTCTTCCCGTCATCATCTTTATCCCCCCGTCCACGTCCCCCTATGGAAGAGGAGGGACCAGGGAGATCCAGGTCACGGTCTCGCTTCCTCTTGCGGGTCGTCTTTTTGTGCCGTACCTCTTCCTCCATCTCCTCCAGTGTGCCTTCCTCTATCGCCTGAACAGGGAAAGATACAGAGTGAGAGATTAGCATATAAGTGTTAAAATTAACCCCCCCACAAATTTGCCTTTTCCTCCAGAAAGCCAGTTAGTTTAGAAGCCAATTTATATCCTGAAATCTTTGTCTCAGGCGCACCTTGAGCCACTGCTTCTCAGTTAGCGAATCGCTGTAGTCCACTTCCTTCCGTTGTCGGGAACCTCGGCCAAACATTTTCTCCTCCTCTTCCTCACAGGTAAGTCGCTCAACCTCAGCATCGTCCTTCATGATCCACGTGGGCAGCTCGTCCTCCTCCATCAGCCGTGGTTTTCGTCGTGGGTTACGAGCCTCCTCGCGGCGTCGGTCCAGGTCCATACGCTACGGAAGCAAGAAGAGGAAAACACAGGGAAAGATGCGGGGACACAATATTATTGCGCGGTTGAATCTCTACCTCACATTCAAACACACAGAAACTCACCATGAACAGCTCAAACTCCTCTTCGCTCCTAGCAATCATCTGGTTGACCGTCTCGTCATCTGGCACCTCATCCTCCTCCTGAATACAGCAGACACACAATGGCAGGTAGAGCAGAGGAAAGCACACTCTTTAAATTGTGTGTTGGCGATGCACGCACACACATTCATGTGTAGACACACGTCTTGACCCCAGACCTCGTCTTGCTCCTCGTGCTCCAGGATGGCCTGCAAAAAGGCCCTGCGCTCGTGGCTGGAAGACTTCTGGTCGAACATGCCAGCCTGGATAACTTTTTGATCCACATTTAGTTTATATTTGGCCGCTGCCAGGATTTTCTCCTCGACACTGTTGACTGTACAGAGACGTAGCACGCGTACCTCATTTTGCTGACCAATGCGGTGAGCTCTGTCCTGTGCCTGCAAGTCCTGGGTAGGAGAGAAAGATAAAGAAAGTTAAGCTGTGGAGGCCAAACCTTGCCATTTCTGCTTTCACTGTCAATAAACTGTGAACACTACAATATTAAATACTGAAACCTAAATATCTTCCCCAGTATTCTGAGGACAGACCCTGGACTTTTATCTTCAGCCTCTAAGTGCGAAAAAAAAGGCAAATCAAAGCTGATATGAGCTTGAATGCTGATTTGATTTAAAAAAAATCAATATAAATATGCATCACACCTGATGTGGGTTCCAGTCGGAGTCAAAAATAACTACAGTGTCGGCAGACTGCAGATTGAGGCCGAGGCCTCCAGCCCTTGTGCTCAGGAGAAAAATAAAGTACTCTGACTCTGGGTCATTGAATGTCTTCAGTAACATTCCTCTATCCTCAGCCTTTGTTGTGCCTGAGAGGTATGAAGGTGGGAAATAAGAGGAAATGCAGGCAATAATTCACAAAAAAGATAAACCAAAGGGAAACAAATAAAAAGGGGACAACAAGAACTGATACGCATACAGATCAGTGTCTCACCATCCAGACGCAGGTATTTGAAGTTACGGTAGGCAAAGTAGTCCTCCATGATGGTCATGAGTGAGGTCATCTGACAGAAAAGCAGCACTTTGTGGTTTGTGGCTCTCAGCTTTGGCAGAATTCGATCCAGCACCTCAAACTTTCCTGATGCCCGATACAGGTCAGGACTGAGGGAGCGAAAGGAGGATATTTTTTACAAAGGCTGCAGTTTGTTTGTGTGTGTTTGAGATCAGGACCTAAAGAGGAAGCAGTACTTACCCCTGAACTATCCCACCAGAGAATCCTAAATGTTCAGAGAAGGATTCCTACAAACACAATGTACAACCAAATATTTCAGTTCAACTGTGGCTTGATTTTTATGACCGTTAGCTCACTGACACATCAAACAGAAGTCAGAAATGGCTGCTCTTGTCCTCAGAAATTCTCTTTATTATAATAGTAAAGAGAACCTTTGACGATAAAAGCAGGACTGATAAACACAGGCAAATAACTACAAAGTATTTATGTGTCGGGCTCGTCAGTGTTACCTCTATTTGCTGAAACATATAAGGGTGATTGCAGATCTTCCTCAGCTGCATGATGGTGTTCATCAGTGTCTTCGTGCCCCCTTTACCCTATTGACCATATGATATGATAAAAATGTTTTTACTGCTAATATCTGGGAAGTGTGGGGCGTGGACTTGAAGTACATGCAAAAAAAAAAAATGCAACATTCTTAAGATAGCTGTTTTTTTTTACCAACATTAGTTCAAAGCACGGTAACGTAAAAGCATAATAACTGAAGTGAAGAGAGTATTCAAAGCAGTGGATGGTGCACAAGAGCGATGAAGAAGACAGCAAGCAAGAATAAAAGGGACAGAAGGAGAGTGTACAATATAATACAATACAGTCTAAGGAGCTTGGAAAGAAAAGCGTCTGGACTTTCTTTCCAAGCTCCAACTACGATGACCTGGATGACTGAGAACCTTCACAGACATAATACAATACAATACTTCAAATTATGTGTTCCTTCACCTTCTTGTCTTTCTCTGATCCATCAGTGAGCAGGACCCCCTTGGCCTGCATATGCCTGTAGAGGACTCTCTGAAGAGAAGACATGTCACACTTGATCACATACTCCACCTGAGGGATAGGAGAAAAACATGTGTTTCCATTAAGCATGCATGCACAACATCGGAACAGAAAAACTTCATTTTCTATACGTCTCCTCAAGAAATGATGCCAAAGAAAACAAGAGCTGCTTAAACGGGATGTTGCCTTTACAGTGCGTGTGAAACATGCCTTTTCTGGAAGCTGTGCCTCCACCTCCTTCTTCAACCTCCGTAACAGGAAGGGCCGTAGCACTTTATGGAGACGACGAATAATCAGAATTGTCTCCTCTTCATTAAGGTCCACCTGAAGTGGAAGAAAGAGACAGTTCACACTCTTATTTAGCAAAACAGACCCCTGCTGTAACCTCAAAACTCTTCCTATATTTCTGCACACCTTCTCTCCAGTCATAGCGAAAGGGGCGTTAAACCACTGTTCGAAGGTGCTGCAGCACTTGAAGATAGTGGGCAAGAGGAAATTGAGCAGCGCCCACAGCTCAGGAAGTTTGTTCTGCAGCGGCGTCCCCGTCAGCAAGACTCGCCGCGGAGCAAGGTAATGGGTGTTCAGGACCTGGGTCAGTTTACAGTGGTGGTTTTTCATGCGGTGGCCTTCGTCTACAATCATGTACTTCCAACGGATCTGAAGGAGAGAAGAGGATCACATGTGGGCGAAACCACGGTGCCAATACCCTGTATCACTGCTCCTGTCCAGCCACACCAACCAATAACTGAAAGTGCGTAAAAGGAGGATTTTTTTTTTGTCCACTTTGTCCTGATGACTCAAGTTGGCCCAGTCCCAGGCTAGTACCTGTAACCACCACATGGGAAAGTCTTGCCTGAAGCGCAACACCCACCTGTGAGCACAGTCAGGAACCCTATATGACTACATGAGTGCATAGCAGCATGATGGTCACAGAGGACAGTGGGAGACGTGGATTACAGGTCGTGTCAGTGTGTTGCAGGACCTAGGAGAGAGAGCACTGAGATGCAGGGGGAGGTCAGATTGGCCAGACTCAAAAACGTTTAGAGGATTTGGGGGGATTTAAGGAGCCAAAGACACAAAAACCTTAAGTAAAACAGAAGTATGATAAATAAGGTATGAAAAGAAACAAATGTTTTTAATCTATAAAGGAAAATCTATGCCATCACAGCCTCAATGTGTTCGCTCATTTCCTTGAGTCTGTGTTTGTCCGTGCAGTCAAACTCACCTTGGCCAGTACTTGTTTGTCCTTGATGATGTACTCATAAGTGGTGAGCAAAACATTAAACTTGCCACTACGCAGCTGAGGGACAAACGCTCTTCTAGCGGCAGGAGACCCCTAAAAAAAAAAAGGTTCAATATCTCAATAATTCTTTAGAAGATTTTAAGATAAAGACAGGCACACCCATTTTTGTGTTACCTTGTAAGACACTTTAACGACTGATGGCGCCCATTTGTCAAACTCATACACCCAGTTAGAAAGAGTTCTGTCAATGAGAGACAGCTTACGTCTAGTTAAACAATTTATTACATTCTTCTTTATTTAAGTGCTGTGCAGGACTGAAACACTGTCATAGCAAAAGCGTGCGAGCTCACGAAAGAGGTACAATGATGAGGTAGGGTCCGTTGAGCCGTTTGTGCTCCATGAGGTATGTGATGAGAGCGATAGTCTGGATGGTTTTTCCCAGACCCATCTCATCGGCCAGGATCCCATTCAGGTTGTTGTTGTAAAGAGAAACCAGCCACTCCAAACCTTTAATCTGAAAGACAAAAAAAGAGGGGGGGGGGGGGGGGTATTTATTACTGCTTTGAAATCTGAGAGACTCTGTTTCCTATGATGTCCCACTTCAATGTCAAGTCCTACTTTTTAAGAATCTGCCAAAAAGGACATTCACATAGAAAATCGTAAAAAAAACATCCCAAGAAAATAAGAAAACATTAATGTGGGCATTAAAGAAATACTTATTTTATTGAAATAAATAGAATATTGATGGCAATGGTATAAGAATCTATGGGGGTACACCTATAGTAGTTTTTGAGTGCATGCTGGACAGATGGCTCAACAAATCTATAAGATTTACTATAAATTAAATAAAGAATTAATTGGGTCTGAACAAATTTGAGGAGAAAGACTAACAGAAAAGGCAAAAATAATAGATAAGTAGTGTAAATAGTCCAAAAAAAATTATGAAAGAATAAAATAGAAAAAGTTAGCCCCCCAATAGACCCTATGACAGCTGCCCCCCCGCGACCCTGATAAAGATAAGGTTAAGAGAATAGATAGACGGATGGAAAATAGAAAAGCCTATATTAAAAAATTCTACCCCTTCCATCCATCCATTCGCTTCCACCTATCCTTTTCAGGGTTGCAGGGGGCGCTGGACCCTATACCAGCTATCATAGGGCGAGAGGCGGGGTACACCCTGGACAGGCGGCCAGTCTGTCGCAGGGCTAACACACAGAGACAAACAACCATTTGCACTCACATTCACTCCCGCATTCACACCTATGGGCAATTTAGACTAATCAATTAACCTATCCCCACTGCACACTACCCCTCCGCGTCAAATTAATTTGAAAATCCTACCTTTCTTTGTCAGAAAGAGCGTTTCTTTGTAAGTCAGCAAACTTGCAAATTCAGCAGAGGATCAAATGATTATTTCCCCCACTGCATTTTGTAATAAAAAGCCTGAAAACCACTGAATTATGGCAACCTTCAAATTAATTTGCCTTTTAATGTCTCTATGTGTTTAATTAATATGGCAACAACCAGAAGAAGAAGCAGAGTAAGTGCATAATTTCCTTTGGGATTATTAAAGTATTCTGATTCTGATGAAGTATAGACAATATCCAGTCCTGACCAGCGTGTAGCTAAAGATGTAAAATGTCTGAACTGCAGGATTTGTCAGTGCTTCATGTACTTGCTTGTGCGTGTTCACCTGATACTGTTTAAGCTGCCCATTTATCAACAAACTGGACTGTTTCTCCACCTTCTCTGTGACAGCGTGAGCCACAGAGTAATACGACTGGAGTCCTCGAGCAAACGCTGCACCGCTATACTCATCGTCCACGTCCTGCTTAGCATTTCTGTAAAATGACATGTAAAGTCTTAATCAGTCACAAAATTAATGACATTTGGTGGAATTCGCTGTATTAAACAGCACATACGTTGCACAAAAATAAACGTTACATGAACTCACTCAATGATGTGTCGGACGTCCACCTCTGACACATCTTCACTGTCTGGGTCTGTAATCTTCATCTTGTCCTCTACTGGAGCTGCCGAAGGCTGAGGCTCCTCTTCTTCCTCCTGAGAGACAGCATGTGAACTAAAAGTTGCTTTTAACTCCCACTGGATGAATGAATATGAAGTGGCTTCAAACACATCTCACAAAAAAAATAAAAAAATAATTAAACCAACCTCCTCCTCTTCCTCCTCCTCGCTGTCTTCACTGTCTGAGCGGGGAGCCACCTCATATCTGGACAAATTTACATAAATACACTTTGAAAAAATTTGTCCCTTGATATTGTCCTTTAACGCTGAAAGTAGCTCTGCCAGGGAACGACAAAACCGCTGAATGACAAATAATGAGAAGATGTTGCTGTTCTTGAACATTTTGAATAAGTGGGGCAGAAATGTATATATGAGACTATTTTGTTAAAAACTAAATTTCTCCAAATGATTTAATCATCCGTAAAGCTCAATCTCTATCTGTGCTGCGGGTGTCGTTATGCTCAGTTGTGTCATTTTAAGTAAATGATAATGCTAATCACTTGTACAGTTAGTATGTGGTTCGTTTTTTATGAGGCAATTGTGTGAAATTTTGAACAATTGGACAGATCGCTAGTCTATCGCAGGGCTAACATACTGAGACAGAGTCAAAGGAGCTTGCAAAGAAAAGCGTCTGGACTTCTTTAAGTTGCTTGAAGACGTTTCACCTCTCATCCGAGAAGCTTCTTCAGTTCTAAGGTCAAATGGTGGAGAGTCCCAGATTAAAACCAAGTGGGAGTGTCCCCCCACAGAGGGACAAAAGGACCCCCTGATGATCCTCTAATCACCTGAGCCAAGGTGTGAAAATGGGTGTGGGTCCCAATCAGCCAGGGTTTCGGGTGAGCTCATTGTGAAACCTGGCCCCAACCTATCATGCGAATTCCTGAGGTCAGATGGCCCAGGATGTGAGTGCGTGTTAAGGCGTCTGGGGAGGGAACTCAAAACTGGATTATAGATGGCAGACAGTTGGTGTCAGGAGAGTCTTCTTCAAGCATGACATCCCGGTGCATTTCAGACCCAGCAACACACTCAGACAAAAACCTGTTCACCCGAAAGACAAAATTCCTAAACACAGTCTTAACAATGTGGTGTATGCTGTACAGTGCAGCGAGGAATGCCCAGACCTCTACATTGGAGAGACCAAACAGCCACTTCACAAGCACATGGCACAACATAGAAGAGCCACCTCCACAGGACAAGACTCAGCAGTCCATCTGCATCTTAAGGATAAAGGTCACTCTTTCAAGGATGCCAATGTTCACCTTGTGACCCACACCCATTTTCACACCTTGGCTCAGGTGATTAGAGGGTCATCAGGGGGTCCTTTTGTCCCTCTTTGGGGGGAAACTCCCACTAGGTTTATATCTGGGACTCTCCACCATTTGACCTTAGAACTGAAGAAGCTTCTCGGATGAGAGGTGAAACGTCTTCAAGCAACTTAAAGAAGTCCAGACGCTTTTCTTTGCAAGCTCCTTTGACTACGATGACCTGGATGACTGAGAACCTTCACAGACATATACTGAGACAGACAACTATCTGTCTCAGTATCGCAGGGCTAACATACTGAGACAGACAACTATTCATACTTAAATTAACACCTAAGGCCAATTTAGAACCACCAGTAAAACTAACGTGCATGTCATGTACCCAGAAAGCACCAACAGGGAGAACATGCAAACTCTACACAGGAAGGCTCCAGCCAGCCGGTGAATTCAAACCCAGGACCTTCTTGCCACAAGATAGCACACTGCTCTTCCACCCCTTAACTAAAAGTGTTTTCTGTGCTGTGTGTTTTGTCTGTCCTGGACATGGCTTTTCACCAGATTTTTTTGTCCTTTGGTGCATTAAAAATAAAAGTAATACACATATCTACACTCCTCAAAAGCTGTAGATCACTGCACCATTTTCCTCATCCCAGCACATGAACTGAAATCAGCTAACAAAAGAAAAGAACAAAAGACAGGCCAGTTTGATGCTTTTTTGCTGGTTTTTTTTCTATGAAAAGTGTGGAGTCAACTGGAGAACCTTTGTAATGGAATGACATAATTGCAATTGTAATGTAATTACAGTTTTAATGAATTTGAAATGAATTACACCCAACAGGCTGTGTGATATCACCATACCCTCAAACATCAAAGAATGATCCCTCTATCCTTGATCCTGAATGTTTGTGTTAAGATCTACCTAAGAGACTGTGTTCAGTATGAGACGTGCGGACAAACTAATAACCTGTAAACATCATCTCTCTGGGCAATTGCATTAAAACATTTATATGTCTTTTCTATAAACATTTGCATACACAAGTTCCTTCCTCTTTGCATCCAGACTCACCCAGGGTTCATCTCCAGCCAAGTTTCCAGCTGTCCAGCTTTGGGAGCGTCCACCCCTGTCAGGATATTCCCACTGTCCACGTGGATGACCTTTACCGGCAGGTCACTCATCTGACTCGTCTCATCCAGAGGCTGCAGGAGTAGAGAGGGTTTGTTTAAGACTTTGAATGCTGACAGAGATTCAGATGGTTAATCACTGGCGCTGCAGCTATTTGATCAAACAAACAAGTTCACAGTATCAAGCAAATTCCCAATTATTTGTAATTCAGTACAACACGTGCTCTATAAATCTTTTTTACAGCGAAACCACTTTGCTTTCTTGTTGTGATAAAGTCCAGGTGTTTATCATTGTGCTCAGTCAAATAGTGGGTGATATTTTGCTTGTTTTCCGAGTAGCAAAAGGCTTTTGTTTGGTCTCCTGTTGCGGGTTACCATGTCATGTGATGTCAGTGCCGTTTGTGCCCGATGAGAATCGAGCTGAAGAAATGATTCTCCGCAGTGAACAGTGACTTAAAACTGCAGCTTCAACTCTGGTACCATGTCTTTATCTCTACAGTCTTCATTAAGGCTTCTGCATTTGCTCACCTCTCCATCAGGACCCAAAGCAGGAGTCTGACCCTCTGCATTCTCCACCTGCAACATAAGGGAAAAATAAGTAATCAGGTTATACGCGACAGAACATAATCAGAAACAAAAATCAGTGTTACTCAGACTTTACAGTGGAGTGTCTGTGTTTGTCTGTGTACCTTCTTCTTTTTCTTTTTCTTCTTTTTCTTCTCCTTGAGGGCCTGTGCAGCTTTGTGGGCTCGGACCAGCTCTGTGAGGTTTGCAACGTACTCGTCGGTCTGCTGCAGCAGGTAGGCCAAGCGCTTATCCTTCTTCTGGTCGATGAGTTTGCGATAGCCCTCCTCGTCCTCAGCCTGGGTAAAAAAAATGGTACAATGTGTAGGAGGGATTTGTGTACTGCTACGTTTGTGATGGGCATTAAGTGATATTATAGTTTCTTCTTTTTACCATGAGCCTCCTCATCCTCTCTTTCTCAATACGCTCATTCTCCTTCTTCTGCTCCCGCTCGGTGTTGGCGTGGTAGGTGGCCACAGCTTTGGTCAGTTTCTGGATTTTGCCTGTGATCGAACGGTGGTACTCCTTGAAGTCTTTGGCGTGCTGAAGGATGCTGTTGAGGTACTCCTTTGTTTAGATTGGATGAAGGACAGAAAGAGATTATCAGTGAGAAGCAAAACTTTAAAAAAATATCAGAGTTAACCTCGAAGTTTGGGCTCAACCTGATGTTTTTGTCTACGTTTGCGTTCTTGTTCAATCTTCTGCTGTTTCTCCAGTTTCTCTGTGATGCGGGCTTCGCGGAGAGACTGTCGCTTGCTTCGCTTGTAGGCCTTGGCATCAAGGGCGGTCTCTAGAGCTGTGTCACGGCGCATACACACCACCACCTCTTGACGCAGCTTTTACAGAGAGACACAATAGAAAACACACAGAAAATGTAAACTCACCAGCAGAACCATCCACACTGAAAACACACACACAAACCGTAATGGTCTCTGATTCACCATAACTGCCAACGATGCATTACTGTTAAGGTTCAAGGTGAGGATGTGACTGTAGTGCATACCTGTCTCTGGAAGTTAAGTAGTCGCAGGGCTTTGAGCTCTATGGTGGCTTTGGTTCGTAAATCACCAGCCAGAGAACCCGGTAGATTCTCTAGCTCAGCAATGCGATGGGTTATACGAGCTTGTAACCTGAAGAAGCAGGTACAACGAGTAGTTATATCCCAGAAAAAAAGGGTTTTTGTGCAGGAGCTGATGGTGAGAATTATGAAACATCAAAGTCCCTGAAACATATCAATAAGGTTAAAAAGGAAAGACTTTTTAGTCTAGACAAAACAACAACTACCATAGCACACAGAAGAGAAAAGGTACTACTGAGATATTAACAGCCTTTAGTCTAGGTGTGTAGAAGTATGCTAACACTAACATTGTGCCATACAACTAAATAAGCACTAAAAAACCAAAGTTCCCTTCAGAGAGAGGGGTGCATTGAAACCAGGACAAAAACAAAATCACTTTGCAACTGTGTGAAGTGTTTGAGGTGTTGGAGTCGAGAACTTTGCCAGTGGAGTGCCGACATCTTTAAAAAATTTACAGATGACATGCTAGGTCCTTACTCCAATGAGCTGTCAATCATTTAAATAAAAGAACTGATGACATATCACACAACGCAGAGACAACTTAGTGCAGGCACGAGTACTCATGTATGGGCTTTGAAGTTTAGCTTTAACTTTGGTGTGACTTACGCAAACAAGTTTGAAAGTCATGAGGTATGTGATCACTGCCTTCTGTTTGTCTCCTGGTGAGAAAGATTACATAGAAAGAGTCGAGCCAAATTTGTGGGAATTTGGTGGAAAGGCAAGGTAAAGTGGAAAAGGAAGAAATTATTCAATTCTGGTGTGGAAAAAAACAGCAAAACTGGCCTTGACAGAAGATTTGCTTCCCAAATGTCGATGCAAAAAAATGATGTATTGTTTTGTACTTTTGATTTTTTTGTACTATATTATAAACATAAGATAGAAAATATACAAGAAAAAGCTTGTGGTAAATATTATATGCTTTAAAAGTTTTAACACAAAGTAAAGTAGGCCATCTCTAAATATATGTACTGATTATGGTGCAGTATAAATTAACACAACCCTTAAGAGTCAGATAACTAAAGCTCAATTTAGCTATTTTGTTCAACAGATAAATAAATGGGACAGAGGACAGCGCATCCCCCAAAAGACTTGATTACCTGTACTCCCTCTCCTGCAGTATCTCCACAGGGTCGAGGCCACAGGGTTTCTGAATGGGTGTAATGCGGTTCTGCTTGGCATGGTAAGGCATCATGGGAGTAGGCTGCGCAGGCTGGCCGGGAGACTGGGTCTGTGGGGGCATCACCGGGGAGGCAGCCGGCGGAACTGAAGGGGGAGCAGGAGATGGCCGGCCAGTGGGCTGAGGGGGGATGAGTTTTTGTGGAGCGTTGGAGGGGGCTGCTGCGTTCACCATGGGGCCTGGAGGAAAGTGTAGTGAGGAAAAGTAGAAAAAGTCAGGACGTCACTGTGGTCTACACAAAATGATGAACGTCTAAAGGAAAATTAGGAATTACAGCAGAACTAACACTGTACGACAGCATAGTTCAACTCTTCTATCAGCACTTAGTCAGCTGTTTTTACACTAACACCCTAACTAGGTTTCAACAAAGATGCTCCTAGTGAAGAGACAGTCAGTTATCACAATTTCTTATAGCAGCACCACGTACCTTCGGGCCATGACTTGGGAGGTCCATTAGTATTTTGACCCTGCATCCCAACTGGGGTTCCTGATGGGCCGGGGGGAGGCATATTTGGACCCATCATTCCTAAGAAATCAAAGAATGCAGATTGAATACGGATGATATCCATAACAAGGCCTTGTTAAAATTTTAGAAACAATACTGTGGGAGATTTATGAAACGCTGAGGAAGACTTAAAGTGGAGGTGTGAATTAGTCTTCTATGTATTTGCCCTCAGGTTTTAAGAAACAGTACTGCTATTTCGGACATTCCTCATGCTTGCTCACCGTGACCTCGGCTGTAGCCTGAGCCCATTGGCCCTGGCCCTGGGCCTGTTGGACCACCTACTGGCCCTCCTCCAGCTCCGGGAGCCAGACTAGGCATGGGCTGCTGCATCCCTGGCATCGGCCTCTTTCCTTGGACAGCTATTTGAAGGTGGTCTGGGAGGGGCTGTCCCCGGGCTAGCATCTTATAAGCCATGATCTGGGCTCTAAGTTGGTGAAGCTGGTTCTGGTTAAAGGGAGTTGGACCACCAGGACCTCCAGGTCCCGCAGGGCCGCTGGTATCAAGGCCAGGACCAAGGCTAGGGACACTGGGGCCAAGACTGGGTCCAGGGCTTGGGCCTGGTCCAGAACTGCCTGGAGGGACGGGTCGGTTATTAGGACCCAAAATGTGCTGATCTCCACTGGAGCCATCTAATGGTGTAGAGGCAGAGCCAGGACCACCAGAGGAAGAGGAGGAAGATGATGAGGGCATAAGGGGCCCAGAGGGGGGACCATTTGAAGGGATGGGACTTGAGTGATCAGAGCCACCTAATGGAGAGTGGTAGCCTGGAATACACAGAGAAAAAGGCAGGCAGGTAAAGAGAATCACTCTCTACGGGTCCTCAAAGGAAAATTTGATAATAATCTTACAGTCTTCAAGCCAAGCACAAAACACAAAACTTATCATCGTACCAAACCTGAGGCAAACTCTAACAAACAATAAATTATTGTCTAAATTTGATCAAATCCTGGATTATTATTATTGTTATGATTATTTCCAGGAGATTGTTAACTGTGATTCACCACGTTAAGCCTGTCTATATCCCATCCTTACAGCACAGAGCGGGCTGTCTTTGTCTGCGCTAGACTGAGCCATGACAGTTGTATATCATTCAGTATTTCAATAATGAAACAGTGAAACGGTTTTCATGGTTCATGTTACAGCTGGTGACAACAGAGACACTCCCCTCTGAGCCAGTCAGGACACATAGTCACACCACTGCCGTTAAGTCATGCTTAAAAGCCGTCACATGTCTTACGCAATGTAGGAATTAAGCAAATTGCTTAAGAATGGTTTAGGTAACATGCCTACCTTGTGAGTGTTGGTCTAGAGGACTGGGTGGGGGGCCCATACCACTGTGCCCGCCCTGTCTCACTGACAATCCCTTCATCTGACTTAAACGGCTCTCCTCACTCAAGCTTTTCTCGTGCAAACCCTCCATGGGCTGTGGGAGGAATCAGACAGTGCTGAAGTTAAACACTATCAGTTTTGAACAAAAGTCGCCATTGCAGAGGATTTGCAGAAGTTTCACTGAGTTAAAAAGCAAATACCAAAGGCAAAACTTAAGTAAGCAGAAGCGTAGTTATATGAAAAAAAAAAAAAAAACATGTAGAGTAAGAGCAGTTAACCAATGTCAAGTCAAACATGTTCAATTTTTGGATCAAATATGGAAGAGGAGCATTGATATGGTTCACAGGTACAGGTGCTACTTAGTGCATATCAACTCTCAGTGAATAATAATGTTTAGAAAAAAACACTGAAATAAATCACGTACCCGTAATCAATGGAACAAATCAATGGTTTTCTTAGGTTAAATATTTCTGATACATTCTCCTTCAAGCTTAGCTAGTAGTTAATAATTTATTTAGTGAATAAATATTAGATAATATGTATGTCTATTAACATTATACTGATATTTAGATCTTATAACTACAAAGAGCAAAATTAAGCATGATGAAAACATCAAATTTAAATGAAGATGGAAATCTGAAGATGAAAATGCTTGAATGCTTTGCTGTACATGTGCATCATCTACACTTCATTCTTAAGCAAGTGAAATTAATGTTTAAATCCTTTCTGTTTAAGAGTCACTGTAAATCTGTAGCAATGATGTTTAAAAAGTAATTGCTGACAAACTGCGGTTCCCTAAAGGACGGAAACACGAGCAGCAGTAGAGCGTCTCATTGGGACTGCTGCCTGAATGCCCTTACTTTGTGCAGAGGGTGCATGCTGTCCGGGCCATATCCAGAGGGCCCTGGCTGGGAGTGTCCAGAGGAGGGAGGACCAGGGCTGGGGCCCATCATACTGTGAGAGGAGCCTGGGGAGGGTCCGGGGCTGGGGCCAAGCATAGCCCCAGGAGAAGGACCTGGACCAGGGGAGGGACCAGGGCGAGGGGTGCCTCCCATGGGGGGATCGGGTGTTGACATGATCGCCCGGGATCTCCTGCTCCTGGATGAGCAGGAGGGACCTGAGAGAAGAGAAATGACAAATTTCAGTAAGAGGGCAATGAAATATGCACCAATTACTTATCTAAGAAGGAAGTAATAAGGTTTTGGTTTGGACAATTAAAAAATCATGGCAATAAAGTCTGCATATGACTTCAGCTGCATTTCTAATAAATGATGAGGGTGCACAATCTTTGCGGGAGAGGGGTGAATTTTTGTCCAGCCTATCAGATGTAGACTCTCTGCTCGCCAGCTGCGCTGCACCAAATCACCCGTTGCGCGCATATGCAATTACAGCTGCTGGGTCTACCACTGAACTTGAGCTGAAGACGGGGAAATACAGTAAATTATGCACAAGAGCCCGTGCTGCTGAGAATCTTTTCACTCTGGCATGAAAGGGTGTCTCGTTAAATATAAAAAAAGGGGAATGGCGGACTGTGCTTGTGCGACAGACCTACCCGCATCAACAGGATTGGCAGTCCTGGGTGGATTTCTGCGCTCCCGAGCTGATATTTGCGGGTGATGAAGGAAGATGCAGCAGTTGTCGCAATTAGCCTACTCACCCTCTTTGTAATCTGCCTGCAAGCGTTGATTTCTTTCACCGACGTGGCTCGAGCGCCCCCCTCCACAGCTCCTATGACCGAATGTCTAGTCACGGCCGCACGGCAGCGCGCATGCGTGCGCAGAGACGGCAAACCTGTATTCGGCGTGCATCAACCCTGAATTCTTGTTTGAAAATCCAAAATAATCGTGGAATATTCAATGTCGAGATAACCTCTGGCTAGATTTCACCCACAACAGTGAAATCGTGAACGGTGGCTGTGAACACAGGTATTAGAATCACGCGACTTAATAACTGCCACCTTGAAAAGCAACACACACAACCAAAATACATCGTTTTCTGCCTCTGTGCAGTGCATATTTGGCATTTTTAATTTTGAGAATTTATTGTGAGGTTTTTGCACTTTTCATTCATTGCGTGTTTTCTTTTAAATATGCAGCGTTTGTCCCGTTTTTTAAATTTAGTCTCGATTCTGCAAAGCACAAAAAAACTAAATAAAAAATACATACTGCATGCTTGTTTTTCCCCACAATTTAAAATACAATAAATGGTGTCATGGTGGCGTAATGATGTGGTGGACATTTATCATATATTATTTAAATGTCACAGCCTGCCTTGGTGTTGTTGCAGGTCACAGTGTACCCATCTTCTGATGGCTGCTTCCTACAGGATAATGCACCATGTCACAAACCATCTCAGAACTGATGATAAAGTCACTGTACTCATATCGCCTAAGTCCAACATCTTTGAGATGTGGTGGAACAAGAGATTCAAAACCTACAAATCTGCATTAACTGTATGATGCAATCTTGTCAATATGGACAACAATCTCAGGAATGTTTCCAGCACCTTGTTGAGGGCTCCAATGTGGTATTAACAAGGTGTCAGTAATGAAATTATATGCCACATGTTATTTCAGCATCTGCTGCATAAACTTTACAACAAGCATATTTGCTCTGACCCTGCTAACTACAGAACATTGAATTGATCATTTCCCATCGCTCTCGTTCCTTTGACAGCGTATATACTTGCAGTTCAAATCTACACACAAAACACAGTAACATGTACTGTAATTCCAGTGTCTGAAGTTTAATCAGGACAATAAACTCAATAACAGTAGTAGTGCAACTTGCAGTAGTAGCTTTCACAGAAAAAGGGGACAAACAAAAACACAGAGACACTGCAGCAGAAGTCTGAAAATGAAGCAAACAACAAAATAAATTAAAAAAAAAAAGATCTCCATTCAGCTTCGGTTTGTCTCATTACCTTGGCGGTGCAAGGTAAAATCTAGAACACGTACATAAGTAAGAGCTGGGTGTTTTACTTTGCAAACATGTTTATATAATAGTATAGCGGGAATGATTTAAGCCACAGTTTGACAGGCAAAAATACAAAAGTCATCTCCAACTTTAGGCATTGTTTTTCTTTATACCTGACCTTTAGTTCTTTAAGCAGCAGGAACAATGTAACAGCAGATTTCTTGCAGATTTTCATATCCTTAATGAATAAAGAGTCTGAAAGTGCATGGGCTGAGACCACGAGGTCTAAAAATGAATTTACAGCTGTTCAAGACCCTCGTGGAAGAATCTGAAATTTCTCTGGGATGCCACATGGCATAATCCTAAACACAATTTAAAAGAAATAAATTACACTAACAAAAAACTCACTCACACACAAAACACACATTCTTAAATCTGATAAATTAATTTAAAGAATAAAAATTTAAAAAAAATATTCAGCAGAGGGAATGTGATATAATACAAGTCATGAACAATATCAGGCAGCTGACGAGTGAGCCAATTAAAGAGGATGCAGACACCACTGAGGCTTTTTTTGACGTCGTCTGATAAGATGAACCAAGAACATTTCAAGTACTTGAAAACGTTTCTATCCATTTTGAAGTGACCTTCGTCAGGTAAAGCAGTGCTCCAGCCAGTAGTCACTAATGCCTGTTAGCTTATAACGCCACCCACACAGAGGTGATGACAGCAGCCGTGTTGACAAATGAGGAAGACAAAGCACAAAAGAGTTGTGCCCGCCTTGCAGCTGCAGCATCGACAGAATCAAGTCTTTTAAAGGCAATCGAGTGTCCACTTCTGCCCCCTACAGATGGGAGAGCATCGTCCTCAGAGCTTTACAGGAAGACAAACTCTTCACTGCTTCTTCTGTTGTTGCTTCTGCCTAGTCTTCCTGGAGGCAGGATATGAGCTGGAGGTCCACTGTGATTGCTGCTGTGACCCTCAAGTCCATAATCCTGACTGTGGCCCTCCACAAAGGTGAAGACAGGATACTTCTCCTTCGACAATGACAGAGCCTGGAAGGACAACAAAGTCCAGTTAAAGCAGATAATCTCAAAAACAAAACAGAATATATCACACGCAGAGAAAAACAGGGGAATAAATCAGTTTTTGACATTTTTCTTCTTCAAACTATCATAATGATATCTCCCAGTTTATTATATTTAAATTTGTTTTGGGAAAATAGTCCAATTTTGTTCTCCCACAATGGTAAATAATACTTCTAAAAATTACTGCATGAATTACCGAGAACACTTCAAGACTGGGACAAGCTCTAGCAATGGTGAAAAATGTAATAATTTTAATGCAAAAGCCCAAACAAACCAATTACATCCTTGGCACATATATTATTTGAATGGAATATGAAGATCTACATACAGTACCTGCATTTGATTGTGTAGCACTCGTGTTACGTGCCTGTGTTGGTGGGTTATCTGTTTCCTAACGTGTGTATGCTAATTCACCTGTGCAGGGGCTCGGCTGTGATTGGTGGACCTAAGGAACGGCCTGATGTAACTGGTTCCTGCTGTGGACACGGACTATAAAAGGGCGACCGAACAGCTGCGGTGGAGGGGTGTGGCAGACTTCCCGTGCACTTGCCTCAGGTCCAGACGGAGCAGCCGTAGAAATAGTTATTTGGTTATATGGTCGGGCATGTGTGTAAAGTGCGGAGCAAGTAGGGGTGAGCTGCCGATTATTTTGGGAAGCCTTCTTTTCTCCTGTGTTTTTAGACCAGGGAGGTCAGACTGTGTCATTCCTTTCTTTTCTTTTTCGTGAACAGGTCAGAGGAGAACCGAAGCCTAGGTTGTGTTTTGTTTGTTGTGTTGGCCTTAGCTCACCCCGAAATCATTCACTCCCACTACCGTGAGTGCCGTTTCTGTCAATAAATCATTGTTAAAAGTCCGATGCTGTGGCTGTGTCTGCTTGGGCGTGGGAAGTCACGGGACACCCCGCTCTTGTTACGGTCATCTCGAGCCGGGTCGTAACATGATTTGGGGGCTCGTCCTTTGTCTCGTTTTTGTGGTTTGTTCGGGCAGTTTTTCTTTTGTGTGTGGGGAGGTGTGTGGTGTGTGTGTGTTGGAGGATGGAGTTTCCTTTAGATGACTTTGCTACCTCGCCTTCCTGGGATAAGATAGAGTTGTGTAGAAAGGCGGATTTGCTTATCATAGCAAGTTTTTTTGATATTAAAGTGTCCTATAATGCCCGGAAAGCGGAGGTGAAGGATGCTTTGTGTGCAGGCTTGGTGGAGCGGGGCATTCTCCCTTCCCCGAGGGCGGCTGTAAAGCGGCCTGGTAGGGGCGGCGTGGAGGTGGCTCCGGAGGCTGAGCCGGAGCCAGATGCCAAAGGACCCGTTGGCGTGTCCCCGGCTGAGGTGGAGCCTGATGCGGATGAGGCGGGGTCGGATGCGGCAGAGGTGGGGTCTGGGGCGGCTGAGGAGCCTCAGGCAGTAGGGTCTACGGAGGACCTCCGTTTGACCCTCCGTATTAGGGAGGTAGAGGTTCGCGCCAAAGAGCTTGAGGTGCAAGCTATGCACCTCCGGGTCAGAGCGTTGGAGTTGGAACGTAAGCCCGCCGCTGTCTCGACACCTGTTTCCGCTGCCTCCACACCTGTCTCGAGTCGCCCTGACACGTCCACAGTTACTTCACCAAGTTTTGACATCACCAAACATGTTAAACTCGTACCTCCGTTTCGGGAGGCTGAGGTTGATTCCTATTTTCACGCTTTTGAGCGTATAGCAGCTGCCTTGAGTTGGCCTAAGGAGTTTTGGGCGCTGCTACTTCAGTGTAAGTTAATCGGCAAGGCTCAGGAAGTATGTACTAGCCTTTCCGTTAACGACAGCCTCCAATATGATATTGTAAAAAAATCAATTCTGCACGCGTATGAATTAGTTCCTGAGGCTTACCGTCAGCAATTTCGTAAAAGTGAAAAGACCGCTGAACAAACCTTTGTGGAGTTTGCCCGTGAGAAACATCGCTTGTTTGAACGCTGGATGCAAGCCAGCAAAGTGAGGGATATTGAGGGATTGAAGGAGTTGGTTCTTTTAGAAGAATTTAAAAAGTGTCTCCCGGATCAGTTAGTAGTTTATCTAAATGAGCAGAAGGTGATGTCCCTGGCAAAAGCAGCAGTCTTAGCAGATGAATTCACCCTCACACATAAAGTCATTTTTCCATTTCCAACTGGGGCAGGACGAGAAGTGAGGGGAGGGCAGGAAAAGAGACAAAAATCTCCTAAACAGACCCGAAGGGCGAGACAGGAGGAAACTGAAAGGCGGGAATGTTTTTATTGCCGTGAGTCTGGTCACCTGATCGCCAGTTGTCCTGCGCTGCGGAAGAAAGAACAGCGCAGAGGGTCTAAGGGACCCGTGGGGCTCATTAAAGTAGTTTCCCCACCTATCGGTCCTGATCAGATGCAGGGGTGTGACCCAGAGATGGAGGTAGAGTCACGCTTTAAAACCTTCCTTTCCCAAGGTTTCGTTTCGGTGGCAGGAGAAGAGATGGGCAGGGTTCCTATCACCATTCTCCGAGACACCGGGGCACATCAATCTTTTATGTTAGATGATGTGTTGCCACTGTCGGATAAAACCGCCTGCCACACGGATGTGTTGGTGTGGGGAATTGAAATGAGTGTTCTTCGGGCGCCCCTTCACAGAGTATATCTACACTCACCTATCACAACTGGACCTGTGAAGGTCGCCATAAGACGACAGTTGCCGTTTAAAGGTGTGTCGTTTATCTTTCTACATTTGCTCTCGTATTCAACTGACTGTTAGGCATTACAAAGAAAAGCAGCCAATTCTCATGTTTTGACCTCAACTCAGAAAAAATTAAATCGGAAATGTTTGCTTGAAAAATTCATGCAACTTTAGCTATTGAAATTGTATCTGTGCAGAAATGAAAACAGCAAGATGATTATTCAGCTTTCTGGAGCCGAAAGTGATGGCTTAATATTGCTTTTTTTTCCCCTCCAAACCAACTCAAACATATTTAACTGCCAGAAACAGAACAGATTTATCTCCACGAAAGAAAAAAAAAAAAAAAAACGCTGCTCATTTCTAGTATGTTGTATAAATTAAATCAGAGCCACAAAAATGTGAGGAGGTTGTAAAAACTCACCTCACTGACAGCAGAACACAGAGACTCAAAGTCCTTCTTGTTCTTGGCGTAGAAACCGATGGTGCAGCTCGGATCCATGCGGTTGAAGGGCATCTTTTTAGGAGAGCTACAGTGGAACGACTGCAGAGTGGTAAAAGGAGACACGGGTCATACAATAAACAGATCAGAGCCAACTAAGCAGACGTGTTATCTTTAATGACCCGTGAATGAGTTTGAAGTCATATGATCCCAGGAAAAAAATAAAAAGGAGATAAAAGCCAGACAGACAGAAGAGAAGAGTAATGAAGAAGGCAGCAAACCTCCAGTGAGAAGTTAACTTGACTGACATCGACCACTGGCTGGCAGTAGTGAGGATCCAGATACAGCAGCTGCTCATCTGCCAGACAGAGGAATCCAAGTATAAAACAATAAATCAAATAGTTAAATGATGAATAGTCTCTCATACTTTTTATAATTCAGACAGCTTGTTCCTGCTGACCTAACAACTACCACGGAAGCCCAAAGCTGTAAGTTACAAACTCTACTTCCTTAACAAACCACCAAAACATATGTATAATATTATATTAGACATTGATACAAAAGGCCCAATTTTAATTTCAGAGAGGCTTTGTGATGGTTCATACAGGAAGTTTCCATTTGTAGTGTGAAGATTTATTTGGGATGTGCTTTTTTGCCTTAAGGGTTTTAAACCAGTGTCAGGTAGCAGCAATCAGCTTTTTAAAAGCACATTTTACTTATGCTTCTAGATATCCTAAGTTAAAGTCTAAGAGTAAAGTGTCGTGAAGAGTAATGCAGAGCGTGATAAGCAGAAGTAGCAGTTCCCCACCAAAGCAGTCCGTCATTATCCACACCTGAGAGAATGTGTGGCTCCTGCATCGCCACTGCAAGAATAATACGGGTTGCCGAGGGGCCTAACAGCAAAAAATGTCAATTCTTCCCTAGCTGCCCTTGCTTCGGCTGGATTTATGCAAAAAGATTTTTAAAAAAGTACAGAGTATGTTTTTGGCAATCCTCACCTTGGAAACCAATGAAATAAAGCGAATGTTTTGGTTTGCCTCCGATTATTCCAATACAGCATTCCAGTTTCAAGAAGTTCTGAGAATGAACACAAATATTTTTAATATGAGTTTAGACACTTAAAATCCTTTAGGAAGTGGGGTCAGACACTGGATGGTTGACAGACCTTGACACAATCGATGTAGGATGGATTAAGGGCCTCCCCTCCCAGCCGGACAGGGACCAGTATGATAACAGACTTCCAGTCCTGACTGGACGGATCGGAAGAAGTCTGATTCAGTGACCGATCACACAGACGCACCACATCTTCTTTGTACACTACAAGGCACAGAAACAGTGAGGGTTAAAACAGGCATGACATAGAGAGCAGACACTTTATTAGGTACACCTAGTTAGTACTGGTTTAGACTCCCTTTTGCAATCAGAACTGTCTTAATTATTTCTGGCACAAATTGAACTAAGCACTGGAAACATTGAGAGATTTTGGTCCATACTGATGTGACAGCATCACAAAGTTGCTGCAGATTTGACAGCTGCACATCTGTTATGCAAATCTCCTGTTCCACCACATCCCAAAGGTGCTTGGTTCGTGTGAAATTTAAGGCTACGTCCACACTAATGTGTTTTTGTTTGAAAACACATCGTTTTCTCTCCGTTTTGGCCTCCCGTCCACACTGAGACGGTGTTTTCCCGTCTCGATGACGCATTTTAAGATAGCGGAGTGCATTATACAGTAGTTGTTTTGATTGCTCTCAATTTTGACTGCTCTAAAAATGATTAATATCAGTTTGTACATGCTCCACATAGCTTTTCTTCAAATTCTTTAATTCTCACTCGCTTTTGTGCATGCGCAGGACTAGAACGTAAGTGTTTTGGGTCGTTTCAATGTGGACGCACAACTCTGTGAAAATGACTGAAAACGCCAGTGTGGAGGCGGAGCGTTTTCAGATGAAAACGCAGTTTTCAAATCTATACGGGCTATCCATAGCCTAAGGTATCAGTTGGTACTAAGAAACTATCCCCCACACCATTACACCACAACCTCACAGGATCGATTTTATGTTGTTTATGCTAGACTCTAACACTAAATGATCCAAATGATACAGGAAAAAAATAAGACTCATCAAGCCAATCTTCTGTTGTTTTGTTGAGCTTGTGTGACTTCTAGCCTCAATTTCCTGTTCTTAGCTGGTAGGAGTGGCCCTGGCACGATATTCAGCTGCTGTAGCTCATTAGCTTCAACGTTCAAAGTGTTCTACATTCATAGAGGCTCTTTTAAATACTTAAATTGTAATGAGTGGTTATCTGAGTTTCTGTTGCCTTCCAATCAGTTTGAAGCAGTCGGGTCACTCTCCTCTGATCTCTGGTATCCACAAAGCATTTTTGGCCAAATAACTCCAAATAACTTCTTTACTTTGGATCGTTCTGTAAAACCCAGAGATGATTGTGTGGGGAAATCCTAATAGATCAGCTGAAATATTCAGACCAGCCCGCCTGGTGCAAACAACCATGCCACATTTTAAGTTTGTTAATCCCCAATTCTGAAAAATGCTTTCAACTTTAGATGTACAAAAACACTGAACGGTGAGTGTATTTACACTCTTGGTGCAAAGCAAATATCAATCTGCTCTTTTCTCATTATTAAGCTAAACAAATGTCTGCTCTATAAATCTCACCTGTACAATCCTGAGCCACATATACAGCCAGGTTTGTGACCACAGATGTTTTGTCCACTGCTTTCCTGAAAGGGACAAGAAAACAATTCCATATAATTCTGGAAATGCTTAACTGCTGTGTAAATGATTTCAGAACACAGAAAAGCCTTGCTTGCAAAAACAAGCCCTTACCGTAGTATGTGTGCCACTACAGAGGGGCCATACCAGTCACCAGCCTTCTTCCCCGAACCTTTGCCAATATCCACCAGCTGGTGAATGCCAAAAGGTGCTGGGGGCTGATCCCCAAACCAGGTAACAAGCCTGGAGTGGATGTGTTCTTGCCTGTCCTTTGTGGAATCGTGGACCTTTTTCTTCTGGCTGCATCTGGGTGCCTGACTGCTTGGCAGGGATTTCTCAGGGGTGCTGGAACCTCGTGGAGAGCCAAAGGAGGGTATTGGGACCCCTCCAGCCCGGGCTGGGGAACGTGGACGGAATACCTCAAAGTCCACATCAGTAAGCTGCTGAGACTCTGGCCAAACCCAGTCTAGAAAAACAGAAACAAGATTTATTTAATTTTTTTCTTCAGACTTTAAACGATCAGAGGATGTTACAGACATGAGTATACACACAGAAAAAAACAGTATAAAACTGTGTATAAAACAAAAGAACAGAGTTAGAGAAAGGATGGGTTGTCAGTTTTTGAGGCAACCATAGACTGTATATAAAAGATGGACATGGCTACCATGTGAGAACCTGTAGGTAAGATCCCAAACCTGAGGGTTTTCTCCTTGCTATCATAGTGGTGGTTGATGTGACTGAGAAACCGAGGACACTGCTCACTCATCTGGAAATGACACCTAACTTTTTCTGTAACTGACCAAGGGGCGACGGGCAACGAACTGGGATAGTAAATTAAATGGTCTTTAACTGGACAGTTCCAGAGTACAAAGTCAATGAATAACAAATGTCACACTGAGATTAGCACAGGTTATACCCTGGTCAATTCATAGCTTCCTGCACCCTCTACTAAGGTATCTCTCTTGGCTAAACCAGAAATGAGAGATGGGCCATCTTTAGCTTTGAGTTATATGTGAGAAGACACATCTTGGTCAGTGCCGCAACCTAATTTTTATGATATTTTATATTCCTAATGGATGAACACTTCTTATGTTTAAATGTAAAAATGTGTGTACCAGACGGAGAGTCCTACCTCTGGGCATCAAGTGAACCAGGAGCCCCTGTGCCAGCAGCATCTGCCCACTGCGCAGCATGCAGCCCCAACCACAGTCTGTTGTCCAGGTGGAGCCCTCCAGCTGAGGGAACTCTCTCCTATAGGTCAACCAGATCCTGGACACAAACGCTAGGTGGAACCGGTCCACCTCATCTGAGAGGGAGTGAAATAGAGAGGTGGAGCAAGAGACACACAAACACACACATATTTAGAGCTCTAGCACTTTGTTCAAGCATTAAGCTGTTTGTATTACTAATTTTAAATGATGAAAAAGCTCAGTTATGATACCTGCATATAATATTTTGGAAATAAAAGCGCAAGTTTGATCTGTTTTAGTTCCTACTGCTCAGCTTTCTCATGTCAAATAAACATTTAAAAAGGAAACGGTTAACCAGTGTGGTTAGCCACAGCACACATCACTACAACACCTGGGGTCTATTCTTCTTTACGTTTCTCTAGAGAGGAAATAGTTTTAAGATGCATTAATACATTTAGCACTTACCTTCACTGTTAAGCAGATAGGAGTGACCCAGGACAGTCACAGGAGACATCTTGTTGAATGAGGTTTTAGACTTAACAGTCCAGCCTGCAGACAGAGGCGCAAAAAGGATTCTCAAAGCAGAAATCTCAGTACTCCTCTATATAAACAAAAATCCCACACTCAGTCTTCATTACTTAAAACTGACTACAAACCATATTTGACATTATTCCACGCTGACATAAGTTTGGCCTTGAGTTTGTCCATCTCATCAAGCTCCCCGGCGGCTTCTCTGCTGGCACCTTGAGTTTGTGGAGGCCTGACTCCAAAGCTGCCCTGCCGCTCCATGGGCTGCTGCTGCCTCCCCCTGTCCACCAGCTCATCTTGCATGACTCCCCCTACGTATTGTGCTGCACTCGGGGAAACTGAGTTCATGGCTCCGAGACTTCAGAGCTTACCTCTTGTGCTCCTCATTGCGACACAGAACTGATGAATGAACGAAAAAGAGGAACAACACAAGAATCTAGGTAAAAAATTAACTACTGATGCATCTTGTACTCAAAACGCTTTTACACTCATCCTGCAACTCATATACTTATTAACTCAAATATTTACTTGGATTTAAACTCATTTTAAAAGTGGCTTTTCTTCTTTGAATACACAGCACACAGTTACACTGGATTTTTCCTGGCTCTTAATTATCTGTGCTATCTTGTTTAACAGAAGTCTGAAATCTCCCTGTTATTTCTAGTTTATAAACACAAGTGAATTTTATGTTTCATCAAATTAAACTGTAGGTTTGAAAAGCCTCTTGAAATATTTATCTCTCAGTCCTAGGGCTGTTCCATATAATTATATATATCGGATGACGATATAAAAACGTCTATCGTTTCATTTTATGCTATCGTTTGTTTCGTGGTGTCGCAAAATAAACTGTTTATGGTAATATTTTTTCATGGTTTTGATGGTCACTGTAGTGGCTATATTAATTTCTTAAAGTTCTCTCTTTCTCTTATATTTAATATAACCACACTAAGGACGGACAAGCGCCTGTTTTTATGCGTTGTGGTTAGCAACAACGACGGTAACACCATCACGTGTCCGCTTGTTTATGTTCCACATAAACCTTTCACAATAAAGCTCAAGATCCTGTCGAGACTTTTCAAAATAAACTAAATCACGTGAAAGAGCAGATTATTTACGGATGAGAAGTAAAAAAGACCCGCCAGGTGCTAAAAAAATAAACCTTAGACTCAAACGTTAGAACAGGCTTTTCCCCGCAGCACGCCGTGTAATAAATACTCATTAAGAAAACGGCGGCTGTAACAACTTATGTCTAAAAATGTGTAGTTTCATGCATAGGTTAAAACACTCGACTCCAGCAACATGACGCGCAGCTGGAAACACTTCCCACAAGTCGAGCTGCCCGAGATTCACAGAATTTACAGAAAATGTTACATTTTTGTGATTCATATCGTTATGGGGACGATTGAATTCTTATATCGGGATATGAGATTTTGGTCATATCGCACAGCTCTACTCAGTGCTGAATGTTTTTCATCTTCTACATTGCCGTTGTCACATATATCCAGTTATCAACGGATAGACGTGACATTTGTCATCCATGTGATAGTAATAAGTAATAAGCTTCCATTCTGTAATCAGAATGCTAAATATACATTTACTGATGCCTTTTGCTTCTGGTCAAGTACCACCCACAGGTCTTGAAGTCTGGTAGCATAAGAATACTGATAATCCTCTGTAGTGCCTGGTGTATTTCCATTCAATAGTTTTGTTTATGCTGACATTCTACCTTGATGTAAGGAGCAATTTTTTTAAAAAAAAGTAAGATTCAGAGGCCCCATGAATCTTGTACTGATCACTTTCTATGGTATTTTCCTTTTATATGTTGATTATTAGCCTGTAAATTTAGAGAAACTTTTCATTGTTTAGCAGATTCTGTCTTTTTGACATATAACTAAAGTACACATTTTCAGTTTCAACACTGCCTTCAGAGATGAGCACCTGTTTCTGGTTTGTATGCTCTAACATTTTTTTCTCCTGAAACCTGGTTGTGTGTTTTCTGTTTGATGTAATAGGAGGACCAGCTGTGTTGGTGGCTGTGGGGAGTGTTGTCTTGTTTTCATGTTGCTACAAACAAACAAACAAACTCAACCCAATTTCACTATTGTTAAAACGGAATTGGTAACAACAGAAGAGGCAGAGTTTGCACTTTGGCAGTTAAATGACTACATAAACCATTAGGGTAAAAGAAGAAGTCAAATTTTTAGCTGATGTATGCGCTTATGTAATTGCAACAAATTTTATTTCTCCTGAAAACATCAAAGTCATTCATTAAATAATACTTCTTATAAGAAGGAGGATTGTTATCCATGGCTAATCACTTTCTAACATTCACACTATAAAACTTAAGTAGCACGTACAACTCTGGATTCAGTGCCCAAGAACACTTCTGCAGGTAGACTCAAACGGTCAAGGAACCTGCTGACTGACAGATGACCCACTGAGCTACCTGAGCCACAGTGACTAAGACAGAGAGCTGGAAACGAAAAGACCCATTCTATGTCCAACTTCCACATTTACTATAATTGCTGTATTCTTTTATGTAAATGTCACTGGTATTTGAATATCATTTTAGTGTGTGCCCCTAGATATTTATATTTTTCTAAAAACTCTGTAAGGTCATTATTAATAACTACTGAGGAAGCTGTTTGCTTTTGCACCTTCTTCTTAATCACATGTGTGTTTGAAGCCTCCCTTGTGTATTTGTATCATCAGCTTGTATAACTGATTGAACTGTTGCCAGGATACTGTTGCAAAAGAGATGTTTAATCTGAGTTGTCTGTCTGGTTAAGTAAAATAAAAACAAATGTTCGTGTATGCACACTTTTCCTCTTGCATTATACGTTCTGTCAATGATCCACACTCATACTTTCTGCTGAAAACAATATGTTTGCGTTTGAGAGACCTGATAACAGCCTAAGGACCTGAGCAGTTCACAGGTTTCCTTGTTTCATTATGGATGTTTAACTCAAGAAAAAAAAACAAGAACAAAGTAAGATCCTTCGTTTTTTAACATCTGTAAGTCAGAATCAAGTGCAAACTGTACAAAGAAACATAAAAAAAACCCCAAACTGTCAGAGTAAATCCGAGTAATCATCCACAGCTGCCCATTTCACAATTTGAAAAACACTTAAGGAAAGTACCAGAGACCTTTTTCACCCTGCCCTGAAACTGATGAGTAGCACTTTCGACAGGGAACAGAGAGTATTACGATGAGTACTAACTGATCCTGCTGATGGAAACGTTTCTATGGTAGAGAAGAAAAAAAACACTCATCATGTGATAACCATTTGACAACCGGTATGTCGGGCTTTTCAACGTCTGTAAAAGTCATCTGATGATGATGGTGGCTACCATTTTTCATCACCTGTAAGTCAACCGGTTTATTAGCCATAATCTATTATAGAAACACTCTCATGACACGACCAGTGTCAGGGTATATGAACGGATTTCTGACCAGCAGCCTCACTGTCAATTCCCATTTACTCCTCTGGCCACAAAGACTCACCAGCACTACGGCGCATACCTAATTTAAAAAGCGTCTTTAACCATTATTAAAGAATTACAGGCCAGCAACAACATACCTGATGTAAAGGTCGGTTAAGCAGGTCGGTACCCCGTAATAGAGACACTCATTTCGGATATTTCCTCCTTCCTGGCGTACAGCGGCAGCCTGAGACTAGCTGGCTGAACACGCTAACTTCAGCAGCTAGCCCCGGCGTTAGCTCTCTAGCACTGAAGACGGAATCCCCGAAGAGCTTAATGCTTTTATAATAAAATACAGTTAATGTACGAATGATAGACTTCCTCCCATTTAACACAGGAGGTCATTTATCTACACGGTTACGAAAATAAGCTACTACATAGCGTCTATGCTGCTCCGTGTGACAGCCCCTGACCGGACAACATTTACTTCCTGTTGTCCTTTTCCGGCGCACCACTATTGGTTGAATTAAATCCTGTAGCAAATCTGATAGGATAATATTGCACTAATGCGCAGTGCAGGGTGCCACTGGCTAATAATAAGTCCTGTAGTTATGCAATGAGTGACCTGGTTAAAAAGTATGCGTTACTAAACATAAATAATAAATTTAGGTACAAACATGCCAACAATTGAAAAAAGTTAAAATAATAAGTAACATATAATTTTGGTTTATATATTAGTAAATAATTATGGTGTAATTAGTTACCTTTGTGCAGCTTTCAACCATCATACATCCAAAATCCAACAAAAAAAAAGTCTCAAGCAGGACCCAGTAAGGAATTGGCAGAAACGCCAGCTACTGATAGATAGAGCAGTTTCTTGAGGCTGTAAGACCAGGGTGAGCACTGTAGACAGTCCAGGTGCTATGCCTGGACTGACTACAAGAAAGCCTGTGAATCAATCCCTCATGCATGGATCCTGGAGTGCCTAGAACTGTACAAGATCAACAGGACCTTAAGAACCTTCTTTAGGAAAGTCACCATCAAGAGCGGGATTTACCAAGGAGATGCTCTGTCCCCACTGCTGTTTTGCATAGGCCTGAACCCCCTTTTAGCCAGAACATTAAGAAGACTAGATATGGATACAGACTACAAAAGGGAGCAAACATTAGCCACCTCCTCTATAAGGAAGGAACGAGTCTGAGCACTAATGAGTGTCAGAACCACCATCCAGGATGAATCAGCAAGGTCCATGAGTACACCAGGATGATGGCCACAACTGATTATGTGAGAAAGAAGAGGAACCATCATGGAATGATAAGCCTGTGCAGGGAACCCTGCGGGACTTCTTAATACAGACAGACAAACTGGTGATGGCTAACCAACTGGACATAGTAGTGGTGGACACGCAGAGGAAGACAGTCATAATGGAAGATGCAGCTGTACCAAGTAAAAGCAACATGAGGGAGAAGAAACATCAGTAGCTCAAGAAATACCAAGGGCTAAGAGAGGAGCTAGAAAAGATGTGTAGGGTGAAGGCAACAATGGTGACTGTGGTAATCCGATGACTGCCAAACGGGGGAAGTGGCTCCAGCAGATCCCATAAACGATATTCGAGAGCTCCGTCCAGAGCAGTGCACTGTGCAGGACCCTAAAGCCCCCAGGGCTTTGGTAGAAGACTCAAGCTTTAAGGATAAAAAAGGGTAAGTAACTTTAAACTATATACTTATAACATATATTTTTAACCTGTCATCCTATCCCTGGCATCCTCCTGTGTCACACCAACCCTCTGCATGTCCTCAATCACTGCATCCAATCTTTTCTGTGGTCTTTTTCTCCTGCTCTCAAGCTCAATATTCAACATTGTTTGTCCAGTATATTCACTTACCCTCTGCTGTACATCTACAAACCATTTCAGTCTTGCCTCATTAACTTTCTCTTGAAACCCCTCAGCCTAATTTGTTCCTCTGATATACTCTTTTCTAATCTTGTCCATATCAGTAACTCTTAATGAAAATCTTCTCTGCCTCCTGTCTTTTGTCAGCATCACTGTCTTCAAACCAAACATCATAGCACACACCACTACCATCTTTTAAATTAGTAATATATTAACAGACCTGTCATATGTCTTCAAATACATATGGATACATTTTCATGTAAAAATAAATTACCTCCAAGCATTTGATTTTCAGGGGTTAGACTGATGGTTATAACATTGCTTAATTAATCAGCTATGAAAGTAATAATTTATTGCACCTGTACAGCTGCACAGCTGTTATAGGGCAAACTGCAGACAGGTTGCCAGTTTACTGTATCACAGAACGGTAGACCACTTAACCTCACATGCATGTCTTTGGACTATGAGAGAAAGTCAGACTACCCACAGAGAACATGCATATCTACACAGAAAAGGCCCCAGCTGGCCTGGTTAAGTCAGACCCAGGGGTTTCTCATTGTAAGGCAACAGGACTAACCACTGTACCACCATGATGCCCTAGTTCAAGCACACTATTTTAATTTAATTTATCCTTATTCTAAGAAAAAAAAAATTCAGTGCGAGTATGCACAAGTAGTGCAAGTATTTGTTTAGTTCCGTCTTAACATGGCTTCACATGTGGAGGTTACACATACATCACGCCCTAGACTTGGTCCCTAAGGTTAACTGGTGATTCCAAACTGACTGTAGGCTCAGATGTCAGTGTGTGGTTGTCTGTCTCTGTAGTGGCTCACAGCTTGTACAAGGTGTGCCTTTTTTCTTGCTCTGTACCAGCTAGGAAATTCTCCAGCCTCCCTGCAACTCCAAAAGTAGCAGAAAATAGATGGGCCTTAGACACTTAAAGGATGTGAATGTTTTCTCCACTAGTCAATGACAGTTTTGTTTTTTCAGTAGAAGAAGAAGATTCCAATCCATTTTATTTTGTTAATAAATGCAGCTAACTGTAATCTTGATAGTCTTGATAGGATCACTTTTCATTTGCAAAGGAATCAGCTTCATAAACCTTTTCACAGCTGGAGAAAGACAGAGATAACTAATAACATTAACTATGACTTTATTCCAGAGATTATAGCGCTGCAGCAGCTGTGAAAGGTTATTAGCTACACCTGTCTTTGACGGCTCTAAATGATCTAAAAGAAGTTCTAGACACTGAAGTCAGAATTAACAATACCCACCAAGCTCTCCTATTAGTAACAGCTACGATGACATGAACATCTTTTTTCAGGTGTAAAGAACTTATTTATAATTACCTGCACGCTGTAGCCAGAAGTGTGCTTACTGTGATAAATGCTGCTGCGGGATTAGAGGTTAAAGCCAAAAAAGAGTGAGATCCTGCAAGTTTTGGAACAAAAACGGAATTTTATTCCACGTACTGCACTTCAGGTGTCTGCATTTAGGTCACACCTATCACAAACAAAAATGCCGCAGTGGTACAACTAAATACACTTCGAGTGAACAGAGAAATGTGGAATGTTTTTATACTTATCAGACTTTTGTGTTCATTTGTAGAATCCACATTGTATACAGGATAGTAACTTACAAACAATATCATCAACTCAAGATTTTTTTTCTTTCAAATAAAGTGCATTTCTACTACTCTCTCTGTCAACCACGGAAAGAAAAAGACATTTTAAAACATGTATTATAGACACCACTGATCAGCAAAAGGCCTGAATTTTGATACAATAACTGCAGGAGTTTGTTTTCTTAATCGGGTGATTTGAGATGACCTGATCACTCCTTTATTACATCAAGGTATAAAAGAACTCCTTGCTGTGAATATAAGACAGTATATTTAAAAATGTAACTATTCACAAAGATATAATTAACAGTCACAACGGAAAATTAATAATTCATGTTTCAAGTGTTCATTTTATAATTACTGCAAATATTTTGTCATTAGAACTTTAAATGCATATTTGGTAACCGTATGGCTAACAACAACCATCAAATCAGTGCTCTGCACTTCATCAAGGAAACACTCACTCCAATAGATTATGATATTTCAAATATTTGATATTGATGCTAACCACTGGAGGGCAGTAGAGTAGTGTGTCAAATGGGAAAAGAAATCCCTGCCAAGCATGTAAGGCATGGGATATGGTTTCATATTCATGAATGGTTATGTGAAAAAACTGTAGAGTGCCAACACAGCAGAGATCAGCCTCCTGGTTTGTAGCTCTATGCAGTCTTAAGCTCATTGTTGCAGATTTCCAGGCAGATACAACAATGTAAAGCAACAAGCGGCTGCTCTTCGTTAAACTGTACACTGAACACCCAGTCGGAAGTGACCGAGACAAACTTTCACTAGATATGTTGTGCAGATTGAACCACTTGTTTGAGGTTTGCAGGTAAAAGTACATTTTAGTCCGTGAACTTCTGCCTTGGTGTCAGATTTACATGCTGTTGTTGGCTGAATCAGTTTCCCTTTTACGTTTTTACAACCTTGAATATCTACAATAAATCAAATCACTGGCAGAAAGTGACAATTAACAATCACATCTGGATTAATCTGTTTAGCCACCTACTCTCACACATGGATTTGCATAAGATTATGTACACTGGATAGTCATGAATTACAAGAAAGTGACTATGACCAATGAGAGAGGAACATCTTTTTGTGTGTGTGTGTCTCCTGTGAACATTTCCCAGCATTCCTGCTGAGATCACTGACAAACACTTTTATCTGTATGTTGCACAGCAAAATGTGAGGATTATATTAATCAGTCTGGACAAGCTAACTTGTAAGTACCTAAATACAAAGTCATTCTGATTACACTGTAGATAGCCTGGTTTAAAGAGAACAGGCTCGATGTGATATTCCATGTATGCACAAACCCTACTTTTGCTATAGAGCCCTTTAACAAGTAGATTATAGTATGCTACATCCATGACTGCCTGCTTTTCCAGATTTGCCTGAAAACAACACATGGGTTCACTGCATATGTGCATAATACATTTTTCTATGCCTTAACATGCTATAGTCTCCCAAGCAACCTTCACTGTGCCGGTTTGATTTGTTGGGGAAGGATTTCCTTCCTGCTTAAAAAATAAAATAATACTTTAACTGTTACTGGATCCTGACTGCTCATTTTGAGAAGAATTTTTATGCCATGACCCTCGCTGAGTCTGCCGAGTCTTTGAACAGACACAAACATGGTCACACGCTTCTTAATCCACTCATAAACACACTTGTGTCCTAATTCGTGTGACCACAGGCGTATGGATTTAAATGCATGAAAATCAGCTGCTGACACGGCTGCTTCCTGTGGCGATGTGCGAGTGTGTGTTTGCGAATGTGGCAGCAGCCAGAGATGGAGTGAAGAAAAGGGCTGCGGTAGCCCATCCTGCGAAGGAGAGATAAGCGCCAAGCGCTGAGGTCTGACGTTCTCGCTTTCCTCTGTGGCCTTCAAGAACCACCAGAAATTGTCCCAGGGTAGCTAAACGCACATGCGCTTGCACACACAAACACACACACACACACAAAATCCCCTACGACAGAGATTGCGAGACTGTGCTCGCTGTGATGTCCACTGACAGAGTGCCTGCTTTGGCTTCGTCTGACCGTTTAACTCAGGAAAGTAAACTGCTGGATGATGAATAAAGAGCTCAATAATCTTCTTACTCAGTAACTGTTTGATGTGTCAACTTTGATTTGACTGTTTCACTGCTTTGGTTGATGAGCAGTAAAAAAAACAAAAACAAAAACAAACAAACCCCCAAACAAAAAAAGGGCTGGCTGAAAGAAAAAATAGAGTGACTGGATTTGGTATTCACAGTATTCAGCATGTTTTGATCTGTAAAGCACTTTTTGACCATCTTGTACCTATTACACATGTACAGTACAAACCATGTGACATGCATTCACACAGACTCACATATACATCTGATAAAGTGTTTCACGTTACATTTAGAGTCCTCTTATTAAAGTATTTATAATAGAAAATCAACAGTTAATGCACCTTTACAGTAGATCTTTTACTCCTGGTTTTAGGTTAGATTCAGTCAGTGATTGGAATCAATAAATAACATTTTATACTCTTAAACTGGAATGTACATTGGTTTTAAGTGCTAGTCTTCTGTTGCATTGTCCAAAAAAGGCATCTTCTTTTTTTTTCTTTTTCTTTTTACTAAAGTCCCATTTAGGGACTCCATGAGGTCACATTTTCGGCAGGCTGCTACCTGTTGCCTTCTCTAGCGGTGAACCAGCAGGACTCTGGGTCACCACTGCAGCCCCAACAACCACTCGACCTCCAGCTGGAGAGTCAGACTTTCCCACTGTGCCTCCCTGCTTTTCCTCTGCTGCTTTAGACTGCTGCTCTTTGCTCTTGGCCCCCTCTTGAGAGCCGAGCTTGATCGGCCCGAGGACGTTTTTGGCCACAGTGGTCAGCTGGCTGACGAAGCTTGTCTTGTCACCAGGGGAGACAGGCCGTGACTTACAGAGGGAAGGTCCACAGAGGGAGGGGGTTACCGCGGTTGGGGAGGGAGAAGGAGAGGGTGAGTGCTCCTCCACCACCTCCAGACGACATTTGTCCTCCCAGTCGAGTGATCCCCGGTAGCAGTTGACAGCCCCGAGTCCCTGCCTCACTTTGGCCAGTGACAGCACCTGCCCATGTGGGGGAACGACAGGAGGGAGGACCCGAGCTGGTAGTTTGGGGCTTTTGGAGCCAAGGTCTGGTGTCCTTGTGTCACTGCTGTCAGTCCCCATCTTTCTCAGGGCGTCTCCAACTCCTGATGGTTTAAAGGTTTTGCTCAGAGGACCTCCTGTCACTGTTGTGTTGATGCCAACGGATTTATCTGGAGCAGAAGCAGAGCTTTTGCTGTAGGCAGCTCCAGGAAGACCACACCGGCCCTTGTTGTCTCCTTCCTGCTTTGATTCAGGTCTGCCCCCTAGCTGCTGCTCCAGTGGATGTTTACTATTAGAAAACAGACTTTTGGCTATCTTGGAGTCTAGCTGTTTTGGAGACATGTCCGGCTGACTCTGGGTGAGCTTCTCAGGCCCCTTGTGAGCACCTAAACCCCCTGTTGTTTTGGTAGGCGTGCTAGGGGTTATAGCTTTAGTAGTTCCTGCACTTAGTACAGAGCTTTGTGAGTTCAAAGGCTGCTCACTTGCATGAGGTTTTCTTCCTAAGGATGACTGCGATCCTGTCCCAGCCTCCTTCTCCCTCTCCACTCCTCTCTCTTTCTCTTCCCTCTCCCTTCCAGCCAGTAGTGTTTCCCTGCTCAGTGGTGACTCCTGTCTCCCCAGTCTCCTCGCTGGCTTCAGCACACCAGTCTCTGGGGAAGTTGAGGATGAGGGTAGAGGGGGAGGATTAGGAGGCAAATTTTCCCCTTCTGTCTCCAGCAGGCTCTGGAGCCCAAGCTCGCAGAGGAAGGCGTCCTTGCGGTACTCAGAGTGCTGCACCTCAAGGCTGTGTTTCCTCAGTGGACCCCCCAGCCCTCCAGTAGAGCTTGACTGGGTTAGAGGCGAGCCTAGTTTCTCTGCTGACTGCACGCGTTTGAGGAGAGGTGATCGCGGAGGCTCGGCACTCTTGGGCCTGGGACGTACCACCGGCGGGGAAGAGTGGAGCTTGGCAGGGAAAGACTGGGTTGTGTTGGAACTCCCTACAGTGTGACCTGGTAAAGGTGGAGGTGAAGACTGGGTGGGGGAGGGCGTGTGAGCCAGTGGGGACAGTGGAATATTACCGGCAGACTTACATCGGGCAGACCGATACTGGCGATGGAGTTTCGGGGAGAGGCCGTGCAGTGAGCTGGGTCTCATGTGCTGCGAGGGAGCCGGGGAGTTTGGAGTGCTGGATGCTGCAGAGCTGCTCTGAGAGGACGCACCTGCAGAGAGCAGAAAAGATGAGTGAAGCTGTCAAAACCCCCAAGGAAGTAAAATTAATTTGTGCACTAATTATTTTCAGTGTCCTACCCAAGTATGAGGGCTCAGGGGTGGAGCGATAGCCCTGAGTTGGAGACCGTGCAGACAGGCTGTGAGTTGGGGAGCCGGGAAGACTCTCACTGGAGGACAAAGAGCGATTCAGGGAGGACAAGCTGCGGCTGGTGTGCAGGAGATTGGACTGTTTTGTGATCTTGCGGAACAAGGAGCTACGCTTCTTACTGCGGGATAGAGAAGAGAATAAATAAAGAAGAAAGGAAGGTCTGAATTGGGAACAACAAATAACCGACAGTAATTTACAGTATTTATTAACTTTGTTTAAAAGCACAGTACTGATGGGTTTGCAAGTAATGCGTACTAGCTACAGATCATACAGTACACTGAGTATTTTAAACTGTTGCTAAGCTCAAAAACACTACACAATTTTGATTTAATTCTCTATTATTTTAATCATATCAGACATTTTGTTTTTAACTAACCACTCAGGGTGATGTGCTGCTCTATAGTGTTTTGACAAATTTCCTGTCATTGCTGCATTCAAGATAGCTTTGACCTCAGGCAGTTACTGACTTCGAAGTCTTGTTATAATCTCCGAAGATATTTTTTTTGTAGTACATTAAAATAAATAGAAATCAGGTTCTGCTTTAAATGTATAATGTGTACCTCAGCCACAAAACTGTTATAATCAATAAAGCAAAACACGTAAAGCTCTTGAGTTAGTAAGGCTAACTCTTCTTCACTCTATAGCCATTATAATAATGAAAAATATGTTATTGAGGCGAGAGTTCAGCTGAGTTGTTGTATAAGAGCAGTGTAGCAGCTACTTGTCCTACTTGTCCTGGCTGTCTTTGCCCATCGTCCTCTTGTTTCGCCGGGCCATCTTGCACTTGTAGCTGGCCTTACGAGCAGGGCCCACTTTAATGGAGGTGTTCTCAAAAGGTGTGGTTGTCACCGTCACCTTGTTGCCACTCTGCACAGAAGAGCAATAATAATTTCTGCACTGACAAGCCCATTTACATAAAGCCTTCTCTTGAAATTGAAAGCTGGTTATTTATATTGCCAGCGCGGAACAACTGAGAATAAATAAGCCTGCTGACCTTGAGGATGAGCTCCACTACTTCAGTGTGGACCAGACCATGGACGGGCTCCCCGTTGACATGAGTGATGAGGTCACCAGCACAAAGGCCAGCTTCCTGGGCGGGGCCACCGTCCTCCACATGCTGCCAAAACGCAAAAAATATTCAAGTTCGCGGAAGGGGGAAAATCACCTCCATGTAAACAGAATGCTCATGCTGTGATTCTCACTGGTAAATCTCAAGACAAGACAAATATTTTCAGATCAGATTATGTAGCATATTTGTGTATGGTGAGATTAGAAAAGTGGCTCTAACGTTCAACAGCAATGTTAGATCTTGTTATGTCCTTATTGTCCAGCTTTACTGCAGTCCTAATCCTGCTCTGCATTCTAAGTGCTTCCCTTCAGTTTAATCCCCCTTTTTTAAATTATTGATTCCTATTTAATGGCAGCTCCACTTCTAAAAGCACACTCACAAATCAAAACACAGGCCATCCCTCTTTGCGTGAGGTTATGGAGTTCAGCTACAACATTAATACATGTCTGAGAGTTTCTTACCCAAACAATGTGATGTACGCTGTAGATATCACTGTCTCCAATGTAGACTCTGATGGCTCTGAGAGTAAAGCCATATTTCTTTCCAGAGCGGTGGATGGTAATGGGGGAGCGCAGCACACTGACTGCCGGGAAAAAGTCTCTGCTGGGTGAAGAGTCGCGTGACGAAGGGTTGGAGGAGAAAGAGTGGGGCGACATGGGACTGGCCAGCGGGGAGAAGCCGCCATGCTGCTCCACTAAAAGCAAGGAGATGGTAAAGAGGAGAAATAAGTATGACGTATCAGTAGTATTATTAAGTGTTTCATTGTCTCTTTCCTTGCCCTTCTTACCTGACGGTATGATAACAGACAGGGCCGTGGCAGAGGCTGATTTAATGACCTTGTTGCCTGCTCTGGAGTTTCGCTTCTCTCCCTCACCAGACAAATGCTGATGGCGTGCCCTCCGGAGGACCAAGTCATTTGTTGCTCGGGGCCCCAGAGGGTCATACAGAGGAGTCATCACATCCCGGCCGGTTGCTGCAGGGGATAATGTGGTGATGGCTGTGGTAATGCCCGGTGTCTCTCCTGGCCTTGGAGATTTGTCTGTGAGCACACAAATTAATAACAATGTTAAAAATGACTCAGCTGACTCAACAGTAGCCATCTTATAGGCAAAACCTCTTTTGCGTCAAACATCTTTGAGGCTTTCCCGCCTGCTGACACACCTGCCCCATTGATCTCCTTCAGACTGTTCCTTTGCTCCAGCAGGCTCGGTGAGGGGACAGTAGTCCCGTCCAGCGAAGTGCCACGGACCTTCATGTAGTTCTGGCGGGACAGGAATTCGGACTCGCCCTCTAGAGGTGAGGCAAAACGATGCGTGTCCATTAGAGCTGAGAAGCGCCGTCGGGCACCAAGAGGAGGGCTCGCATCACCTTCTGTGTAGAGGGACTCTGAACAGGACAGGCGCTTCCTGTAAGAGAAGGATGCAGTCAGAGAAGGTAATGGCACAAATTTCTCTGCAACCACGCAAGTGACTGTCTGCTCTAACAGTGCAGCAATGACTATTACAGCTCTAACAGCCCTACAGAACCTGTGTGGGTGTGTTTTGCTTTTCCTTCCCTGCTTTCGGTAATTACCATTCTACAAAAATTCAGCTGATGGGAATGTCAATGATTCTAGACTAGGAATAATAAAAACTCACAATTTAAGAAATATGACAAAAGGTCTGAGATGATACTTTTTTTTTTTTAAATTTCTAAGGAAAACATTTATTTCTAGTTAATGAACCACATCACTTCACTTTGCATTTGAATTAGCAGTAATTAAACACCAGTGATTTTTTTAGCAGAGAAAGACGGGACACAATCAGTCACAAATTATTATTTTTCTAATTAAATCATAATTAAATAATGAGCTGTAGGAAAAAAGACTTGGTTGAAGAGAGAGATGATACAGATAATGTCCATTTGTTTTGGATGGGGAGAAAATAGGTAAGGTAATAAATAATGAGTCTCTTGATTTTCTGTTATGGAGACAGAACCTATCAGTTATTTCCTTTCACGTGTGAATACAGAGTGATTTCAATCCCGACAAACAGCCTGAGGTGAAATGGAGACATGAGAAGTAATGGAAATCTGTTTCTGGTGTATGCAAACCACAGTACGAATGAATTAGATCTCACAATGAGAGTAAATTTTCCATTTATGCGAGCTACAAACTAAAATGATTGATGCAAGCTAATTAGAGGTCTTTCGTTTTCAATATTAAGATTGAGGCAGGCATTTCCTGTAACAGACGAAGAGCTAATAAGCTGTGTCTGTTAGGAACTGAAACAGCTTCAGAATCGAGGGTACAAGTATCATTGAACCACTTGCACTCAAACTAATGAAATGGAATAAAACTAATGAATCTGTTGAACAGAAACATATGAGGCACCAATCAAACTCCGCTCTCCTCCTTCAGACTGGGTGGACCTGATGCTGTTTTTGTCTCAAAGTGAGTGCAAATTCTCACACAAAGATCTTTTTATACAACGAGTGTCAGAACTGGTGTGAGTGAGACGGAAATAAAACTCCAGACAAACTGAAATAAGTGAGGCTGCCAAAAGGAAAAAACCTTCAGGGAATCACCTCATGAACATCCTCATACATTGCTTAGGTGTAAAGAACACCCCTCCTTACTGTGTCATACCTACAATAAACTGAACCTTATTCAGTGCTGCCCACCACTCACATCTCAGGGGATCCAGTCCTCCAGCTCTTGTCCCTCATGCTGAAGCTGCCCATGCTCTCTCTCTTCGTTACCTTGTCCTCCCGTGGGCCCTTGTGCTCCCGACGGGACACGGAGCTCGTAGCTTTCTGTTCCAGCTGAGAAAGATGCTCCATGCTGCTGTACACCTGCAGCGGGACACAGTCAGATCGATGAGCATTTGGTCTGTTGGCTTCGATTAATAGCTCAGGAGAAATGTTGCTTTTGAGTTGGAGTTGCAGATATACATTCTGTGTGAATTTGTTTCAGACACATGCCTTTATTTCAACAATTACTGGTGATATGATGATTTTCATTATTCAGTTCAGGTGGAGTGTTTTTGGCATAGACTGTAGATAAAAGTCTGTGACATCAACCAAAGCTTGATGTCATTTTTTTTCCTGAAACCAGCAACTTCACAAAGCTGCCCAGCCTAAAACGCACACTGCTTTATCATCTATTTTACTCTAATTGGTAACATAATTTACAAAATTAATAGCATGCAGTATTCAGTATGATTGTCAAGACTGAAGCCTCTTCAGGAAGGTATTTATGAGGTTATAGATTAAGGGAGTGCATAGTTTGCATAGCTTTCCTATAGAAAACTATGCAATCCCACTTCAGTTTCCTTTGAGCCACGTCTCAATTTGACCTGGAAACTTAATCTTTTCAGTCTATAGTTTCTGGTAGCAACCTGGCATAAAATACACAAATAAATGGACTGGTACTATCATTGACAACTTTTGTCTCGTTGTGCTTTAGACTACAAGTGTCATTCGGCCAACCACCGAGTGCACCTATGCACTTTTATCTAACATTTACCGATGGATTGGTAAGAACTTGAGTTTCCGTATCTCGCCCCAAAATATTTTAGCACATGGACAGGAGGAGCCAGCGATACTTCTGATTAGAAGGCAACCACTGCATTGCCTGAGCTACAGCCAACCAGTGGGGAAGATGTCAGATTCCTTAAATTTCACCAGCTTTTGCACTTCAGTTTATTTTTACAGGTCTGCTTATGTATGAAAGTTGCATAAAGGATAGAGCCAGAAGTATAACAAATAAAATAATCAGATATTCACCAAATGCCTGTAGCTCACTCATAATCACTGCCTGAGGCTACATCCAGTGCTGTGTAACACACCTGAATCCCCAAGCAAACTGTCTGTGGTCGCACTGCAATTTCAGTTACAGGAGATAAAACCGCCCGCCATGAGTCTGAAATGCCAAATCGATGGAGGACTTGTTAATGGAGTATCTCGGTCCAGGTTTTAGCTTTCAATGTGGTCTGCTAGCTCAAAATGAGTGCAGACCATTAAAAAAAAGATTTTACTCTTTTAGATGATTCAGCCTTTAAAACATGCATATATGCCTCCTTAGGAAGCCTCTAACAGCTCAGGTTTGCAATTTCTGTGGAAAATTATGTGTCACAGTCTGGCCGAAATACTTTAAGAGTCTGATAAGGAGAACATTATGAGCTGTTAAATTTTAGGACATTCTGGCAGTCGTAATTCTCACTATTGGCAGCGTCAATTCAAAAATACAAATTTGCACCTTGGCTTTTGCAGATATGTGAGTGAGCAAGACTGGAGAAAATGTCCATTTGGAATTTATTAACCAGTTTGCTTTGATGCAAGTCTGTGTGCATTATGTAATCATGGCAAATGGTTACTGTGCTATATAATCAGTGGGGTTTTAATCATGGGAACACTGTGCATCTAAAAGTAAAATGCAGTTAACTCATTTGCCTAACATATGTTTGAGAGTAGAAGGAGGCATAAATCTTTGGGACATTGTGTCAGGAAGGCCCACCCAGGGTAAAAAAACAAAGAGGATCTCTCAGCTGCCTGTTTTTAGAAGATATTGTAGAAATATTACAATATCACTAATCTATGAATTTAAGTACAGTATTTTTGTTTTTTTTTTATTATCAAATTAAGCAGTTAAGAAGCTTTGCACTACTGTAAAGACACTCCCAGCAGCATGAATGTTTTCTCTGCATGCAAGTGAGTATTAACGTACCACAAAGACATGTGCATAATTAAATTGTAAGGCCTTTATTATGTGCAGAGTAACACAGGAAAGCTAAGCTGTGTGGGGGAGGACAAGAACTGAGCTGTGTTAAGGAAAGCCTAAAGAATATTCTGCAGTGCACCATGGAAACAAGTATCAGCTGAAGACTGAGCTATCGGCTCAGAAAAACAATGTTAACAGCTACAAACAATTTCTTAGCTTCATGCATTCCTTCATTTGTTAAATGCACCGCAGTCATTTAGCAGCAGTTTCTTCTGTTCTATCATCTAGTTTTATCTTTGTTTGTTAGTGGTTCAAGAGGATCAAGACAATACAGCACTATGTAAAACCCCTCATTTTCTTTATACTTTGCTTAAAAGGAGTCAGATTTTCTTGTATTTTTAAAGTGATCTTCAGCAACAGTTCTCCAGGCGTTCTGAAGGTCCTTAAAGTTTTTCTTTAGACTCATTTACAGTCATTCACTCTCAGTCCAGTCCTACCTGATACTTTTTTTCATTTAACTCTATGAATCCACTTAACTCTATGAATCACTCAAACATTAAAAGACACCTAATTCAAGGGAACAACCAGTATTGTGTCTACAAATAACAGGCAACTTAACTTAGCAAAGAATCAATTTTAGGCTGTACCTTCAGGCACTTTGATACTAGCAGTATGTCGTAAAAATTGATAATTTCTTTAGTTGAATATGAAAAATGACAGCGCTAGCAGAGTTTGATAGGCATAAAATAGCATTTTTGCTACTGGAAAAAAATCCAGCAAAGATCTGACACAGGACCTGAGAGATGCATCTGGCTCTTCAGTTATCCAACCTACTGTTTGCTGAAGCCTCATCAAAAATGGTCTCAGTGGAAAAGTGGCTGTCAATAAGCCCATTTTTAGAGAAGGGAAGCAGGAAGAAAAGGCTGAGGACTGAAAATCAGTGTGATGAATTAAAAATTACATTCAAACTGTTTTCAGTATGTAAGGAGGAAGTTTGGAGAGAGTTGTCCAAAGACCACCTTGTGCCATACAGCATGCTATTTAAACTTCCCCTAACTAAGATCCTTATTAAAGTGACCCAACTGCGTTGATGCACATTCATTTTGATTCTTGTTTCAGCCAGAATGCTGATCCATGGATAACTGGCTGCTCACTGCAGCCTCCATGCCCGGACACACCTGCAAATGCTCCTCGGCTTCTGAACAAATCCCCTGCCAAATATAAGTGCTTGTCAAAATTCAAGCCTGAGATTTTACTGGGGCCCTTGTCCTAAAAAAGGGGTCTAGCAACACTGATGTATGAGGTGACACATTCTGTTATAGCATGCAGAAGAAAGATTAATGAATGTCACCAAACCTACTTTAAAAGTGTGCTGGTCTAAGTTTTGCATTCACGCCCTTGTTGGTTGCAGAACGACATTACATTACTAATTAAATTGTTCTTTAATTTCTTGGATAATGATCTAATAGCTTGGTGTCACAGTGTCTGGGTTTTGTCTTATTTTGAGTTTGGAAACCTTGCTAATCAGTAATCACTTCCTTGTGTATAAACATTCCTGTCTTTCTTTTAGTCTTTATCTGACAATCTGCTTTCCCTCCTGCATGCTCCGAGTAAGATTCCTTGTTCCTGTGCTGATAGTCTGGTGTGGACAATGTCAGAAAGCTTTCAAATAAAATACCAAAGTTTGTCTCACTCTCAGTCCAAATGTCAGAGATTTATCTTTAGAGCTACAGAAGTAAGAGAGAAGTACCCAGTCTTCACACCAAAGAAACTCAAACCAGCAGACTTTTGCTTATCTAAGCCACTTAACTAATAATTAAAGTAGTTTGTGATTAAATTATCATTATTAATAATGATATCTCTACAGCAGTACATTAAAATGAATTAAATTCATAAGTGTATTTGCTACAGATCTTGTCGTTTCAGGGTGCTTGGCAGATGTCTCTGTTCACGTGCAATACCTGTAAAAATCTGCCAAACAGCCTTGCAACGCTAACTGTAACGTTATTTTAAATTTAACTGAAATTGGGATTTCATTGAGGCACTTTCTGTTTTCAAGCAGGGGTGGACGGAGCAAATACAGGGAAGGCAGAGCGAGTTAGACAAAGAGATATGAAAAGACAGCATGAGGTGAGAAAATCCCATCTGAGGGAGAAAGTGTGACAGAAGAGGGAGTCACAGATCAGAATTGGAGGAGCCGAGCAGAAAGTGTGAATGTGAAAACAAATATAGTTAAAAAGATGTCTGGATCAGAACACATCTGTAGATAGGAACAGCAAAAAATATAGTGTGAGGAATTAGAAAAATAGCAGGTGGAAGACCCTGACTGTCTTAAAATAGAAAGAGAAAAGAGCATCAGCGATGATGGAGGAGTGAGTCCAATTAGAGTTATTAGCAGCAGACATGAGACCTGGTCCGACCTCCAGATGCTACACTATGTACAGGATGACCTACTTTTATCTAAAAATCTTGTCTCTTCACTCATCGAATCCTGTCCGATGTCTGTGTGACAAAATGTGACAGAGTGAGGAAAAAAAAGTAAAAGTGACTGAGACAGAGATTAAAAAAAGTGAGAGGCAAAGTCAGACCTTGCTGAAGCGAGGAGAGCAGGATGAGAACTGTCTGATCTCCACTGGCTCATCATCATTGGTGTCATCCTCGTCGTACGTATTGATGTGGTGATAACGATCGGAGCGAGCTGGCAGACACGAGAGAGAGAGAGGCAGAGAAGATAAAATGGGATTTTCCGGCTGGGGTTGTGTCAGAACATCCTTAAATAACCCATGAACCTAATATTAATGTCATTTCACATAAATCCAGACACACGTACTATCAAAGTAGCTTGTGTCCTCCTCTGACTCCAGGTGAGGGATGAACTCTGCCTTCTGTCTCAGCAAACTGTTCCAGTCCAGCTCACTGAAGAAGGAGTGCTGCTTTACCTCAAATGCGCCCCCTGGTGGTGGGTGTGTAAACAACATTAATTGTTACCCTCATCCAAAAATAAAGATGAATGAGATGAATAGTCTTTCAAGAACAAATGTAAAATATATTGTAGAATGCCAAGTGGAGATGATAAGATTTTTTATGATACTTTTTTATGCATTATATAAACGCTTAAGCCAGAAAGTTATAGGTGGACAGGGGAGAAACAGCTTTCCTGTCTGTGTCAAGAGGTGAAGAATTATTATGCTTTCTTAAAGCCACAGCTTGTTTTAGGTGGCTTTATCTGTCTTTCAGCTAAGCTAGCCAGTGGCTAGCTTTAGCTTCATATTCAGTGGGCACAAAAAGAAACAAGACCCCAAATACTTTTGTTTTATATTGCACCTGTTCCTTTTAATGTTACTTTGCATTCGTATTCCTGTTGCAAATAGCTGCACATGTCAAACCAGCTATCAAGTGAAAGAGCAAACCAGTACCTGTACCGAGCCTGACCAGAGGGTTGGTCTGTAACAGGGCAGAGATGAGGGATTGGGCATCTGCAGGCAGGGCCTCATCACCATCTGGCCAAACTATGTCATCTACCAGAGGCACAAGAAACAGAGAGCAAAAGGTGAGAATAATAATAAAGGGAAAAAAATACATACTTAGTTTCTGGAACAGAATTCAAAATCTTTGGTTTCTAACCTTTACAGAAGGCTTTAAGTCTTAGTACACTTATCATTAACCACTTATAATCTTTATGCAGTTTGAGAAGGCCTTTAAAACATAGTAGCAACATAGGTTTATCACAATTTCCTCACCTGTGATGACCTGTCCAAACAGCTCCTCAGGAGTGTCTCCAAAGAAAGGCACACAACCCACTAAGAACTCATAGAGGATGATCCCCATGGCCCACCAATCCACCGGCTTCCCGTAGCCTTGGCGGAGAATCACTTCTGGAGCGATGTACTCTGGAGTACCGCAAACCTGTGAGCAATGATTGAGACAATTTGGAGGAATGGAAGAAGAAAGAAAAGGAGAAAAGGAGAGAAAGAGGAAGAAAGACAAGTTAATCATCCTTAATAAAAATAAGCTGCTACTGTGGACATCGGCGTAACTTTGTGCTGAACATTGGGGTGGTCAAGATCTCTGTCTAAATAAATAAATAAATCTGGATAAATTCCTAGATGATTAAAGATGCAACTATTTTGCTGGTAATAACTGAAATTAGAAAATTGAAAATCAACAGCCTATCTATGCAAGATAATTAATAATTTTATTGGGGGGGTCATAACCCCCCTAACCCCCCTGGAAATCACGCCCCTGACTGTGGACGTAATGGAAATGCTCTGGATAAACAAAAGGTACATCAATACTGAGTGACAACTAGTGGGAACTATCCAAAACAAGAATTGTGGACAAATTAAATCAGACACATCAGGACAGCCCAATAGTAAAAGTTCTGACTGACTGAGAAATTCTCTCTCTGCCATAATCTCCACCACAAAGCTGCAGTCTGTTTCTGCAGATGTGAGCTGATTACTGGCAGAAACACAGATGCTTGCTTCCACTGAGAAGATGAAAAGGACACGCGGCCCAATCTGACTGCTCACGACTGGTTTAATTCAGAGTATAAACAATTACTGTAATTGCAAAACAGGATTGTTATGGAGATGGAGGGCATTAATGATTCACTTATTCAGACTAAACAGGAAGCATTGTAATGCAGCATCTTTGTTCGGATAATATTGATTTTGCCAGATGACTTGGCAGGTTTGCATGCGTGGTTGAAAAAAGGATTTTTTAAAATGGGATTCAGCTAATTAGCCTCTAAGTGGACATGCACCTCATTCATAAAGTTACTAATTAAAAATGTTGCATTAAAATGCTGTACTTCATGTTTTAACATGTTTAATGCGACCGGTGTGAGGTCGTGGGTACCGTACCTGCTTGTCCAGAAACTCCCTGGCATCTTTCTCAATGTGTCCCTCATACAGGTTGGTGGTAAGGCTCATTAGGCCCATCTTCGACAAGCCAAAGTCAGTCAGCTTAATGTGGCCCATGGAGGTAATCAGGAGACTACAAGGAGAGAGAAAACAGGCATTCATTCTGGCAAATGACATGAAACCCCCCCCCCCCCCCAAACAAAACCAAAAACAGAAGTTTTTATACACCTATAAGCCATAAAGCAATCCAAACCAATCCCTCAAAAATTGAGGAGCTGTGTAAAATCTGAATAAAACAGAATGCAGCAATTTGCAAATCTTGTAAACCCATATTTTATCTGCAATAGAAAACATTAAACACATCAAATACTTAAACTGAGGAAATTAAATACATTAAACATGTTGAAAAAAAAGAAGTTGGGACTGGGCCATGATCAGAATCAGAACACTTTATTGATCTCTAATTATGTGAAAATATGCAGTCAGAGAAGCTCCGACACAGTAAGTACCGAACCAATTAAAGTAAATTAAATGTTACAAAACATGACAAAATAGTTCTAATAGATATAAATACCTCTGATTATAAATACCCCAGTATATTACACAAATTACATAAGGCATTACAAATACCATGGCCACGGCCGTGTCTGGAAACTGAGGAGATCCGTTGTTGAACTTCTGGGAGAGGAATGTCTCCTGTTCCCATATAGGATTCAGTCTGGGGTCTTCTTTGTTGTATTTTTGGTTTGATTATTATTTTTAGGTTTCCAGTTAGTGAAAGGACAGAGGACACTGGACACAGACCAGTTCAGCAGCTGGACTTGTTTAATAGGCTGTTGCACTCAATGCAGTTTGCCGTTTAGGATTGTCTTGTTGAAATATACAAGGCTGTTCCAGAAAAAGACCTTTGGATGGGAGCGTGTGCCGCTCTAACATCTGTGTATACCTTTCAGCACTGATGGTGCCTTTCCAGATGTGCAAGCTGCCAATTCGATTAATGAATGCACCCGATCCAGGCTTTTGACTTTTAAAGTTTTATCAAGGGCTGTTTGTTAAAGAAAAACTTGGATGAGTTTTGTTTTTGCATTATCTTAGGCTTCGGTCCATGTCTATTATTATTATTATTATCATCCATTCAGTCATCTCTCCATCCACTTTTATGATTTAGGATCACAGGGGGCTCGAGCTGTCATAGGGTAAAAGGCTAGGTACACCCTGTGCAGGCCATCAGTCTAACATAAGGCTAGCACAGAGGGACAGACAAATATTCAAGCTCACATTCACTCCTATGGCAAATTCAGAAATTGCTTATTAACCCAACCCCTTGCATGTATTTTAAATGTTGGGGAGGAAACTTGAGTACACAGAAAGAAGCAGAGTGAGAATATGAAGAAGGCCCAGGTCATCTGATTGAATCCAACCCAGGACCTTCTTATAGTGAAGCAATAGTGCTAACTGCAGCATTTTCCTCACGAGAACTGCCGCTCACGTGATAATTTGCCTCTTCTGAACACTCTTTGTAAACCCTAGAAATGGTTTTGTGTGGAAATCTCAGTAATTACTGAAATACTCAGCTTATCAGCTTGTCAGGAAATAACAAACATGCTACATTCAGGGTCACTTAAAGCACTTTTCTTTCCTGGTCTGGTGCTCTGTTTGAACTTTGGTAGTTTGTCTTGACTATGTCTACAACCCAAAATACACTGGGTTGCTGCCATATGATTGGTTAATAATATATTTGAACAGGTGTAATTAAACAAGTGGTTATATTGATTGATAATATAAATTTTAAACACTCACTTGTCGGGTTTGAGGTCTCTGTGGACGATCCCATAGTTGTGCAGATACTCCAGGGCTAATACAGTTTCAGCAAAGTACATCCTCGCAAGCTCAACAGGCAGAGCCCCAATGTTCTTCAGCAAAGTGGCACAGTCCCCACCTGCAATCACATAAACAACACGCGTTACTGTTAATGTGAATTTGTAGTTATAACATAAATCTATGCTCGACGTGTTAAAACTTTCAAACAAATGATGCCGAACCCCAGAAAGACATATTTTGATCTGATTAGGGAGAACAAATTCATTAAATGTGAGTCATTGTTTTTATCACTAGAACATTAGAAGTCTTTTGTGAATTAGTAAAACAATTTGCTTTTTATGTTTCTATTTTTGGGGGTTTTAATTAATTTTTGTGCCATCCATATTTGGCACTGCCATCATACATGAGTCATAAATTCGTACCTACCGTTGACAGTTCAGTGTGTCTGTGAATCAACAGCGATCTTGACAAAATAATACAATTCAGCACAAATAGAAGGAAAACTGAGTCGAGCTTTAGCCGTGAGCCAGTGAAACTCCCCTGCCCTTTTTTGTAACTGAGACATTATACTTCACTGCACGTTTCCTGAATGCTTGACCTTCGGTTTAGAAGCCAGAGGCTCAGGTGGCAGTTTTATTCACAATTTTAAAAAATAAGTACAGGAATTGAATGAAAATTAAAATAAAAAAATGTAGATAAAACAGAAAAGGCCATGGCTACAGCATCCAAAGGAAAGGTGGCGTGAAAAGCGTATCCTGACGTGCTGGAGGTTATTTCACAGATGTAAAAGAGTCAGGGAGGAAATGTGTTACTTTACACACAAGGCACAAACTTGACCAACACACAACAAAAAAGAAATCAAGGCACGTGTTTAGAGTAGCTTCATACGATCTTATCAATTTGAACTCAGATCTAGTGAAAAACCACAGCCAACCCCCTTACCTTCAACGTACTCCATGACCATGCAGAGGTGTCGTCGCGTTTCGAAGGAGCAGAACATGGAGACGACGAAGGGGTTCTCCGCAAATGTGAGTATGTCCCTCTCCACAAACGCCTGCTGGATCTGGTTCCTTAGGATCAGATTCTGCTTGTTGATCTTCTTCATGGCGAAACGCTGACGTGTCTCCCTGTGGCGCACCAGGTAGACGGCGCTGCAACGCAGGGGAGACAGACGAGTACAGAACAGAAGAAATGAGGTATTGAGGAAAACAGCAAGTGGTACAAACTGCAGAGGATATTTCATCTCCTTTCAGACATGAGCTCAATAAAGTGTGGCTGTGTGGACACATCAAGGAGGACATTAAGACTTGAAAACCTCAAGCACAAAATGTCAACCCCCAAGCTCGTAATCTTCATTTTCTGTTTGATCCTGAACCGAGTCTTTGAACTACACCTGAAAAATAACCCATTTTCTCTCATTGGCAGATAATGGTAGAATAATGCTGGCCTGCCAGGTACAACGCTTTCTTCGCTGATTCACCTAACTCAGCTTTTGACAGTCTTTAACATGCAGCAGCATGTGACCCGGTCAAGGTGGAGAGGAGACCATATGTTACTCATGTGTTTACATCCCCACTGGCCGTCTCTTTGCTGTGAAGTGCATTTTAAATGTATTATTATTTTATTTTCTTTCAAATCATTGAATCCCTGAGAATCCCGATTCCTGACAACATGTCAAATGTGCATTTTAAAATACATCCCATCTGAATCTCTCTGTGCGTTTTAATTATTCTCTGTGACAGAATGAAGGATTAAGCGCTGCTTTTAGTGTCTGTATTTATTATTTCTTTTTTTTTCCTGTGCCGTGCCAATTATATCTCATCCCTCATGGCATTACAAGACAATATTATATATGAACACTAAAAATGCATAAAACCTTGATAATAATTTTTATCTAAACAAAAATTTACAACCACCAAATTCTATTTTTGGTAATACTAATAGAAGTACCTTTGTTGTTTTCTGATCTAACTCAAGTTTTCAGGGTTTTTTCCCAAGCTTCATCATCTTTTAGTTGGTATTTTTGGCTCCTGCTCACATTTCTGGTATTATCATTAGTATTTATATTAGTATTCACAGTGCCACTGTCTTCTTTACATCCCAGGATCCTGAGGACTTCAGTGACTGCTACCGTGTCCCAGTATCATTTTCTATTAAATGTTGATTCATTTGGATGCATGATTGGGATCATTATGCTAATAGAAAATCTAGTGATTACCAACCTTCAATTTCTGAACCCAGGGCATTATGATTTTGTTTTTTTGGGAACAGAAACCATTATCAGCTTTGCAGCAGTAACAACATATCAGCAGATGACATTATAGGGAAATCGTTTACAGGCGGACATAAGTACCAAAACTGGTACATAAACTGTTTTATGATCACTTGTTTGATAAAGCCAATTAGCAATTTGAAAACACAAGATCTTGTCCACTTTCAATATGGCTGTTGACAAAGGCAAGAACATGTAATTTCTACAGTAAACTAGTCTTGCTTTCTGAATGATCTTATTGTTAAATCATGCATATTCAACCATTTAGAAGTCAACTTGTAGAAATCTGAAACATTTTTTGTTTTTTTTAAAACTTGCTATCAGGGATTTGGGAAGAAACTGAACCCCACATACATTTTTGTTCATGTGTCCATGAACAAAATAGTGTCTGTGGATGCAGCTTGCAGTGTAACAAGTGCTTTGAGTACTAGGTGAAAGCAAAAGGTTAGGTTACCTGGTGATTCTGAAGTAGCTGTTGGCGTGACAGTAAATGGTTATCTGTCTCTCTGTGGTAGCCTGCTAAAAAAAATAGGCTAAAAAAAGATGACGGATGTGCCAGCATGAGAGAGCTGAGCCAAGGATAAAGGAGACTTCATGCATCAAATTGCACAGGAAAAAAATGTCACCGGATGAATGTTAAATGTCCTAACCGAGTTGTATGTGTCATAGCGCTATCACATGGGTGAAAAGGCAGTGCCTCGACCTGCACAGCACTCTGCAGTTGTCATCGGACTACTGAAGTAACATGTAGCAAATGTGAATTGCTCGGCTTTACTTGAGACAAATGAGCTCTTGAGAAGCTTTGAAGTTATAAATTTCAGTTATTTATAGTCAATAGTGATGGGTCGTTCGCGAACGAAATGGCTCTTAGAGCCGACTCTTTGACGTGAAGGAAGCGAGCCGGCTCCTTATAGCGAGCCGTCACGTGGGTTTTTTTTTCTCTTTCTCTCAGCCTCTCTCTCGCACTTTTTTTCCTCTTCACTCCGCACGCAGCCTTGTGCTTTACGCTGGGCAGAGGGGGGAGGGGCGGTAGTTACACTCGGTAGCACAGGAACAGAGCCAGAGGGAGAGAGAGAGAAAGAGAGCCAGGGACAACAACATCACATTAGAAAGGTATAGTAATCATCCACAACTATTTTCAGTTGCAGATGATAAAGGATTCAGAAAGTTTATTCATGCAGGCCCATATGACAGAGAATATGCATCTTCTTTTTGTTTTCATATTTTAATTTATATTTAATTGTGTTGTGGTTTGCAGTGTTTTGTGTTGTTTCACTTTAAATTTGTAAAAGGAAAAAGCTGAAAATTTAAATAGTTAAAATTTGAAATGTGAATAGTTGGTTTTTGTATTATATGATTTATTTATTACATTTTATGTGGAGTGAATAAATAAAAGTATATTTACGGTGGCCCCTAGAGACAAAGCACATACAAACTCCAAAACACGTAAAAACACGTACAAACTCCGAAGCACGTACAAACTCTGAAGCACGTAAAAACTCAAAACACGTACAAAAGACAACAGAAGTGCTCCAGGATGCTGGCCGCAGTGTTGAGCTTTTGTTACCTAGTGGCTACACAAGCCAGCAAGTACCAATGGATTTGGTGTGTGGTAGTAACAGGTAAATGAACTTTTTTTTAAATTATTTGAATATATATGAGTGCCTGTGTATAAATACACAAACAATACACACATGCTTTCAGTTGTGTAATTTAAGTGATCTAGTAGCTCTGCTTTGGAAGTTCAGTTCATGCTAGAAATGTGTTTTGGAGTTTGTACGTGTTTTGTCTCTAGGGGCCACCGCATATATTTATATATAAACATATATAAATAAAACCCCTTTTTTTAACGTTAGTAATTCCTTTTGTGCATAATTTTATATTGTTGTTAATAATAAATTAATTAAAGCAACAAAACAACCTGAAGAGCCGGTTCGGAGCCGAAAGAGCCGGCTCTTTTTAGTGAGCCGAACCGAAAGAGCCGGATCTCTAAAAAGAGCCGGAAATCCCATCACTAATAGTCAAAGGTACAGTGGCCCTGAAAGCTCAAAATACACTTCAACTTGAAAAAGACTGCATAGAAAAAACGCTGTATAAGCACACAAAACACAACAGAAATGAGGCATTTATCTGAAGGACCAACTGCAGCGGTTACAAAAACTAAAATATGTAAAGGACTGCACCGAGACACGCTTAAAAGTCTTCATCAGTTTTGTGAGAAGAAGAAGAAAAAGATGCAAGATAACGTGTGTTTTAATCGCATGATTCATATAACACTGTAGATACGCTTGCTATTAGCCGTGTAGTATTAGCTTGTTACATCCGCAGCTGGTCCGTCACATTATTATCTCCCTAAAAATACTTCAGTTGTATTTTTCTAGTTCTGTTGTGTTTTAATCATGACCTATTTTATTTTGTGTGCTTTTGCGTGTTTTTTCTTTGTTGTATTTTCTTAAGTTGTGCATTTGACATTTCGGGTCCACCATACTTGAGCATTTAAGTCAAGAGTGTAACTGGTGAAATTTAGCCAGAGGTTGAAATTCTGTGTTCTTGGTGTGCAAATGCTACTTCCGGTAGGAAAACTCGTGTAGAGCGCTTATTTTCCGGCGTGATAGTCGCGCCTTGTTTACAGTCGGGTTTTCCAAAACAAGACAACCAAATGAATGAATCAAGCGGCGATTTATATTTCTCAAGACGTCTTGGGCATTTACCGAATAAATCTGAAGATGATGTTCATCGACTTGTCGATATTTTTCCCCCGCGCCTCAGAGCAAAGGAGAGAAAGGATTCAAATTTGATATTTCTCAGTATTTGTAGAATTTTGAAGGTAAGTCACAACATACCCTTCGTAAGTACTGATATATCGAGACCCTTACCAGCAATCATTCATTCATCTTTTAGATCCTGTGACTTTTTTTCATGATTTGTTGACGTGCTGTGTAGGTATGTACTTTACTGTGCACGCTGATGTCGACATAACGGGGAGACATCTGGCTTTGACTAATGTTCGCCTGTAGTTTGAATGCTGAACATTTGCCTGTTTAAATCATTAGAACTGTCACTATACAGAGATGTGCTTCTGAATGTGGACGATGTGTCTTCTCATTTTGTAATGCAGTTCTGCTTGTGTTGAGCGATGTAAACAACCAATCGATCTACACTCTTCAAACGTCAAAACTGATAATTTGGTTTTTTTTATGACACAGCAATGGTGAGTGTTCTGCTCTTTGTAACTTAACGCAATCTTTCTGTTTTCATATTTTGGCCATGATTTTGGAGTCCATCTTCGCAGTAGCGATTGACCGCAAAATAAAGCTGCCAGAAATGTACAACTGGTCTTAAAACAGGAAGTTACCAGATTGGAAAATTTTTGAAAACTGAACTGGCTAATGAATTTTTCAAATGAATGGCAGAGGGACAAACATGTAAACTCAGCACCAGCATCCACTTTTGAAAGATTGTTTCAAATATTTGTTACACTGCTCCTGATGGATTTGACCAGTTCCAATTTAGACTGAACAAATATTTTTATACACATTCAAGTCCAATTCTAGATCTTTGCTGTTCAGTCTGACAATCTTTCTGCCATTTGTGTTGGAGCTTGTTAGAAATCTCTTCATAAATAGCTTTCATGTTTCAATGTTTTCATGATCCAAATTCTTCATGCTGTTGCCCTGTGTGTGACATAAAGACAGACTATATATCTGTATTGTAGCTCAAATAGAAATGATTTTAGATTCATGATCTTTACCAAGTTTAGCCACTGGATTAGTTTTAAAGCTCAAGAAAAAAATTGGATACAATTAGGTTTCTATGTGTGATCAGTGACGTATTAATCAGTTACTCACCCATAGGCTCCATTGCTGATCAGTTTTATGGTCTGAAAGTCTTCCTCAGTTGGTGGCTTGATGGCTCTCCCTTTTCCCTGATGAAATCCCCAGAGTTTTACAATTATAATTCAAAGTTAAAAACAAAACAAGTAATTTGTTTCCTGTGTCTGTGCATGCGTGTTTCCTCGTCACCTCTGCTGAGTCATCGGTCTCTGGAGTGTGCGGACCCTCACTGTCGTAGCTGTCAAAGCCCACGATTTCTGTTGGGACATATGTTAGTTAACAGACAAACCTGAAGTGACAATAAAAAGCGACACTAGGCCTCCCACACCGCTGTGAGCAGTTAGAAAAACGGCAGCTCTTAACCGCTACAGACCAAATCCCACAAAGTAAAATATGAGAATTAAAACAGCTTCTTTCTATTAATTTTTCTTCTCTTTTTCAGATTTCCCTCCTCTTCACTTTGTTCTTACTCCCCTCATGAACAGTGGCAGAGGAGTGGCAGCTAATTTCCAGTGTTCTTGCATTTTTTGTATGTGACAGCTGCTTGAATACACTGATTACACAACTGTTTTGTTGAAATAATTGAATGATAATTACCTTTTGAAAGCCTCTTTGTAGTTCTAAACTTTATATAAGATAAAAGTCACTGAGCTGGAAACTGTATATTCTGTCAGTGTCTGTTTGACACTGTTTCTGTGTGAGAAACCAAGAAAAGAAATGTGAGTGCGAAAGTGTAAGCAGCTATGTGGGTGTGCATGTGTGCCTATGCATGACAATGTAGGTGCTAAAGAAAGTGCAAGATCGAGATATCAGCAGGCACATTGTTAGAAGAGATTAACTCACAAAGACTTAACCAGATACATCTCTCATGAATTCTGAAATAAAAGCACCGTGGCTTATTGTGAAGAGTCATTCTGAGCCATTTAACCCATCAGCTAATGCGAGCTCTTGATGGATTAGACTGGGAGTGGCTGAACAGATGGGAATAGTGAACTGTGAGTTTGGGGGCTGATTTCGAGCCATGATGATGAATGAAAAAGAGAACTGTAGCCGCACCACCAGACAGCAAATGATCCAAGCAGCTCAGACTCTTCATCTCAATATATCCTCATCATGGACGTAAAGAAAAGCTGATCAATATCTCAAAGTGGCACTTTTTAAAGCCTCATACTGCCACCACCCAAAATAGAGATGAAACATTTTTTTCTGTGGATTTTTCTCACATGCTTGCAGATAGGATGAGAGGAAAAGATACAAGTGAGAAGCCACGTTAGCTAAATGAAATGCACTTTTGCAACGACTACTGCTGCCAAATCTTACTAACATACTAAAGCAAAAACATCAAGCTGTTAAAGTGTGTCACTATTTCCTACTGTATCAGTTTAATACTAAGATTATGTGAAGTCACTGAACCTCACTGCTTTAGATCAGGAGGAGAGTTATAGCACAAAACTCCCACCAAAATCTTACATTATTTATGCTAACTTGCTAAATTAACAGGCATAGCATGCTAATCTGTACAGTCAGTTGTATTGGTGGCTCTGTTTTCCCCCTTGAACAGTACCAGGCTAGCTCTTTCCAGCAGCATTCGGCTTTTATAGTGAAGTAGGTTAATCAAATCCCGACTCAGACACAAGTGGTATTGATCTACTTATCCAGCTCTGGGAGTGAAAGTAAACACCTGAAACCAGCAAACATCTGTTGGAAAGCATTCTTGCAAATTAAAAACTTTACACTTCCATTTGTTTTCATATTTTCTATTATATATACACCTCTGGAATAAAACCTGAAACCTATTATTCCCATTTCTTACCCTCCAGTGGATCCCTGGTCAGTCCCAACTGACTGATAATATATCGAGGGATGTCTGCCTTCATCAGTTGTCCCTCCTTGGCGTGGTCCTCTGCTGCTTCGAGTAAGTGATAAAACTCTTCTGGGTTGAACTCCTATAATTCCAACAACAAACAAGGAGGGGTCAAGAAAAGCTACAAAACACTCGTACTGTACATGCATCTTAAATTAACATGATCTCACATACAAAGACCACTGCTGAAGTGGTGACGTGTGCAGCACAAGACAATTGAAATCATCACAGCGTCAAAAGGACACCCAATGTGGCACTAGCAAGGTGTACCTTAAAAACTGGCCAGTGATTATATATTTTATGAAAGGTCACATAATTTTGAGAATCACCAGACTAAACACTCAAAAATCTACATTTAATTCAGATTCAACTGATAAACCCAACAAATATTTACACTGTGAAAGCTATAAGTTAAATTATTACCTCGAATTATTTCTAATTCTATAGTTTCTATTTCAATTAAAATCACGAACCAATATCATTCTTTATATACTTTAAAATATCCAAACTGTAGTGTGTTGATAAAACAATGTGTCAGATTACGTTTTTCCAGTTCAACAGCCGGCTACTGAACCACAACGTTCTAGTGTGGAGTCACAAAAGGATGTGATAACAGCTAACACTAGTCGAGCATAAAGAAAACGATGTTATGTTGTGCCATGAGACATAAACAGTAAGTAATTCTAAGAGTACATCCAACTTATAATCATAAAACTAGATTTTAGTTCAACCTGCAGCAAATTCATGACCGAACACTGTTACAGGGCTGTCAAACAAACACAATCAGTGTTAATACACTTCCAAACTTTAAATTGCTTTCTCTGAAAATGTTCATTTTTTCCTATGATAAAGCCTTTTGTGGTGTCTTATGGGATTCGGTCTCATTGCTGTTGGTGGAGTAACGTTTTGATTAGAAAGCCTGGGGCAGCCAGGATCATTTCTTTCCCTGCTCTCTCTCATATCTGCTCCCTTCGACTAGAGGGGAAAAAAAAAAAAGGAGTACGGAGATGGGGAATTAACCTGGCTCTCTGATAGTTTGCGCTGCTGGAGGATAATATTCTTGCAGCTAACAGCCTTCTGACTGTGTGACATTTTCACCAAATGAGACCTTGTGACTGACTTGAATGCTAAATGAACTCTACGGATATGGACAACATTTCATCTGTGTGTGCCTTCTTCTCTCTAACCCACGGGCCGTGAAGATCTAAAGTCCCCTCCACATCCTGCCTGACCCTATCGACCTTTTCTGACGGTCGCCTTGGCAACAGAAAGATGAGCCGGGAGGGTTTGGGAGGAGGGACCGCACCATCAATCAGGGAGCTGATATTCAGGTGTGTCCTGTGGATGCAGAGAGGCTTGTTATTACTAAATAAGTTTTGTTGAATTAATGAATCAGCATGTCAAGGACACAGCTCCGTCTTGGACCGGATTTGATGTTCTGTTGTGAAAACGGACAAGTTGAGGGGGTGGGAAGAACGAGAGTGAAAAATATCCTAAAGCAATAATCATGCAATTTGCAGCAACAGAGGATGAATGATGTGCTGAATGACACAGCTTGAACAAAACCATGACCTCCATGTATAATACAGTGTATTTCAGCATTCATACACTCCCATGTGTTAAGAATGCTGTAGGTAAAGCAACATTTATGGGAAGTAAGAGAATGGATTGTAGCAGCTACTTCCAAATGCAAGCAAAGGCATGTCAAGAGAAGACAGGTGTGAAACAAATAATGGTACATCTTCTGGCTTGGATTTAAAAAATCACAAATTCATGGCAATCTGGCAACTGGTATGTCTAAAATTTCTAATTTTTACATGTAATTAACAGGGGAAAAATATGACATGCTACTAAATCACATCGTGATAAAGTTATTTGTACTCTGATGGCCAATGTCAGTATTTCTTTTAAAAACGTGTTAGCTAGCTACATTTGACTGCTCCCTTATCACAAGGGTCACCACAGCTTGTAGCTGCGTATGTTTGATTTGGCAGTTTTATGGCAAATGAAGCTCCTGATACACAGTATTTTATGCTGATGTTAATGACAGACGAGGTTTGGACCTCTGCAGTTATTTAATCAGCAGAGCATTTGTGACTTTTCACACTATGGACCTCAGCACTTTAACTTTATGTAGTCAGACATTTCATGGCTGAGTGGCTGTTGTTCCTGAAGGCTTGGTTTTATACACCTGTTGCAATAGGGGTTGAACTACCTGAATTCAAAGATTAAGAGGTGTTGTGCATTGCCTTTCTTGTCTTTTATAATCTTGCTTATTTTATCTCCATGTTCCACTGGATTGGGCCTGTATCTCATTACCAACTGGTGATAAATGTGTTATGTGTGCGCTGAAGTTATGACAGAATAAAAACAAATCAAGCAGAGTTGGTTTGAGATTCAAATATGCAAGATTCAACACAGGAAATGCAGAACATTTAAAGGCTCAAATGGCTTCTGAATTCTCTAAAATCTGAGACAGAGGTGTTTGCCATGTTTGATGAAATTGTATGCAGATTTTCTTTTTTAGGTGTAAAAAAAAAAATTGTACTTCTGTAAAAGTGTCAGGGTTAACGGGGAAAAAGGCAGTAGCAATGGGATACCCCAGGGGATGGTCTGAGGTCAGTTGGTTTGAGGTCTGTTGCTATTTGGCAATCACTTACCACAGACATCTTCTCTGGCTTAGTAGCCAAAATGTTGGCCTCCTAATGCTGTGTAGAGACACCAGCATTGCTGTAGTTTTATCTGTATAATTGGGACCTTTATCCTGTTCTTTTTTCACAGTTTTATTCCACCACAGTTTTATTGCTGCAAACACTACTTGTTTATACTTGTAAGTTGCAAAAGTGAAACACATAAAGAAGACATCCTGTCTTGTCTTTCTCTGTTAATAACATACTGGTAAAACAGATGCAACATAAAAGATTAAACAAACCTTGAACCTTTCCTGACTGGAGTGGCAGCATAGCTTCCTGCAGTGACACACTTATGTTTCATCAGTTCAGAATGAACAAACAGTCGACACTCTGCCCTACTTTTAGATTCTGTAGTACCAGTTCAGCATATTCGACCCTCCGTTTCCATGTGGGAGGACGGGAGTGTCTTTGAGCAGCTCAATGGGGGTAGAAAATGCCTCCAGAAATAAAGAAAGTCTGGATTCTCGATGTGTTTGAAAGTTTAGCCACAATCAGATCAGCAGGGCGGAACTCACCAAGCACTCCAGCAGCCTGGCAGGACGAGATATGATGATGAAGAGCTTTTTGACAAGCTCGATGACGAAGGTGAGCTCCGAGCTCTCAGAGCGCTTGTAGGCCTGATGAAGAAAGACAGAAATTTGGAGAGACAGGGTTAGTTAGTGAGGTTTGGAAGCACATCACATCAGATTCCTGCTACACAACTCACGTCGTGCAGCATCTTCTCCAGATTCTCCTGCAGTTCACAGAAGTAAACGCTGGTAATGACGCCCTCGCGTGATTTGGTCAGGCAGTCTCTGGCTAGCTCCGTTATCTGGTGGTGGATGAAGCTGAGAATCCCGTCGGCCAGTGGCAGAACACTCTCTGGGGAGTAGTTCTGGATGAAGTCTGCCAACCTCTCTTCCATCTGAGCTGTGGCCTGATTAGAGACACAACAGTGGTTAATAGTCAGTGAGTGTAAGATAATACGATCACCTGTCTTTATCTCAATATACGGTGCTCAGCCAGCTCCACACATTCTATATAAATGTGCTACTTTAAACACGACACTCATTGTTTTCTGAACAAGCCTTTGTGGAAGGGCCTTGATGTTTTTTTGCACTTCACTGTTCATTCCCCTGCAGGAAAAAAAAAGATTTTTTAGGATATTTCTTTCTCGGGCTGCAGAAACTCAGCTCAGCTAAGGCACCTCAACGAAAATGATGTGTGAAGTGATGTAACACAACGTGACGCGCCCTGTGTTCGGTCCTTGTTCATTTGGTTGCTATTGCACCTCTTTTGACTGTGTTATTCTTTTTAGTATTTCCATCATATTCATAAAACTCAAACCTCAGGAGGAGACCGACAACTACATTAGACTTTGCAAACTTGTGTGTATAAAGGCTTACCTTGATTTGTTGTCACTTTTTTAACCTTTATATTGAGTGCATTTTTGTGCTTTCAATCTGTATGTATTTCAGCTTGCTATTATTATGCCACAGTAAAGTGCTACTTTAGAGAATTAATGTGCCTTTTCTGCCTATTTTATTTTCAGAAATGACCAGTACTCATATATGGCGAAGCAAAGCAAGGATGCTACTATTATTTTCTAATAAGTAAAGACACTTAAGCTCATTTAATGGTCATTATAATTAATTCAGCTGTAGGGCTGGGCCATATCATACCGTTCACGGTAGTACTGGTATAATTTTGGGCAACGATAAGAAAATGAAATATCGCGATAGAATTTGGGTAAAATGCGCATGCGCAGTGCCTTTGTTTTCATACGCACATGGCGGGAAAAGCATGGCGGCAACGCAGAATGAGAAGGGCGAAAGCGGATCGTTGAATGAAACGGATGAACCAGAACTGGTTTGTGAAAATGCTGCAACTTCAGTGGTGTGGAACTGGTTTAGCTTTCGTCCCTCAAATAAACAACAAAGCACTATTTTTGGTAGCGCATGCTAGCGGGCCGTCGTTATTACAGGAATATACGGCACACTTAAAATCAATCCTTTGATTTTTCTGAAAATCGACAGTGCCCCTTATAATCCCGTGTGCCTTATGTTTGAATTCTGGTGATGTTTACTGACCTCGAAACGATTTTATGTGGCACACGGTGCTCGAAAATCTGTCAAATGTTTTAGTACGACGCTAAATCTTTAGATAACTTTAATGCACGTAAAAAACAGCTGCTTGTTTAAGTGAAAATACATTGATGTTTTGGGTTTTTTTGCAAGTTGTGGAGTTGTAAAGTATTTTGTCTAGTGTCAATTATATTGTGAGTTATATCGTTATCGCAAATTTTCAAATGTATATTGTGATAAATATTTTTGGTCAGTTTTATACAGTTGTTGCAAGTCTTTTTCAAGTATGCAAATGATAACTACTCCTACAGTAACATTAAAAAAATACAGCAATATTAAACCTGCATTCACCAACTTGGGATTTGTGAGTGGGAAGAGTCGTGCTGCTTCACAATGCATCACTGTGAATGAGCAGGATTATGATTTGTGTGTATACGTGTGTGTGTGTAGGCAGGTGTTTGAGGACACCTGCAATGTGAAAGATTTCCTTGCACACACTTCACTGTTCATCAAAATGGTTGGCTCCCTGAGACACTGAGTCATGTTTACACGTCTCAGAGTCATTAAAACACATCTAATTGACTTTTATAATTCTGATCTGCTAAAGGACTTTAGACATGGATGACCTTTTAACAGCTTACCATGAACCATGTAATAAATAAAGAGTGGTGAGCATTGTTTAAAGTACCAAGCACACAGATACCTGCTTGTTGTAAGAGAAGTGTGCATTAGGGAATCTGTGGCAGCAGAAAACCCTTAAAGTGGAATCCAGTACGAACTGAAAATGAGTAGAAATGGGCACAGAGTGCGCACTACACTTTGAAATAATTAAATGTTAAATTCTAGTTTTGAAATGGTTTAAAATAGGGTGTGTGTCATTCATTGATCACAAGGCTGCCCATGTTTTGAAGCATTTTTAAACACAGCCATGAACCTCAAACTGGTCCTGGTCAGTAGTCACTGGTCTGCTGGTTGGTGTAGCAGCAAGTAGTTTAATTGGTGTATATGCCATCCATTTTTTGGTCTCTGAAGTCCATCAGGAGTGCAAAAGAGGGATGGCAAGCTTCACCATGTCACCAAAGCGTGCTCAGGGAGGAAACTTGCAGTGTCCATTCCTCTCCCTGCCTATAAATTCTTTATATTCATATGCAAAATCTGTTTAAAGCAACATCAGGTCAACAAGACCTTAACTCAGTTATTTGTTCCCTCTGGAACTAGAACTTAGCATTTTACCTTTGAATTATTTTAACATCATCACAGTAAACAAGTGCAGCTTTTATCACTGTCTGAAATTCCAGGGAGCTGCTTTGCTGCTTTTTTTGTTTTACTTCTTGTTTTGTTTACATGTTCAGCCCCTCCAGCACTTTTAGATCATCAGCTGCTTACTTAAAACAACAGATTCTTGCAAATAGTGACTCACTTTGGATAAAAGAAATATAACAAATATTTTAAATGTAGCTGAGAGATGTATGTTGCCAGTATGCGTATTGTGTATGTGTTCGCGCACATGTGTGTGTGTATTTTGAGGTGTGCGTGGAGGTACAGTTTACACTTGCGTATTTGTTGTGCGAGCCTGACCTTGGGGAAGCGCTCCTTGTAGACATGGTTCATCATCACTATTTCATTGTCATAGCAGGATGGTGAGCGCCCCGGGCTGAAAACAGACAAACAGAGAGCAGGAGTGTAATATACAGCACCGACTGAGCAGAACAGAGTGAGAGGAGGCAGCCCAAAGAGAAGCAATTCTGTATTTTTCACCTGAACGGAGAAAATATTCAACGCACTCCCTCATGTCTGTTCTGTTGGTATATAACGCTAATAAACTGATCAGAAATTCAGTACGCCACGTTTCTATTATGAACGCAGTCCCTTCCTACATCTCCTCCATCCTTACCGTGGCAAAGATGTCACAAGCATGTAAACATGAAAGTTCAGCATATGCTTTCACAAGATGTAAGCTAAACCAACATATGGCAGCAAAAGTCTACTTTGTTGATTTTATTTCGCAGGAACTGAGCTGATCTACACATCTGTAAAGAAAAAGGAACTGATAAAAAGTCCTTTATGGGAAAACACATTATAATTTAACATATACACAATAAGGAAAGTCTGTAAGCTGATTTTATCTAGGCCAGGAACTGCTGAGGAGCTTAATATGAAAACTGAATACTGATGAGTAGTGATGTGTCGGATGTAGTTAGGACATGTTGCATCCAGAGGGGAGGCTATAATAGGTGTGGTTGCAGGGAGTGTACACCAGAGGCTTCAGCTATTAAAGAAGCTGCTGCACCCTGGAGATGCTCAACACACTGGAGGCTGGACTCGCTACTGATATAATAACAGTGGTGGAAAATACCCTAACCCTAAGTACAGAGACATCAATGGTGTGCTACAGTTTGAGGCACTTGTACTTCTACTTCACTGCTTTTCAGAGGAAAATATAAAAACGTCCTCAACCATTTATCCTTAACTGCTAGTTTATTATTCTAAGCTGTTTATTATACTTAGGGACCAGTTTAAACTGTTTATGTACGCTTTTAGCAAACTGCCCATGACAGCTGACATCTTAAAGATAATTACTGGTTATTTTTTGTTGCACTGGTGGAAACAGTAGACAGATTATTCACTTAAGTAGAAGTACAGCTAGTACTTGCATTCTGAAAGATTTAGGTAGAAATATTAATTCAATATCTTTTAGGTCAAAGTGAAAACTGGCGCTACCCCTCAGCCTCCTATTAGACACACCTATGGTATCAGTTTGAAGCTCCTACGTTGCCTCTTTCTTGAGTTATCGCATTCACAAACGTAGGTGTCCACGTGGCTCGCCGCCCCGGCAGCTTAACGACAAAAAAAGTACAAAGTAACTCTTCGAGGGGTATTTCTATCCGCTAGTTTTGTGAAAAGCTAACTGATCAATATCTTTGTTTTTGTTTGTTGTGTGTCATGGAGCTGCTAATGGTACTTTTTTTCTGTCACAGGTCCATCTTTGCTCTCTTCCCTGCATATCATCTCTGCGTCTTTTACGCCAGTCAGAAGCATTAAGCACTGATGCTGGATCCACCAATAGGATTATCTTTCATGTTCCCTCTATTTAGGTTCAAATGGGTTTAATGTGTGAAAGGCAAAATATTCTCCTAAAATGTGTTCAAACTAGAGCCTAGAGTGGTAACAGTAAAGTAGATACTGTTACTAAAAGTAAAGAAACATGTCAGAAGAATAACTAGTCATGTAAAGTGCAGGTACCTGAAAACTCAAGTAACATATTTGTACTTTGTTACTTTCCACCTCTGTCGACTGTGTCCTGCGTACTACTGCAAACCTATCGCTATACCATGATAAAGGGATATTTTACAGTGTTGCATTGGTGCCGGTACAGCAAGGACTTAAGTGCTGTTTATTAAGGTAGACACATCTTCAAAACAGAGCATGATGTGTTTGATGAAAAGGCCTAACAAACCAAATGTCCCCTCTCTGTAAATGCGAGCTGCACCAAATAAAGCACTGGCACATTCACAAAAGGCGACTCATCTGAATTAATGACTGAGAGCACTCCACACCTCTTAATAACAGAAAGAAGTTGGTCCTGCACAGTAACTGAATAAATATCACTTTTATCATCTTTAATGGCTGCTAAATGTCCTTTGATAACAGCTTGCCATGTTGAATTTTGGCTAGTTTTGTTATGTCTTACACAGAATACTCAAACAAAGCTTTGATGTTGACATCTTTATTCTCCAGTGTCACACAGGAGGGATGGGATCCTTTACTTAAACAGTCTTTTGCCCATTACCTGTCACGCTCTCACCTGAGGCTTCGGGAGCGAGGACGGACGTGCGGCGAGCGGCGCCCGCCGTCGTCGTCTGTGATGCTCTCTGTGCTGCCAAAGTGCTTGGACAGGAAGTGCAGCTCATCCATGGTTGGCTGGAAGGGCAGCTGGTGCAGACGCTCCTGGGATGAGCTGGATGACTGGAGAGACATGAGAGACATGAAAAGGAGGTTAAAAAGTGAACTGTCCGTCGTTTGATTTTTTTTAAGCCTTTGTAAGAGCTGCAAGATCAATAGTTTAAAAATAGACATCCAGTGATGAAAAAGAACATCAAAAACAAAGAGACAAGAAGAGAAGAGAAGAGAAGAGAAGAGAAGAACAAGGTGTACTATAATGTGGGTGGGTGTAACAAAGAACTGAAACGAAGAAGAAACCAAGTTAAAAGAACAAGGAGAGAGGTGGCGAAACAAGCAAAATATCCAGAAGGAGTTGGTGTAGGAGTGCAAAACAGAGTAACGCAGACTGAAAAACAGAGCAAAAAGACTGCAGGGAATCAAAAAATCACCCTGAGTAAAAGTTGACTGCTGGTTAAGCATCTCATGCCTCTGGGCGATTAATGGCAGCGCTGCCTGGTTTTAAACAAAAGACTTTTCTACAGCACCGAAGGAAAAAAACAGCCTGGATCAATGAGAGCCTTAATGAACACATCTCCCAATGGGACATAATGGTTGGCTTTGGCCACACAATGATTTCTGCTATAAAAATCCATTAGAAACTCTTTTCAGGTGTTAGTCTCTTGCAGGCTGAAGAAAAGTATAGAAATTGCAATGCTGAGAGTGCAACATGATCAATTAAGAAGTTCCCCAAAGAATGAGCAAGATTGAAGAATGAGGGGAAATGCCACTGAACATGATGGATGTCATGAATAAATAAAAGTTTATATGATTTGCTTTTGCTACTTCATTTGGAGCATTTCTCCAACTTGTCAGTCTTTCTTCACTTCTGCTTGCTTACTACTAAGGAAAAACAAATACGATAAATATCTGCAACATTTAGTTTTGTTATTATGGTGGCACAGCTGAATCACTGGTCATTCAACCTTGATGCTTCTGACCTTTAATGGCTTTGAGGCTAAACAGAAAGCGAAATTAGTCTCTGCATGTTTTTCCTGAAAGATATTTTGAAGAATATGCAGATTCATTTCAGGTGCATCGGGCTTATAAATGGAGTGAGAAAGATTTGCTACTGAGAATAGCCCGAGGAGGAAATTTTTGAAGATCATAAAAAATGCTTGGCCTTAACAGCTTTATAGGAAAATATAAAGTCAGTCCCAGAATGGAATATTTACTGGAAGCGTTGCCTCTATATAAAATGATTCTTTTTCACTGCATTTACTGAAAATCTCAAAAAAGTGAATAGCAGCAGATCCTTCCAAAGAGTTGAAAAGCGTGGCTTAAAGATTCAGATTCATGATAAAATGTGTTATAAAGTCACTACTGGTTTAGGGCACGAACATAATAAATTACAAAATAGGCAGTCTCAGCAACATATAGGTTGTATGCTTAGAACCAAATGCACACAGCACTTATAATGGTACAAAAATACCAGGTTGTATGAGCGGAATGCATTTTCCATTGGATTGTGTATTGACACTGCTGCACTTATAAGCTATGAAACTGTTTGACTGCATTGATTTTAAATGAGAATGTCTCACCATTTGAACAAAAAATTGGAATTATTTTCTTTAATCCATCCATCCATCCGTTCATCCATCTTCTAAAGCTCATCTGGGTTGCGGGGCAGCAGTCTAAGCAAAGATGCCCAAGCCCCCCTCTTATTGATCAACTCCGTCAGCCCTTCTGGAGAAAAACAAGGGTGGTTTTCTCCAGAACTCCAGCTGGAGAGATGTAAACTCTTTAGTTTGTCCTGCATGTGTATCAGGGTCTTCCTCCTTGGAGGATCTGCCCGAAACACCTCACCTAGGAGGTGATTAAGAGCTAGATGTCCAAACAAATTCAACTGACTCCTTTTAATGTACTCCTATCTCTAACAAAGAACCAAGACAGAAATGTAAAGTATAATCCGACATATGGCAAAACATAGTTTCTTCCCACTACAAAGATTTTCAGTGAAATATTCAACATGCATCTTATTTTTAAAAGACCAAAGTGCTTTTTCAGCTTATGACTGCACTATCAACTATAAACAAGTTAAAGGTAGAAATAAAAATATAAAAAAATAATAATAAATCTGAGCATTAGGAGTAATATGACAAGCCTGTATCTGCCCTGGTGTAAAATTGCTGTTTTGCTGTGTGAGGCAGGATCTAAGCAGAAATTAGGAATCTATTGTTTGTGTCATCTGTAAGGCTTAAACCGTCTGTATACATTTCCAACTTTTTCTGTAGGTTTTCTCTAAAATATTATGTCATTTCTACCTATAGGTATACACACACACATACACCTTGTACTCTGATCTGCTCTGTTCAGTATACAGTGGCCCTGCTGTAGCTAATCAAGCAAGTAATGGAGAACAAGGAGAGCACTGAAAACTGATTGATGGGACGGAAGGCAGGGTAGGAGGAGTGATGGAGGTGGAGAAGATTATGGAGACACAGAGCAACCACCTTCAATCTCAGTAAAAACAGATCAATGGGTTATCTACAGTGTGTGCGTGTCTCTGCATGTGCAGCTGTGAGAAGCACGGGAGGCAGTCAATGAAAGAAATGATGTGCGAAAGAGAAGAGAGGCTGAGGGAACGATCACGTTCAGGACAGCACAGAAATGTACAGGGAGTGGATTATGAGTCAATGCATCCACCTGAGCATCAAACACATTAAAGTCCATTTCTCAAATGGAGTCTTTACCAAATGGGCCTTGGCAGTGTTCAATTCTCCGGGTAGTCTCTTATGCCGCAAACATCTTGCACTCAAGAAGAAAGCGAACATTGTTTTTAGCTCTCTGTTTGCTTCAAATCGAGTTTCATTTCCACCTACACTCTCTTTTATTTGTCTCCATTGTCCCTCTTTATCATCTCTCTGTGTCTCTGCGAAGAAATGATGGATGGAGAAATACATACTGGAACAGGCATGAATACAGACTGGTTACAATTATCTCTGCTCTACTTTTTCCAGAGAGGCCAAGTCATCAGTTTCAGATAAATCAGGTCGAACATATCTTAGCAACTGATTACTTATTTTTAGTTCTGGTTTACACATGATGCATGTTCTTGCCACTCAGAAGCTTCTTAACAGTCATCTGGGACTGACAAGAGGAATTACAAAGTCAAAGACTGCGGAGTTGTGCGTGTTTGTGTATGCATGGCATTTAGCCGCGACTGTGGCCTGTAATTGTTTCAAAGCCAAACGGAACAAATGTAGCACATGCAACTTTAGAATATGAATTCAGCAGCGCCAGAGCTGATTTTGTGCATGTAAATATATGCAAATGAATTCTTTGAGTGAAATCCATATTCATGCACAGGCTATAAAATGCACCTCATCTATTTAGCAATGGAAGAAAAATCGAAAGTAAAGTTCTGGTGCAGTTTCATGACTTAGGCAGCAAATTAGCCAAAGGGAAAAAAACAAAACAAAATACACATTTCACATTTTCTTGTTGTCATTTTTCACGATTCTCTGCTAAAACTATAAATGAAAGGCAGTACGTAGTATCTGGTCACACTTCTCTGTTTTGCACTTTCGAAAGGGAGCGCGGGGAGAATGTCTACTAAAAAATACGATGATCATAGAGGCTCAACAATTTACATCAGAAGGTTTATATGAAGCTCACTGCATCTACACTGTGCAGCATAGTTTGATAGACACATGTTTTGTCTTAGGACACATTTAGTCAGCAGCAGTGGCTGTGCAGTTAATGATACACAACAGATGGAGGAAAGTTGTCGCCAAGGAAGCCACATCTGTTGTATGGTCAATAATGCTGGTAACCTCTTATACACCTGCTTTCATTTATTCTCCTTCTTTAATATTTGTATAGGAATGTGTCCTTAAGCATTCAAGTACTTAAATACTCAAGGACTAACCAACTACTCGGCAACTAATGGCCCACTCGCTGTATCATCTGAGCTCCAGCTGCCACATATGGTGTGGAAGCCTTTATTGATAATGAAGGACAAATAAACTGCTCTGACATAGTGATTTTCAACCTTTGCACAGCATATTTCTTTAAAATTTGCCTCTCATTCACTCATTTAGACACACATTTACAGAAATGGTGGCTGAGATGGCAATGCAAGACACCTGCCCAGCATCATTAACAGGAGCGACCTCTCGGTCGATTTGTCTGTCTATAGTATGGATCATCTGTCCAGGCTGAATGCCCATGTGCTCAGTGATTGTAAATATCTTCATGCAGGCAATAATCAAGTAGAAATATGTCAGTCAAATGATGACTAGACATTTATCGCCCTCTGATAGCTAATAGTGGTGATTCTGACTTGAGCCCTCAAGGCCTGTAGGTTATTTTCCACTAAAGAAAACACCCTCTGATTTAGTGGTGCCGGAATGAACAACCTTGGGCTCGACGGATGAGACGCATGGAAGAATTTTGAAATGCGATAAGTCTCCTTATCTTTACCCACAGCCAGAGTAAGATTTGAAAAGCTGCGGCAAGTAGGAACAATTTCATTTCCACCTTACGGAAAGTGTAAATTATAGAGTCAGCCTTCTAGCAACAAAAGCTTTACAACAATGAGTCAGTGACACTGATGTTTTTGAAGATCAACTCTGACAAATCGGATTAAGCATAAATGAAATGGGACAAATGCTATATCCTTTTTTTGTTCCATTAATCTGTATTTGCCTTTCAGGTAGCAAGGAATGTAGCAACGCACCAACAAGGTCAGGAAAAACAGACGGGATGTAAAGAATAAACAATGAAAATATGATGAAATCAGCCTTGCACATGTTTTATGACAAAGGAAATGCATTTAATACATTAACCAGACAAAAGAATTCCAGCAATGATCACATTAAACTGCAGGAATGATAATCAAAGAGTTCGATCTTCTGCTGAAACCTACCGTTGAGCTGGGTGTGTTGGTGCCATATCCTGAGGAAGGCAAAGAAGCCAAAGACCATCTGCGACCATCGGCCCTGAGAAAAGAAATGAAAAACAAAAGTGAAAAACAGGAAAGCATATGTTAGACACAAAGGGAACCAAAAACTGTTTTTCTCTACAACTTTTAACAGCCAAAATTCGAAATGTCAGTTTCTATTTTTGTTCCTCCAAACAGGACAATTGGCTGTTATACCGGAGCAATTCTGCCACCTTCACTGCCTTTCAATCTATCCAATTACACTTTCACTCCTTTCATCCCTCTCTTCCCTGAGGCCTCCTCTGTCTGTCCCGGAGTCTGACACTTCCCCTGAGTGAGTGATGAGGGGGGACTCATTTGGGCAAAGTCCAGGCACTTCGCCTGATTCATGTCGGCCTGTTGTCACGCCTCAGTCACACAGACCCAGGACAAAGCTGCAGCTCCATTTTACACGTGTGTGTGCGACTGAGTGGGTGTGTTCCCTGAAGGATTTCACTGTGTGTTTGTGTGCATGTGTCTCAGAATAATCCTAACAGCAGTCAAGCTCCAATATTTTGCACAAAAGAACTGATGCCAACCTTCGAGAAGAGGCAAAGGAGAAGTGGGCAGGTCCGCTTGGTGAGAAGTTGCGCGGGCTGTCCAACGGACTGCTTCCTAATAAAATACATATGGAGAAAAAACAGTTAAAAAAAACAGACGCTCTGGGTTACTGGGCAGGGTAATAAACTAAAATACATTCTGTTTGTGGTTGTTTTACATTAAAAGTCAGTTGGTTTTGTTCACTTCCTAGAATATTCAGAATAACTGTGTCAAAAGCTTTAGGAAATGTGCATCTCATTTCTAATCCCTCTGCTTATAACCATATGGATCCATGTTTGCATGAGCGGGTTCTTGGATTTTTTTCTGCTCCTGCATGCCGATGCAATGAGACAGCCATGGGGATATTTTACAGCTTTCTACTGATCAACCTGACAGGATACACAGCCAATGCAAGCAAGCTGCAGACTGCATGCAAATGCAGAAAGAGTCAACAGAAAAAATATAATTACAATCCTTTGGCTGGTGTAAAAACAGTGAATGTAAATTTTGTTTTATTTTCAAACTTTGCACCTCATTTAATTTTTCTTTTTTTCTTTTTAATTCAAATTTTCAACAATGCCCATTTTTGACAATTTATTTTGGCTTTCATAGCAGATAATTGAGATGATAAGAAACAAGCGGCGGGACAGACTGATATGATGTTCAGGAAAGGCAGCTGGAATGAAACTGAGAATGTGGTAAAACATATACATCAGGCATACTGACCTATGTGTCCGGGCAGTGGTGAGTGCGGTCGTGGCAGGGTGGGGGAGGTACTGGTCAGGATGAGGCTTTTCCGGTTACTGGTTCTGCAACTACAAACGTAAACAAGAACAAAGAGCACCTCAGTATTTGTCTTTATTAGATCAATTAACAGCTGACAGCCCAAACGACTCAGGGAGCACCAGGTTAATGAATACACTCGCCGAGCTTGGCCGTGCGCTTACATGACAGCCCAAATAACTCTATAGCCTGCAGTTAAATATTTGTGTGCATGCTGTTTATCTTGAGTACAGTATGTCATTCTGTGTGTGCATGTGCCAGAACATAATAGAGGATTTTATTGACATCTGCAGGTCCACAGGGGAGTGCGACAAAGCAAGACAGATTTTAATTTCCTCAAGGTCCAGCTGCATGATGGCTGCCGCTGTGAAATATAAAGGCTAGATTGATGGAGGGCAGGAACGAAGACAGGGAGGAAAAGAAGGAACAGGGAGGGCAGGTATAGACCATAATGAAGGAACGAAGTTATTGAACCATAAAGACTACACATGCTGCCGCCAATGGAGGTGCCGCTGTGCATTTTGACAGAGAGTGCACAAGGGTCATTGTTTTATGTAACAGCTCATAAAGAGGGAAGAGGATTTTTCAGGTGCTCTTTTCCTGTAAGGATTGCTCACAGGGCTTTAATGTCTCTGTGTGTGACTCACATTAGTGCCTGTCAGAGCAGATTTTAGAAAGCAGCACCGAATCTGACAAACAACACAAGTTTGCTTCTTATTGCATCAGCTAGCATGCTGCTCTACATCTGTGCAGAAAGTAAAAAACAATCACAGCATTTACACCCAGGAGTAAAGAAAAAAAATCCCAAACATGGTCAAACCCTGTATCTATAATCTACATCCCAGTCTTAGAGTTCCTTCCTACCTCCCTCATCTCTATCCTTTTTTTAAATGCAAATCTTCAGTGCTTGTTTCTAGCAGTCTGAGAAGTCTAACTGGCAGGATTTCATTGGTGGCAGTGCGCCTCTGTGGGTGCCAGCTGAGGGAGAGCTTGTACTCAGTGTTGCAGAACACAAGAGAAGCACATTGAAATATTTAAGGGGAATGCATTAGCTTTGGACAGAGGGCTAGAAGTGGCTTAACACCATACTTTGCTTCAACTCTCTTAAAACGAGAACAGAAGAAGGGGGAAGGGTGGCAGAGGAAGGAATAAAAAAAAAGGCACAGAAGACTCGAGTGCACATTTCCTTGAACCTGTTTGAAACTCACTTTCATTTCCCTTCCTCTTCTTTCCTAGAGGCATAAAAAATCCACATTCTCACTGCTGCTCTTTCTCAAAAAGCTGAATCGCTGGAGTGTACACCACTCAAGCTTCACTTCAGAACACGTTCTTAGCTTTTGATTCATGATTCATGATTCATCGTATCTACAGGAGAAACACTCTATCAGTGACTTGTTAAATGGGAGTGATTCACTTTCAGGTCTAGTACCTAATGTTGCAAACCACATATTACCGGGAAGGAGCATTAATTCTACCTGCCTCCTTTTTGCGACTTTCCTCCTATTCTCTATTATCCCCAGTCACAACAAATGGCGTCACCATATTCTGATAACTCCATTCATGCCCGGATCCATATTGCTTTCTCCTTCTCCCAAATTAACTCTCTAAATGATGAATAATTGAAATGTGTAACGTCAGGAAAAGTCATTCTCTCCCCTAACTCCCCTTTAAGGCAATACAAGGTTGACTAAACTATTAAAAAACGAAGCAGAATGAAAACCCTACAAAGGCAAAGCCATCTAATCTTCCTGTGGAGTTGAGAGCCTCTTTGCATTACAACATTATCTTAAATGAAATGCTTCAAAAGGGTATCTTGCCCTAAGCATTTGTACTGTAGCAAAGGTTAAATAGGAGCTCTGCTCTTTATTCTATACTCCAACTGCCAGTCACACCAGTAAAGGTCACCGTAAGAGCCCTGCTACTTCAATTCTGTTAAAACTAAGTGGAGCACATATGACAGACACAGCGGGGGAAAGGGGGGACGGGTCGTAAAACCATCCTACCATGGTGGTTGTATATTCCACTGTTTTGGGTTTTCTTTTTAGGTCTCTTTCAGTGTACCTTTCTAACATTTACCAAGAACCTGTTTAACAAAACCAGCATGAACACACATTTACAAAAGCTTTTACAAAACTGAAACCATCGACCAAGCTCAGTGCCTTGCAACCTACTGCAATTTGGTTTGTTTGGGTTACTGTTGTTAGACAGACTTACATACAGAGGCCAAATCAGTCACACATCAAAAGAAAGCCTCATAAAGTGCTTTAGTGCTCCTCGGCATAAAGAACCGCTTTCTAGCATCAAACTTGATGCAGCATAATTAGGAATATGAGTACATAACAGTAAAGACTATACAAAAAATTAAATAACACAAATTAAATAGCATTGCAATATTGTATATTACATTGCATTGTTCTAATATATATAATATTGCATAATATATTTTCCTTTTTTGTTTACAGTTCATAAAAATATTGTTTGTTTTGTATAATTATGCGTGCACACACGATTTTCAGCTTTCCTGTGCTTGTATTTTAAGTTTAAACAACATATGAATGAAAATACTGGCAGTCACCATTGCTGCCGCACAGCCTCCTGCTAGATGAACCTATGGCATAAATGTGAAAATTGGAAAGGGGAAATCTTTCTTGATTTATTTTGTTCACAAGATTTTCAGAAAACTTGACCTCTAACCTCAACCCTGAGGTCGAGGTCACAGAGATCACCATATATTGATCATCAACAGCTGTATAGCAGCATTTGTAAATTTTTCCTCAGCTTACGTGTTTATGTTCTCTTAACAAAACGCCTGTTTCTGTTTGTTGGATGTCTACTATATTGCCTCTCTGGCCACTTTATCAGTTTTAGCAGCTACTCTGATAATTTGTTGTGATCCAGACTCAAGAAAGTGCTGGGAACATTCCTCGGACATTTCGGGCCATAGTGACATGATACTACTCAGATGCTGCAGATGTGTTGGCTTTAAATTTTTGATGTATTGTTTAAATGCTTTTCATTATACCAACAGAGCAACCTGAGCCTTTGATTCCAGCTATGGATGGATTTACAGCAGATTCTGACCATTTCATCTAAATGTTGCAGCACAAATTGCAACTCATCAGATCAAGCAACATTTTTCTAATCTTCTATTGTCCAATTTTGTTGTTTTAGCAGTTTCAGATTCCCACTATTAGAGGTGGGTGTGGTCTTCTGCTGCTGCGGCCCACTTACTTTACTGCATGTTTTGTGTTCAGAGATGCACTTCTGCATGCCTTAGTTGTAACAGCTGGTTATTTGAGTAAGAGCTGTCTTTTTATCAGATCAAAGCATTTCGGCAATTCTCCTTTAACCTCTGGCATCAACAAAGCCATGTGATTGGCTGATTATTTATCTGCCCTAATGTGTGTTTGAACAGGTATATCTGTGGTTTCTTTTTACTAAAACTACAATTTCAAGAGGAAACGGTAATGTGATGAGGTAAGACATGAAACAGTATTAAAACTGAAACAGTCAAAACACAGAAAAAAAATCAGTCCTTGTGGATAATTAGCCGATGAACCAAAAACATTACAGTTTGCTCATTGCTGTATCTGGTGCATATTTCTGTCTCTTATTGTCTATATGTGTTAGAATGAATATGTTTGTATTTTGGACTGTTACTTTGATAAAACTTCCTGTGGTTCACTTGATATTTTAAAGTCAAATTATAAATTCACCAATCAACTCCTATTAGCTGCAGCCCCAGTTATTATGTGTGACATCGTGGGGAGTGAATCGGTACAAAAAGGCTCACTAATGTAGCTATAGTTGCTCTGTTCTATGGGTATGCACACTCTATAAAAACTGTATATTTACACCATTGTCCCTTCTCTAGGGAGTACCAATAAGATCATTTAAGAAAGCTGCAAAGTCCAATCATGTTCACCCTATATCCCTTCCTGATAATTAGTAGCAGTCAGTGAGGAATATAGGCGCCATAGGTGGCTGTTGGGGCTTCTGACTAACACGCCGTGGATACACTTCACTGGGAAAGCAAAGGAGATAAGAGAAAGCTGGTGTGTGTGGTAATGTGACTTTAAATCACTCCGTCACGGTTATAGCCGTGCAGCCTGAGCTCATCTTCTTTCAGTCTGGTTAAGAAGATGTTAGTATGTGTGTGTGTTTGTGTGTCTCTGTGTGTATGTGTGGGAGAAACGTAGACACAGTTAATACGCTGTACACTGCCATCTTTGGATCATAAATCTGCCTCTAGTTTAGTAGTCAAATACAAACAGTTTACAGTTTGTCAGTTTACAGCCAAACAGTCCTGCAATACATCATCTGCCAGCTTCTCTGTTTTCAGGCTGACAGTGATATTTGTGCTCATTCAGTCATCCGTCTCATGCATGCATGAATTTTAAACATAAGAGGCTGAAGCGTCACTAAAAACAAGACTCTTTCCTTTTAAAATATTCAAACCGCTTCAGATCAGATTAGGCCAATCAAGAGAAAATTCTCTCGATCCATACAGAAGGAAGACGAAGAGAAACTGGGGGGGGGGGGGGGGGGGTTGTACAATGTTACCATAGCAACAGAAATAGAGTCACACTCATGAGAAGCAAACGGCGTCATCTACAACTGTTTGGTTTTAACCAGAGCGCACAGCAAGAAAGGAGACAGCTTGTATTAAATTAAATAATTAAGGTGAGTACGAGACTGAATCAGCTCTAATCTACAAAAAAATGTGAAAAAAGATTTCACCCGGCAGTGAACCTCAGTACTGAGAACCAGAGTCTGCTCACACAACAGAGCCAATGAGCGTTTGTGTGTTTTTCTCGTGAATGCCAGTTTTTTAATCCATCATAATCCATTGTGTAATCCATCATGCAGGCTCAATCTGTGTGTGACAGAGGGCTAGTGGCGAGGCGGGAGGTTAGTGTCAATCAGGCAGCGTGTGATTCACTGGGGTCAGCGGTGCATGCTGCCATTGTGTGGGCCTCTGTGGACAGCGACCAGAGCTGACGAGAAAGCTGCGAGTGTGACGCTACTTTTAATATGGGAGGGAGAAGAAAAGTGTGTCTGCGTGACATTGTCATCTCTGTCAAAGCATAGGACATACATGTTTTTGTTGTTTTGTTGTTGTTTTTTTGCTTCCAAGTATAGTCTAAAACATCTCGAGCATGAAGAAGAGGTGGACATACTTTTCTTAACTGCTCAACAAATTAAGGCTGGGGAGCTGGCATGTATCCCAGCTATCATATGGGTATCATAGAAAGGCTACACTATCTCAGAGCATTCACTGTAAATAAGAGATGTTCTTGATTCCACTGGCCACCAGGGGGCGACTCCTCTGCTTGCAAAAATAAGTTTGACTATGTAGAAGAAACGATCGAAGTGATCGCAATTCTTACTTCATTTATAACATCGGTGCCAACTTTCACTACTGACTTTATGGTCTTGATCACAAGTGTGAAGTCTTTGTTAATACAAAGTTACATTGATTTTGTAAATGATGGTTTCCTTTAGAGTAAAATAGAAGTTAAAAAGAGTAAGAAATAGGGTGTGGTTCCCTCTGGAGTGAGAAGTTGCTACAATGTGAGCGTGCTGTACTCTTTGATTACAGTCAGAGCCACTGCTAGCTAGCCACATCATCAAAACATGGGAAGAAAGCCAAGCTCAAGAATTCATAACGTGTAGTGTCACTGTGGTACTTCCATTTTTTATATACAGGCAATAATCTTGTAATATTAGCTGATTTTCCTACAAAATCTGCTGTTAATATTAATCAGTGACAAGGAGCATTTTTAACATGAGATTAATGCTGAGTGCAGATTAAACAGTCAACAAACACGGAGCCCTGAGGTGCAATTTATATGCAATACGCTGGAGACATAGCACACGGCATCCAGGTTTGTGGCAGAAACTATCAAACATCCTCAGCAATGACAAGCTTCTCCTTCATTCACGTCTCCGTCAAGTACTTCTAACTAACAAGAACATGGTAATAAGCCACTTAAGGGAAACTTAACTCAACAGTGTGATTATACAGAAGTTAACTGCAGCACTGCAAACATTGCTGATGTGCGCAAGGTCAAAAAGCCAACAAACTAATTAAACACTAATTGAGGAGAAAATGAACTATGATGAAAACTAAGGTGTGATTTAAATCAGCAGTGTGGCTGGAGAAGCAAATGCATAATTATCAGCAACTCTGGAGCTCACCTTAGCCCCGACTTTTCTGTTTCGAGTTAACTGTCACTGGTCACGTCTGTTCTGAACCCACTGAACTCTACCTGCCCAGTACCAGTCAGCAGCTGGATCAAGTTACAGACCAGTCAACGAATACTGTTGGGCGCTGCGCATTTAGAGAACAAAGCTATTAGTAACTACATGTATAAATTACTCTATTTTTTAATATATACACTTTTTTTTTAAATTAAATAGAGATGCAAACATCCTGCTGTTAAAAAAAATACCACATACCACAAATATACATGTAGACAGCCAACAACCCCTGCCTGTGTCCCAATCTCCCAGTGATGAAACCCCAGTGCTGTAAGTGGTTATGATGCTCTGGTCAGCTTGCTTCGAGGGGGTCAAAGGTTAAATCTGTGGTAATGACTCGTGCAGAAGCTTTGACGAGCAATTATCCCCCTACAGGCCTCTGGCTGGCATAGGGCCATTAGTCTCTTACACACAAACACACCATGGAGAAAAACACAGGGTCAGTCCCCATAACACCGACCAAAGATTCAATAAACTGAAAATAAAAATGATGCAAACAATAACACATGGATGTGGGGGATTAAATCTGGGATATTTAACGCAATGCTGGGGCTGATATAGTCTCTCTCTGGAAGGATAAACAACCTGTTTTTAAATCAGCACAGATGTGACGTATATTGTAAGATTCTCCCTGAAGGCAAATTTGGGTTAATTAAAATCCAGATCTTCATATGTGATAATGTAGTGTGCCTTAAAGTAAGAACTGGGAGCTGAGAACATAATGGTATTGGAACAACCGTGAAAACCGTGAAACCTCAGGAAAAACAGGAAGTGATGCAAATGTGGCTGTGAAGAAGCGATTCTTAAGAAAGGGAAATGAGGAGAAAAGCCTCAGGTATCCCAAATTAAACACAACAGTGACTGTCTATAGCAATCTGTAAAACACACTGGAGCCTCTGTCATGGTTTAGGGATGTGATGTTGGGGATCTTGTCAGAATTGATGGAATTCAAAAAGAGCTTTGAATGTATTTCAAAAATCTAGAAGAATTATTCCTGAAAACTAAAGAAATTACAAGAAGGTTTGCCTAAGAGGTTCAGCCTCTGAGGTTATGACACACTGACTTTCAAGCTCATTAAAATGGTACAAACTCTGTTTTGGGGTTATTTTGTACAATAAAACGCTCCAACTTTGTCCCATTTTGCTCGCAACACATAAAGAACTGAAGGGTGACTCACGACCTTTCGAAAGCACTGTACTACTTTGGGATATGAAACACTTGGGTTTCTTTTCTCGTTGATATCATAAAAGATTTCAGCTGTCTGACCACATTATAGTCAGACAGCTGAGCACACTAATTACAACAAATGGTCACTGATAAAAAGACAGCAGCTCCGTATTAAATACAATCAATTAAAGGACAGCAGATTCTGAATGAACAGCCTAACAGTGCATGATGAGGGGTTTACCTGTCATAGGCTAACATGTGCATGCAAATAGAATATCAGTCATGGTCCACCGGCGTACACACAACACCCACACCCACACACACACACACACACACATGGAATGGAAACACACAAGTTTTTACCTACGCCCATTACACCATCCATCAGATAGGTGTGAGCGAGCGCCTGTGCATGCTTAATGTGCTTTACCTTGCTGATTATTAACTCTCTCTCTCTCTGTGTGTGTGTGTGTGTGTGTGTGTGTGTGTGTGTGTGTGTGTTGTCTATCAGTCAGTGGTGTCATCTTCTGCTCTAAGTGCTGACTCACAGGGCACACAGGACACAAGACCTTTTCAATGGGTACACCATCGATCCATCCAGTCTCACTTCCTGTCAGGTGACATTCTCTGTCTCTCTGTCTCTTGCCAGGACCTCTTAAAATAGAGTGCATATTTACAACTGTGGGAAAAGGGTTGTACCTAATAAAATGCTGCCCCTTTAAGAGGCTGGTCCTTGTTAGTGCATCCTCTGTTCTTACAGGCACATTGCGAAACAGTCACTGAGACCTGGATCGATCCCAAACTTGGGAAATTGTCCAAATCAAGCCATGTGGGCAGATTTATTGAGCATTGGACATCTAGATGGAGACTGAGAGAATGAATGAGTGATTCTGACAGGCAGCAGATTAAATAAAACAGGTGATGCAAAAAAAAAAAGAAAAGACAAAAGCAGAAAAGATAAATGATGATGAAGAAAACAGGAGAGCAACAACAGGACTGTCTGGATGTCAGGAGTTGCTGCAGGGGTTAGTCACATGGCCTTCTTGTTGCTATGCCATGTAGCACAGAGAGACATAAATAGAGGCTTTTGGTGTTATTCCTCATGAGAGACTAACCGAGGGGAAAGCGTGACAAAGCCGGACAAAAAAGTAACACCCATAGCTTCACCTCTGTACAAGGCAGAAAAGAAAATTTAAAAAATGACAAATAGAAGAAAAAGATTGAATAAAAGAGGTCACAGAAAAAAATTCAGCATGTCAAAAAACTATTTTGACTATTTTGAATTTATGAAAAAGGGACAATGCTCACTTGTTACTAGGAGTTGCTGCCAATTCATTACTTAATACATTGCTGTGTTTTTCTAAACCTAGCTGTTTATGCAGCTGTTGATTGTATAAGAAAGTTGGCTAACAGACAGTGAGGCTGACTGTTTAATTTGGTGACCGGTCTGCTAAAAACCTGTCATTCAGACTGACTTACTGGTTAAACTTGTGACTGACCATGTGGGTAGCCGATAGAGGAGACTGACAGAGTGCATTAACAATGAATAACGAAGTGATCCTGAACTCTACAAAAGCTTATGACTCAATTTTTAGCATTTTGTAAATGATTGCAAGTAGTTCCCATGAATGTCTGGCCACAGACTGAGCGTACAGCACCTTTAACATTTGCATGACCACTTTCAATAGGAAGGCAATTGCACAGACTGACTGCAATTACTCTCAGATCAGTTGGTGAAGATTTGAAAATAACTGAAGTCTAATTGATAAATGCAGGCAGATTGTAAACATGCTGCAATCAATCTGAGTGAGTCTGTGCTGACAAGTGCAACTTCCCTGCGACATGTCTCTCTGCAAAAAGAGACTTAACTCTGGTGTATGGTCGTATACTATATAAAACAATGCCTTTCATCTGTGCTTTTTTTTTTGTTAGATCACTGTTCTGCAGCAACTATGTCACTATTTTGGTTTGAAATTTAATAGGATCTTGTTGGACTTGTTGGATGTGAAATTCTGTTTAATGTTTTTATGTATGTAGACAGCAGAGGTTTTTTGATTTTTACCAATTTTTCACTGTTATACATTGTATTATTACAAACAGATTTGACCCTGATCCCACTGATTTCCCTACTGTTTGTAGCAATAAAGGTGATACAAAAAAGCTCACAGAGGAGATCGTATCACAACAGGGTTAGAATCACATCTGAGCAGCCAAGTACTCTACAGATGGGTTATTCAACCTGGTATGCGTGTAAACCTGGTATCTAGGTTGCATTTTCTTTTTAAAGTTAAACATCTTTTGGGAAATCTGTTCAGATTTCAGAATAATAGCTCAGCTGCAATATCTACAGATCCCCTGATCTCAATCCCAACCCAAATCAGCTGATCTCCACCCCACCTCTTCATCTTTATGTGTCTGACTTAATCAGTGTCATTTCTGTTAACATGGATGCCCTCTCTGTGCTGGGGTCTTGCTGCTGCTCTGCCTGGAACGATGGAGAGTTGCCAGCAGAGAGCTACACGCCAAAAATAAGTTACTGTGGATGGAACTAATTTCCTTTTAGCTGTAGTTGTTCTGGACTGTTTTAATTCATTGTTAGGTGTTAATTGAAAGATGCCTATAAGTCTTGTTTTGTTGTGTGTACACAAAGATCAGTAATTAGCTTAGCTTAGCATAAAGAACATAAATTAAGGTTGGTTGAGGAATGACGGTATATTAAGCTGTACTGAAATCTTCACCGATTCTTCGAACAAAACCTGGACGCCTCACTGAGTTCACACGTGTTTGTTTGCTAAAAAGTATCAAAGTGTCTGTTTAATCAAATCAACATGGACATGTCACACCAATCACAGCTAATAAAAGACTAATTTAAAGGCTGCAGCGCACACTGCTAACTGATTGTGGTTGCAACCTTGTGAACCTTCGTGAAAGGTTCTTTCCTATCAAGAGAAAACTCACAAGTTGGATTAGATTTTTTAACTTAATTTTTATAACTACTTAAAAAAGACAGCTCACATAATCACAGAAGCAGCAGCACAGCACAGCTTTCTGTGTATTATGAAAAAAGTATGATGACACAACATGACATTCAAAGATTCACTGGTCTCAAAGCAGTGCCTCAGTCAGGGCAGAGCTCATAAATATGACAAATAAATAAATAAAGTACTGGGTACAATAAAAATCCAGACATCTATTTCAGTCACATCATTCCCTCTATAGATGAGGGTGTTGTCAGATGTCCTGTTAAGGTGTGAAAGTGTATCCTCAGCCAGAGTGATGCAGCAGGAAGTTGCGGTAGTGCAAAGAGCTATCTGGCTCTTTCTGCATGTGTCTATCAGGCCTTTCATTTGCTGGTTTCCTGTTTGTCTGCATTACTCTCACCACATTGCGTTGATAGCTGTGTCAGCTGTCTGCAGAGACTGCATGTGGAGACCGAGAAGTGCTCTGAATCACTGCAACAACGGCATTTCACTTTGTTCCCTTCGTGACCTCATTCACAGCAAACGATCCCTAGCCACCACCTCATAAAGAATAAAACCCTTCCTTGAGTGAGCAGCACTCGTTTGCATTAGTAGGGAGTCTCATGTCTAGCACACATTAAAAATCACGTGATTATGGGTAATGCATGTGAGTTCACAAGAAAGCAAAGGCACAACATCTCTTGGAGATAGCAGTGGGGAGATTAACTCAGTGTTCCAAGACAGAAAAATGACTCAACTGTAAATGAAACCATTTTGACATTTTCTTATCAGATATGTGACAACGCTGTTACCACCAGATGATTTAGTGCTAGGAAGTATAGATGTGCCTTTACAAAAATAAAGCTGTTCTCAGTTTGCATTTCTTTCTACAGTCGCGGAGTTTGAACCACTGTCAAAATTACTGTGCATATAGAGATCATCAAGTGCTCTGTTCTCTGTCTGTAGTTAAGTGTGCATCACAGTGTACCAAGAAATACTGTGGCCATCAGCATGAATACAAGGCAGAATGGACCTTTGGCCTCAAAAAGACATTTTCACCTCGAGAACTGCAGGTCACTGGATATTATCTCCTTTTTTGGACCCTTTCTGTAAACTCTAGAGATGGTTCTGTGGGAAAGTCCCAGTAGATCAGCAGTTTCTGAAATACTCAGACCAGATCATCTGACAACAACAACCATACAATGTTGAAAGTCACTTAAACTACCTTTCACCCCCATTCTGAGGCTCAGTTTAAACTTCAGCAGGTCATCTCAACCATGTTGTATTGAGTGTCTGCCATGTGACAGGCTGATTGTCAAAATATAATAATTCACATTTTCATTACTTTTAAGTTGTTGTTTTTTTTAAATACACCAAATCATGCATACTGCAATCACATCTTTCCAAACATATTTAGTTTTGTAATCCCAGGAGAGTCAAGAACAGAGACAACTTCTCTTTCTCACATTCATAAAACCCACCCACAATCTTATGATTATTAAGACAAAATTTGAATAATCAGGCAATCACCTTAGTCCTACTGTTCGGTACAATATGAGGGCGTTATATTAAGTTGTCCGGCAGCCTCACCTCTGTCAGTGCGCCCCAGGGTGGCTGTGACTATAATGTAGCTTGCCATCCCCAGTGTGTGAATGTGTGTGTGAATGGGTGGATGACTGGATGTGTAAAGCGCTTTGGGGTCCTTAGGGACTAGTAAAAGCGCTATACAAATACAGGCCAAGTTCGTAAGTGAAGTACTGCTGCAGTCATCAAAAGATGCTTAAAATGTTACAGAAGTAACATTTTATATGAAAATCCAAGCTGATCATGTTACCTTTAACACATTTAACGAATTATTTAGCAAAGGTTACGATATATGACTGTGGTAACAAGCATTGCAACATATGTTTTATGGGTGTAAATGATAAACAAACACAAAAACAATATCACTGACAAAATAAGACAGACTTTTGCATTAGTGCGCCATATCTATTCATATTTACTGAAAACATCCACTTTAAACCTTATTTCACATACCTCATGGAGAAAGCGACTCTAATATGTGTCTGAAATCTCAGTAAATTGTTGATAAATAGATATCAACTTGTTTTGTGTTATACTAATTTGACACAAATATTTTCTGTTTGCAAGATCAAAATGAGCTCAGTGTTCTTGGTCAACTCTAATAGCAGTTTTCAATAACTATGCATGTCAGAAATTTATACTGAATAAAATAACGGACACCAGCTGCTCAGTTAATTTCAAAGCTTTCCTTGTGCTGAATAATAAAGATGAACTTAAGAAAATGTATCTTTATCTAAAAATGTTTTATCAGAAGATTCAGGTTTGATATCATGCAGTTCAGGTTTGCCAGGCTGTCATCCAGCTCAGGGGTCTATATGATAAGTTGTGTTATAATGTCATCGCAATATCAGAGATGAACCAAAAACAGTCTGTGTGTTTTGGTCCAGGCTAGCCTGAACACCAGCCAGTAACAGATGGTGCTGTCACGGTACAAACAACAGGCATAAAGCACGGAGAAGAGAATCCATGTTCGATGCTGAACATTTTCTTTACTACCTTTCTCTGCACAGCTATTTCAATAAAAAACATCAGCGCAATAAAGCTGCTCAAACACCAAATGACAGACCCAGGTTTTATGCATCTGCTGCTGCAAAGTGCAGATAAGCATGTTCCTGTTTTTAACCTCATACATGAACACTGTGCTGACAAAAATATCTGAAAAAGGACCATTATTTTGTAGCATCTAAAAGCCATAACACCACTGAGTATGTGCTCAAGCAGATAATTGTGGAACCTACTTATGTCTGGGTATCAGGTCCATCAACATAATGTATGCTCTATTGAAGCTGAGAGTTTCTTGTTGCAGAGACCACAACAACATCTGCACATATCAGATTGGTACAATGGAACTAGTATTTACAATATTTAATGAAGTTAGATTAGAGCAACATGTAATAAAGCCTGCAGTCTGGTGCCCAGTTAGTAAAGAGGAAGATTCAGCTAACAGGAAACCTAAATACTAATGATCGCTCCTTCTGAGTCAGTCTTTCCTTTGCGTTGCAAATGAAAAATAAACATTAACACCTGCATGTGAGTGGGATGAAACGTCATGAGTTGACCTGATCATGAGTGGGTTCATTGGTACTTTGCATGATGTCCAAAACGAATATATATATCCAGTTTGAATCTTTTAATTCTCCTCTCGTTTCCCTGCCTTTCTTTCATGATCTCAAAATCCAGAGCAACAAACCTCCAGAGTTTACCTTTAGATGGTGAAATCAAGTAAGACAGAATGAAGCAGACAAGGACTCGGACTCTATTGTCATGGGCTGCACTTAAACGTACACTGAGACTCTACTTCAGGCTCTGCCGTTCATCCCACCCTACTCTCCTTCTTCCTGCTGCTGTCTCGTGCCTCCTGTTCTCTTTCTTACTCACACACTTTTACTGTCTTCCTCTAGCTCAATCTGTTTGGAGTGGACACAAAGCATTATCTCTCTTAATTGCCACAGTCGGCCAAGAAACCCCCCACACACAAACACACACACAAAAGAAAGAGAAAGGAAGATAATTAAAAAACGCAGATTAAGAGAGGAAGCAGGGATGATATTTATAACACAGAACCTGGGACGGGTGAACGTTTTTCAGTGCTGATACAATAATTGAGTCTCAACACTTTTACAAAATCAGTATGCATAACAGGGATGTCACCAGAACTTATGATACCTTTGTTATTAAAATTATGAAAATGCGATAAAGCTTTATTTTTTTTAAGATGTAAATATCACAGGCGGCACATACATATATTCCTTTTTGTAACAGGATTGATACCAACAGTGCCATCACACAACAGCAGCACTGTAGACAGGCAGACACACAGCCCCTCCCATCACTATCAGCTGAACACCAGAACAGCAGCACAACAAACGTCTTAAAGAACAACACTGTGGCTTTTTGAGGAATCTTGAGAGGTCAGTAAAGCTCCCATTTAAACAGTTATCATAAATATTAACCTGGCTGTTGCACACGCTAACATTATGTGTTTAACTAGTAGCAATGACCCACATTAGCAGTCTGCTAAGTTATGGTTAAGGTAGCGGCTAGCAGCTAGCAGCTATAGCTAATAATAAAATAATGTCACTGTTGGGGCTAGGCAGCAAATATTATCAGTCCTGACCATCTGTAAGGTTAATAGACAGTCTGTTCACCAGGTTTCAGCCAGCAAACATCACTGAAACCTAGACATCCTGTCTCTGGTCAAAAGTGGCAAAAACTGAACTGTAAATGGACAGATGTTAATGTTGTTTCGATCTAGAATAGAGGGTAAGTCATACGTGTCTTACAAAGTGAAAAATATAGATCAGGTCATTACAAAGAAGGAATGAAATGCATTTTTTAAAAACAAATGTGGCTGGTACACTGTTCTGGACAATGTCTTATCCACGTACACTGATTAGCATAACCAAAACCTTCTTTTACAAAACGCAGCATTTTATATTTTAGTCTAAAATATTATTTTATTCTAATCAATAACGAGATTGTCCCAGACTGAAGCAGGTAAAGGTTCACCAACAAGTACACAGAAAAAGTGGCAGTCTGCCTTAACTCTATGTGATCACTAATGAAAATGTGGTGCCAAGTCACCAGAAGCACAGGAAACAAACAGGGCTGGAGCTGAATACATTTGCACAGAACATCATTGTTCTAACTCTTATTTTTAAAAATGCCTTTTGTTTTTTTCCCCCTTTTCAGTATTTTCCTGGATATTGGCATCGGATTTGAAAAAACAGTACTGTAAAAACCCTAAAGCAAAATTATGTTTAATAAACATGTTTTCTGCAAGATCTCTGTCGAAATTAAACTTAAGAACTAGCAAATTATTTGTTTGCATCTTAGCAAAGAATAAGAAAACCCGATTATGAATCTAACCAGACATCTGATGCCAACAGTACTTGACAGCTTTCCATATTTAGTGCTGCAGACAGTGCCAGGTCAGTGCCAACAAACATAAAAACTCGAACGGTCAGAAAATTAATCAACAACAACTTCCATGAATGACTAATCACCAAGACAAAAACAAGCCAAAAACGAGCACAGGATCACTGGATTCATATTGATGTAAATTCATACTGTGGTGGATCTGTATTGCTATTTTACAGTCATCTGTGTAAATATAGACACGAGTTAAGATCATACAGGAAATTCAAACAGACATATACAGTCTCCCAAATAAACACATTTTCTCTAAGGCACATACAGTAAGTGGGGTGGGGGGGTAGTTTGAGTGAGGGAGGCTTTACTCCTGTTCACATACAGCACATGGAGAGGGACAGTGAAGAGTCCGACTAATGCCCCTGAGATGACATGAGATGAGGACAATTAATCACAGTGGAGACCGGCGAGGAGGGGATAATGGGGGAGGAAAAAAGACACAATGAAAAAAGATAGATGGGGGATGCTGGGGACAGAGAATAAAGAGAAGGTAGAGGAGAAGGAGAGAAGTGAAGAGGAAGGCAGGAGCTTTGCCAGGCAGCCAGCACTCTAGTACTGCCCACTGCTGGCTCTCTGCTACACAAGCACTCCCTGGACACTGGAAATGCTTTCACTTCATAAAGCTATCTCCGACACGCAGGCTACTAAACAAGCACACACATACCTTCCAGAGTGAGTGTGCCAGACAGGAGCCCAACTCACAACCCATAATCTAAAGCATGTGCAACTCTAAAATAAAGATTAACATGTGTGAAAATACAAATAACAAGTCTTATGCTGGACTGTATTGTAAAAGAGAGATGAGCACACATAAGGAGTGTATAAGCAAACAAATGATGCATTTATAAAAACCCTCCTGCCATATACCTGTCACATATAAAAACATGCTGTGTGCACAGAAGCACATTATACGCACACATATGTATGCCAAAAAACAAACACACAAGTACACACACCATATTGCTGAAGCTAAATGGAGACAGGGAGACAACTGTGAGACAGCATGACAGTTGGCAGGGACAACGGACACATCATGGAAAAACACAACAACCTCCTCCGATGAATCAACACATACTAACAACAGCAGGGCACCACACCGGTCACAAAGACTGCACGTTGACAGATTGCTTGCGTTTACCTTTTTGTGCGTCGAAACATGTTGGTAGTGGCAGAGGCTGTGTTGGCAGATGAACATGAGAGCAGCTGAGCCTCCACACGTACACACACCGAAATAAACTCTCTCACACACACACAGGCTCGCGCGCAGTCAAGAAGCAGCGATTACGCTCCACGCTGGCATGTCAGCTTCCTCTGGCCAGTTAAAAACACACACACATTCTCTCTTTGATGTCTGTACACGTGAGCATGCCTACAGGAGTGTGTGCAAGGGAGAGAAGAGGGATTTGGAAATGTCATCTGTGTTACAGATGAAGAAAATGAGAATTTAAGTTGGAAAAAAAGGAGAGACGGGGAGAGAGAGGAGACAGGGGGAACAGGCTGCCGAGCATCCCTCTCGGAAGGAGAGAGGATTGTGGAGCTGTTTTCAAGGGTATCGTGCCAAGCCAGGAAGTGTACAGCGACAGAGCAAAAGGGGGAGGGGGGGCACCAAAGAGAGTGAGAGAGGGAGAGAAAAGGGAGGAGGAGAACAAGATAAAGGGAAGGGGTATATGCAGTATGAATGAGAGAAAGAAAGAAACAGCATGTGGGGGGAACGCAAGTGAGAGTGAAAGCCAATCAGAGGTGGAGAGATGAGGGGGGCAGTGAACTGGAGACTAATGTGAATGACAAGAGAGACACAGAGAGAGGCAGAGAAAGAAAGAGAGGAGGGACACTGCAATGTGATTTTCATGTGTTATTTTGTGTGTTTTTGTGTATGCTACAGCTTACACATGAGCACCACCAGGCAGGGAATGACATCATTAAAAAAACAGACCATTCAAGGACAATGATGTTATATTTTTCTTTCTCTCTTTTCTGCCCCATGTACTGATGCCAACATCAACTGCCGTCTGTGTTTGTATAGTTTGCTTTAAATATTATATTATTGTTATATTGTATTATCGTCAAGGGCAGCAGAGTGATGCAGTGGTTAGATTTGTTGCCTCACAACAAGAAGGTCCTGGGTTTGAATCCACTGGCTGACTGTGTGGAGTTTTTACAGTCCAAAGACATGCATGTTAGGTTAGTTGGCCATAGTGACTGACTGTCTGTTTTCTATGTGTTAACCCTGTGATAGACTGCTAACCTGTGCCATGTGTACAATTATGATAGCTGGGATAGGATCCAAATGGATGGATGGTATTAATGTCTGTAGGTTTCATGATAAAGCAACAACTACTAACATGTTTTCTTTTTTGATAATATTATCAAGCCTTGTAGTGCAAAATCTACTTGCATTAACACAAGAATTAGAAGAAAGCTTTTTATAGTAACATTCAGGCTGGTTAGATAGCTGACAGTAAATTATGAAGCATTTTTTCTTTTTATCTTAACGTTTCTTAAAAAAAAATCACAATATTTTCCTAATTGTTATTACTTGCTTTCATTGCCTGACCCTAACCACAAATGTGTTGCCTCCCAGTCTGCTCATAGATCATCAAGGTGATGCTTCATTAATTCAGTCAATCAAAAATGGCCTCTGAAGCTCTGTTACTACAACTAAACTATGTCAGGTTTGCAGTAATGTAATATTAGATATTCTAGGAGCCATCATTGCTTACTGCCTACGATACACACGTGCATTTAGTCAGAAAAGTTTGACACCAATACTCTGGGTTTTTAATAAAACACTAAGTACTTTCTTGCTTTGCAGAGGCAGGTGATAAACACTCAAAATAATTACTGGTGTTCATGTGCAATGCAATGGTATGGGGAGCTCTATAACACAGAGGACCTACCAGGCGTTTTGCTACACTACAATACTTATTTAACAGTAGGATAAATTTATCCTTAGATCTTCTGTTAGATTTATTGGGATAATCAGAAAATATATGCAAACTCATACCTTAAAAATATTTCTTTAAGCCAGTTATTGGTTGGTATATTGCCTTTTTTCTATTTTTACTTACTCCCACATGCATTGTTCTACTGCTGTAAATTAGTACTTATCTGCAGATGCAGATGGGGAAGTGAGAAATTACTGAAAAACAACAGTTGTGATCACAAGTTTAAATACACTCATTGTGGGCAGAAATGTAATTGTAATTGTTGGCTTTTAATGATTTCTTTGAACTGTTCTTTTTTCAGGTTTTTACTTTGTGCACAAGTTTGAATTTATTTAGGATTTTCTGTAATCCACACGGGTTCAAAAGTAAACATACAGGCTCAAATGTATCCATACACTCACTTAAATCCTTTAGTAATTTGTGCTAAATGTTTTACAGGGTCTTTTAACCTATCAAGGTCAAGGTCTAATAATGTATAGTTATTGATCCTGATTGAGTAGAGTTGGGGTTTTTTTTAGGTCTGAAAGAGGACCTAAACTGTAACCGTCAGTTGGGAGGAGATTGGTTAGGATGTTCAGGGACCGGCAAGGCTCAAGCCTGCCATGAACTGAAAACTGCAGGAATACCAGTGGCACCGTCCACAGTGAGTTTTACATCACCATGTACTGGGAGGTTGGCACTTAAAAAAGAAGCCTTTGCTCCAAAATCAAGTCCTTCAAGCTTGACTGAAATTTGCGGCAGCCCACATGCACAAGCCAAATGCCTTCTGGAGAAAACTTTTATGGTCAGATGAGACAAAGACTGAGCTGTTTGGCTTTAAAACCTAAGAACATTGTACCAACTGTCAAGGATAGTGGTGCTAGCAAAATGCTCTGGAGCGTTGCTGCCAGTGGTAGTGATACATTGTACAAAGTGGATGGAATAATGAAGGAGGACTACCTCCAAATTCAACATTTAACTCTACCAATTCTGATAAGAAAAGCAGTCAAATGTCCAGCCATAGAATGGTAGAAGTTTTTGATGATTACCAAAAGCAATCAAGATGACCAAGATGTAATTTGCTAAGGGAAATTTAATCAAATATAAGAAAATCAAAAATAAGCTTGTTCACCCATTTCTTACTTTTTAAGTCATTAAAGATGTATGCTGCTCCGTCATTCCACCCTGTAAAAAGAACAGCTCAAAGAAATCATTAAAAGCCCTAAATCCCCATGATATTCATGCCCATGATGACAGCGTGTAAACGTCTGACCACGGCTATATGCCAGCCTTTTACTTTAATGCATGCATATAGAAACACACTGACACAGTTATGTTTTTTTTTTCCAAAATATGAAATGCCAGATTGGATGAGCTCTGGCACTTGTCTCTTTGTCCTAGATATCACAGGAGCTGCTCTGCAATGCCCAACCACGAGAGATGTCATTTCTGTGTGTGTGTGCATATGTGTACGCCCTCCTTCCCTCCCTTTGAAACAAATCCACCAAATGTTAAAGCTGACGTGGGGTGACAGTTGCACAGTAGTGCTGAGGGGAGTAATTCAATAATGGATGCCGTCTCTAATGTGGGAGTCTGGGTGGATAAAATATACATGGGAGAGAAGAGAAGGAGAGAAGGGGAGGAAGTGGGAGGAGGGCGATGATATCATTGAAACACAGCGGGGGTCACAGAGAGAGGGATGGGTGGCATGATATCATATAGAAGACAAGGTGGGTGTTTCCGTGTTTCTGTGTTATTTTTGTTGGTGACCCGCCTGTCCTTCAATTTATTTTCTGCATAAACTGTCAGTCATTACACCCACTGCCCAACACGACGACGCATGTAAAGAAAACCCAAAAGCAGCACCAGCTGTGAGCCTCCAGCTCTCCAGCATCACCTTCATGTCATGCTGTGACATCTGCCACCCTTCCACACAGGTCAAAGGTCACGGACAAAATACATCCAATGACAGCCGCTGGAGACACACATACATGATTCACATAAGAGCACACACACAAACACGCATGGCCAAACCGAGTCTAACAGTAAACTGCAATAAACGAGGATACAGACGCACATTAACTACCCCTGGCATGTATATATGCTAACAGTGTCAGACTACAGCTAGCAGACATTACCTCTGCTCAGAGTAAGATGTATACAGAATACTAAACAGAGAAGTACACGCAATAAAAAAAATGAAGTTAATAATATATTTTTTTAAAACTGAGCTCTATGGGGAGAATTAACACCATGCTTCATATTTATAACCCCCTAAACGACCAGGACAGGCAGTACAACAATAACAGTTTACATGACAAACTGACATGTGAGCGAGCTAGGCGATTCACATTCAACTCATGCACAGCAAAAGTGGGCGAGCTGAAAATAAGCAGGGGAGGGAGGAAGGCATGGCTACATCAATTTCAGAAAAATTTCAAGGATTTCAACACTTGAAGCAATGACAGCAAAGAGTAAGCATATAGAGAAAAATTACACTGTCCTCCAGGTTCAAAGGTATTTGCCGGCTGCATGTTGAGCAGAAGGCAAATTTCCAAATTCTCCCTGATTTTGTGGAAGGCTTTTAACAGCAGGAGCAGCAGCAAAAGAGAGGACACAGCCAAAAAGTAAAGAGCAATTAGGACGGATGGGAGGAATAAAACAAGGCTTCTGATTTTTAAGAACAGCAAAGTTTTTATTACATTGGCTTCCAGTATATAAATCTAGATTTAAAAATAAAAATACTTGTTTAGTTCTATTCTTATGTTGCATTCCGAGGACAAAAGAATCAATGATAAACCAGCACTAAGGGGCAAAGGAAAAGTGGGGAACTTGGTTTCAGCACCATGGACAGAGACTCGCACGTCGTTTAAGCTTCTTTTATACATACATACATACATTTCATATTTTAACCAACATAGCTGTCAAATGTGAAGGGGTTTCACATGTTTGTGCCACACCTCGAGCCATTTTAATTGGTTCTGTCAAACCTCGAAACTTCATTCTATCCCATTCACTCCTACACTGCACAGAAAGCACCTCACTTAAGCAGAGTTTCCTTTCAGTATGATAAGTCAGTCATATTTTTGTGAACTCTGACTCTGGACTTGATAGCTTTAACGTGGGACATTATGAAGGAATTCCCATTAATCATTTCATTCAAAGGCACAACTACAGCAAAGTGTTAGTGGGTCTTTTTCTTACAGTTTTCAAGTTATGATCTTGATGAAGTCATGTACAAAATGAGTCATACACTGCAGCCAACTCAACCAGTATTTTTTGTGTTTGCAATATAAATGTTATTTAAACTTTAAACACAATGAGTGTCAGGCAACCTAAAATTATACAGAGACTCTTATTTTCTATTATTTATAAGCTGTTTCTTTCTTGCATTTTTTTTCTCACAATGGGCATCGGACGTACCCAGGGAAGTGTGAGTCATGTTGATTCTAAAAATATCTGCTTCGTGTTTTTTTCTTCATCTGCAGCCAGGAGCCAGTCAAAACAAACCAAATGTAAACTAAAAAAAAACCTTAAAATAAAATAAAAGTGGGTGTAAATTTAATTCTGAAATATTAAGCGGTGTGCATAAATATTAACTGGATAAGCATTTAATTTTTAATATTGGGAAGTCAATATACACTCATGGTCACTTCACCTGTTCAACTGCTTGTTAATGCAAATGTAGAATCAGCGAATCACATGGCAGGAACTCAGTCAACCTGCTGAAATTCAAACATCAGAATGGGGAAGAAAGGCTGTTTAAGTGACTCTGACCGTGACATGGTTTTTGATGCCAGACCGGCTGGTTGGAGTATTTCATTTGATTTAAAGGGATTTTCCAACACAACCATGTCTGGCGATTATAGATCAAAGAAAAAGATCCAGTGAGTGGCAGTTGTCTGAGTGAAAATGCCTTGCTCATGTCAGATGTCTGGGGATAATGGCCGGACTGCTTCGAGCTGATAAGAAGGCAAAAGTAACTCAAATAATCACAATCAACCAGAAATACCAACTGAGCCTCGTTTAAGATGCTACCAGAAAATTGTTGCTCATCTTCTGATGGCTTCTTCCAGCAGGATACCACATCAAGTCGCAAAGCTCAAATCATCTCAAACTGGTTTCTTGAACATGACAATGAGCTCTCTGTACTCAAATGGCCCAACAGAGCCCCTTTGGGATATGGTGGAATGGGAGATTCCCATCATGGATGCGTAACCAACAAATGTGCAGCAAATGTGTGATGCTATCATGTCAAGATGGACCAAAATCTCTGAGGATTGTTTCCAGCACCTTGTTGAATCTTTGTCACAAAGAATTAGAGACAGCTCTGAAGTTTAATGGGTGTCAAACCCATTACTGGCAGAGGATATATGCGTACCTCAGCTTAGGTACATGACTCTTTTCTTTTCACCTCATTGTTGCCAACCTACAATAAAGCACTTTGTGCAGAATCCATGGACACGTTCTGCTTTGCAGTTAAGGTCTTGCTCTCCCTCTGCAGACAGCTCTCTCTCCCTTTCTGTGCTCCATTCACTAAGAGACGAATCAGCCAGCCGGGGCACCCAGACTGAGGCTATGAAGAGAAAATGGTAAGAGACATTCTGTTGCTCTGAATATTTCTCTGAGAATAAATCTCAGCACAGCCTTTATCTTCACCGTATGTGTAAGGTGATTTTTGTAAGTCCTTATTTCAGTCATGTTTAAGAGCTTCGTTAACTATGTCAGGGTGCTCTTCACTGTCTGATGCCTTACTTAACCAACTGTAAGGGCTTCTTGCTATGTTTGTGTTTGTCTGCACTGGGTTCACCATGGGTGGCAGTGTAGCACAGCCTGGCAGGGGGAACGTATAAGGGGCACAGGTGTAGCAGAGTGACTAATCATGCTTGGGTGACAAGGAGATGACACAGTTTTTACCGATTGTTACGCTTGAACGCTCACAGTTTTAGGATAGCCACACCAGCTATGGTATCATCACGCAGGGCTTTTTTGTTTTGGTGACACACCAACTGTAAGTTTGCAACAGCAGATATTATATTGGTATTATATTGGTAATTCAATAAACAAGCAGTTCTCCCACCACAAGGTAAGTAACTAAACATTCGACAGCTTAAGTCCTAGACTGCTCTGCTCTCTTTTCTCAACCCTCAGACCCCTCTCATCCACACGGGGCATTGAGGTCACAGCACGGTGCTCCTGCTGCTGAACTTTCATTGCACAGCTCAGTGGTGCAACAGATTGAACCAGCAGAGAAGCTCCATGAGTGAAAAAGCTCCTGCAAAGCTGAAACATGCTGCAGTCAGTAGATGAGGCTCCCACTACACAATAACATCATTTGACCATGACTTCCTGTAATAAAGCTGAAATGGTTTTAAAAAATCTTTAAAAAATATGATTCCTTCTTCATTTTTCAACAGTATGCCATTCAAGTCAGACAACTGTGCCCATACAATATACAAGGAATTGCAAAATAGCAGTATATTGTAGCAAAGCACATTAAATGCGCTTTGATTTCCTTAATACCTCACAGATAATTATCATACTTTTCCCACCAGGATCTCACAAAATTCCTGATATTCCACAAAGCAGGAAAAAAACTCACATCACACACAGCCATACAACCAACATTACAAAGAAACTCCAGGAAGTATTCTGATGATGTCACACATGTGCACTACAGATACTACTGAATAAAAAACATATTATTATGTAGGAGAAATGCAGAGGAAAACTTACCCACTACTTTTTCGGGGCAGAGGTAGATCCTTCTGGTGAGAAAGAGAAGGCAAGAGAGAAAAGGAAGGAGAGGGGGAGCAGACAAATGAGACTGGTTAGAGTTTTACACATCATGCAATCTGCAGGACTCATTTCTAAAAGGCAGAAAACTGTTACTATTAGTTACTATTAGTGTGGTAATGAAATGTGAATTAGCATAACATCTCTTGTAATATCTCATTATACAGACTGTTACCAGCAGGAGTTTATGATTAATCTAACCACACTGATATAATTACTTATTAAAGACACGCAATTACCAGATTTTCTGTCATATTATCAATTTAATGTGGCATGAATTCCTTTTGTATCCCTTCACACATTTTGCACTGATGTTTTGTTTGAAGCACAGCATAATTTCTCAGAAAACAGGACAAGCACGTTCAAATCAAGGTCAAAACTTAGACTGATCTTGAGTTACACAAAAAAATGTAGCAATATGTTGTTTTCTCTGCCTTAAGGCCATTGTGAACATACACAGATTTTTATACCTTTATTTTATGCGTTAGCACTCTGACTTTACATGTAATGAAGCGTGGTATATAAATAAAATTGTCATTGTCCTTGCTTGTGTCCTCTTGTTTCAGGTGGGGATTAGACGTGCCTGTTTCAATGTGAAATGCTCTGGAACATACAGGAACCTGAATGAAAGCACACATTTTGTCCTAAAGTCTTTAAAAAAATTTCATCATGGATGTTACTAACAGATATTTGTCGAGTTATGAGCCACATTAGGTACACCTGTTTAAGCGCTTGTTAACACAAATACCTAAACAGCTATGTTTACATTGGGGCCATGAAGACATGCAAAAACGACCTCCTGAAGATCAAATTGAATATCAGAACGAGCAGGGAAGATGTAAGTGGCTTTGAAAATGGTATGGTTGTTGGACACCAACAATGAAAGAATGGCTCTCAATCCAACAGAGCAGCCAACAAATCTGCAGAAACTGCTTGATGACATCAAAATCTCTGAGGGATACTTCCTGCACCTTTTTGAATCTATGCCATGAAGAATTAAGGAAGTTCTGAATGGTCCAGCCCAGTAACCCAGTAATGAAGAGGCTGATAAATGCATATATGACACAAGGGTAGAAAATAATTACCACAAAACTAGGATTAAAGTAGGGGTGGGCGATATAAACGATATACAATAGAAACAATATAAATTTGGCCAACGATAGAGATTTTGACTATATCGCTCTATCGCGATAGCGCATGTTGATGATGTCATCACACCTGTTTTGGTTGAAAGCATCGGAGCGGCTAAAACCATTATCATCTGCAAATTATGTTGGGTGACAGTCATAGCAAAGAGATGAAGCACTTTTGAAATATGGGGAAAGCCAAAAACTGCGCTTCCTCCACTTCCGTAACATTGATACATTAATGTTGAATTCTCTGGCAGCTGTTCTATTCCCATGTTGTTGCAGTATGTTAATAACTAACCTCGTATTGTGGATGAATAATCTCAGTTGTTCTCCTGACTGAAGTTTGGCCCGTGTATAGCATCCTGCTATGCAATTGCATTTGTCCCAAACCACCAGAATCCCTCACGTTAACTTTTATCGAGTGGGAAAAAAGTTGGCTTCATCCTCCAGCTTCACTGTGCTAATGTTATGCTAACATAGCTGTGTTGCTAGCAATCACGTAGCACATACCAGGTAGTCCAACTTCAGTAACCCTGCAAACGCCACTCCTGTTTAGTTTTCTGTCTTCATTTATGTTGGAAGTGGTAGCAGACCTGTACGTTTTAATTGGTTTCAAAAATCTCTCAGTCAGAACATGGTATGTCATGTTTAGGTGTAAACTAGCGAGCTAACTTCCTCTTAACTTCTAACTCCGTTAAATTTAATAAATTCTGTTTTCATGGATGTAAAACATAATTGTTACACCCGATAAAGCAGCAACGCTGATGATTTAATTAAAGATGAAAGAATTTAGACCGTTTTTAACTCTTAGTGTTTGTTTGACTTTGGGACCTGAAGTAGAAGGAGTTTTGGACCCAGATTACTCCGCAAAGCTCCTCACTACGGCAGCCGTAATGCTCTGACAATCCATCAAGCAGTGCAGCTTACCAAAGTTGTACTAAAACATTTTTTAACAGATTTCTGCACGCCAAAATCTGTTCGAGGTCAGTAAGCACAACCAGAATTCATGCATAAGGCACACTCTCGCTTTTTGAGAAAATTAAAGGATTTTAAGTGTGCTTTGGAAAATATGTTATACAGAAGAAAAGAATATATCGTGATATATATCATTACTGCACATGCTTCAAATTATATCGCGATATGGATTTTAGGCCATATCGCCCAGCCCTAGATTAAAGTACATTTAATGTAAATTCCATGAGTGTTATACAGTATCTCTTATACTGTGACTGTGCCCCCTAAGTATTAATCACATCCACATATTGCAGAAAACGTTTATGAGATTTACTCCTGCAATTGATAGCAAAAGTTACATGTAACATAAATATTAACTACTGTAGGTAAAGGAAAGATTTTTCTTTCTTTTGCCCATCAGTTAAAAAAAAATCATATGTGCATCACAGCATACATCTGTCACCTGGTACCATCTCCTCATTTATCTGAACCATAATTGTTTAGCAATAATATATATATAAATGGTTAACATTCATAAAGTCGCAATCTGTGAATTTGCTCTTCCTTAGAGTTCACCACTAATGCTACTTGCTCACTAGTTGCTTAGGTCTGCAATAGGCTAGTTTCCATTTATTCAAAACTAAATGGAAACTGGCCCCCTTTCTTTTACTATCAATAAATTTCATTAAAGGATTGCATGGTTTTACAGCTGGTTTGTTTCAAAGTGGGCCATAACATGATAATAATGATCCCTTATTTCCTAAATGTTGCATGAAAAAATAAACTTGTAGTGAAACTTTAGTTATGTAATTTTGTATATGCAACATAAGCATATCATATCTGAAATTACTATTGTGATAGAAAAGGTTGCCGACCCCTGCACTACAGCCAAACCCCGAGCTGATTTTAAAACGATTAAAGTATAACACTGGCTTAAGTGTTTAGAGTAGGGATCCAGGGTATGTTCAATATGTTATCTTAATAAAAATACCCTAGATGAAAATTTTAAAAAAGAGCAATGTTTTAATTTACAGCTTGGCTTTAAGGTGATACTATATTGTTCATGTATACTGTCAGTGAAAAGCAGTTTGACAAATAATCCCTCGTAAGTGCTTGGAGACCTTAGGGCTTCAGGAAACACCAGGTTGGAGGGAGACAAAATCAATTTAAAAATTCTTGCTGCTATATTTATGACACTGGGACACAACTGTAAAGACTCTGATGTGATTACGATCTACTGGGATGAATCTGTATGCTGCTTGTTACCCATCAAGTCCCAATTTAAAACCATTAAACATTCAGTTTAGCTAAGATCAGGTTACTGTCAATTTCTCTTGTCAGCCTGTCCTGTGTCGCTTATCAGGATATTTTCTACCTCTCAATGGCTTTGCTAAAAAGATAACGTCTTTTTCCCCCCACTCGGCTTGTCACACACAGCCATGTCTGTGAATTCAAATGAATATAAGTGACTAGATACGCTAGGGTCACATAAGTTGAGGGAAATAAGGTAATTATAAAGGACTGTGACTGGTTTTCACTGGTTTTGATTTGATCCTGAGAGTTCTGTCCCTCCATCTCCCTCGTTGCCTTTGTTTAAGTAAACCAGCATTACAAAGTCAAACTGATGAAACGTGACTTGACAGCTGGAGCTTTTGTCTCCAGTCTCAAAATAAGCCGGCTACCCAAACCCGCCCAATTCCAACACCGTGGGCCATGAACACACTTGCAGTCCGTTGATAGAAAATTACATTACAATATTCAGTATTTAGCACGACAAGAATGGTCCATGTGTTAAGGCATACAAGGTTTTAATACGCAGAACAGTTGGTCCAGATGTTTAGAAACTGAAGTCAAAGGTAACTGGATGAAAGGACAGAAATAAGCTCATCACACTTCATATTTTGAGAAAAATCTTTTGTCTGCCTGAAGTCTTTGTCTCGCAGCCAGATGCTTCTTATCTGCCTTGGTGATGCTCTCACACTGCAACCACCTTTAGCTCTTGTCGATATCTTTAGCCCAGCTTTCAACAAGCAAAAATCAGACTGAGTTGAATAATTCTGGTTGCTTTGGCTGCGTGTTTTGATGCATGCGGCTGAATTTGAGCAAACAGTTTGCTCCTGTATACCTCCTCATTCTTCTGTCAGCAGTACAATCATACATAAAAAGCAGTGTGCCAGTTAAGCTGGCAGCCATAGGTGGCCTAGCCATAACAGACCAGCCGTTATGTTTGATCGATGAGGTGGTGTGCTTTGGGTCATGAGCCATTTTTCTACATATTTTGTTCTTGTCACATCTTTTTTTCCTCATGAGTCCATAACTTTGTACAAGAGCTTCCACTTTCTTTCTGGGTGTTTTCTGTATTGTTTTATAAGTTACAATCTCATATAATATTTGTTTTTTCTCACTGAATCATCTGATGATTGGTTCATTACATGATCATTATTATTTGCCTGCAGATTATTCTTAACTTCCTGCTGTCCTGCTCGTGTTCCTTGGTTAGACATTTTTTGCTTTTTTAGAATGATCCCAACTTTTGTTTTGGCCAATCAACTTACTATCTGTCTCACAGATTTAAGCTTGTGCATCCAATTATTTTTTAAGTCATTAAATATGTATGCTGTACAATCATTCCACTCTGAAAGAAATCATTAAAAGACCAAAAATTACCAAAATTAATCACTTTTTTGCAGAGAATTACATTGCAGGAAATCTACCACTCTCGTCGGTGGTATGGAGCAGTGTTCGTCCTTGTTTTCAGTCTTTATAATAAGAGACACTTATCATATCCAAACTGAAGCTTCATACATGCCGAACAGACATGACGTCTTCACTGAACTCTTGCCAAGAAAGTGCTACTTGACAACTACTCATTACAACTTATATTCAATATTAAAATATGCAACTTTAATAATAGCATTTCAGGTAGAGCGGAGGGCAGACAGTTTTTATCTGGGAGTGACATCATCTATCATGGTCAGTTTTTTCAGGGATGCTAATACGGTACATCATCAAGCGGAAGTGAGCTACGCCAGGGTGACTCAGAGAGCGCCCCACTGGAGTCTTGTGTGTGTGTGTGTGTGTGTGTGTGTGTGTGTGTGTGTGTGTGTGTGTGTGTGTGTGTGTGTGTGTGTGTGTGTGTGTGTGTGTGTGTATATGGGGCAATAGGGATGGCTAATGGACCAAACCCCAACACCTGCTCCCTCTCACTGTCTTTTCAGTTGACAGCTACTGTATGTACTGCTTTCTTGTTACTGGCTATTGCTAAGCGTATCACAGCAAGATATAGGCACAAACCAATATTACTATTATTCTCTAAATTTTAGCTCTAATATAAGATTTTTCCACTGTTCAGTATTTACATGATTTAATATAAATAATGATAGTAATGCAAATCTGAAACACATTTGACGCAGTGTTGCACTGATTAATTGATCCATTATTTAAAAAAAATTATTGGTAATTATCTGAAAACTCCATTACTCTTCATAATTAAAAAGCCATTCATCAGAGATTTGAGATTCTTTAATTCCAGAAAGTTTCTCCTTTGTTTTGAGTTCAGAGAAAAGAAGTTCTGACAATGACACAAACCTCATATTGTATAAATAAATATGAAATGTAATAATTGCACATTTAAGCTACACATTAATATACAATAAAATTAATCAATAGCAGCAGTAGCCACAATCTCCTGACACACGTCAGACCTAAGCCAGAAGACAAAAAAGGGCAATCCTTTGTTAATCAATAAGGATTTCAATCTCATAAATAAATCACTGTGCATCCTTAACACAATGTAGCAAAGTGCTATTTCAGTCTCTAAAAGCCGTAATGAAAAGTTAATACATATTTTTGAATCTATGTGTACTTCTGTTGTTCTGGTCAATTGATGAACAAGTGTTTTTGTTAATTTTTAGTAAATGAATTAATACAGAACAACAAAAACACTGACAATTTGCTGATGTTCCTTTGATTCCAGGTGTGTACAAGTAAATGTAAAACTATTTTATACAAAGTTGTACCAAAAGTTAAATTTTGAGATTTTGAACTGATTGTAATGCAACAAAGATGTCACATTACTAAACAATTGTTACATTAATAATAAAAAAAACTGATCAGCTGATTTAAGAAAAACAGTTACCTGTTTGCTTCTGTTTATCTGATTTCTGTTTCATCTCCTTTATGGTATTTGTCTCCAGGCGCCGTCACTTTCATGCTTAAGAATGTATCATGTTCAAAATAAAATCACTTCTTATGACATTTCATGTATTTTATGCATTTCTTTTTCTAAAACAACTGACACCTTGGGCACATCTGAAATGATTAAAGATCATCCTTTAGAAGATGCATAAGCAATACAGTGCTAGTATCACTGAGGCTCATTATTAAAACTCATTCTCTGTCTTCACGGTTATACACTCACAAGCCACTTTGTTAGGTACATGTGTTGAACTGCTTGTTAACACAAATATTTAATCAACCAGTCATATGATTCATGACCATTTGTGACCAGTCATATGGTAATGCAGACACGGTCAAGACAACTTGCTGAAGTTCATCAAAACAGAACAAAAGGTGATTGAAGTGACTTTAAATGTAGCATCATTGTTAGTACTAGATAGGGTGTGTAGAATATTTCAGAAACTTTTGATCTTGTAGGATTTTTCTACATAGTTATCTCTAATGTTTACAGAAAATGGACCAAAAATGTGAAAATATCAGTTGAAAGCAGTTTTGACTGCTTCAAGCTGATAGAAACCCAAAAGTAACTTGAATAAATACTCGTTATAACTCAGGTATGGAGAACAGCATATCTGAGCAGATGAGCTACAGCAGCAGAAGACCACACTGGATGTCATTTCTGTCAGCTAAGAACAGGAAACTGAGGCTACAGCTCTCACAAGCTCACCAGTATTGGACAATAAAGAACTAGAAAAATGTTTCCAGGTCTGATGAGTCACAATTTCTGCTGCATTATTCAGACGGCCAATGTGAGAATTCCAAATTATTCCAATATGGACCAAAATCCAGCGCCTTGTTAAATCTATGCCATGAAGATTTAAGGCATTTCTGAAGACAAACTGAGGTCCGACCTGGAACTAGCAAGACGTTTCATTATTAGCACCCATTTTCTGCCTTTGTGCTTATACTAATGCAAAAATGTGTCCATGTTCACACTGCAACAATTTAGAAGTGTAATCTCGGACACACATACAAATTCCAGTTCACATTCATGGCACTGCAGTTACATTACATAACAAGAAAGCCTCCATACAAATATTTAAACAAAAGTTATAGTTAAGCATAGTTAAGCATTATAGTAATAGTTAATAGTTAGTTAAGCATTTTCTACAGCTTTAATTCAACATAGCCAGACTCACGGAAATCTGCACATACAAACAAACACCTCCCTGGCACATTTAATGTATTATGCACAGCTTCCGTGCGCCAAGTAACAGCCCATTAATCACATGCTCCTCGGTCGCTATGCTTTGCAAAGACAGGACAGTTCAACCCAGATTAAAATATTATGCAAGTTTGCCTAAGACGTTAAGACAGGGTGTCAGATGTTTTTTCTTTGGCTTTTGCTTTTCAGTTAATATCTACCCAAGGACCAAGTGAAGGCCAAGTGCAAACCATAGAAAAGAAAAATGTTAATATGTTGCTCCTCTGGGCAGAGTCATGAGACTTCTGTTCTGTTTCCACTGCCAAAACTCAGAGCAGATTGGAAGGCAAATGTCACACAGTGTATTGTTCAGTTTAACAGTCTGCAAGTCTTCAGTTTTTTCTTAATAGCCTTCAATTCAGAGCTCTTGACACCAGGGTCTGAAATAATGTAGCATCTCGAAGAAATGTGCAGATTTTGAAACCTTAAGAGCTGGTATTTTTTTCTTACTTCATGTATTTCGGGAATTAAGTCTGGCAAAAACTTTATTTCTTTAAAGGTTTCTGGCATGGGAATTCTAGCTCTGCAAAAAGTAGTTCAAATATTTGAAAGTATTCCCAAATATATTGTGGCCTAGATTTGTTGCTTTGATGTACACTTTGCTCTCCCAGTGCAAAACCTACCCTTTTCTGAATAATACTGACATCAGAAGGACGTGTTGAGGCAGAACAAAGCAGTGGGCATGGCAATGAGTGACAGGACTTGGCAAACAGAGCTGGATCTTCTGCAGTGATCACACTCTTATCCCTCGTGCTTAGCATATTGGAAATGGGCACACTGCCCAGAACAAAATATTGGACAAATTATGCGTGTGTGTGTGTGTGTGTGCGTGTGTGTGTGTGTGTGTGTGTGTGTGTAAGTGGCTTACTCCATACTCCTACATGAGAGCGGGATGAGACACACAGCATGATTTGTGTTTGTTTGTGTGTGCGTGAGTGTTTGACCATATGGGTTAAGTGTAAGTATATTGTACTCCACACACGTACAATTGCTCGGACAATATGATAACCTTCTCTTCAGATGAAAACAACTCATATGACTGATACACTTTCTCCCACAGTAGAGACTACGGTTACAGTTGAATAAAATGGATGGAAAGGTGCCTAAACTCAGGGTGTTAGTCATGATTGCTGGTGATCTACTTTCTATTATTGTGTGTTTACTAATGAGGCAACTGCTTCTGTTGCATGACAGCATGACTTTGTGTGACTGATATAAAGTCTTTGGAGCACTACAGTCTGTAATTGTCATTTAACATGATATCAAATTCACATGAAAAGTGTAAGTCAGTCTAAAGCTGTTGTCGCACATCCAAATATCACAGAAAGGACCAACAGGAGATATGGGGGAAAAAAACATAAACCAAAACTTTAGATCAAAACATCTACTGAACGTCAATGTTTTACAGTGATTTATGTGTGACATCATAATGATGTGGCAGCTGGACAACTGCAGAATGAAAATGATACAGTCAGAAGGAAGGCTGGACACGAAGAGGAAGATAGGTGGATAAAACACGTGAAGCAGATGAAGTGGTATAAAACATTACTGTGGATCCAGTGGAGATAAATGACTACTAAACTATAGATGACAGCAGGTTTAGCCAATCAGCAAACTACTGACCATGAAAATTCACATGCTTATATGTTTAATCTATTAGCTAAATATGTCTGGCGTGCCAGCCACAGCAGAGTCGAGCATACACACTCCATCTGCTGGGCCTATATTTTCATCAATATCCACCCATTATGCACATAAACTGGTGTTGAAATTGCAGCACACGAGTGTCAAAGGTACATCTCGATGTCCCAGCCACAGATTTCTGTTGGCACACCTCTCAATGCTGCCTTGTTTTCTGTCCAACAAGCCCTCCAAATTAAAAGATAAAATTTGCCCATGCTCTCCAGAACAAGAAATAAATCTGATGCACCTATTGATATGAAGACATCAGTTTTGTGGCCCTTCAGAAATAAATATACAATTTCATGGGTTTGAGTTTAAATGATGACTTTGTGAAGGTAAAGCAATCATCACTATGGTAACAAATAACTAGTTAGCTAATATTTATGAGCATTTATAAAGGAAATCATCTTTGGTTGGAAAACTGTCCTGAGTTCTGATGTTTTTGGATCTCGTGTTGTTACAGACTTCGCTGTCACTCCGTCATAGCATCACCTCACTTCCTCCTTTGGCACCACCATAATTACGACAGGCCATGTATAATTGATGCATATTTAATACATGTTTTCAATAATACATCTAACTTCTGTTTCAGCGTCGCTGGTACTAGGATGAAAAGCAGAAAATATTTTCCACCTCATAGTACAATGCAATCATTTTTTTCATTTAAGCTCCTTATTGAATCATATTAAGATTTACATTTTTTGAAGCCTTTACTTTTTTTGTATATTCTGTTATTTTCAGTTTAACCAAGCTTTTTCTTTAGTTTTATTTTTTAACCTTTCTTACCTATTTTGGTCTGTAACATTGCATTTTTTTTATTGATATAAGCTGTTTGGGCTATTGTAACACAGTATTTTACCTATTTTTAGGATTAATAAAGTATTTCTTATCTCTGAAAGTTTTGATATACAGTGGACCTCATGGCTGGACATGTGTAAGTGTTTGGAATGGGGCATTCAGGAGGTCTAGCAGCCCTTTTCCACTAGCACCTACTCAGCACGACTCGTAGTACCTGGCACCAGGTACTTTTGTTAAAGTCCCATGTTTTACCTTGTATCTTCTGTTTATGATTTATTGATTTGAAAATAAACTGTTCAATGCCAAACATTTAGTGATTCATCCCGACATTTCAGATCTTAAGCCCCTGGCATCAAATCTTAAACATCAGAAAATCTTGTTGCTATCTTTGATTCCTTTCTTAAATTTGACTCACAAATTAAATCAAGCGTTAAAGTCTTTCATTTAAAAAAAGAAGAAATTATTTCTTTCTATCAATGATCCCAAGGAAGTCATTCATGCTTTTATTACATCTAGACTAGAATGCTGCAATTCCTCATCTGTTGGACTGAGCAAAACCTGATATCATGAATGCAGCTGGTTCAAAATGCTGCTGTTAGACTCTTGACTGCTACATGGAAGTGGAATCATATTCCAGTCATTCTTAAATCATTGCACTGGCTTCCTGTGACATACAGGATCAATTTAAAAATGTTGCTTCTCACATGTAAGTGCTTTTGTGGGCTTGCTCCAGTTTACGGCTTTACAATGCTATATTCTATGACGCTCACTTTGTTGACTTCTTGTAATTTCAAATTCCCGATAAGGTTGTACAGGTGATCAGGCATTCTCAGTCAAAGCTCCAAAACTCCCTGGAATCATCTTGTTTCTCAGGTTAAGTCATCTTCCTCGGCAACTGAAAACAAACATCTTCTCATTAGCTTTCTCATCTTCAGACTATTGCTTAATTTTTCCTAATTCCTCTTTTTTACTATTTTATTATTTTTTATTATTATTTACTCTATTTTTCTTTATTGTTCTTAAATCATTAATATTATTCCTATGATAGTTTTGCTTGTGCCTAAATGTGCTATATAACATATATATATAATATTGACTTGAAACATTATTAGATGACCTAAAACATTATTGCACTTATTTATGTGTTTCAGCCACCTCAGTTTTACCCCAAATTAGTTCAGTGTCCACATACAAGTGGACACTGAACTTCACTGGTCAACTTCACTGTCATAGTTGACCAGTGAAGTAGTCATCAGTGCTAAACACAAACATGTCATCAGTATATACACTCAGTCCTTTTCCTCCCTCCTCCATCCCTCTGGTATGAAAGCAGATCTAGACAGTAAAGGGATCCAGATATTGTAACGAGCACTTAAATGGGGTCTAGTATAGCCCACAGCTGCTGCCTTCTTCTAATCTATGCTGCCGCCACCCTTCCTCCTCCTCCTCCCAGCCTCGAGCCCTTTCAGGCCATCCTGCTGCTGGTGGTTGGTCTTCCTCCCTCAGGGCACACAGGGCTGTTAGGCCACCATTAGTCCTACTAATGGGCCTGACAACTGCACCACATCCTCAGCATTTAGACCTCCTCTGTCTGAGATATGGATATCGACCACTTCTCAATGGAACTGGAGAGTATAGGGCCAGAGGGTGGGAGTCGATTTTGTATGTACATATACAGAATTTGTGTGTTATGCACGCACACACAAAAACTAACTGTTGGCTTCAAAACATGTCTTCACCTTAAAATTCAATGGTTTATGCTACCTTAGGGGAACTTCATGATCCTATAAGGAAATTTAGTCTCCATAACGATTTGTGGAGACATGATTTTTAAATCAAAATAATCTGTAAAAACTAGAAAACACACCTACACATTAAACACCACATGACTAAAAAGTACACGAACCAAGTACCTGTGTGTTTCTATGTGGTTATGTGTTCCTGATTACCATTACAGTCCATTTTACAGAGTGTGTCTCTGTCTCGTTGTGTATTTGCATGTGCATAACATTAATGTGCACATCAGATTGCCTCTTGTCCCCTGCCAGTTTACCCGCTCTCTGTTTCTATTGACAGTGTTGAGATCCACAGCTGAAATTCCGATATGATTAACTTCTGAAGAAATAATTCAGCACTAAGGACTTCTGAGTGTTTCATTCACACACTGAAACCTGCCAAACCATCATTATAGCATAGAGCAGTCATTGAGGTGAACTAAATTCTACTCTAACAAGCTCTGGTACTCATTTGCAGAGAAGAATATCTATATTACATATCTGATCCAGATCTCTTTACTTCTTTGATGTACAAGATCAGTCTCCTGGTGTGAAGAGTTAAGAAGGTGCAAGAACACAACTCTAACACATAGGAATTCATCAGAGAAGCCCATTCAGAGCAGAGCTGAAGGAATAACACCTGTTTAATAAGGAAAGACACTGTCAAGATTTACTACTTTTTATACTACATGTAACCGGTGGAGGCTGGTAACCTGCGATTGCCATGTTTCAGTATATTTTAACATGGTGTCAATCTTTCAGTCTAAAAATACAGTGTACACATAGGTTCAGAGTAAAAACAACTTACTTGCAGCAAAATGCAAAATTGAAGCAACTATTTTAATGATCCAAATTTGACGTAAAACTCACAAACTTTTATGGTTTCAGGTCAGTCCAGGTTAGTCATTTGATACTGAAACAAACAAATCAAGCTCTCTCAATAGAGATTAATATTGGATGTAATTTCATTATTTTCTTCTGTTTTATAGACTGAGCAGTCAAACTAGACGGTAATCAGCATAAATCATTTAGATGGAGGAAAAGCTGATGGGAGTTCAGTTTTAATAAAAGGCTACACTCTGGTAAATAACAACCTGTTAATCACGCACAAATGCATTTCGGGAAGTACACAAACATTACTGCTTCCTGTACTTTTATCAAATGCTTGGTCTTAATGTCAACACGGAGTTCAAGAAGTGCAGCTCAACAATGGCAGGGATGGCTGTGATACCCACAGACTGCCTTGTTTTCCTCATGACCTTACAGTGGGGACACAGGCAAACTACAATCTAGGGAATAGCATTGCAGGAAATTGTTTATTATTTTTTCTATTATTATTACTATTTATAAGTGATGGGAACTCTTCTACAGAAGGATATTTTCAGCAAACTAATCTTACTGTAAATTAATTTAAAAGGCAGCTCAGACAGACTAGCAAACAGTGGCACTAATGGTGAGCTCTGCCTGTCTCACTTGATTAGTTTCACTCGCCCACTACACGAGCGTCAGAGCAAGCTTTTACCGGCGCCTTGACATGTCAGTCACAATAAAAGTGACTAACCTACATAATGCAAATGTAACAGTACAACCCATTTAACTTACTCAGTCTCCAACACAACTGATTACTATGGATGTCCAACATATAAAGAAAGCTTCATACGGTCTGTGATTATTATCTGTTTATTATCACTTTATGTAACCACTACTAGAAATTAATTATCTATTTTAATAACTATGACAACATTATGATTTGTCAGGTGTCTGTGTGCCATATTAGCCAATTATTGCATTCATATTCTCAGTTGTGATACATGTAAGCTGGTTAAGAAAAGGACACTGACATTTATAAGGAATTGTATTTAAGAGGCAGAACACAATAGTTTTTATGTGCTCCTTAGATGCTTCCAAAACATTTGACATCTGAAGTAGTTTGTTAAATTGCAACGCAGAGGGGTCCCTGCATATCTAATTAGGATTTTACTGTGTTGGTACTCACATAGAACTATGCAAGTTAAGTGGAGCATGGAGGTATCTAAATCTTTTTCTGTATCTAATGGAGTAAGACAAGAGGGAATATTGTCTCCTTTTCTATTCGATCTGTATCGTAATCATCTTTCTGTCACGTTAAATGATTGTAAGACTGGTTGTATGCTGGGTAATCTTCTTGTTAATCATTTAATGTAAGATGATGATCTTATAACTGTAATTTGTAGATTCAATTATATGTACAAAAACTACTTAAACTGCATCGAATTTAGAGGAATGCGTGTTACATGAATCTTACATCTACAAATCACCACCATGCAGCAGCTTCTGGCCAAAGAAATCTTCCATACTTCCATGAAAACACTTTCTGTTATTATGAAATGACGGCATTCTATCCAAGTAATGACTGCGTTTGCGTAACACCCCAAAAGTTCTCACCTGCAGCCTCCGTCTTCGGATGATCCCTGAATCATCCATAGCGCGTGTCGGAGGGGATGTCACACCTGTCGGTTGGTCTCGAGGCCCCCTGGTCTCCAGGTGACGGGGCGAGAAGGGGTCCACTCTCGCGTGGCTTTCAGCGAGCCAGCAAGACGTGATAATTGAACGCTAATAAGCCGAAACACCCGACGGAGTGTCGGTAGGTGTCAACATCACTTTTCAGAGAAAAGCAGATGATGTTCCGGAGATTAGGTGGCCCTGTTAAGGTCAGTATGAGAAATACCATAAATCCTATGTATAAATACGCATATATAAACGTTTACCGTCACGTGCTACAAGCAAAAAACTACACCGGGGTTTGACCAAAATATAAAAAGTGCCGCTCCTGTGCTCGACCCCAGCCGACATCCCATGCTGGCTGAGACTGACAGTGAGTACTGACTAGGCTCCTCTGCGAAGTGCTGAATAAGCAAGAGGCTTCACGGTGGGATCAGCGTGCTCTGCATGAACTTAAGTCCAGCTGGGAGATAGAGAAGAACCCCTCACACCGAGGCTTATCGAGGCGAAGATAAAACAAAGTTTGCGCACATCTTCACTCCCGAACCGCCGGTGATCCACGGCCCAAGAGAAAAAACATTTTCACTAAAATTAAATTAGATCACCATTTTAGATGCTTCTGTCGCGATGATGCTCCGTTGGTTTAAAAACCCAGTAAAGAAGTCCTCAAGCAGCCAAGCCACATACATCTATGTGCTGCGTGCAGGTACACAGAGTTCACTGCATGCATACTGCACATCACTACCACAGATCTCGATCTTATCACACATCCACGTCAGGGAATATGTGCATTTAAAAAAAAAGAAAAAAAGGGGGGAAAGGTACGATGAATGAGAAGCGCCTCTACCCGTCCATCTGGTGAAACATGCAAACACAGCGGCATCGAAAGCAGGTTGATCGCTTCTCGTTTTCGTCCTCTGGGACACGGATTTGTCCGTCTTCGGGTATTCGATGTGTTTACTCTGTTCTTCTCGGGTGTAGCACCGCTTTTCCTGTGAAGAAATGATCTGTGTTTGCTTCACAGTCTTTGCTCCATCCTCGGCTCCAGCCACCCACTTCCTACTACCAAGCGACGTTTAACCCCTCAGCGACCGGAGACGGTGAGAAAGACTAGCTGTGCCGGCTGAGATGTGCGATTTTCTGTTCCTTATTCTGATAATAGCAGGGGTTTCAGGTAGGAACTGAGCAGGAGGAAAGTGGAGACACGATTTCTTTTAAAGAGGCTTGTAGAGTGAAGCTGGGGGACATAGTGTACCTGTTTCTTCATTTACTGGCCCCTGGTGTTGTTCTATAAATAGCTGTAGAATATTTTTATGTACTGAAGAACTCACTGAGTGCTCAACCTGTTATTTCAACTCTTACATATAAATTAAAAGTATTAAACTAAATACAGTTGTTTTGGTAGAGGAGTTTATCTTTGTATATCTCAATTACCAGCTCCTATTTAGCACCATAACTGGTATTCCAAAGGATCACTAAATGAAAGTAAATCTGAAAAAAAAAAAAAAAAACCTTCCACCTGAGCTGTTTTCTTTTATTTTACAATAACTGCAATAATTTCATGGGTCATGTCATTTCTTCCTGTTAAAAGGGAGTTTTTCCTTCCCATTATTGCCAAAGTGTTTGCTCACAGGTGGAAATATGATTGTTGGGAGTTTTCACTGTTTTCTTTGCATAGGGTCTTGACCTCACAGTATAAAGCACCTTATTAAAACCCTTATGTAATTTTAAGGGCCTGTAGAGCAAGGATGTCAAAGTCATTTTACATTGGGGGCCACATACAGCCCACTTTGTAGGTAGGGTCTCAAGTGCGCTGGACCAATGAAACTCTCCTTTCTGCCAGTGTATAGGGGTTTAACTGGCCATTTAATCCCTACAATATCTCAGTGTAAGAAAAATAAGTTTAATTTGAACAGTTTACCTCAGTTTTTTTACATGATAAAGAAATGCTGCTGCAGCCAATGAAAGAAAGCTATCATTAAGGCTCTTTGAGCTTAAATTGTAATAAATAAATGTGTGAAAAATAACAGAAAAAGTTCACTAGTGTAATTATAAAGCAGAATGTTTTTGTTAACTTACATAAATTGTCTTGTTTAATTAATTTATGTATTTATTTTTACCGTGTCCCCATTTCTATAGTAGATAATGAAAAACAGGGTTTTTCCTGTCATTTTAATATTTATTGATTAATGCATTACTTTAGTGTGATATGAATGACTGTGGGGGAAGGTCTTTATCAGCAGGAAAAGCTTTAACATTTATGAAAATACTCAAAAGTCTAAAATGTATGCCTTCACATTTTCCAAATAAGTCTAGAGGTTCAGATTTGAATCTTCTTGTATTTGACGTCTCTACTCTAGTTGAAGATGAAGATCAGTCAGTCCTGGGGGTGCGGGACATTTGTTTGATTTTATATTGTGGATTTTTAGGGACACACCCTACATCAGCAGTCTCCAACCTTTTTTGCACCACGGACCGGTTTATGCCTGACAATATTTTTCACGGACCGGCCTTTAATGTGTCGCGGATAAATACAACAAAATAAAACTAGTACCGGTACCGAAAAAAAGAAGATTTATTCATAACACACGTGAAAAGACCCAGGAAAACTGAGTTAACAATCAAAACGATAACAAAATAACGCTGAAAACCGATAAAAACCCTGAAAACTATACATTTCACACCTGAGCCTCAACTCTCGCGGTCCGGTACCAAACGACTCACGGACCGGTACCGGTCCGAGGCCCGGGGGTTGGGGACCGCTGCCCTACATGACAGTTCGTTGAAACCTGAACTCCTACCTAAAATAAATTTTTAAAAAAATCCTCCCTTAATGTTTGCATTCAGGGTTATTAAGTTACCTCCAAGTTTAAGGTTTAACATTGCTGTTCATAAATGGCATCTTCCAGCCACCCACTGTCATGCTTTCTATTGGTATTCCTATGAAAAATGGCATCAAGCATTATGCATTATTCAACATTCACACCTGTCACACATGGGATTCATTGGCACATAACATTTCACAGCTCCTCACCCTTGAGTTACTTGCATCCCTGATCCACATGCTAATGAATGAACATGAGAAATTTCCACTGCTGTGGTTTTAAAGACAAAGGCCTTTTGGGATGCTGTCATATTAAGGGAAACTGTGTGCGTTCTGATATTATCCAAATCAAGTGAACCATGTTATTCCCTGCTGAGCATGAAGACAGATGTGAATACACAGTCAATAAAAGGAATACACATCCCAATCAATGCTAAAGAAAAATCACTCCACAGTAGTAATCACTGACTGCACTGTAACATTTAGGGGCAAAGTCCATCACAGTGTTCACACAGTGTCTCTGAATGATATTATACTGTTAAACATTGTCACAAGAAAGAAAGACAGAAATGTTGGTCAAAGGTGGCTTGTGAGAAGGATCAATGTGGAGATGGAAAAACACACAGGAGGCCAGGCAGCTGGTCTAGCTCCAGCTTCAGGAGAGGGGGAGACAGGAGGGGGACTTTAATGGTTTTTAGCATTGTGGCCTAAATGATCCCCGTCTCTCTGAGCAGACGGAGCTGGCAAGCTTTACTCCCTCTCACTGCGGGATTTAGTGCTGACAGATAATTCTGAGTTCAACGTCAACTCCCCAAATACTCCACCACCAAAGCTTTAGTCTTACTTTGAAGACATAAGGAGAAAAATGCCCTCTTCTAATGTACAGTACTGTGCAAAAGTCAACCTTTATTTCTTTATGCTTTGCTAGGAAAATGGGAAATGGCTACTGGGATTTATTCAAACAAGACTGTGCAAATAAAAATGGGAATACAGAATATAAGGCAAAACCAGAGTTTGTACAGTTCTAACAAGCTTCAAAGTCAATATTTGTTATGTCCAGCTTTATTCTTCAACACAGCCTGAACTCTATTAGGGAAGCTTTCTTGTGTTTTCTTTAAGTCCCAAAGATGAGGTTTAGGGCCATGGGGCCTATACCAGCTATGTTTGATTAATTTCAAACTGAATTTTTGTTATTACTGTGGCTCCACTGCAGTACCTTTGAGGCCCATCAGGGGACCCTGGCCCTTTTTTGAACATTGGATGCCTTTTGATTTGTTCTCTGTCAAGATGATCTCACTGTTTCAATAACATTGAGCTCCCGGCACTGGGGAGGCCAATCCATGTCTGATGCTTTTCTATCTAGGTATGTTTGTAGTGCATTGCCTTTGTGTTTGGGAACATCGTCATGTTTAAAATGCTTGTGATATTTCCTCTATGGCGGATCAAAATCTGCATTCATAATTCCAACAAGTGCGACCAACACCACTGGCTGCAATGCAGACCCAAATCATAACAGAGCCTCCACGTGTTTTAGAGATGGCTGTAGACGCTCAGTGTTATACCTCGCTAAAACCTGGTACTTTAAAGGGGGGCTTTCTGTAAAGAATCTGCATGGGCCCACAGTCCAAAGACATATTTCCTGAGTAGTTGCCACAGTGGTTGGACACGCATGTTTGATTTGGCACAGATGTTACATGACGCAACCCTTCCTTGGGGATCGGCACAAGGAGCACAGCTTCTCCCAGTGTTGAACTGGAGGTCACTCACGTGTAAGGCGATACTACATTGATTGGTGCCTCTGAATTGAAGATGAGTATATGGACATGAGTGTATAGTGTATGGTGTGTGTGGCAGAGTGTACCTTTCTTTTTGTCCTATATCTGCTGGGACAGGCTCCAACCCCTATCCCCGATACCTCGTTTGATAAGTAGTTAGGATATTGAATAAAAAATAAATCGATTTTACCATGGCTATTGATAAGTATGTTGTCCTCTAATATAGAACAAAACCTTCTACTTTTTACAACACTGCTGTTTAAACCACACATTACTTGAAAACAAAAACAACCTATGAGATATTTGTTTGATTGTTTTAATCGTACAAACAAAACTGTACTCACAAGCAAAAATAATTCCTGTTGTTTTTAAGCTTAAACAATGAGAACATGGGTGCGGCAACCATGTTTCTTCAAGGGGATTTGACCAGTATTAAGCTGTGCAGGGCAGCCCTGTGCTTTAGAAATAATTTTAGAACAGCTTTCAATCCATTCTTGTTGAACCTTTTTCACAGTGGCATCTGACATTTACTGAAATGAGCAACAACTCAGACCCAGATACTCATCCCTTTAAAAGCCTCTGTTTCTAATAGCATTTGTGATTTTTTTTTTTACTGAAGTATTGCTCTGTGTGTCCACAATGTTTTTAAGTGAATGATTTTCATTCAATTAATCAATGAGATTTCATTAATAAATATGGTTTAAGTTCAGGTTTAACTTTAAAAATCTGTGAGATGTGACATAGTGCTACATGTTAACCATAAATCCAATCAAGTTGACACTGGCCTTATCAGCAGGAGGGTTTACAAACCATATCTGACAAATATGGTCATCAGCATGTCAGAAGGTGAAAAATTATAGGTTTTAGGTAGTGACCCAGTTATCAGCTTGTCTGACTTCTCCAACGCATTTAGCTTATGCTGCTTTTTGTTCCGTATTATTATTCAATAATGAATGAGGACACATGAATTTTACATCTTTTTGTTCATTAAATGCTGCGAGGTCTGAACAGGGGGAGGAGGTTGCAGTGGCAGAGCTCAGAAATTATGAAGTTTCACAGGCAAATACCTTTTTTTCTGTTACTCTGTGCAAAAGCTCCCCAAAATGATGTCACACTTTTTCAAAGGATGCCTTGAGGGAGGTCGCACTGGGTCAGTGTTCAGCAGCCAAAAGCTCGGCGGGGCTGGGTTTTGGAGTATGCCTGCCGCTTTTGGGATCCCATTTCCCGTCGTGGTAAGCCTGCCACAAGAGCCATGTCAGCTCACATCTCTTCATAGATTGCAAGTGGTTCCCCCTGCATTCAAATCCTCTGTGCATGCGTGTGTGTGTGTGTGTGGAGACAAACCGTAGCATACTGCTGTTACTGGGAACAAGCAGTCATAAATCATATTTATATACAAGGAGTATACAGTAAATTAGAGAGCCCCAGTAGGATGTTTTACAAACTATCAGAGATCCTTTTGACCAATTAATCAGCTATACGCTTTTTCTTCTCCAAACGACCATTATTACACCACAGTGTGCCAAAAAAACATGAAAAATGTGTTAATGTCAGTGCAGTCCAGTCAAAAAGCTGCACAATAAATACAACATTCAGAAAACCAACAGAGTAATTGTCTTTCGGTGTTTTGAGTAACTTGTGGTGTTTTATATTGTACCTTGTTTTATCACACGCAGGCTGCAATTAACTCCATTGTAAATCTGTAATTGGTCAGCTAATTGTTTTCTAAATCAAAAGAAAGAAAATGAAAGCAGAGGAAAACAAATCGCAATCCCAGAAAGAGACTTCCTCAAAGTGCAGCTTGTGTCTGTCGGACCAAACCCCAAAGAACTCCCACATGCAGGAATAAACCACTAAACTCTTAACTCTAACTGGTTCAGCAGCCAACTGTTTGATATCGCACAATGTGTGTATGTTGGATGTGGTCTGACCTGCAAAAACAGCTACTTTAAAATCAGCCCCGACAATGAGTCTCTAGTCTTTTTCAACTTAAAAAATGTACTCAGTGCATAGCAAAAATAATGAATTAGTAAGAGTTTATATAATTCTTTGGGAAAACCCTATAAACATTGAGCAATGATGGCTTTAAGAAGGTTGCTGGAGCTTGTTTGTTTGTTTATACAAGTGCAAAAAGCCACAAATTATTTAAAGCCGATAGGCTGCTACTAAGTAGATAATATTACCTATATTATCCATAACATGACGTTGCATTGACAGCGTTGGCTAAAGCATTATAATGTGAGTTTAGAAACTAAATGAGGTAAAACACAGATGAAATAATCAGTCTGATTTCCACCAAGTACACCACGAATGCTTACATATAATGTGATAATTATTACTGTTATAAATCACACCTGCAGTTATCTTGGTATGATACATTTAATTGTTTAATTAAAAAGAACATACAATATACAAAAAAATAGTTTGTGGGTTCTTATGGCATTCGCTTACATGTACGGTCATGTGAAGCATAAAATATTTACAGCACTCTCTGCAGTCCTGTGAAAAACTACATGCAACAAGTGTAACTTGCTCAGTCATGTCATAGAGGTTTGCTGACATTTCTTTATGCATTGCTCTCTTAAGGTCCCACCACAGCATTTCAAAGAGGTTGATGTATCGACCTTGAGATTGCAGCATCTTGATTCTTTCATCTTTTGTTGTAGATTATGCTGCTGTGCTTAGGATCATTGTCCTCTTGCATGACCTAATTTCAGCCAAGCTTTGGCTATCAGACAGATGGCTTCACTGAGGCAACTCAATGACTGCAAGGTCATCACCCCTCCACCTTCACCATCATTGCGCTGATATGCTGTGATTGGATTCCATGAAACTTGGAGCTGTGCATTAAGTGCAAACATCTCGATTTTGGTCTCATCTCTCTCATGAACTTGTTGCAGAAGTCTTGTGGTTTGTTTAAATCAGGGTTGGGGGAACTCCAGGCCTCAAGGGCCAGTGTCCTGCAGATTTTAGATGTGTCCTTGATACAACGCAGCTGATTTAAATGATTAAATTTCCTCCTCAACAAGACTTGAAGTTCTCCAGAGGCCTGGTAATGAACTAATCATTTGATTCAGGTCTGTTGATCTGAAAACCTGCAGGAAACTGGCCCTTGAGGCCTGGAGTTCCCTACCCCTGGTTAAAATGCAACTTAACTTTACAAACCTAAGCCGTGTTGCCATATTCTTTTTAGAGCAAAGAGGCTTTGTTCTGGCAACCCTTCCAAATGAGCCATACTCATTCAGTGTTTTTCTAATACTATTGTCCTGAACTTTAACATTTAACATGCTAAATGAGGCCAGTACAGTCTGAAATGTTGTTCCTATGTATTTTTTAATTTCTCTAAGCAGTGGAGAATGACCTTGAGGTGAATTTGATGGGTTGTGTTAACAAACCTCTGAATTCCCCAGACCAGCAAACTGCCAAAACATCAGCTTTTATAGAGGTGCTCACACTTGTTGATGATCAGTTAATAAAGTGCATTTCATTAATAGGACCTCGGTACTACCCACAATTTTAGTTCATATAGAAGCACTACGGGTGTCTTTAGGTTTTTCCAAGACTGCATAGAGTCCTGGGTAAATGTTATTTTACACGACTATAGACAAAATTTCTGTATTCCTTTTGCTCAGCATCAACTTTGCAAACATCTCAAAATCTTTAATCTCCCAACACTCATCTTACAGCCCAGTCCTCTTTACGTCCTCTCATTGTTCTCTTTTTTTTATACTTACTCGTTCTTTTTATCCTACAGATCTACCTCCTTATTCATTTCCTTACAGCCCGTACAGCACCCACCTTCTCCTCATTGCCAACAGTGTCTGTGTATAAGTGGGTCACAGACTACAGCTGTGCTAAAAGCCTAGTCTAGAAAGTGAGTGTCTTTAAATAAAACACCATACGATCTGCAGTCTCGGGGGTGCCTCATCATACAACTCGTAAACCTACCAAAATAAAGAGAAGGGGGAACGACTTCAAGAGAAACAGAAAAGAGATACTGTGCATCTTGATTACCTAATTGGTAAAGTGGACCCTGTCTCTAAAAAAATAGAACAATTCCAACAATATTCAGAGCCACGCCAAATATTGTGCACCAAATTACTGTGAAAACTGAGCTAGGTGAGTAGAAGATGAACTGAAGTTATGTGCAGATTTATAAGTTAATTGGCACTTAAATCAGCCCATTACAGAAGGATATAGGAAGTAAGAAGGTATAAAGTTAATAATAAAACATTATTTCAATAATTCTTTGTTTTAGTACAATTTTAGAAAGCAGCACTATGCAATAATTTGGATAGCCCATAAAACTAATAAAAAGACCCTACTGGAGCTTTAGTGTTCACAATCATCTCTAGGGAGGGTGAGGTGATGCGAATCTGAAAACATTTTAAATACTACTTATTAATATTTTATTAATACGGCTAAGCAACTTCCCAGCACTCTAAGAAGTAAAATAACTGAAGCCAACAAAGCAGACGAAGGCTAAAGGAAGATAGAAAAGTGTTTTCAGATAGGTGTTTGCTCAGGTTAAGGTCAAGTTGACACTTGGAAGACAAATGAAACTTCGTGAGAGAGATTACAACAAGAAGGACTTGTAAAAGGACCCCTCCTTAGGAATGCAACAAAATGCAAATCGAAAACCTTCAACAGACTGGAGCGTTGGCGTACTCGTCTACAACACATTCACAGCTGTGACCTTACTGGAAGAGTCTCCTGTGTCCTCACCATAAAATTCAGTACCTAGATCTTGCAAAACAACTTCTAAAGAAGCCCAAATCATTTTGGAACAAGCTTTTTAGCAGTGACACACAAAATTCTTCCTGCTGTAATCAAGCAGCTTGGTCTTCAAAACAAGAACATTTCACTGGTGGGGAAACCTTGATTTAGTTAAACCTCTAAATTCTAACATCACCCAGTCTGTAAAAAAGCTAAAGAGCACAAGAGGGTGGCTTATACAACGGAGAGGTAATTCTAAACAGACCATAACACATGTAACAGAGTACTTCAACAAACACAATCTTAAGATTTAGTGATCTGCTTCACAGTCCTCAGACATAAACATCACCAAAAAAGAAGCGCTTTTAGGACAACTACACAGTCTCTCACATGTGGAAGAGTTTAGCAGCAACAAAGCAGAAATATCTCCTAAACAGGAACACTTCAAAAAGCCATAACTTACCCTGACATTTTCCAAAGAAGAAAGCACTGACCACGCAGGGCTCCCAAAGTTTTTTTAAAACTGTAAAAGACGGACATAAAAAAGTAATCCTGCTTAAAATATTAATGAAGTGTGCCATCTTTAACATCTGTAACTGGAAATCAGGTCATCTTTTACTCGTTTAGCTGAAAGAATAGCAGTACAGATTTCTTTATTGTTATTACCTCCACCATTGTGTTATGCACCAGGTGGATTGGTCTGCACCTTGCTGTAACCCCTCTGTATTTCTGTTTATGTAGACTCTGACCATGATGTGCCTCCTCGAGAGTATTCTGTTGTGAAGCCGTTTTCTTAACTATGGAAATAATGATAATGATAATAATAATTTAATAATTCTTTTTATTTTTCTTCCATCCCCTTTGAGGTCCTTTTGTGTTTCTGAGCTGACCAGAGTGTTTATTTTAAGTCATTCTTTTTCTGATTTGGACACTCCTGTCAGTTTTACTCTCTCTGAATCATTTATTTTGTTTATTTCAGCCTAACGATGGCCTCTTTCAGTTGCATCACCATTTCTTTGGACCTCATACTGAGAGTTGTGAAAAAACACTTGGATTCAAGTCATTTTAGTTTATCCTTTTGTTAATCATCTAATACCATTTAGCAAATTGAAATTACACTTAAACTACCGTATTGGGTAAACCTGGGAAATACAGTGCAATTCAATACAACTCTGCCATAACTTTAATGAACTATTTATTTTTCACTTGTTGCTGAGATCATCATAAAGGTAAAAATCTTGTTTGCTATTGAGGTCATAATGGGTGAGTGTGGTTTACTGGATTTTGGGTTGCCCTAAAAATTGCAAAATAGCAGCAAAGTATTAGGAACACTTTTAATTCACTTTAGTGCATGGCCTAAATAATAAACATGAAAATAAAAAGATCACTTTTTGATTTCATCATGGCCAATCTGTTGTAATGACTTCACGGGTGTATCTTATAAAGTAACTGGTGAGTTGATGTCAGGGTCATAACCTCTTTCTCTTCACAGAAAACATCTCTCTTTCATAGATGTGCAGAAGCTTACAGTCCAGATACCAGTGTGGGGCAACAGAGACACCACGTGGACAGGATCAGCTATTTCAAGCAAAACTAGCTGGCCTATGGTGAAAAGGCCAAGTGAAATGTTAGGCCTCTTGAGACAGCCCCACAGAAAATAATTTATCTGAATTTTAGGACCAGCGGTGTCTGTGGAGGTTCAGCAAAGCACAGCGGGAGTTCATACTGCTGACCCACAGAGAAGAAGCAGCTTGAGATCAAACTACGTTCAAGGATGTGGGAATATACACCAGTGACCTTCAGCAAATACAAAATGACACCCATATGAATATAAATTAAAAAATAAAGCGCTGTCTTATCTGCTGAATTGTCTTTAAATCTTTAGGCAGAAGAAGGCAAACATGAAATGTCAGGCAGACGTTTCTGCAGTTTAATGAAGAAATCCTCAAAGGTCACTTGACACAGATGATGGCATTTACAAAACATTTAGCCATCTGATATTTTTTAATAAGATGGTGCAGACTGTCTTTGATATTATATAAAACAAAATCAGTAACATTATCTTGACTGTTTAAATACAACATTGCATCGAGCAGCTTTTTGCATCACATTGAAAATGCGAAATCACAAAAAAGAGAGATTTGTTTTGAAGGGCAACCCTTTTTTTAAATCACAAATTGAAATTCACATTGTTGACATTTTTGTGGAAATGTCAACAATGTGAATGGCCTCCTTCACATTTCTCTTAATTACAGCACAGTTTTACATGCCATAGCAACAGATCTTTCATTCTGAAGAAACTGCAAGTGATAACCTTATTACGTAAATGTTGCTTGGATGCTTACAGTGAAAAGAAAGTACGCCCAATTCTAAGTTCTTACATATCCATCCATCCACCCATCACCTTACATCACCTGATTTAAACACAACCTCAGATGAACAGAACCTAAGCATATTAAACTGTGTTATTATTTATTTGATTTAAATTTTGGCAGTAAAGGGTTGGCAAGTAAAGAGTTATAAGACCAAGCACCTTTTTTTAAGATCAAAAATCTTCCCATGACTGGAGGTCCCCCAAGATCAGACTGTGCAATACTCAGATAAACTGCAATAAAACAAGAGTTAGAATATTAAATTTCATCAAAGTACAATTACAAAAACACTGAAAATGCATGGCTTGTTTGGCAGGGTGAGGGCATCTGTCAATTAAAGCTTGGACCAAATTGGATCATTCAACAGGACAATGATCCAGCTCATATACAACAGAATGGCAAGAACCCAGTCAAAGTCCAGACCTCAACCTGACTGAAAGGTTGTGATAGTAATGTGCATGAGCAAATGAGCACAAACCTCAAGGAACTGAAGCAACACTGTAAAGAAGTGTGGGCCAATCATGAATCATGGAGTGATTCACATTGTTTCTGCATTTTGGCTTCGCTTTCGTTAAATAATGACACAGTGTCACAATGTCATGTGTTGCTGTTCATCTGGGGTTGCATTAAATAATTTCAGAACCTGGTAATGACCATATGACCTCATTTTTTTTTATTATGTCCTGGTATGTAAAACCTTAGGAGGACTGAAGGAGGGTGCTCTTATTCACATGACTTTAGGTCATGCATCTCTATTACAGACCTTGTTAAGTTCAGTCTGACATTTAACGGGTCAGAGAGCAGCAGAGGGAGTGTCTGAGTTGTGATTAGTTAAATAATTCCTATTTTTGGACAAAATTATGCAGTGTGATTTTCTTGTCTCACACAACTACAACTGCTCCACCACCAGAGATTAATTCATGAAAGCTTTCTGTGCTAGTAGTGGAAAAAAACCAGTGCAATCCAATTAAACAATTAAAGAGATGAACTAAAGAAACTAGGACTACGCGTAATGACAGATTTAGAGACCTGCTGACCCCTTGTGCCTGGGTCAAGACAGGATATCTTCCTCAGTGCTAAAAGGCAGCTCAAATTAAAGCTGACTGTACAGTCTGACCTTTGGTGGAAGCTTTTTCTTACGTCTCAGTGAATTCAGAAATTACTTTTTTACATGTGCAGTTCTCTGTATGCTGTATATATGTATATTTCACTCATGATCAATGATATCAGTTCAATCACAAACTAAATATGTTAATAGCGTTAGGAATTCTAAATAAATAATGTGGCATAAACAAAAATGATTGGGAGTAAAATAATACATTTGGGCCTGATTATCAGTGTACTGTTTAATGTGTAAAATGTTGAAAAATAGTTTAAAAATCCCCTCAGAAAAATCTTTCCTGATTTGTTTGAGCAAAAGTCAAGGACAAAATCCACAAAAGTCCTTTCAGCGTCACCGAGTGTAATAAAATGTAAGAGTATTTGCGATAAATCATATAGAAAAAGAAGAAAGATGAAAAATTATGTTGGCTTTGGAGCATTTCATTAACATGCTGGGGTTAAATGCGAACAGATTATTTAAAATGTATCAACATTGAGTGATACTTATAGTTGCAGATATTTAATTTTAAAAAAATATTTGGAAAATATATTTACAGAATGCTAATTATAACTTTTAGGTTGATGTGTGTACGTATCCTGCTCAGTTTCCTAAGCTGATGTACTCTTGCCTGCAAATCAGCCTGGATCTTCCCCTGATCCTTTTCAGTCAACAGCTCAGCTTTCTTAACGAAGGGGGGCAGACGTTACGTGGTCAGGGAAAAAAACAAAACACAACAGTCCTCTTTGATGGTCCTCAGTGACTCACAAAATGTTTGTAGGTTCTGGTCTGCTTCACCTCATGTCTTCTTTTCTTTCTTTCTACTTGTTGAATATCTGCCTTACTTTATTAGGTTTAGCTTTTCATATTTATTTATCTGACTTGAATTAAATCAGACCTTCCCAAAGTGTGGGGCCCGCCCCCTAGGGGGGGCGCAGAGCCATTGCAGGGGGGGCGCGGAATGAAAAGGGGGAGAAAAAAACAAAACGCTTGGACACTGCTAGCAGAAACGCAAAGCAGGAGATGTAGCATAGCTGAATATGTTTCCAAACCAACTTCATTCTAAGCCAAAGACTAGAAAATATGGTGAAGCATATCTTCCCTTTGGTTTCACCTGCACAAGTGCCGAGGTAGGTCTCCTCAGCAGAATTGGTTTTCGCTGGGCTCTTCAAATCACGGACAAACAGTATCCCACATTCTTGATTTTTAGTTCAAACACTTGTTGTAATGACTAACTAATCCTGACATTTTGGAGATGTTAGCCCTTTATACAGTAAAGTTAAAGCGAGATACAAATAAAATCATGCTGATCCTGCCACGATTTGTTCCCCTGGTTCAAATCACAGACAAACAGTATCTCACAGTTGTTTATGTTTTTAAACCCATTTTGCACAGAGAGGCATTTTTTGAAAATGTATTGATAGCAATGTTGAATATTGTTACACAGGGAAAAAAAACCAACTACACGTAAAATAATTACACCGTGACACCTCTGCTTTTGTAAATAGAGGGACAGTAACTGCGTGTTTATATGTAAGCGTGTAAAAACCGAAGATAGTCAGATTAACAGTAACAGTATTTTGTCTCTATCTGCCATTCTGCAGTTCATCTCATGTAAACAATAATGTGGCGCACAGCGTGACGTGAAAAAAGGCACATACTTTTGACGTTGTGTGACAAACTCTGTATTCCTGTCCACACATAAATGCGAAAAAGGAGTTTAAAAAAATCTCAGTTTTCGGTGATTCGAAACGCCGTTTACGCGTGGACGAAACAGCTGCGTTGTCAAAAATACTCGTGTAGGTGCGGAACATTTTTCTTGTAAAACAAAGGGGAGCCCAGCAAAAAAAGTTTGGGAACCACTGAATTAAATATTAAATGTGGAACGTATTTAAAGTTTGATTTAAAAATCAAAAGTAAGGTGTAAGGGTAAGGTGGTATAGTTTCTTTTTGTTTTGTCATAAAATGTTAAGCACACCTGTTCAACTGCTCGTAAATGGCAGTAACCCACTGGCATGCAGATATGGTCAAAATGATTTGCTTAAGTTCAAACTAAACATCAGAATGGGAGAAAAAAATTTGATCAAATGTTTCTGAATGTGCATCTGTATTGGTGTTGGTGCCAAATGGGGTGGTATGACTATTTCAAAAACGGTTTATCTACTGGGATTTTGTTCCACAATGATCTCCAGTTTATATGCTATAATCTGAAAAAGAGAGAGGCAGTTCTCTGCCTTGCTGATGTCAGAGATCAGAAAATGGCCAGACTGCTGCAACCTGATAGGCAGGGAACAAAAGCTCAAATAACTACTTGTTACAGCCGAGATCAACAGTAGAGCATCTCTAAATGCAGAACACATCAAACTTCGAATACATGGGCTACAGCAGCAGAAGACCGTACTGTCACTCCCATCAGCTCAGAACGGGACACTTAGACTACAACTCGCACAGTCTCAATGAAACAGAAGATTTCGAAACATTCTGCCAGGGCTGATATTCTGCTCCCTTATTGGGGTTCAGGTTCAAAGTGGTAGTGCAATGGTGTGGGGGATATTTTCTTGCCACACTTTGGGCTCCTAAATGCCAACTGAGTATCATTTAAAGGCCACAGCCTGTCTGACTACTGTTACTGACAATGTCCATGACCACAGCGCATCCATCTTCTCATGGCTGTTTCCAGCAGGAAGACACATGTCACAAAGCTCACATCTCAAACTGGTTTCCTTAACATCACAATGTGTTCACTGTACTCAACTGAACTTCAGTCACCAGATATCACCTCTGGCATGTTGTGAAACACAAAGATTTGCATCATGAATGAGAAACCAATCGGTAGCAATCACGTAATGCTATCATGATCCATGATATGTTCAGCGTCTTGTTCAATCTGTGCCATGAGGAATTAAGGTAATTCTATCAAGTATACCTAACAAAGTGGCCGAAAACTGTATGTTTACAAAGTGCAAGATTGTATTCCATATATAACGCTGCCTATTCACTATGGAACAAAGACAGGATGATCTAATAGAATTACATTGCGCAGTCCTAAGCTGAAATAGATCTGCCTTAGTCATATCTACACATGGGCCAACTGCTAACTAATCCCATTGACGCAACAGGACATCGAGCTCCTCAAAGGACTTAGGAGGAGTCTGGGGAAGTTATAAATGACCATAGAAGAAGGATCAAGAAAGGAATCAGCAGCACAGTGATTCATAAAGCTCCAGTTGAGGCTACAGCAGCCAACTTGCCTTGGAATTCAGCTTTCTGACATCTGACTACCCTCCACAACCATGGAGCCAGTGGCACAGACAATGACTGCCACGACAGCCTTTGACAGAGAAACTTTCCCCAGGAGAGCTCTGAGAGCAGCCCCCAGAGGAGCCTCATCTCACTTTGTGGGGAGCTCTATCATCATCCTTTCCTCATTTGCCGTCTCCAGCTTAGCTATGAACTGCGGGAAGAGGATCCAGGAGTCCAGAAACAAACCCAACAGCAACTAGCAAGGTGGAGAAATGGATTTCCCTCCATAGCCAACAGCTAGGCTAACCTAGCCAGAATATATTTTCATATTCATATGACGGGAGCTGGAACTCCTAGCCAGCTGCCTTTCATCATCCTGTAGTAAAATGTGATGCATCATAAAGTGTCCTGGAGAAAAGGCCTAGAAGAGGATGAAGCGTAGGACAGATCCGGAAAAAGAATGGCTGATGATTTCTGGAATATAAAGATTTGAAGATCATCTCAAAATTCAGCTGTGCTCTCTAAATGCACATTGTTGTATTGATACAGATTACAGAGTGGGCTTTAAAGAAGAGAAATATATGCAGTAATACCATCAAACCTCATCCTACTTCTACCTCATATCTGTAGCATGTAACACTGAAGACAACAGAAGCTAAACATGATTAAGTTCCAAATATCCGCCCCTCGGTTGTGATAAAAATGTACCATTTTATTTTTGAGATGCTTAGTATAAGTTTTTGTAACATGTTGTTTTATGTTGTTTCTGTTCTTGGCAACCTGTCTGTCAGGACTGATGACTCAAGGAAAACCTGGACTGTCATTTTTATTTAGTCATAATATATCAAAAGATACCGTCTCCCTACAAGAGCTGGATACAGAATCACTCAGTGTATTATCATGTGAAATTCAACGACAACAACTACCAACTGCTGTGAAGTATTTAAAGATTGTATTAAGATACTTAGAGCTGTACTAGATTTTTCTTTGAAATTACTAATTTACATAATTAAATTTTAATTTAAAGTTTTATTGTGACAATATTTATGTTGCTTTTTTTGTTAAAATTAAAGACGCTTGTTTTAAGTAGCGCTGCGTTTTATTCTCAACCTAAAAGCTACCTAAGAGCTACAATCTGAAGAAAACTGTGCAGAGTATGAAAAGTGTTCCACATCTGCAATGGACCACTTCCATCGGTTTTTACTGAAAGTATACAGAATTAATAAGTTGTTTAGATTTGCGATGAAGTTTAAGATTTCAGTGATGTCAGACTTTGATGAATAATTTGTTCTTCTTGTGTTGGCAACTCGAATAGTAGTTGCTACATTCTGTTGATGCTTTTCATTCATTTTACCAATGGAGGGCAGTATTGTCATTACAGACTGCAACGCAATCCAGCAATGAACCCACCCTCGTTCTTGATGTGTGGTACAGAATGCAGAACACACTTTAAAACATATTTAAACAACATCTTTATATATAAAAACAGTTACAAACAAGACAAATACAGACAGATGACTGAAGTTTGCATCCGTGTTACCAAAAAAGTCCCACAATGCATTTATGACTTCCAGGATGTATGTGAAGGCCCTCTAACGTGTCTTTAGAGTGTGTTGAGGCTCTTCAGCCTCCGCTCAGTGAAGAAGCGGTGTGCCTGGTGGGTTGCATTTTGGTCGTTACCTACAGCTGATACACTAAAGTAGGACAACATTGACTTGTTGCTCTGCCTCTGCGCTGCCTTCTCGCCATCCTCTTCTTCATCGTCCCTGAGAAAAGATTTACAAGGACAATGACTGTTTTTTAAACTCAGTGCCAACTACTTGTCTCCTAAGGTCAAACGATTAGCACAGAGATTAAGTGTAACCTGTGATCATGCAAGTATTCTTATCTAACAGACACTGAAAAACAAAGTATTTTGCAAATACACTATGAGAAATTGGTATCAGCCAGATCTGTGCTCACAAATAGCAGAAACAGTATAAGAGCAGAATCACAGAAGGACAGATGCTCCTTTAATTGAGGATTTCATAACCAAAGTAGGACTTTGATCAGAATAGAGTTTGAAGGCTCTTTACCAATGCACATTAACCGCTTTGCTGTCCATTAGGGTTTGGGCAGTGCTCCAGCTAAATCGAACAAACTGAGGGTAGCCAAATACTGGGTCGAGGTACTTCAGCAGCCACGCTTTCGTCTTGGGATCTGGAAACAAAGAAAAGAGTGGGACTCGGTGCTAGTTTTTCTACAAAACTTTTACATGCAAATAAAATTATTTTAGCATAACAGTCTTAAGTAGGCAGTGTTAAATTCAACAAGTGAAATGTTATTTCAAACTGTTAATCCCAACAATGTCCGTCGCTAATGAAAAAGTGTCCCTTTGGGTTACTTGTGTAACCCCGGTTCTCAGAATAGCATGAGTGAGATGTCTCACTATGGGATGGGCCTGACTTCATCATCAAATCTTAAACCACCGCTTAAATCATATGGTAGGGATATCTGGATCTGTCCTAAAGTGGTTCACCTCATTTCTTGTGGATAGAGCACTTTTAGTTTCAGTGGGAAACTTCTGGTCAGATATAGCTAGATTTTCATGTGGAGTCCCTCAAGGATCGGTTTTAAGCCCCTTGTTATTTTCATGATATATTCTTCCTTTAGGCCATATAATCACCGGTTTCAAAATTATTTCCTACCATCTGTATGCAGACGATATCCAATGATACATCTCCTTTAAACCTTGGGAATTAGACAAATTATCCCTCTAATGGACTGTCTAAGGAAATTAATGGTTGAATGACAAACAATTTTTTGCAGTTGAACGCAGACAAGACTGAGCGTTTAATTCTTGCCCCAGAGAGTATCAAGCCCCAAATTTGTCAAAGTCTGGGTTCTTTCTAATCCTCGATTAAAGCTACTGCTCCGAATCTTGGGATAATTTTTGATCAATCTCTGTCTTTTGACAGAGATCAGATGAAGTCTGTGACCTGCTCCTGCTTTTTTCATTTGAGAAATATTGCTAAACTTAGGACTATTGTCTCCAAAGGTGAAATGGAGATGCTTGTCCATACCTTCATCTCCTCCCGGTTTCAAAAATTTTAACCCACAGTAATAAATTCTCCTATATCACTCTCATGTTAAAATCTTTGCACTAGCACTAACTATGTGATATGCTTTTATACTTCCTTTATATTGTTGTTTTGGTTAGTATGCTTTTATATTCCCATGTGAAGCACTTTGTAATAGCTTCTTGTCTTAAAAAAGTGCTATATAAATAAATTTTGCTTACTACTTAACTTCAGCTCCCAGGATAAAGTTGAGAGTGCTGCCTCTCTCTCTCTCTCTCAGAGATAGAGAAGGAGCGGTGTCTCGCCCACCCTGCGTGTCCTAAACACTTGTGTTATGGGGACATCTAGTTGAAGAATATGGTTGTGACACCTAGTTAACACTAGCACACGTAGGGTGTTAAGCTTCTTATAGCAGTGTTTCCCAACCACTGTGCTGCAGCACATGGGTGTGCCGTGGAAGATTATCTGGTTCGACCTGATTGGTACTCTAAGCAACTGGCATGAGTAACGGGCAGAACAATTACATTCTCTTCCACTAGAGGGCAGTACAACTACCTGCTTTAATTAAATGAATTGCTAACTGCCAGGAAAACAGAAGACAATGAAGAAATTACATAATAGTCATGCTGTGAGACAATGCAGTGCGTAACAGCAATCGATAAATATTTGAAAAGGAAAAGTAGTCAATTTGACCTGGGTCCTGTTCAGAGCCAGATGAAGGCCCTAGCATGAGAAGTGGTCAGAAGAAAGCAAAAAAGGTAAACTGGGGACAAACGAGCCCATTCCGCTATACCTGGTGCACGGGGAAAAATGATCAATATGTCTTATGTGACATTTTTGTTTGGTGGTGTGCTGTGTGATTTTTATAATGTGAAATATGTACTGTGGCTCCAAAAGGTTGGGAAATACTGGGTTATAGCATGGTTACTGAGGTGGGCAGCAGTGCCCTCTTGAGGCAGCAGTGCCATAGTGTCGTTTATTGACTTTTTGAGCGCTCTAGACAAACCCCAGGGCCACGGATTGGTACCAGTCCGTGAGTCGTTTGGTACCGGGCTGCGAGAGTTGAGGCTCGGGTGTAAAATTTATGGTTTACAGGATTTTTAAAACCGTTAACTCGTTTTCCCTGGGTCTTTTCCCGTGTTGTAGTTGAGTGTCTTATTTTGTTATTTTGAAAGAAATATTTACGCATCACCATAGCGACCAGAGAGCATTAAGGGGCAGAGAGGAGGATTTTATTCTTAATGTTGATGGCACATTTAAGGAGGATGCTGCTAATAAAGTTACACAATTACACAGTGAATTTGCATTAATTATTATATTTACAAAATACCACAGTTTTTGCCTTGGCTGTATCATTTTATTTTGCTGTATTTATCCGCGACACAATCTGTGAAAATATTGTCTGACATTAAACCAGTCCGTGGCGCAAAAAAGGTTGGGGACCACTGCTCTAGACTGTGCCCTCTACAGTGAGTTTGGACGCGGCGGGGGGACATGTTGAGTGTGCCTGTGTGACTTAGAAGTAGCAACAAGCAACATACTCCGCAGACTTGGTGTGCATTTTTACTCTAGATTTTGTCGCCACAGCTAGCCTAAGCAGGTTGAGATATGCTCCAAAGCGAGAAGAGGTGTTTAAATAGTTACATAATACTGTAGGCTATTTAACAAATTTCCCACGCGTGGGACTAATAAAGGTTATCTTATCTTATTTAAGGGTGGGTGGTTCTGTCCAAAGTGGTAGTGGCAATCACCAGCCAATCAGGATTTGTGGAATGAGATAAAAACCTCTGATGAATGAGTTTCTGGGGGAGACGCATCCCATAGTGAGACAGTGAATACAACCATGTATCTTTTCATAAAAAAGTGTCAGCATTAACCAAACATTTCCCAAAGAAATGTTTGGTTTTTAAATGGCACAAAGGCAGTGATATGTAATAATGTAATAAGTCATATTTTTTCCATTCAGGTTAAAGTAATTCTACACTGTTTATGTGCCATGTTTCAGTTCAAATTTTCACTGCCCACCCCAGCTTTAACAGCTACACTAAGGTATATTAAGTGCATTAAGTGCATTTAATTTAACGTTAACTAGTTAACTAGGTTACCATACCATACCATACCACCTTTATTTATAAAGCACTTTAACATAAAACCAGAGTTCACAAAGTGCTGTACATGCTAATAGCATAAATAAATAAAAATTAAAATGAGATAAGATAAGATAAAAAAAAATAAAAATAAAAAAAATAAAAAAATAAAAAAAATAAATTGAATTGAAACAGGTTTAATATGACTTATCATTTATGGTCAGTGTAGAAATTTTGTACCCACACTCACAGCAACATTTCAGAAGTTTGCTCTACTTTATTGTTCCACAGCACTAACTTTACATACTTTTACTTGAGCAAAACAAACTTTTAGTTTAAAATAAAACATGTTCTTGCGGATGGATAATAACATATGTGCATGGTTTCCTACCATTAGGGTACCCTGAGCCATAGTCTGTATCCACCTCTCCCAAGTCCTCTGTAAAGTTCCAGCCTTTCACGACACGATCCCTAGCAACCTGCAAACCAAAAAAAATCGCACCAGAAAACTCTTTAAGAGCTGAAAATAAGAAATATAAAATATGAATATTCTTTAGTAACAGCAACGGTAGGTCAATAATCGCAAAAGGAAAATTGCTCCTTTTGGTCTGCTGTCTACTGCAGTAAACCAGAAACCATTAAGTGGAGAAAAAACATCTCAATGTAAAATACTGGATATTTGTAGAACCAAAACTCTGTTTTCTACACTAAATAATCGCATAAGATATATCACTAAAAAAATACCATAAAAAGTGTGTAATCCTTACACGAATAAGGACATAATTTTGTATTATTGTTCAAATGCTTCTCTTTAGCCTCATAGTAAAGTTGTGCAAAATCCAATGCATTTACTACAGCTTGTAAAAACTACTTATTTCAATACTTCAATAAAATCTCTGAAGGTAGCTTCACACCCTAGAGATAATAAAGTACCAACCAACTCTAATAGCCAAGGGATTTAAAAATAGAAAAGACTTAAATCCAGCTGAGGACTGGTCACTAACCTTTGCACAGATACTGGCTGCACTCACAACTGGAAACAGGGAGTCAGCTTTTGGCCTCACAGTCACTTGAATACCCGGAAACCGCTGAGAGAGTTTATGCTCATACTTGTCCGCTGGGCCAACTGTGTCCACATAAATCTGCACAACACCACAGAGATAGTAAAAGTTAAGACCAAGGCAAATAATACACAATGAAAAAGTCCGGTTGGATCACTCAGAGCTACAACTTAAAACAGTTAAACAAAAAGGATAATTACTACTTCAAATATAATAAAGCGATTTATTAGAGCGATTTATTAGAGCGATTTATTATATTTTGGTTTTTATTTGATGATACAGTAGATTAGACCTGGGATGTACGGTTCTAGACCACCTGTAGTGGAGGTCATTGGTGGACTGTTCTGCACTAATATGCCCACTAACATGAGGGGGGGTAAAAAAGAAGCATTGAGAAATGTGTCCATCTCAAGGCAAACAGTAACAAGACAGATAGAATTTGCAGGAAGTATGGAGTTTCCATTGAAAAACAAAGCAGACAACTTTGTTTTCCGATAGAACTTTTTCTCCTTGGCTCCATAATAGCTATAAAGTCTGCAACACATTTTTCGATGTTGGAAAACAAAAAGGTTTGAGGTCAGTGAAAGTTAGGAAACTGCAAGCTTGGATAGGCTGTAATGGAATAAATTGCAGGTGTAATGGCAGGTATTATAACAAAAAAAAAGTCTGACTTTTGAAGCAGATGCAAGATAAAGTGTCTGAATGGTGACAGAGGCTACCACACAGCTGCGTGTGGCTCATTCATGGGCAAGAGTGTGGGACCTGAGAGCAGAAATATAAAATTGTTTTTAAGAAGAAAGGCAAGCACATCCAGAGCTCTAAGGTACATAATAAGTATAAGATTTATTGTTGATGTGTTCATATTTCATGTTCATATTTTCATCTCAGGTCTTAAACCCAACTTGAATTTACTTGTTCAAGCCCAAAAAAGATTCACTCATTGAAAAAGAAAAAAGAACTTAAAAACTGCAGATCAAGTAGTTAAAACTATAACCAAAATAGCGAAAGTGCTTTGTTTAAAATTAAAAGTCTTTGAAATTTTACAAAAACATGTAACTTTTCTTCTTTAATTTTTGGAAATGTTGATTAAATAGTAATAAAATATTGGTGTTTTTACTAGGTCTATTTCACATTTTCATTGCCTAATTGTAGCATCTTCTCTTACCAGAAACTGTTTTATACACATCAAGAGAGTTTAAAGAGATTAATACTGAGCACAATTTAACCCACCTTATTAGTGTGGCTCTCCACAATGCCCCCTGCCCTTTAACTGCCCACCCACACAAAAGTGCCCCCTTAGGCTGAAAGGACAGTTTCAAATCAGATTTAGCTTTTAGGAACATAGAGGAAATATGACTTATACAGGACATTGCGGACCCTATATTAAAAGAATAATGTGCACATATTTAAACATTTCATGTAAACTGTTTACCTACCTCTTTAAGCTGTACTCCACTGTCCAAAGCATACTGTACAAGGTCTATTGCTGTATCGTGTGAAAGGGCGTTGAGGTTGTATTTTGTCCTTGAAGGAAAAATAGACATTATGTTAGTCTGCATGAATGATGGTAACAAACCTCCAAGTGCATGGCGCTGTATGCGCAAATTACCTCCGTAACATGCAGGTAGAGATGGTGTTTGGCGACAGAATCTGCAGAGCCCACCCAACATAACTCTTAGCTTCATCCAGTTTTTCAAAAAGATTCTCTCTTTCTGCCTCTGTCAGGGTTTTTGAATCTAAAAGAAAAGCAAATAATCACTGAAGACACAATGACAAATTGTATCTTCAAATGTGGAAAGGAAAACGCCGGGGGGCTTTTCATGCTTATTTATTTTCTGGTGACATTTTTAGTTACTGAAACAAAGTAAATAATGATTAGCAAGCTTCATACTTTTTAGGGCTGGGCGATATGGCCTAAAATCCATATCGCGATATAATTTGAAGCATGTGCAGTAACGATATATATCACGATATATTCTTTTCTTCTGTATAACATATTTTCCACACTATAAAGCACACTTAAAATCCTTTAATTTTCTCAAAAATTGAGAGTGTGCCTTATGTATAAATTCTGGTTGTGCTTACTGACCTCGAACCGATTTTGGCGTGCAGAAATCTGTTAAAAAATGTTTTAGTACAACTTTGGTAAGCCGCACTGCTTGATGGATTGTCAGAGCATTACGGCTGCCGTAGTGAGGAGCTTCGCGGAGTAATCTGGGTCCAAAACTCCGTCTACTTCAGGTCCCAAAGTCAAACAAACACTAAGAGTTAAAAACGGTCTAAATTCTTTCATCTTTAATTAAATCATCAGCGTTGCTGCTTTATCGGGTGTAACAATTATGTTTTACATCCATGAAAACAGAATTGATTAAATTTAACGGAGTTAGAAGTTAACAGGAAGTTAGCTTGCTAGTTTCCACCTAAACATGACATACCATGTTCTGACTGAGAGATTTTTGAAACTAATTAAAACGTACAGGTCTGCTACCACTTCCAACATAAATGAAGACAGAAAACTAAACAGCAGTGGCGTTTGCAGGGTTACTGAAGTTGGACTACCTGGTATATAATGTTGTGCTACGTGATTGCTAGCGACACAGCTATGTTAGCATAACATTAGCACAGTGAAGCTGGAGGATGAACGCCAACTTTTTTCCACTCGATAAAAGTTAACGTGAGGGATTCTGGTGGTTTGGGACAAATGCAATCGCATAGCAGGATGCTATACACGGGCCAAACTTCAGTCAGGAGAACAACTGAGATTATTCATCCACAATACGAGGTTAGTTATTAATATACTGCAACAACATGGGAATAGAACAGCTGCGAGAGAATTCAATATTAATGAATCAATGTTACGGAAGTGGAGGAAGCGCAGTTTTTGGCTTTCCCCATATTTCAAAAGTGCTTCATCTCTTTGCTATGACTGTCGCCCGGCATAATTTGCAGATGATAATGGTTTTAGCCGCTGCGATTCTTTCAGCCAAAACAGGCGTGATGACATCATCAACATGCGCTATCGCAATATAGTCAAAATCTCTATCGTTGGCCAAATTTATATAGTTTATATCGCCCACCCCTAATACTTTTCTTTCTTTTTTTGTTTAATTGTACGGGAGGACAGCAGTGACAATGAGTTTAAAGCATTATATTCAGAAAGACAGCTGCGTTTTTCTCAGTTTAAATACAGCAATACAAGCAAACTGGTTTACCTGCTACTTTCAAGTCCTTCAGCTCCTCCTTTCTGGAAAGTGGACAGAAACATATCCCATACACCATCGGCCCTGCATCACAAGTAACATCAAAACTGTTAGATTTCTCTACTAAATGTACATACTAATTCACCCAAAACTCAAATGGCAAATAACAGGGAGACAACAAACATCAATATCAGCTCATAGCTACACAGTTGGCTCAAATAACAAATAACATGGCATTTACCAAAGGTTAAGTAACTATCTTGTGTCAAATATTTCCACTGCCTTAATGTTTAAGGACAGTGAGATGATCAGAAAATCTGTTGGTTTTTAACCATTAAAAATGTTCTCCTTTTTCTAGCAAAGAAGGGATATTAGAAACAAATACATTAAAAACAAACATTTAAAAAAAGCATTGGACAAACTGTTCTTTAACACTGGTATTAGACCAGAATTTCACATTCTGTGTATCCAGACCAGTAAACAAAATTATTCCATTTTAAAATAAGTTGTAGGATAAAATTTCTAAACATTTTATGAATGTTTAGAAATTTTACAGGTTTCTAAACCTTAAATTTTTAAGGTTACAATTTGTCAAACATTTAATTTAGTAAAGTGCAATTTTAACACTATGTTTCAGCATAACTTTACATACTTTACACTCTGTGTTTCAAATATAGAAGAACCTCGAGTGGTTAGCTTAGAGTAAGTAAAAGTCACGTACCCAGCACAGGCCCCCTGCCAGCCTCATCAATGCCAAGACAGCAATCCTCCGTTTTGCAGACTTCAGGGATCTCAGAAACCAGCCGGCAGCTGACGGAGTTGTCAGCTTCAAAGGGGCAGAGGTCCATGACTGATGGCTGAAAGAACATGCAACATTAAATTAAATTTAAAGTTGATTTTTGTCTTGTATTTATTATTTTACTTATTTTAAACTTCTGTAACAGATGGCCCCGAAAAATACCTTATAAACTTTAATTAATAAGATAAAACTAAATAAATAAATAAAAGGATCAAATCCACTAAAAAAATAACTGAAGCCTAACTGAAGAGAAAACAAATACTGAAAACTAAAGGAAAAAAAATCAATCAGAAAATGTAAAGCTTTTTAAATTAATTTTTTTGAACTCAGAAAAACTGCAACAACACACTTAATACATTTTGCTGAAGAAGCGGCATCATTTAATGCCCTGTTTAGCATCTAAATCAGGTGTGTCAGGGCACACAGTGGGGTGTTAATGTTTCGACAGCATTGACTGACGGGACCATACATTTGTGCAAAAACAAAAAAACAAAACACGCTTTAGGATCAGGTTAAAAGTTGCAGTGTGTAAAATATCACTGCTAGAAAGACTGCAGTAAACTGAATTTTGTTTTCTTACTCCTCCCTTTTCAAGTCGATATCCTAACTATGGTGGCTGTTGAAGGACAAACAAGTTTTTGTCAGCCAAGAGAAACCAAAAACATTAAATTTAGACTGTACCCCACAAGGGCTGCAGCTGGCTGGCAGGTTTCTACTACCGTTTTAAAAAATTAAAATAAAGAGAAAAACATTTCTACACACTATATTTAAGAATATTTTAATATCAATATTTAGTAACAAATCAGGAAAAAACAAATAAACTGATATGTAAGGTGGGTAAGAAAAACAATGAAATACACAACATTGTTTTTCTTACCTACCTTACAGGAGGAGAAAAAAAGCTCTACCCAGACTGAGCTCCTGACAGGAGAGCAAATGATGATGTGTGAATCTGAGGGTGTGTGTCGGGAGCTTAAAGGGACTTTATGAAGGGAGACGTAAGATCCCACTGTGCGATGGCACTCTAAAAGTCAAATGACAGCAATGTGAGATCCAGCTCTGACTCATTAAGTTATACACATTCAGACACAATGAAACACACACTGACCTACAATCGGACATAGAATAACCACACACAGTTATTCTGTTGTTGGATTAAATGATTGTATGACAATTAACTTTTAAAGAAATTGCTTCTTTTTTCCTACATTTACTGCATACACAGAGAAAATCGCCACATTTCGGATCCTTACAACTTTAGAGAACGGTTTTTATCAACGGAAAAGGTGCATTTCAGAAGAAATGTGAAATGCTCTGTTATCATCTGTGTGGCTACTGTGAGCTTAAACGTTAGCTAAATGCTACGCGCCACTCAAACGGACAGTTTTAACCAGCTCGCCCTGGAGATTTGTGCTTAAGTCATTAGTTTAGGCTGCTGGGAGAAAATGCCAAAGTAGCACACATCGTCATAAACGCAAGCAAAGTTTATGCTGACCTGCTCAGATGATGAAAACACCCCAAACTTCACCCGACGAGTACTTCTGTGTGCACCGTGCAGCAGATTTGGCGCCCCTGGATTGACGTCATCATCGGTTCTTCTTCTCTTGTGTTTGATGGCAGTTCTAATTCTCTAGAGTTGTATTACTGCCACCCCCAGTTTTTTAGTCAATGATTTCAGTCTTTTCTTCCCCCGTACCGATTCCCTTTAGAGGGCCGCAAGTTCCAAAATTAGTTAAATAAATACATTATTAAATAATCAAATAAAAGTGTAATTAATTAATTAAATAATATTAAATCATAAATTATAAATAAGTAATGTATCAAATGTTTTAAATGAATTGGACAGCTATTTAATACAATAATTATATATTCATTAATTCATTAATTATTCCCTTAATTAATTAATCAATAAAAAATAATAAATTGTTTAATTATTTATTTATTTCCTTTGTTTTGGGACTTGTAGTCCTCCATAAGTCCCTACACTGAAGTTTTTAAACTCATTGTCACCGACAGGAAAACTCTAATAATCTTTATTCTTGCATCCTTCCAGCACAAAGACGAAACATGCTGTTTCTCTTTCTGAGCCAGTAACCCTATAATATTCCCTATAATGAAATTTTGTATAAAACAGTGTACTATTCTTTGAGTCAGAATGAACATTCCTGTCACAAAGTAGAAGCGCCAATCAGGTTTTGGAAAACTGAATTGTACGTATCCTTTATTTATCCAGATACTAAGGTCTCATTGACTTTAGAGATGCCTTTTTAAAGAGAGATCTGGCCTAGAGGACATCAGAAATTGCAGCTAAACATGTTAAGAGGCTAAAAAGGACTTGACTGATTACAACAAGTACAATGATGCAGAGTGATTTCCTAAAGACACTTGCAAAACAGATCATTTCATTTACTATATAGGCCCATTAATATATCCTGTTGACTACAACCTGTTTACCAATATAAGAAAATATATTAGACCTCAAAAGCACAGAAAAACTTCAGAAATCACATTTTGGCACAACATCGACAGGCTCTCTTGTTCTTTAGAGTTCGGTGGCAGTTAGCATCATTAAGAATTGCATTACTTCCTCCTTCTGAACTGAATACACTGCCATCAACAGTATTTGTAAGGCCAGTTGCTTTCAACAACCCACTAATTGAGTTTCTTTCCTCTACTAAATCTGCACAGCTTTAATTTTAACCCTAGCCAATCCTTGCACATACATAACTTTTTTCTGCAGGCCATGAGGATGTGCTCTACTGTGTCTGTAATAGCCATGAAATATGATCCGTTTAAGCTGCTGTGACCAGTTCTTATCTGCTCTTTATATTATTTTCGGTCTTATGTCTTGCTTCTTGCCTCCTCTACTTTATTTTCTGTCTCATGCAAATGTCTCTTATTGAGCTTTCCCAGCTCTTTAGCCATTTTTTTTAAAGTATTGACCAAACTATGATATTCCTCTTTGATTTGACTGAAAAGTTGGCATCAGCTAATGAGCAATTCATAACTGGGAACATGATGATTTCTTTTTGCCATTTTAGTTGTTAAGTATGCTGACACTCAGTCATTATTCAAGGTGACAAACTACCTCACATTTTGAATGGTTTGCAAATGTCAGCATACATGAATCTCACAAATGTGGTTAAAAAATAAATGTTTTGGTCTGTGCCTGGACCTGTAACTCAAACATGATTATGAGACAAAACAGCAGCTGAAATCATATTTCACGTGTTTAAAAAAGCTTAAAATTTAAAAGCTTATTTAAGCGAATAAATTTAGCTGAATTGTTTGTGTGGATGTATACAGCAGCTCTGCCTCTCAGCATTAGAAATATAGCTGTGATTTGTTCACCCTGTTACATATGAGTATATTCCTTTCTATTATTTTCTCCTCCCAATGTTCTTCTGAATCCCGTCTGACAACTGGAAACACTAACTGCTGCTTCTGTTGCCTGTTTCTGCACTGAGGTCTTCTTCTTCCTCCCCTCTTTTTATGGCATCAGCAAACTGTATCAAAACTGTAACCGCCACTGTTTGTTGAGGAGTGATACTGCACCAGCTTCTTCTCTTTAATCAGCATTTGGGCTGCTGTCTGACCCAAAAATGTTATAACTGACAAGCTGGAGTCTTGTGAAAAACTATTTACACTCCATAGTTTTTATATAACAACCTCTATCAGCAGTAACTGTCTGGTTTTTTTTTTCTGCAGTAAGTATCTGTTTTTTGTGTCAGTCGCTCACATTTGTGAAGGAATCTCTGCCTGCTTTTCTTTGAGGTTTGCATGCATGCTGCAGCATTCAATCAGGTTTTGACTAGAACTCTGCAACACTTTGAGTCTTTTCTTTAGCTTTATTTGTTGGGCAGATTGTGCCAAATTTAATTCTAGAATACTTTCACTCAGTGACTGCAAGGTGCCAAGGACCCGTGGCTGCAAAAAGGCCATAGCAATAGTTTGGTGTGAGCTGTTTCCAAATGTCATGCTGTGCATTAAAGTCAAACACCCCCATTTTGGTCTCAACTATCCAAAGGACATTGTTCCAGAAGTCTTGTGGTTTTTTTTCAGACACAATTGTGCAAATCTAAGCAATGAATTCCCACTTATGACTCTTTGAGGAATTTGTAGCATGTGCATTTAGATAATCATGTGTGCTCCTGTCTAACACCAGTGTCTGTGCTGTGAGTTGCTGTAGCAACGTTACGATCACCCAAATAACATAATATGAATTACTTGAGCTTGGTTTGGCTGATTTCTAATTTAGCCTTGAAAATGGATGAAAGCAGATAAGTACTATAATAGTATTACATTATAATACTATTTGGGATTATTTGTACTGATGAAGTATAAAAAGCTAAATCTTTGAAATGAAAGTATTTCTAAGTATGGTCTTATGTGAGTTTATTTGGACTTTATATGAGTTTATGTAGCATAACACAATAAACTCACCAATGTTTAACAAAGTATGAAATGCTTTATTGAATAAAATGACGTAAAGGTGCAGAAAAGCAAAAATGCAATGTTTTCATGTGAATATTTATATCTACTCATGAAACTTGCTCAGAATCTTTTTACATTCTTAAAAAAGGTTTGGGTTTTTTTTAGCGCACTCCTTCACATGCCCCCTTTTAAAAGCCATTCAAGGTTTGTTTTTCAGTTTTGTCATGGCCTGGAGGTAGGCAAAAAGCTGGAACCATGGCTGCTTATCTGTTTTTTTTCTCATCTTGCCCACAACATGATTTTAAGAGTGTTTATTCTCCAACTGGTAGGATTATTTTAAGATGCCATAATTTAAGATTAATCTAAGACGCCTTTGTGTAATGTAACAACTTCTCTTGGGCTTGGGCTGCTCTTTTCATTTAAAACTCCCACTTCCTTATTTTGGCGCATGTCTGCATCACCCCCAACGCGGAGAGAGCAATGAACTTGACCTTTGAATTTTGCGTGCCATCTGAATGGGTTTAAACTGCAGCTGAGTGTGGAGGCAGGGAGGGAGCCTCAGGTGGAGAGGAGAGGGTAGAGTGAAAGGAAGGCCATGTACAAAAGTCCGAGTGTACGCTGGTTACTGAGCTGAAATTGGCCTTGCCTCTGACTCTTTACACCCACCCCTTCTCTCTCTTTCTGTCCCTTGCTTTCGTTGAATGGCTCTCTTTGTCTTTCTCAGTAACACGCAGTCCCCAGCCGATTAAATGTGGGGGAATTAGTAGTCAATTTTAGCCTACCACACACACAAACACACTAAACAGCTTATGGTGGTGGGGCTCTGGTTGTGTTGTTATTACAGTTCACACGTCAGCTGCGTGTTTTTAATTAATTTCTACTTTTTTTCACCCTTCACTTGCTTCATATGTTATACCTGAACCACTACCACTGTATTAAATCACTCTCACACAGGACTTTTGTTTCTTTTTATAAATAAATTGATTTAATAGATGACAACAATAATATTTCAACATTGCTTTTCTGGTAAGGAAGCAAAATACTCAAGTGAATGTATAGCAAACACTTTACAAAACTATCCAGAATTATACAAAATGGAAGAAACAAAGGTGTGACACGATGCATTATTACTTACATAAAAATATCAACTATGTGAGAAAAGGGTCAGTATAAAATGATAAAGTATGTGTCACGTAATAAAGATGAAGCTGTGGTAATGACCATTATTCACATTGGTAAAAGGGGGGAGAGGGCGCAACATAGGATGAAAGTGTAAAAACAAAAGCGTGGCTTTGGCCCACATGTGGAGCAGAACGGCCGTACATGTGATTCTAATCCTTAAGCAGGACCCAAGCTGGCCAATTATCTTGAGAGATTTGGTTGAGACTTTGCACTTATAGATTTGAACTCTGTTAAAGGTGGATCAGGAATCTTTTAGGCACTTAGTAATCAAAAAGAAAAGTGGAAATTTGCTTTAGTCACCCATGTATCCAGTCATATTTCTCCTTTGCTGTTGGCACAAAACAAACAGAGCTGAGGTAAGTGTCCGAGACTGAGCAACAAGTCGAAATGCATCTTTTAGAGCTCTCTTTCCCTCTCTTTTTCCTATTTTTCCCCTTAAATGCTTCATTGATCACTTCAGCAAAGTTAATATAAAGGCAGAACAGTGATACAGTGAGACTGCACTATCTACAGAGAAAGAAAAGTTGCAGCTATCCTTTTCCGGCCATGAAAAAACAACCCCAGGGATCATCGAAAGATGTCTTTTTTTTTACCCCCCAAAAGCAGTGGTGCAGATGTAGATGTGTAATATCAAATCAAACACAATAAAGTTACACCCTAGGATATCCACAATGACAATAAACTTACTACTCATATAAAATAACACAAAGACATCACAAACAACCTTTAGTTTGGTTAATAAATTCTGATTATGTCAGTCTAAACCCAGCACTTCTGGGTCAAATCGGAGTCACTCATCAATCCATTTGTCCACTTTCAACGTCTCGTTCACTTGTCTATCTTTACACCCTTTCCTGTATGTCCCAACCTACGAAATTTTTGATGGCACATGTTTGTTAAGTTTTCTTCTGGTTTTGATTGGCGGATGACCCAGGAATCACACTCTATACTGTGTGGGTATTTTTTTTAACTGTTTAAGGCCCCATGGATGCACATTGCATTATACTGACTAAAAAAGTAAAAACTTCTAATATAACATCGATATGGCACGGGCATACACACACGCGCGCGCTCACACTCACATATTTTGCACACACACAGATCCACTCACACACTTCCCATATTTCCTTCTGCTCAGCTGGTCTCCCTCAAGGTCTTGTGAGTGTGGTGTAAACAGGCTGCTCCCAGTGAGTGGGGCTGTGAGAGGGCGCCACGCTGGAGGGGTCTCCTATGGTAGTGTACAGAGGCCTCTGTGTAGGGCCCATGTAGGAGAAGGCTGAGTACAGCCCAGGGGCTTGGCTGGAGTGGGCATAGTATGCCCCGGGGGCCTGGTGGTCTCCGTACTCAAACTGAGCTCTGGAGGCCAACGATGGAAATGCGGAGCCATAGTGAGGCAGGCTGAGTGGGGTGTAGGTGACATGGGTGCCTGAGGAGGGAGAGGATGAGGCTTCGGCATAGTGGGTACCAGAGACAGATTCACTTTTGATCTGAGCCTTGGATGGGTCAGAGGAAGATGGGGAGGCCTGAGGCTGTTGTTGCTGTTTGGACAGCCAGGCGGAGTGCCCGCTTGCAGCAGCCAGGGCGTAGGCGTAAGACGAGGCCGAGGATCCAGCTGCAGGAGCCCCAGTCGCGCTCTGAGGGTGACCATTTGGAGGGAGGTACTGGTCAAACTCGTTCACGTCAAATGGCTCGATGTTGGACATCACCTCATGGCTGATCTCGCCGATGTCCATGGTGCCAAAATCGATGTGGGGTTTAGCACTTGAAGATGAGGGACCACCGGATGACCCTTCAGCTCCAACCCCAAGGGCTCCCCTGGGCCCCCCTGATCCTCCAGGCGCTCCTGCTCCCCCCTCCCTCTTGGCATCTGACAGTTTCCCAGACTGGAGTTCTGTCTTTGGGGTGGTAGGTGGAGTTGGCGGGCTGTGACCCTGACCTAAAAGAGAAAGAAGGAGCAACATGATAAGGTGAACTTTGACATCAGATACAAAAAGGCTTTTGTTTGTTTGTTTGTTTTGTTTGTTTTACCTGACTTAAGTTATATTTTGAAATTACAGCATAAATTAATACGTTTCGAGATTTTTGATTGAAAAGTTTTGAAATTTTGGATCAGGTCTCTCGCAACGTGAAAATAATAATATCACTAAGACATCCATAGAAACGGGAAGACACCTACCAGCAGGATGGTGGTGATGATGGTGGTGGTGGTGCAGGTCACCCAGTGGAGACCCAGCCCCGCCATTGTGCTCAAGATGCACAGTCTTGTAGTGAGACTGGGAGTGGCTGGCCTCCCCTTCCCCCTGGCTATCTGACTCATTAGAAGGCATCAGTTTGCCATTTTTGCGTCTCCGGGGCTGGTACTTGTACTCCGGGTAGTCCTTCTTGTGCTGTTTTCTCAGCCTCTCTGCCTCCTCAATGAATGGCCTCTTGTCGGTCTCATTCAGTAGCCTAGGGGGCAGAAAAACAAGGACTAGTCTTATATTGCTTCCAAGTTCATTTTGAAAATATTTTATTAAAATATGTCTGAAGATTATAAATATCTCCTGCTTTCCGAATCATGCGTAATGCATAAATATCTTTTTTTCTTTACTTCTTTGGGTTAAAATCTGTTTGTTTACTTTTAAAATTCTCTCTGTAAAGGAGAACAACAGAAAAACACCAAGTTTTTATTTCTTTCCGATTTAATACCAAACAACCACAAACTGAAGCGCAAACATTTTACGCTTAAATTCAGCACCGGTACATCCTTTACGCACAAGAAATGTGCCGCTTGTATGGCTACACTGTTCCTTTTTTTTTTTTTTTTTTTTTTTTTTTTAAATACAAACCTCCACAGTTTGCCCAGTGTCTTGCTGAGCTCTGCGTTGTGCAGGTGGGGGTACTGGTCCGCGAGTTTCCTCCTCGCCGCTTGCGCCCACACCATGAAGGCGTTCATTGGCCTTTTGACATGGGGTTTAGCTTTGTTTCCGTTGTTTACGCGCACCGGCATTGGCACAAGTGTCCAGTCATACCCGTCCAGCACCTGACTGACCGCCTCCCTTATGCCGATCGGGAAACGATCGTCCTCTTCCTCTTCCTTGGCTCTGGGTCTGCCTCCATCATCACTGCTGCCGTCCGCGACACAGAGCGCGGTCAGCTGCTGCTGCCCCGTCAGAGGTGAGTCCTGGCCGGGCGTGGCTCCAGGTTGAGTCGGTGACAGTGAGTGACCATCGTCTGACCCTGCGGGACTCAGCTCCGCCTCGGACAGGCTGTGCTCCTCGCCGGACATTTTTCCTTTTCAATTTCGTTAAATTATAGGACAATCCTCAAATGAAAACTTTGCCACAGAACTAACTTCTCGGAGTAATTAAATGGTTTCAAGTAAATGTCCGGGGTGTCAAGGATCCCAGTTATTGTTGACTCTTCTTAGGCAAAGACATACTGCTGCGTAAAAGTCTCCAAATGCTTTCCACCTTCAGCTGGAAATCCTTTACAGCAACAGCGGCTAAATCTAAAAACCACACAGACACAAATTTGTTAAAATGATCATTTAAATTTTGGTCCGAAACAAAAGAGCTGATTTATTTAAAGATAAACACGTTAAGTTACTTAGCGGGACTAAATGTGATAAGAAAGCGACTGAAACTGAATTTCTTTTCGATAATGTCAAATAAAATTCCGCCGGTAAAATATACACATATTGTTATTATCATTATTATTATTATCATAATTAATAATCCAACTTAGACCATACAACGTTTAATAAAAATAATAATTACGCGTTTGGCAAAAATATTAATATCAAACATTCACTTTTATGTATGAACTCTCATTTTTAAAATTACATAACTTACCAATTTAGATGTCCAGTGGTTCAGCATGGAAGTGTGTGTGGCTGACTGTAGAGCCGATGAATGGCTGCTCTGTGTGGCAACACCGGAGCTTAAAGAGCGCCTTGTGAGAGGGACAGGGAGAAAAAAAAAGTGATTGAAAGTGGAAAACATTCCCAGAGAGGCAGCATTCCAGCACAAGCAGCCCCGCCCTCCCAGTAAGACTCTGCTCTGATTGGTCCTCTAATTATCCCACTGCTCTCCGATTGGGCGGAAGCCACGTAGCGTTAATGGCCGTCTGTCCATCACTGCAAGGTTTCCAACGGAGAAGAGGTGAGATTTTTACCTTGGAGAGGCTTAAATGACTGTACAGTGCGCCCATTTACAGGCAGGAGAAGGCCAGCTTTGTTGGACGTGTTGACATGTTATATCAAACAAATAAACAATCATGAAGAGAGTTATTGCCCCGTGCGGTTCCTGAAGAAAAAGCACCAAATGAATTGTAAAGTTCAGTTCAGACTGAACGAAACTCTACTTACAAAAAATTATCTTACAAATTTGAGAGATTTGGGTAAACAGAAGTTCGGGAAGAAAATCCACAGAAAAGAAAAAAAACGCACGAACGCCAGTTTAGGCAGGATGTGTTGAACGGGTTTATGGATCATGAAATCATAAACGTTATGCTAAATAATCATTTTGAATCTATATTTGACCTCATAATGATCACACAAAGCGTCATTACCTTTTTTTAAGGTATCTCCTTATTCCTCGTAGTATTATCTGCAATTCTTAAAACAGTCACGAAATTTATTCTATTGATTTGTATTCGTGGATGCGACTTTAGAGGGGAGGGGGGAACCCAGGAATCTGAAAGCAGGGATGTCTTGAAATGATTTGAAGTTAGTTGATATCTCAGATATTACACCTTTACTTGAAATAACCTTTAACTTTTGAGTGTTATACTTCATAATTGAAATGTCAGACGAGAAATCTATCTTTAAGAGTTATTTACGCTTCTATCTGCGTGAAAATGCGAGGGACAGACAAAAAGCGTTAAAGACACCTGGATTTAAAATGATAATAATAATAACAGATAATCTCAATAAATAGTGACATCTCTAAAAACAACCTAGGTGCTATAGTTATTGTTATGATTTTAATCTAATGTTGCATTCTTCGTGTCTCCTTAACCTCCTCTTCCCGTGTCCCGCTCTGCGTTTGTTCGCGTGTTAGGATCTATTTGTAGGCTGCAGGATTGAAGGCCGCGATTTTAATGCATGATGGGAAAGATAGAGAATTGACTTAAGCAGCATTTGATGCGCAAATGGACACACACACACACACACACACACACACACACACACACACAAAATGAATGCAACAATGACCCCTGTGTATCCTTTTGCCTCTCATGTTGAGCCCGACTCTCAGTTTTCTCCCTCTCTCTCTTCTCTCTTTGCTCTCTTTGTCTCCATCTCAGGTGAATTGTAGCCATGTGATCAAACGCCCAAGCCTCTATCCATTAACCCTCGTAAATGAAAAAAAGGGGAACAAAAAGCAGTTTTGTGCTGCAAACATGGAGAAAAAAATGATAACAGAGAGCGATGTGTGCGTCTTTCTCCCCTTATGTCCTAGCATTGACACTAGTCGCGCACACATAGAAAATACTCCGCAGCAGACGGGGACACATGGATCTCTCTGTTTCTCTCCCGCTCCGACACTTTGCTATCTTCAAACACACACTGCGGCACCTGGATATCGGCCTCGGAGGTGCTAATGGTAGGAAGTTGATGTTTGGAGAATGACGGGTTGTTAGTCGGCGGTGTGGTGGTGCTGATGGTGATGGTGGGGGACACCTACCTCCATGCTGCACCCCATCGACCAGCCCTCAACGCTCGGACTTGTGGTGAGGCCTCCGAGGTTTGTGTTGTTGTTGTTTTGTTGTTGGTCTGCACTAGAAAGAAAACGTGACCCGATAGTTGCTGCTTAGTTTTGTTTGTTTGTTTGTTTTCAAAAAAGAAAGTGATCAAATTTAGATTTTGTTTGCAATTTTCACATCAGCCCTGTGCAGAAGAGAGGGATGGGGAAAGTTGTGGTTTTACGGAGAGTGTTTAGTTAGTGCAGCTGGATGTGCACGGCCCCCCAGGGAGTATGTCTGAAAGAACCTTGAGGTTCCTGTGTCGCCAATTTACCAGAACGCCATTAAAATAAAAAGCAGGCAGTATCACGTTTGGTCGAAACCACATCCAGGTAATAATCAAAGCTTCTGCTGCTCGTTGAGGTGTATCTGATCATCTCAGCGCAAGGCACGTCTCATTAAGTCCTTATAATCAGCGTAGATTATTGCTACTAACATTAAGTTTCTGGAATCTGTGACGTTTTTATGTTTTATGTACTCCGTGAGTTTATTTATTATTTAACTATCGCGTTTTATGTTAAACGATGCAGAAAATATAACGAGATTATTACAGCCGATTTGAACAAAATTTCCTCTTAAGATTAAAAATAAATAAATAAAATAAAGAACTTTCTGCCTCTGGTTTTATTAGGCATGACAAAAAAAATCAGACCAAATTATTTTCATAATTTATGACTACATGTGCGACAAAAGCAAATGCATGATTAATTTCTATCGTAGAAAATAACCGAACCAAATGTTTCTTTATTTTTTGCCACACTGAAACAAATTTAAAAATCAAACTTCAATTAGTGATAGGAAATTATTATTTTATTTTATTTTTTAAGTGACTATACAGGCAATAGGTAAGTATTTGACTAATAATTCAACTAAAACAAATATCTGCCAGGCTGCTTAATTAAATCAAGTGTCAAATGTTTAACGAAGCCCTGTGTTTCGGTCTGAAAACTCATCACTATTTTACAAATGAATGGGCTTTTAAAAATAAATAAATATGTGCATGAAACGGACTGTATTTTAGTTTTGGCGCTGTGTACAAATTTGTTCATCGGTTTTAAATTTAACAGGCCCCAGAAAGCAGCTGAAACCCACCCCCACGCCCATTTGGATTAAACTTTGTGGATGTTCACTTGGATAAAGTCTTTTTTTTTTTTTTAAGTCTTTTGATATGCAGCGGAAGAAAAATAGACCGATAATTTATTTAGATAAACTCAATGATTTTGAAATAACTTTACACATATTAAAAAACAATTACTCATCGCATGGATTCTATTTGTATTTTAGATGTGATTGAATTCAGTTAAAACTACGCAGGAAGTCGATCTCCTTTAATTTATTGGGGGCTGTCTGCAGTGCCAGCTCTGATTCACTGTCATATAAAGGGACAGTATTTTATAGCATTTACGACTTTTACTTTTCTTCCTCTTCCTCTTCTTCCTTATACTGAAGCTTATATGCTTCACTTAAGCTTTTCCCTACGTGCAACCATGATATTTGGATGTGCGTTAAAAGTCCCCTTTTAAAAAATAGTCAAAAACTTAAAAGATTCTTAAAAAGCAAAGGTTTAAAAGTCATGTGGGGCTTTGTAAACATCTAATGTCAAGACCTCGCCTATTACACCTGCTGCTAAAACCAAAGATCACCTTCATCTCTTTAGAGCTGACTCATTTTTGCACAGATAAAAAACAAAACAAAAAGACAAACAAACAAACAAACAAAACAAATGAGAAAGAGACAAATTTTGTCTGAAATCTAAACTCCTCATGCACTTCCTGGCATTTTATATGTCCTGTGTGAAACTCTCATGAGCCGCGGGGCAGCTGTAACTATTTAGAAAATAGAGCTCACATGGTCGCATCAGTCCCTGCGCTAACCTGCCATGTGACTGCAGTAATGGCCCTCTCCATGGCTGCACAGACCACTGTGTCACAAGAGCTTGTTTCCTGTGGCTCCTCGGGGAGAGGATGGCAGGACGAGGTCCCATGATCAGCAGGGAGGTCAAAGATCCTCATCAACAGGAGGCGGGTCAAAGAGCCATTCTTCAGGTGCACACTGAGCATTTTCATGTATGAACAACATGAAGCTGCTTCAGATGAGTTTATTTCTGAAGAACCTTTTCTTTTGGGTGTTTCGTTTGTTTGTTTGTTTTTTGTGAAGACAGTAATTTAGATGGTCAGGTGGTGGGAGGACAAGGAAAGTAGGAAAAGAGAGAGCACCCTCCAGCTTTGGCCGTAATACTTGAACGGCTCCCAGGGGGAAATTCCTGAAATCTGATGATGGATAGAGAGAAAAAACAAGAGAGAGGAAAACAGGCAGATGCAGATAATATGAGAGAGAGAGTGTGTGAGAAGGATGCAGATAAGGAAAGCATGCACAGCGGTCAAATATTCACATGCTGGGTCACATTCTGCATCAAACTGGTGCATAATTGATGGAAGGCATTCATTCTGATGTCAATAGGCACATTTGGCCTGAAATGAATGGCGTCATTTGTTCCGAATGATGGCAAATGTAGAAAAAAGAAGAAAAGAATCTGAAATTATATTTCAGAAGTGGCACATTTAAGCCGTAGTTTCGTATTTCACCACAAAATATTCCTATGAGATTGAAGCAGTCTCATATGTTTGGTTCCTCTGTGTTTTCTTACTTAGTGCAAAATGTGATTCATAAACACTCTTAGTTCCTCTGAGAGTCTTTACCAAAACACAAAAGAACAGTCGAGGTCAGTGCATTAGCTTGGGGATTTCCAGCTCTTAAAGTAGACTATCAATAAAACTGAACATCATGTGACTCCACTGTCAGTAGGTCTGAGACCTGTACAGTGAAGCGTAGCATGTTTTCTCTCTCAGAGGTTTTCTGAGTCAACAACATACAGTGGTAACTGACTTTGTGACTGGATGTCAGACGATTGACTTACATGTTGACTGAAAATGTGGGGGAAAAAGGGGTCATATTGAGACTTTGAGCAGGTCATGATCATAGGGTCGTTAAGCTTGTTTTTAGGGGCTCTGTGAAGCCGGTTAGATTTGGACTTTCTTCTATGGGGTGGCTCTAAATCGTACTTTTACAGACTCCGTGGCTGCAGGTGTTTTCTGCATCCATTTCTCGACTGATTTCTCAGGAGATGATAATGCAGCGACACGCCATCCGTAGGGATGAATAAAATAGATTCTGCTATCTGGCCTCTGTCAGTCCTTCTTCACCCATTTTCACCCAGTGAATTAGTGCAGCTGCACCACACTTAAATGGGTCTCCCTCTTTTTTCTCTGGGAGTGTATGTGACCGGGCATGAATCCTCTCTTTGTGCTCAGTCTGCAGAGTTTCCCCCCCTCTATAGTTTCTTGCCTTCTTCATCTTTTTTATTTGGGGAAAGAGGGGCTTCGGTTGCGATGGCGGCAGCACTGGTGAGGTGGTGGCAGCGGTAGGGATGGTGGTGGCGGCAGCAGGGACGAGGAGGGGAGGACGGGGGGGAGCGGGTAACTTGTTGGACCACATTCCTGTGCAGCTGTGGAAGCTGGTGCAGGGTGGGGGCTGGAGGGCAGAGCAGGATCATCATTGCATTGCAGGGCATCATGAATGGTCTATTGTTTGGTGGTTTGCTGTGTCCGCATCTCTTTGCACAACTTCAGCCTGATTGAGAGCAATGGGGGGAAACTAAATGAACAACAGGGCGACCAAGGAAGAAATCTACAAATTATTTGGTGACTTATATGAGACGAGGCTTGAGAAAAACACATTTGTGACTCAGACGCAGGAGGTTGCCGAAACTCACAGCGTAATGATGATGGTGATGATGAAGATGGGGATGATGGTTATGCGGACAATGGCGGCATTCATGGTGCAAATTTATGACGGGTTTGCCCCTCAGTCATACGTGCCAGCACAGTGTTCAGTCATGCATTTATGTGCAGTGTTATCTATACTCAAGATTCTTCCCTGCAGTCCTGCAAGGACCAAATCTGAGGTTGCCATCAATGTTTTCTTACTTAATATGAGAATCACCCTTTTATCATTTTTTTACTGTCACATTCAATTAATCGCCCTGCACTTGTCGACCATATGAACATGAAACTCTGTTTGCCATACATACATGTTTTATTCTTACACGTTATGTCTGCTTCTCATTGTTTCTTTGGAGTTCTGTTAAAATTACAAGACGTCGAGATAAGGCTTAAGTTGAGCAAAAGTAAAGAAGATTAGGATCAAATGGACCCAGGCGAACTCAGAACTCAGGTATCTTTTAATCTCAGAGGTTTTCATCAATCAGCGTATCTAAGGACAAGCGAGAACTTTTAGCTGCACACTACAGCACTTTGTTTTGGGCCGTGATTCTGTTTACAACAATGTGTGAAAGCACAAGGAAAGAAATCACAAGGGGACATCATTTTAAAAACCTTTAAAAGAACCCTTCATACACTCAAGCCTATTTAACCTGTTAAATAAAGCATTTATGACCAATAAAGTGCCATATGTGTTGAAGAAGAACCAGTGCTATTGAAGCCAAATCAGTGCATATTAAAGAAAAAAGGACATTAAATATCAAATAGACAGTCTCCTTAAGAAAATACAAAAAAACTTGTAAGACTAAAACAAATTTCCTTTTTTTTTTTTACATGAAAAAAAAAAATCAAAGCTAGTTTTTATCCCTTCCTGCTCTGGATTAGGGTGATTTCAGTGTTCACATACTCAGAATTGCATTCAATATGAAAAAGCTGGAGGTCCTCTTTGACTGAAAACAACGGGATAGACCTTTGTTTGTGTTTATCTATGAAGCCCTCATGAGAGAGTCTTCCTATTGCTACACTGAAGACTCTTCGACTCTTCAGTTTCTATGCTTTGACCGCCTGGAAGTAAAAAAAATTACACTAAAATGAATTTCTGTAACTCAGTTTGAATAAATGAAACCATTACGATTCTATCTGTTTTACTCGAGATGCCTCTCATATTTTGATCTTGTTCTTTAATTAATTTCATTTATATATTGTGTTGTTGTTTAAAGTGTAAACTTTACTGTTTTTGTGGATTTTAAACGATCGTCATGGTTGGGACAGAGCTAGCCCTGATTTGTTTTAATTTAAACATTCAGTAAATTAATCCAGACCTGCCTGTCTCTTCAAAACCACAAAAAAAAAAAAAGACAAAAAAGTGGAGCACAACAATCAGTCACTGTTAAACCAGAACACATTATTAAATGTACCTCATAATTTCTGATTTTTTTTTATTCCCCTTCCAGCTCCAACACTTTCTTCTCAAGTTTAGATGACTGTAAAAATGAAGACAACTCGGATGTATGCTATCATTTGTGTGTTAATTGATCTTAAACCACAAATAAAGCAATAATTTTTATGAAAACAAGAACATCTGTGTTTTCATTAAAAAAAAACAACTTTTGAAATGCTATCAGGGACAGTAACTCAAATATAGATTTTATGACAACTTGTATGAGAAAGAGAGAGAGGTAGAGAGAGAGACAGGGGAAAAAACAGGAGAGAAAGCGGCATCCACTTTCCAATCATGAGCTCCTCTCAGAACATTTAATTACTGTGTGTGAACGAAGGAGAAAGAAGGAAAATGCCCGAGGGTCGGAGCAAAAGATGACTGCATGAAAGAGTCTGTTGTTGTCTGAGCAGAGGAAGGGAGATAAAAGGCAACAAGACAGAAAGATGGATGGGATATTTAGTGGTAGAGAGTGAGAAATATGGTGATTTATTATTTATTCCTCACGTCTGTCATTTTTTACTTCTTTCTTCAACTCTTCTTTTAAAAGCTTGAATTTTTCCACAGTTTAACAATACCAGAGGACTCTGTGAACGTATGTCGCAAAGACTGCAAATAGCAGAGAAATTTACACTAGTCAGAAACCTCTGAGCACATGAGTAGGATGTGTAAAAGCCTGGAAAACAGCCTGACACACAGACAGTGACAGCAAGTGGGAGATGTACAGATATCAGAAAATCTGGGACTGCCTGCAAAAAAATGGACAAGATATTTCAATTAGGAAGTGAAGCAGCACTCATCTAGTTTGACATTTTGGAAAGCTCACTTATTCACTTTTCTTCTGGGAATTAAATTAGAAGAGACATACCTCTCTTATATATTTGTCCTTTCAGAATCAGAGTGCACAAAGGAGCCAGTTAGCTCAGAAAGAGTGTAGACAGGAGGAAACTGCCAGCCTAGCCCTGTCCAAAGTAGTTTAAAATTCACATGTAGTAGTTAAGAACAAATTGTGGGATAATCTCAGAGATTTCACAGTTTAGATTTGAAGTAAACCCAACATGTGGTGTTGTAACAGAAATGCAGGATACATATAGACAGACTGACAGACAGAAGATGCAGGAGACAGACAGAAGCATCCAGAAGATGTTTGCCCTGTGGTGCTTCCAGCCTGGTTCAGTCAGGCCTCCTCTGCTGGCCTGAGCTGCACACAATGCTCCTCTGTCCCCGCAGCGAGCTGCTTCACAGCTCAACAACGGACAACAGCTCATTATGGAATCAAAGATCCCCCCAGCCACGGCTCCCGGTGCCTGAATACTGTCCCCCGCTGAGGGCACACACTGTCACCAGCTCCGTCGCACAGCCTGAGGCCGCAAACAGCCAGTGAGGCCGGAGAGGGCATGCAGATATGCAGGGTGTCATGCACATGAAAGCACACGCACACACTCACACGCTTAACCTAGACGAAGAGGAACACACACCACCTTATTAGACAGGATCCTAGTCAGCCATTAGCAGCCTTAACAAAGGTCACGCAGGTCACCCAGCTGCTCTCCCTCACGGACACTGATGACAGGGGATGTGACGATACGGATAATTAACCAACATCAGAAAACAGGCTGATAGACAGACAGGGTGACAGCAGGGAGAGAGGAGGACTGCAAAGAGGGGAAATATCTCGTTAGAAAGACAGGAGAGAGCATCGGTTTTCACCTGAAGGACACTGAAAGCATAAGAAGGAAATAAAAAGAGCAGCAGGGGGGAAGTAGAGCACTACTTATTTAATGAGCTACTCAATGGCAAGAAGTCCCCATACAGCAAAAACAGGAAGAACAACAAAACCCTGTTTAATTAAGCTTTCACTGAGATGCCGTGACCTTGCTCTATGCTTTAAAGTCCATTACTACTTTTGTGTATTTAGCAGCTACCTAGATTCACACTTTTAACAGCATCTCCCGAAATAGAAAGACTGCGAGTCTGCTCCAAGGATGGTCAACTCAACAACAACTACTTCATTTTTTAAAGCTTGATTTGGATTCAGATTTGCAGATAGATAAATTATAATGTGTGACGTCATGTGCGGAATTTGCGAGGTCAGATGTTGGATACTTGCAACAAAAAGTTGCTCTTTATTAACAACACTTTTATTTAGTAAACACTTGCGTATTGTATAAAAGCACAGCTGTCACACTGAGGTCTTGTTGAAGCGTGTACAGGAAATATGATTAAAGCAACTTAAAAGTGATCTGGACTTCTGAGCTTTCCTTTAAGACAGGCTACACCTTACAAAGGAAAGTGTGACCTTGGTCATGACCAAAACCCTGAGAGTATATGTGCCACCTTCTCTGTTGTTAAATGGGATTATTTAGCCCGATTCTATAATAGTGAATCCTTTTTACTTTGGTGGCAGGTTGAACGTCTCTATAAAATTTCTGTCTGTCACTGCTTTCTTTTTTCTTTGTCCATGAACTCCTCTTAGACCATGAGGAGTTGAGCATTATAATTATATATTTATAATTTATATCTACAAAAATTGGTTTCAGGTTGCCTGGCAACCACCAAGAATATGATAAAATGACCTATTTGTTTTTAACCTTTTAGAACCTAAAGCAGTTTATTAGGAAATATTGTTGTTTTAATTTCATGACAATAAGATCTCCTTTATATCCACAAAAACTGGAATGTACATGCCTGGCAACCACCTAGCAACAGGCTGAAATGACCCATTTTTAGCATATAAACAACAGCTACCATCCCCTCTTTTTTTCTCAATGTAGTTAAGTAAAGTTAAGTATAGCAGTTTGCCGACAGCACAAACAGGCGTGGGCACGTACTAGTATTCAAAAGACATAAGCGCTTCCAACAAGTACTCTTCACTTTAAAATCTTAATATTTTGCTGGAGGATTCTCAGTTCAATATCTGTGTTTTTTAGCACCTTTTCCGATGAGAAAAAGCACATATTGGGTCTAATAAGTTTTAGTGGCAAGTTGGCTACCCATGACAGAAATCAGGGAAATCTAAACTGAAAATCCCAAGATGTTTTCCACATTTCTACCCAGCTGATCCTCTTCAGGGCCTTGTGTCTTTGATATGACTCCTTGGAGACGTTGTGAACCTCAGATTTTAAGCCACTGTGCTAAATTATTCCTGTGAGTGATCACCCTTTAGAGAAACCACCTGTTTACTCCAAGGTTTTTAATCACATTTTAATAAACATCATGATAATAACAGTGTAGTAATATTACAGCTCTTTCCTCATGGCTTCACTGTTCAATGTCGCAGTTCAGCCACATGATGGAGCCTGCAACCAAGGAAATTCCTACAGATTCGCTTCAGTTCCTCTTGATGTTTTAAATGCTCTTTATATATTTTACTTTGTTTTTCTACTTTTCTATTTCTTTATGTCTTTATTTCAGTAGTATCCAAAGTATCCTTTCATTCCAGTCTACGATTTGTCAGGCTGAAATCTGACCTTTTCTCTGTGACTCTGTGAAACGAAAACACAACCAGATTAAAAAATATTGCATGTGTGCCACTGCAAAGTGCTCATCCTTGTCCAAATGTAGGTCTTGTAGGTGAGATTGATGGAGGGTTTGCCCTTCATATCACGACTGAATTAGCCTGCCTGTGAACCCAAGGGGCAAAGCTACATCTAAGTCCCCATCAAGAGCACATGACAGAGGACTTTTTGGCAGATGTGATGGTATTTGGTACTCACAGTGGTTGCTGGTCCTGAATCTGGTTGTTCCATTTTGCAATCTCATTTTAATCTTCTCATTTGGATTTTATTTCAAAATAAATCTTATTGTTACTTAACATATGTCCACAGGACTCCCCAAATCGTAATACTGCTTTTTGAGAATTGTTTTTGTCCATTTATTTTGTTAAAAAATAAATACAAACCACTCTGCAGGCTTTCCAGTCTGCGTGAACCAATTCTGTTTTCTCACTGGAAGAAGGCTATTAATTATCTGCTGCCTGTCATTAATAATGCATTGTGATGATGACCAAATTTTAGTCTTAGCAATTGGTTGATTAGTGCTAAAATTCACATTAAAGACTAATGCTGTTGATCTTATCATGTGAGAATATAACTTTGAGAGGTTATCTCTTTATCTAAGCCTATAACATATATATCTAAATTATTATCTCCCATGTCTAAACTAATTTGTAATGTTAAAACAAGTTTATACAATGTTAGGCTGACATGTCCCAGCAAAAACTGTAAACAAGGTTCTGTTTTTTTCTGGCTAGTGACATCATGATATACCTGTAGGAGTTAGGTCTGTGGAGTCACACGGTTTTTGATGGGTGCAAAATGGAGTGGAATATGAGAGCAACTTAATATATTTGTTGCATAATTTCTTTGTTTAAGTAAAAATTTTAGAAGAATGTATGGGACTCAGAAGATTTATTCCTTCGTGTCATATTGAAAGCAGAGCACACGCCTGCTCAGTAGGCCTCAACTCTTCCACCTCTAGTGCCACCGCCTCACTACAGATCACAATATTGTCAACAAACATCATAGTCCACAAAGACCCCTGCCACTGTCAAAAAGAAGGGGCTCAAAGCAGATTCCTGATGTAATCCCACCCTCACCTTGACTTCTACTGCACACCTCACCGCTGTCTCACAGTCCACATGTCCTACACCACCACACGTCTCTGCCACTGCTTTTGCTTCCTTATGCTAAGATCACATCTGCAGTGCGTTTTCCTGACATGAAGCCATACCTTTGCTCACTGATGCTCGTCTCTCTCCTTAACCTAGCTTCTTGGTTAGGCTCATGAGGGCTATCCCTCTGTAGTTTCCACAGCCCTCACATCACCTTATCAGTGTATCAGTACACTTCTTCATTCTTTAGGGATCCCCTCACTCTCCAGGATTGTTTCAAACAATCTGCTCAAAAAGTCTGCTGCTCTCTCCCCTAGACATCTCCATACCTGCACAGGTATGTCATCTGGACCAAGCGCTTTTCCACTCTTCAACCTTAATAACTGACCTCACTTCCTCCTCTTCTTCCCTTCCTGGTTCACTAACCTTCCTCCATCTCTCTCTCTCTCTCTTCATCCATCAGCTCCTTAAACTAAAAACACATATATAAAATCAAAGTAATTTATACTCAAGTTTAAGTTAAACTTAGACTATATTCACTAGATTTCACCAGCAGCAACCAAATTTTCATCAGAACAAAAGTCAGCTGGTTCTGAAACCTGATTGGTAGGGGAGACCGGGGATAGTTGTAACATTTTTGACATTTCTGTCTGTAAATTGGAGCTCTTTTAAGGTAGTGTATTCAAAATGTAATGCAAAGTATTTACATGTCTCGGCTATTAAATAGTGCAGCTATTTTCTCTGCAGCACAATTACCCATTGCATGGTATGGCCTCAAACACAAAGAGTGAAATGTTACAATTAACCCCATAGTCTGGGTTAGTTGTAACATATCCTGGGGTGAAATGTAACACAATGAAATAAGGGTACTAACAAAACATTAACATGTAATCTTTGTTTATTCAACACATGAATGCACTTAGAGCCATTTATGTAGCTGTGTGTGTGTGTGTGTGTGTGTGTGTGTGTGTGTGTGTGTGTGTGTGTGTCTGTGTCTGTGTGTCTGTGTGTGTGTGACAGAATGGAGAAATTGAGCTTTTGAACATATGCCAACCCCCCAAAGAAGACAAATTGTGGAATTTTCTGCAACTGAATATTTCATTATTTGGTTGGTCTTCCTTGAGTTTGGCCTCATTGGCTCAGTGGGCATTATAACCTACAACTCTTGCACCAATTTTGAACATAACAATGACGCTGAAAAAATGTAGTTGTTCACCAGCATCGCAATTCCATTACTTTTTTATCATGGCTTACCTTGGTGTGGTTTGCAAAGTGCTTCAGAAAGATGAGGAAATCTGTTTCTTGCCCCCGTCTTGATTTATTTCCACTACCAGTACTTCCTACTGGTCCATCTCTGACACAGTGGTCTGCATAATGTATGTGTGGGAACACAAACAGTGGAGGAATTGTGTTGCCAATGGCATTAACCGCATATACAAAAGCGACCAGTGAACCTCTCTCTGCTGATGTTGTTGCCCCAACTTGTTTAATATAAGTTAAAATAATAGTGTGGTAAGTTGTAACATCTGCATTATTGTTACAACTAACCCAGACTGTTGCTGTTACAACTGACCCAGACTCCTATAGCCATGAACTAGCTAACATTACAGCCAACAGCTAAAACATTAGCACTAAAGACCTACACAGAATATATCCCCATAGACATACAAATAACATAATTTAAGTTTGATGAGTTTAACTGCAAAGCAGATAATGCTATTAGAAATTGAAATAAAGTAGAAAAACTTACTTTTTGGCATACAAATGACTTTTTTTCGTGTTAAATTGTCTGTGTTTGACAAAATGTGCTGATTTTTCACATGTGATAGCAGAACTGAATTGGGCATGCACAGGATGAGTCACATCATTTGAAACTTAGCCCTGATTGGAGAAATTGGAAGTGTTACAACTGACCCACGTTACAACTATCCCCGGTCTCTCCTACACACAAAAATGTGGCATCATCTCTTCCTTCTAAGACTTGCCCACTTCCAACATAACTACTTCCATGGTAACCAAGAGAGTGAAAGAAGTAGTTGCGGAGCCCCCCAAAAAATCCACTGACTCTGTAAAATACTCTTTCTAAAAATATCTTAACCTCCTAAGACCAGAACTCTTCCACAGCATGCATTTTTAATTTCTCTTTGATATTTGGGCTGAATGGGACCTGATGAATGTAAAAACAAAGAATTACCAATTTGTTTTTTTTTTTTAACTTGATTTTTACTTCTAAGAAAAATAAGAGCCACATATGAGGATATTCGTTTAAAATTTCGATAGAACAGTAGCAGGATAATGTCCTCGTAAGTGGATATCAGGCCCTTGTAGAGCAAAATTAAGTATTTTGGTCTAAATAACCCAAAATGTAATGTCCACATATGTGGACGCCAGGTCCTAGGAGGTTAATGTAAGTTTAGTTTATAGCAACAATAAAAGAGTGCAACAAATAACCCAGAGCCTTCGTTAGAGCCCTTTTCATAGACTGTATATAAAAGATGGACGCAGGCACTGCAAATCACCAGCTTATTGAGCCCCTATAAAGTTGTTTTGAGGGTTCAAATATAGAGACTCAACCTTTCTTCTTTTTTTTTGCACTAGGCTTTAAACATGCTTCAGTTTTTAGCAGTTTGAAGTGGTTTGAAATTTTTTTAGAAACTCCTCATTTGTATACTCTCATAGAAAAGCACCTGTAACATCACAACACATAATAAGGCTAAAAGTATGTCGTAATTGGACTGATCAAAGTGGTAAATGACACAAAAGCTGTAAAATTATTTGAAAAATGTGAAATAATTTCGAGACTGACGAGAGGCAGTTCCAGTCATAACAGTACATACTGCTGTTTATTAGGTGGTTTTGTTCATACAAAACATCACACAGTTGCAAAGTGTTTGTGTTTGTTGAAAAAAAGTAAGAGTAAAGTGCTCGTTCATCGTGTGCACAGGTTTGAATTATATAGTGTGGTTATGGATTTCATCTGTGCTTTGTTAGCGCTAAAGAATATACAGTGATGAACTTCGAAAGAAAAGAGAGAGAAGCGCTTACTTATCAGATGTGAAATGCAGCAGAATTCAGGCAAGAAGACAGAAGATGAAAATGCAGAAGTAATTTATTTTTACACAAAGAAAGCAAGTGTGTTAAAGTTTGAAGCATTTGCGTCATGCTTACTTTTTTTTTATCCTGTAGCTATCTGCATATGATGTCAAGTCATTATAAAGTTAAAATAAAATTATATCATATTTACAAAAACAAAAATGAATGGAAATCAATAACAGAAAGCTTATTTGCACCTAAAACACAGGTCACACAGAAACAGACAAGTAAGCAATTGAATTTTCAGGGTAACTCGTGATTGAAGACAATTACCTCGTCACCGTGTTTAAGAGCAGGTGAGCTGTGCGGTTCGACAGATGTTGATGTTACACTGAAAGTGTGCATTATCTGAAACCATGTGAACTAAAAGCTGTGTGTATTTTCGCAAGACGTGTGTGCTTTATTGCGTTCACCATCTTTTATTTTTTACAAGAGTTCAATACTTTGGTTGGGTGCACGCAAAGAGAGGAAATAAATGGAAGAGCAGTCATTACCATTGATTAAACTCCTGACTCTCTGCTGATGTATAAAGGTAGAGCAGGCTGTAGTCTGTCAAGGCTGATCTGATTTTCTGTGTCCAGAACACATAACATCTCCACTCTCTGCTCTTCCACAAATGTCTCCTTGAAACCTAAATCGCCCAGCTGCTCCTTTGGATCCTTCTCATCCTCATCATCCCCACAGCACAAAGCTACCTCATTCTCGTAGCAGAAAGCACTGGGAGAGTGTGAGCCCAGTAGGCGATGACTCGCCCTCGGAGCAAACGGTGAGGGGGACTGAGAGCAGCTCGAGCTGGAGGATGAGGAGTGCCCCCTGTGACCCATCATCTGGTTCAGTTCCCTGGCACTGCAAATAGGTGTAGATGGCACTTCATAGGTCTTATGGAAGCGGGAATAGTCCACATTGTAGCGATCACCCTTCTCAAACACCACAGGCTCAAAGCGGTGACCCCAAAGGATCTCCTTGGCCAAGTAGGAGCTGCGAGCCTGAGTGGTCATAGCTGTCGCCTCCACCATGCCCTCCAGGATGACCACAATCTCAAAGTCCTCCTTCTGCAAGTCATTGCGGTTCAGGTTATACAGAGGACTGTTCTTGTTGATCTCGTGGACCACCACCAGCGGCGACACCAGAAACAGCCGATCCAGTCCGTCATCATAGCCGACATCAATGTCCGTTTGCTCCAAGGGGAGGTATTCGCCCTCTGCAGTCACGTAGGGCTTTATGAGCTGAGCACGGACGTGGGCCTCTACAATGTGGCTTTTGCGCATGTTCCCCAGCCGCCACATGAGGCACAGCTTCCCGTCTCGCAGAGCGATGACAGCGTGATGCGAGAACAGCAAGGTCTGCGCCCGCTTTTTGGGCCGCACCATCTTTGCCATGATGGTCCCTATCATGAAGGAGTCAATAATGCAGCCCACAATGGACTGCACCACAACGGTCACCACTGCAAACGGACACTCTTCAGTGACACACCGGAAACCGTATCCAATGGTGGTCTGGGTCTCTATGGAGAAGAGGAATGCCCCAATGAAACCCTGGATGTGGAGAATACATGGCCGCCACTCGGTTTTTCCTTCCTCTGCGCTACTTTGAGTATCTCCATCCTTATTAGGGATGCGAATGTCAAAGTCTCCATGAGCGTATGCCACTCCCCAGAAGATCAGGCCAAACAGCAGCCAAGACAGAAGGAAGGTGGTGGTGAAGATGAGCAGGAGGTAGCGCCAGCGTATGTCCACACAAGTGGTGAAGATGTCAGCCAGGTATCGTCGTGGTTTATCCTCCATGTTGTTGAAAACCACGTTGCACTGGCCGTTCTTCTTCACAAAGCGGCTGCGCACACGCCCGATGCCCAGATCCAGACCCAGGCGGCATGAAGGTGAAGCTCGGCAGCTGTTGTGGACAATCGGATCATTTGTCACCCTCAGAGACAGAGCCCCTCTTCCGTCATCGCTTCCTGGACACTCTCCTCCTCCCCCTCCTCCTTCCTCACCTCGCATGCAGGCCCCGGAGATCGTTTGCTGGCTCAGAGGACTGTGTCCGTTGTGGAGGCCCAGGCTGGAGATCTTCAGGGCATCTTCATCTGTGGAAACGATGCTGTATCTGGAAGAAAAATGAAGGAAAAAATTAGAAAGAAACAAAAAAAAATGAGTCAAACTAAATTCTTAATTAGTAGTTTATGGAGCCTAAAATGAAAACTGCTGTTTTAGATTTTATCATCCACCTGTATCAACAGTATGAATGGTTGCATCAAGCTAACTTTGACTGATAATGACTGATTACATTTGTTCGAACAAATATGAATAAACCTGCATGACACAGACGGGAATTAAAAAACTTAATAATTTCCAAGCTGCCTCAACAAATCCTGACAGACCTGCAGCTCTAACAGCTCTATGTACTTGGGATTGAAATATGGCAACAAGTAAGTACAACTATTTTTCTTTCTTTCTTTTTTAAAACTACTTTATTAAATGTTACACTTTTTTAGGAATTTCACAAACAGTAACTCATTTGCAGATTAGTGTTATACAGAAGCACGTTGTGAGTTTTTAATAAGCTGTCAATCAGATATTAGTATGACTAGGTTATATAAAAGCAGATATAAATACAGGCTGTATCAACTTTAATCTATATTCTGCAGCCGTACTAATCCTTGCATCATTAAGCCTCTGAGTTTCTTGGCCAAAGTTACATGTTTGCATGGCATCAGCGATGTCTTTTGTAATCATCTTTTGTTAGTTGTTGTAAATATCAGTGCGTAGATGGAAAAAGATAAAGAAAGTTTTGTGGCTCACTAAAAACAATGTTCTAAAAGCTGATAGCCCAGTGATCTAGTAAGACTCAGTTAAACTATAGTTAAATCCTGTAATTCAATTTTTTAAAACTTGGAGTAAAGTTGTGCATCTGTTTCAATCTAATGCTTTGATTTTGTGGTTTACTTTTAATATCTATGTTTAAAAGGCTACTAATGAATGGACATACTTTGCCAAATTGAAAGGAAGAAATGTTCTAGAAGCTGCATCCACTGACATGGTTTCATTCCCATTGCCTCTTACCTGTTGACCCGCACCGCTCCCATGGCACCGGTGATCATCAGGCTGTATCTGCGGGGGCAGTAATGTAGGTTGGGGCGGGTAGTTCCAACCATTAACGTACTGTTGCTGAACAGGGAGGCAGTATGAGCTCAGGTGTGACTTGCGTTTGTTATCAGCACTGTGCTCTCTTGGTGCATTTTCTGTGAATGTAGAGGACAAAGAGGAGCCATGCTGAAGTTTTTTAGAATATGAGAATACATCAAAACTTGAGCGTAGATCACAGCATATATAATGCAACAACTTATGGAGGGGAAACTGAACATAGCTAATTCCTGGGAATTCCTAGGAATATCATAGCCCCCGAGGGCCCAGGAATTAACCATCTTCAGTTTCCCCTCCATCATTTCCATCGTTATATATGGATATATAAAAGGCACTGATATACAACACCTACACATAATACAACACATCAATAAATCCATAATTAATGATCCAATGATATTATTGATACGATTATGATTCCCACTGCCCCTTCCCATGTCATTCCATCACATTATAGAAAATTCTGTCAGCAGTAAAATGGGCAGTCCTGTCTTCTTCAGTAACATTCATGAACATTATTGCCAGCTCTAATGCAGATTATTCAGTTGATTTACTGTAAACCTTCTGCACCATTCCTCTGGCAAATCTAGAGGATTGCTGCATTACATTTTAATGCACCAATTTAAATTCCTGAGAATTTCTTTAACACTAAACATTCGGATAATTTTCACCTGTCTGTTTATCACTCGCAGTCTACATTGTCACTCACTGGACACTTTATTAGGTACACCTGCATAGTTGGTCATTAAATAATGAACCAATCTCCAGCATCTTCAGTTCATAGCCAAATCCATGCCACGAAGAATAAGGGCAGATCCGGAGTCAAGTGAATATATATTAATTCACCACACAAATATGTTCTGATGTGATAAAATAAAGATTGAAAAAGCAGCAACATAAAAAATAACAATTTCGCTAGTTTAGACTTTTTAATGGAGAATAACAACCTAAAGCAATCTCAGAGACACTGAAGATAGTACGACTGATTCTCACTGGACCGTGAATATTTGTAATAAAGTAATGACATCTCGTCAAATGGGGGCTAACACACAAACAGAAGACAAGAATCTCCCACAGCCCACCATCCATAGATCCACAAAAAAAGGTCAAAAATTCACAATCAAAAATCCCTCAAAAACTTTGGCCTTTCCTAATGCATGGAGCAGACCAGACAGTTTTGTATAATGACAGCACATTGATTAGGTCCTTGCTAGTGATTAGCCTTAGGGACCTTCAGGCCAAACCAGGGGTGGAAAACCAGACAGGCTGTGGAAGGGACAAAGGTTTTAAGAGATGAATCAGTGGTAATCTACTGTTAGAGGAACAATTGATTCGCTGCTTTGGCCTGATGACAGGGTTATGTCAGCAAACCGGGAACCGGGATGAACAAAAACCACAGGGTTGCATAACCAGTAGAGGGCCAGTCACACGCAACACAACAGGGCGTTAGTGGTTTATGTTTTATTGTACATGAATCACTTTGGCTGATGTGAATTAGCCGACAGGCCTGCATTAATGAAAGAGCAGAAATGGATTGTCTTGGGAAAATTTCTGACAACTGTAGTTTAAAAGCCTCCGTTCAATATCGCCGTTACGTCAATAACAAGCACATGCACCGCTACACATTTTAACACACATGAGCACACACACGCAAGCAGATTTTGATGGGATTGGATGTCGTGTAATGAACCCTTGTATGCAACGGTTCCACGCTCGTGTTACACCAAGGACAGATGTTACGAACTGGCTGCTCAGTGGCTGGATAAAGGATGATCTTCTATTGGATAATCCCAATAGGGCAGATGATTACATCATCTTAACTCTCACAGCTGGAGGAGGGAACCTTTACTTATGGAGTTCTTAAAGACGTCAGGCGGTATGTCATGCCACACGGGTCAGACCCGGGTGAGTGTCAACAAGTTCATTTGTTGGCTAAGGCGAGCACGACACAATTCACAGACTGGTCTGTTTGGCCTGCATTTATAATGGGAAAATTACTCTTTGTTGTTGCCCTGATTTATTGTAGATTTGTTATATTTTGACTAAATTTTGTTTAGATTTGTCAGCAGAAACATGTCATTAATAACGCTATTATATTTGCTTCTTTAGGCTTTGCAGTTTTACATGACATTACATGACAGTTTTGTTTCGCTTCTCAAGATAAAGGTTTTTTTTTTTTTTTGATGATTTACAGTTTTTCCAAATATCAGTAATTTCATCTTAAATTGTAAATTGACTAGTACTGACATTCACACATACACAATGCCATACTGACATGATAACTTCAGACAAATGCTGTTGATTTGTCGTTCATCTCTCATTCCAACACATCACAGGTGTTGGAATGAGGTGCTCTGTTGATTTGAGCGGGCCATTTAAGTAAAGAGAACTCATTGCCATTTTCAAGAAACCAGTTTGAGGTGATTTAAACTTTGCGACATGGTGCGTTATCCTGCTGGAAGCAGCCAACAGAATGACATGGTCAGCAAAAATACTTAGGTAAGCTTTGCCATTTAAACGATGCTAAGTTTGTACTAAGACGCCCAAACTGTCCCAAATATTCCCCCCACACCATTACACCACTGATGGCAGCCTGAGCTACTGATGCAAGGCAAGACACAGCTATGTTATTGACACCAAATTCTGACCTGCGATCTAAATTAAGACTCATTGGACGAGGCAACATTTTTCCAGACTTCTTCAGGTTTCATTTATTTTGTGTTCAGAGATGCTCTTCTGCATACCTTGATTTTAATGACTGTTATTTAACTTACTACCTTTCTTTCAGCTCAAAGCAGCCTGGCCATTCTCCTCTGACATCTGACATCAGCATAGCATTTTCAACCAGAGAACTGCCACGCACCAGATATTTTCTCTTTTTTGAAACCAATGCTGTTCTCTCTTTTGAACAGCAGCCACAATCATACCATGCTGAACTTCTGCAGGACATCTAGATCGTGTCTGCATACCCAAATGCAAGGAGTTCCTGCCATGTATTTGGATGATTAGACATTTGGATTGAACAGGCACATGTAGTTAAATTATCTGTGAGTGCATATACCCTTGCGCTTTTCACTCAAAATGCTTTTAACTCCACGCCACATTTATACACACATTCATGAAGCACATTATTCTATGCGTTTAAGGATATTTCTTACTTTCATGCACACATTTACTCCGATGAATACATCAGGACTAATCTGGGGTTCAACATCTTGCCCAAGGACACCTTGAACCACAAATTCACCCTTTCCACCTCCCTTATATTTGTGCTTCAGCCACATTCACAAAATCCATTTATTACTTCTGTTTTCTTGACTTCTTCGACGGCAGATTAAACTGAACTGCCTATCCTTAGTGGTTAAAGATTGTTTCTTTTTATTACAATGGTGGAAATTAAAATTATACTTATAAGTTTATTATGCTTTATTTCATTTGTTTTTAAGTTTTAGTCAATGTCAGAAGTAAAGAAGATTTTTGTTTTTAAAGAGCGGACAACACTACAGAAAAATATAAATAAATAATTAAAAATCAATTTACAACAAGGTTTGAAGATATGAAAGGGCATGGATATAATAAAATAAAAAATGATAACTCTCAAACTATTAGCCCCCCAACAAAACTTTTTTTTTGTAGTTGTAGTTAAGCCTTTGGAGCCATGTTGGCTGATCTGTTTGCTCACATAGTGTCCAAAATAAGGGAAATACCTTGCAGTATTTATAGTACAGCACAGCAGTATAGTGTTGTTGCCATGGTGATCATCATTTTGACAAAGCCATAGAAACATCTTTCAGTGAACACAGTTAAATACAATTTAATGTATTTAATGATTATAGAAGTAGTGGTTTCACAAAACCAAGTTCACCTTCTAGGAGTGCAGGTGACACTCCTGATGCTTCAGAAAATGCTGTCACTTTATTGGGCTGTTAGAAAAATATTCTACTCTATGACAATAAAAACATAAAAGAACATTGCAAGTTTCATAAAACAAGCTTTGTTCTTACTAAGACACAAACAAAACAGCTATGGAGGTAAACATCATGAAATACAGGCCCATTTTTGTTTCCACCAGTTACGAAATAAGTAAAAATAAAATAAGGTAGTTTGAACAACCCCTTTACTTTAAATACGAGCCTTTACCGTCATGTAACACATGTTAAATAGCATCCATCAGCTACGAATATGAAACACTTCCTGTGTGGTGTCTCTTCAGGCTGCCTAAATGTGACACAAACTACCTAAAAATTCCTTCCAGCTTTAGTCAAAATGCTGAACTGTGGTGCTAAAACCTAAACGGAGCAGTATACAGCTTGTACATGTGGATTCCAATAATCCTAGCAATTTGAAATTCACTGCAATTCTTCGCTGAATTAATGTCTCCTTAAGGTATGTCCACACAGGAAGCGGATCACTTCTCATGTATCACTTTGAACCTGACCGTTTGTCACTAATGGACATTCAAGGCCCCTGTTGCCTAGGTAACCGTCTATTACACTGCTATATGTCAATCAGTGGTTTGCTTCCCCTCAAAGTTGAGAAAAGTTTACCACAGACCTCACTACCTTTTCCTGTGTCCTCTATGTAAAACAACGGACTGTAGCGCGATGTCACTTTTGGATATTTTTACTTTCTCTTCTATTTTCTTATTCCTCATCATTAGTCAGTTACTGTTTTTTATGCATGCTGGTCCCTTTTCCCCAGCTGACAGTAGTCCAGGGAGAGAGCTACAGTAATTGATGATCATAGTTAGTGTATTAGCTGTCGCCATAGGAACATCTCTCCTCTCAAAGGGACTGACTCGCTGTGCTCTGAGTGTTTGTGTGTGATGATGTTTTATCCTGTGAGACAGGACGAGATAAACTGACAGAGAGGAGAGAGCCATCCACAGAGTCGCACCGAAACTCAACAGGGATACAGCACAGTGCATGACAAAGCTCTACAAGATTAATATTATTATTAAGTACTGTGTCAAAGACTCTGAGAGGGATGCTCATGCGTGACGTAGCTCTTATTCAACTACGTCAGCCAAACCAAACTTTCATATTCCAACATAATAATCCCATGCAGAGGAGAGGATGGAGGAAGCCCTGTCCAAATAACAGATTACTACTTCCCTTAATCCCTCGATCCAAACAACAATACGAAAGGTGGATGGCAGTAGCTGTATGACCTGGCTTAAGCCCTTTTGTGTAATCTGATCATGTAATCTGACATCTGATCATATGAGAAGAGGGGAATGAGAAAAAAGAAACACACAGATAAAGAAATAGGGAAAGAAACAAAGAAATAAAGGTTTACAGGTGCAAGGTCACGTGAGGTGGCCAAAGAGTGGGAAAAATACAGATTAAGATGAAGAGATTATAACATCAGAGGATGTTACTATAAAGTGTAGTGCCATTTGCATAAAATTAGAAGATTTACACACCACAATAGAGTAACACACACACACACACACACACACACGTGTATTCTGCACCCTGTTTTTGTATTTCTTCCTTCTGCCTGTGTAAAGGCTTTTTTATAAAGAAATGTGCGAGAGAACTGGCACACTTTTGGGTGTGACTTTTCTTTTTTTGTTGTCCTCTATTTTTCTGTATTTCTGTACAAGATGTTCTTAAGTGAGAAGGACCTACATATCCCTGAGGACAGCACTGGCTCTACACTCTGTCCAAGTTAAAAAAAAAATAGGATCTTGATCACTCAGCAGACCTGACTACACACACACACACACACACACACACACACACACACACACACACACACACACACGAAATAAGCAGTGACTGGTTGAAACTGTTGAAAAGGTTTAGTCTTAACAAAAGAATTATAGTCTTCTACATATACAAGCCAGTGGATAAAATAAGTGCTGGTAACAGCTGCTGGACTAGCATACTGCTAGTATTACATTGCCCAGCACCACTGTATGACCAAATACTGCACTTTCTACTTCACACAATTTGTTGTAAAGATAAATAATCAACAGCTCCAACACTAAAGTGATCAACAGCAATGAATCATTAATTATGATCCAATAAGAATATATATGTGATTTTGAAATGTGCAACATAATGAGTATGTTTGCTTTATTTAATTAAAATATTTTTGTTTGTATAACTTTTTGTGCACTATTAAGCGATTGAAGAACACTGCAGAAAGTTCCATAAAAATTCTGTATTATGAGCCATCTTAAAGTGAAGGAATTTTCTGAATACAATTTTTATGAATGTTTTTCTGTATTTTTAACCAGACCTTGAATTTGATTATTTACAGAGATGCACATAAACCTTAATAAATAGATCATGTGCCATCAGAAGATTACTAGGGTATTCTCCTTTTTCTTACTTTTGTTTTTGTTTTTTTGTTTTTTAAACATATAGGAATATAACTTTTACTTAAATAAAAATGTACATACTTTTTTACACTTTTAAAACAATTATTGTATCCAACACAAAAAAAAAAATAAAAACATCAACAGGACATGCAACATCAAACATCAACAGGCTGTGCATGAAGCAGAGAATCTTGCCCAGTTTTTCTACACTGACTTTTAAATCTCATTAAATATTTGGATTTCCTGTGCCCCACCCCTGCCCCGTGTGTCACCCCAATTGCAAAACCCTGGAAACGTCCCTGCGCTTACCAGACTCATGGCTTCATGGACCTTGCGATAATGAACACAGGCAAATCAGCTCAAGTAAATGAAAAAAAAGGGAAGAATGGTGGTTTGTGGATGGTTGTTCAGTGTATCAATAATCCGTATCATAAAAGCACTTTTATAATGGACACTATGTCGTGATTTTCACTGTTCAATTTGGAGAATGAACAATGAACAGTCTGTCTATAAATTTTAATTACACGCAGTGGTGGAATCTAATCTTTATTTTTAAACTTTAAACAGTTTCTGCTTCAATTTTGTACATTTCAGAAAAAATGTTACTCTTCTCACTTCACTTTTACTTCCCTTTAGAGTGCATTAGATAAACATACTGGTTTATATGACCTCACACCTGTATTTTTGCTCTGTAATAGAGATGTGGATGAAGCCAAACTCTAGTCATTAATCTTGAGACCTTTGACTTGACAGGAAAACAAAAACTGGCAACTGGACTTTGATTTTATTACCATTGACTTCTGACTTCACTTGAACATTTGCCTTTGATTGACTTGATATCCTGCTGATAATGAACAGGGACTGAAACTCAAGGGAATGCATTTTGCTGGTATTTGAGTGACAACTGAACTATGGCATCAGCACTTTCGATATTAAAAACATTAAAACATTAAAAACATATAAGATTAAGTTTCCATCTCTGCTCCGTCCATCCCTGCAGGAGAAGATCTAACAAGCCGATCAATGGTTCACACAGTGCACGCAAAAGTTATGACGGGGCAGTTTTCAAACAAAGCTGCAGCTATGACGTGTGTCCGTTTCATTGAGGCCACAGGAGCTGTCCAGTGCTGAAAATCAATCCAAAGCCTGCAGGAATAATTGACAGCTGGGAGGTGGAGGAGGAGGAGGGTGGTGAGAGCGGAATACTATCCTAACCTTGAAAATGATGTAGTCCTTTGAAATCTTTTCCTCTATCTGTTTGCCCTGCCCACATTTATTACAGTTGACTTATTCAGTAGCGTCAGGGTTTTGTTTAAGTATTGATTACATTTTCTCGGTAGTTAATTAGTTAGTTAGAACAGGGAAAGAAGAACTGCAGCAGAGCCTACGAAGGTGGCAGCTCCTTATAATGCACTTTTAAAGAGATCTAGACTTGGGTGAGGAAAGGAAATACGCTGGGCTAAAAGCTTACACAATTGTTCCATCATTATAAACTTAAAACACTTCTTATGACTAAGTCCTTTCCTGTGGGGGAACAAACATAAAGATGGAGCTTTAAACACTCACCTTTGTGTTATTGCAGACTGAATTAGTAGTTTCATCCTCCAAAAAAAAAAAAAAAAAAAAACTTGAGTGGATTTACAGTCTCTGCCGCTCTCCCCTCTTTTTCTTCCTTGCTTCCCTTTAATAGAGAAACACCTATGTCATGAATACGCTCCAAGAGTTGTTTTGCACGAACTTGCACATGCCTCCATCCTGAGCTTGGGCTTGTTGCTCCATAGTAGCTGATCAGAGCCGCTCCAGCCTTGTGGTTGTGCATCTGCCCTGATCCCTGCTAGCGTGAGTGTGTGGGAGAGAGGGAGAGAGGGAGAGAGAGAGAGAGAGAGAGAGAGAGAGAGAGAGAGCTCTGATTATGATCCTATTTATATGTGCTATTGTTTTCCCCAGAGAGTGGAGATGTGGACTGTATAATTTAGACTTTAGCCCACTCAGGCAGATACTGAGACTCACATCCAAAAAAAGAAAAAGAAAACAAAAGATAAACACCAGTGAAGACTTTTGTAATCCTGACAAAATCTTGTAGAAATAGAAGAAGTGTCTGTGAAGCATTTTAGTGTGTGTTTAAATGGAATAAGGACACAACATGACTTTTCTTGTGTAATATCAAAGGTATTCCTTAAATCCCCACTTTAGATGCATGTTTGGAACATCTACAGTTTCATCTTCTTACTGGGAAAACTGCTAAATTTATTCTGTATGATTACACCGATTTGCCTATTTATCAGGAACATATATCTATGGCTAATGCATACAATAACACATACAATCAGTCCTGCTCAGGTTCTGTTTTGACCTGAGTGAAAACAAAAGAAAAAAAATCACAAATTTTATGTGCAATAAAATGTGTTTGTATAATTTATATAATTATAAATTAAATTTATATAAATATTATATAAATTTATATATTATATAAAATTTATATTATTTTATTTATTTATTTAAATAATAATATAAATTATTATTTATATTATTATATTATATATTTATTAATTAAATAAATTATAAATATATATAATATATATATATATATTAAATAATAATAATAATAATATTTAATAATAATATTAAATAATAATAATATTTATTATTAAATTATATATTATATTATTTATAATATAAATATATTTATTTATATTATTTATATATATAAAATTTATATATTAAATTTATATAATTTGTATAATTTGTTTAAAATAAAATCAAACACTTTGTCTGCTTGATTGAAAGTATTATTATGCTCAATATGTCTTTCTGGTCTGATAACCTGACTGAAAATAAGGAAGAGACTGGACAGGATTTTCAGAAGTGCAGAAATATTTGTAGGTTCACAGCAAACCTTGATCTGTAATCATCTGTAGCAATGTGTCATTTTAAGGGAAGCCCATTGTTGCTAATCAAGGACACGTCTTAACTCTGATTTTGAATTAATACTCTAGAGGATGGCATTATAGGGTTAATAGCAGGACTGTCATATTACTCAGCATCACATATAACAAAGTGGTGTACATGCAAAGAGGAACCCACGATATTCTTCAGTTACACTGGTGTGGGTCTCAGTCATCGATCTGGCTATTGAAAAGTCAACAAAAAAAAAGACTTGCAGCTTTACTTTGACATATGACATCTGGCTTAGCTGACTTCATGTTAATCAGGTTTCATATTAAAAAGAAAATCCTGCTATGGTTGATTGTAATGTTGTGAGTTTTACTGAAATGTATTCATAAATCAGTTTGAGTCAGAAATTTTAATTAAAAAATCAGAGATTACTAAATTTAATGCAGCTTATGTTGAGGAAATATGAAGGTGTACTATTTTACTGGATGTGTGAAAATTTTCCTTTTTTAATGCAGTCATTAGGATTCTCAGCTGCTAGAGCAAGAATAAGAATGCAGGGTACACAGTGAATAGCGCACCTATCACTGGAGGGGGACCCAAAGTCTCTGCACAAAACTTTTTGGCCATTAAATCTCTGTGCGTGGACTCTCCATGCTCGCCTCTGCAGATAGCTGTCCAGGTTTTGATTCTGCAGAGTTCTCGTGCTGTTCAAATCAGTGTTGTCACTTCTCGCCAGCTTAGAGTCAGCAATCGATTCCTCATATTAACACGTGTGGATATAAAAAGTCTTCAGTAGTCAACAAAAATATACATAGCAACATGCTGGATGCTCAGCTATTTACAGGAATAGCACACCGACACACAGGATCTGACTGGTTTTGAATCATTTAAAGCTTCTTTAAAGGTAGGCAACAAGAGGATACTGTAAATGGCACATGCTTTACAACTAAGTTGACACACAAAACTGATCTCTTCCATTTTTTGTCTATTTTTGCAGGATACAAATGGCTTGCACTGTCAACCCTGATGACTGAACAACCAGTCTTTTGACAAGAAGAGTGGTAGAAGAGAGAAATCACTACAAACCTTCCACCGGTTCAGTTCTTCCTCCTCTAAGAATCAACCATAAATTATGTGAGACTAAATAAAATGGAACTTTTGTTGCTGCTCCCAACTCATTTGTATTTTTCATTTGATTAAGTGTTATTTAAGTGAGATTAACATCTGGATTAACAGGTTACATAACAATGTTTGTGTTAACATCCTGGAAACTTCAACTGAGAATTTGGAAATAAAAATCTAAAGCCTCTAAGTTGCAGATAAATTAAACTCGACACTTAAAAGAAAATTGAGCTGCAGCTATTATGACCACAGGATTTTAGTTTTTAATTTCTCACCAAATTTAAGACAAATCACAATTTGTACTTTCTAAAGTTAAAGAAGGCAAAAACAAAACAAAGAAACAACAACAAAGAAAAAAAAAAGGTCTGGGAGAAACGATCTGCTTCAGGTTGTGAAGACCAGAAAGATGAAGATTAACTTCAGAAGGAAGAAGGCAGCTAGGGTTTGCTGTGGTCTGCTATGAGAGGTGAAATTGAATGAGCAATTACAGGACTCACTTACAGATCAAAAAATGTGTGATGAGCATCTTCAGTACTTTTTGAAATTTGATGGATGCACATTTCTGATTAATGTGAAAATCTTCAGATTAACTGGGGATTAACTAGCTTTCAGAGGGATTTTCTTTTGGCAGTCAGGTCGATATTTGATTTTGTCCATTCACGCACTTTCACATGCGTGTTTGCATGTGTGTGTGTGTGTGGGGGGGGGGGGATGCTGAATAAACAGAGCACCTGTGTGCCAAAATAATCTCTCCTTCTTTGGTTTCTTATAAGCGTCCATCCCAGAAATAGACAGAACGGGCTGCTACAGTGGCCAAAACCATGTTGTGCTTGTTCTGCACAGATTGAACTATCAATTTGTGTAAATAAATAAAGCATTAATAATAAATCAAAACAAGCAGTGTTGATTGTACGTTGTCATTCATTTCCAAACGACTGCGCGAGGCCAGCTTTATGGCCTTTTATTTCAGACCTCTTTGAAGTGTTATTGCCAATTAGACACAATTCTTTAGTTTCCATGGAAACCTTATTTTTCCCTTCTTTCTTTTGCACATAAATACACAAACGCACTCGCCACATGGTTTATTTTTAAAAACTCCTTACTATCTAGTCATGAGACAGCAGGTGGGCGTTACATCGCATGAGGAGGTGTTGGGTTGCAGTGAAATAGGACTAAGTAGTGTAGGCACAGAGGTCAGAGGTCAGGGAATCAAGTAAGTGAGTACACAGAGGGACAAAGTGGGCCGACAATAACTCGAAGGAACAGCGTGTGCTGCCTCTAAGAAGTCTGAATGAAACTAAACTTGTTATTACTGTTTTGCCCATTAAAGGCAGGAGTGTGATGATTCACAACGTTTCACAATCAAAAACAAGGTGGCATTTACACTTGAATGTGGGTTACACATGAAAGCAGTATAATAATAATCACGTGACAGATCTTTATTGTACACTGTAAAAAAATTGTCTGTTAAATTTGCACTGAGAATGGCCAACATTAATCTAGGAGGCTATACTTCAGGCTATACTATACTTAAGTACTCATAAAGCAGTTATTTAATGTATTGCAATTTGTATGATTTTGATTACATTTTGTGTTATGTTTCTGAGTTTCTTCTCTTCTTGCACTAAGGTGTGTTGCATTTCTCCTACCCACTTTAGATCATACTGGTAAGGGAATGTTACTCTACTCACCCATTCAGCCATGAATACCCATGACTAACATTCAAGTGACTGAGTCGGGTCATTTATGGGGTATAATTATTTTCCCTTTTTGTCAATTTTTATTTTTTATTGTCATTGGGGCGATCGTGGTTCAGGGGGTTGGGAAGCTCATCTTGTAACCGGAAGGTTGCCGGTTCGATCCCCAGCTCTGTCTGGCTTGGTCATTGTGTTCCTGGGCAAGACACTTCACCTACTTGTTGGCCAGAGGGATATGGCAGCCTCGCTTCTGTTTGTAGGTGTGGCCACAAATGTAGCTTCCCTCCATGAATGTGTGAATGAATAGTGGAATTGTAAAGTGCTTTGAGAGTCTTGAAAAGTGTTATATAAATGCAATCCATTATTATAAAACGTTTCCTCCTAAATGTTCTCCTCCTAAATTTATTTATAGATTTTTTTTTAGAACTTTTGTATTAAGAAAATCCACTCAAAGTAATATATATATGTATATATAGCTTGGTAGCTTTTGCAACCACAGCCATTGCCCCTAGGTGGCCATTAACAAAGATGCAGGTTACAGTCACTTTGTGCTGACTTTACTTTTCAAACCAAGGGGCTACTTTACTTTTTTCTGTTTTGGTTTTGCAAACACATGACCACTAGCCACACAACATTTACTAGTCCACAGTTTTTGGCTATGTGACAATCATTGTGACAACATTAAGTCACACACAGTGACCATCTGGCAACCATATGCTGCTGGGGAAAAAGTGTTTATGCCTAGCCAGCCATTAAAAACCTGTTGTTTTCTTCACTATTGCTACGGTCATTTTTTTTTTTTTTTTGAAGTGACAGACTTGTCTATAAATACTCACCAGCTACTCTCCAAACTTTAGAGAAACTGTGAAAAGTGTGATGCCTGCCCTACAGATGTTGCCTGCAGTTCTGACCCACAACTTTTACTTTGAAAGCGAACATTCTCCATTTCTAGTTTGTGTTGAAGACTTTATTAAGACGTACTAGTACCTCCTAATTACTGGGCTAGTAGTTCACGAGTACATGAAAAACTGCAGGAAGCTGTGACAACCAAAGCATTCACTAAGAGCCTTTTGATGCAGCTTTTGATCCAGCGAGAGCCAGCATCTCCCAGGAACAACATTTCTCCCAAGCAGCCAATGGCTGTATTACATCCAATATGGCGGACAACTTTCAAGCACTATCCACATGACATGAAAAATCCTAAATACTCTCTATGCAGGAGACCCATGTGCATGTCACAGACTTTCAGACATCATTTTTAAATCCAGTATTAATTAAATATTGTTTGTTATATGTAAAGTTAGTGTATTAATAAAGACCTGGGTAGGGACAGAAATGATCTTGAGCTTAAATCTTGTTTAAAACACAAGATTCAAGCTTTGGTTTTATGGTTGCCATGGTAATGTCTCTTAGCTTTCTCTCGACAAAATAGTGCTTCATGCACAAAATATACTTCCTATTGAAATGCATTACTTACAAATTCATGCTTACTAACACACGTGAAAAAAGGGTGACAAGTTGCATTCATCAACACAAAATGGACATTACATCACAACAATCTAAAGACAAAATAACTAAAATAAACATCAAAGTATGTTAAACCTGATTATTTTAGCTTAAATATAAAACTCTGTATTACACTAAAATGTGTGGTAGGTTGCTGTTAATTATTTTTCTTTCTTTAGAGGACTAAGCATTCACAGTATTTAGTGGTTTTCACACTAAATTGTGCATTAAAGGACTTAATTTCTGGTATTTTACAGCAGTTTGTTACAGTGCAAAAGCCTGAAGCTGAAAACAGCCGGAGGATCCTCTTACAGCCATCCTATAAATACCAAATACTGTGTCTAACAGAAAGGCCTGTAATTAGTGAAGGGAAGACTGTCACTGCTGCCAACAGAGCCACCTGTGTATAGATATAGCACCCATATAGGTGGCAGTGGGATATCAATTCATTTTAGTGACATGTTTTTCTGCAGGGAAGTCTCTGTTTCAGACATCACTTTTTCCCTTCAAAAGCACCCACACATTTTCCCACAGCAAACCTAATTGAGAAGGTCAACGATGGAAATTATCACCAAAAGCCCTCAACACCTTTTTAATAACTCATCTCTTTAGTCCTTTTTAAGTTTGATAAGCAGTTGATTGGAGCTATTTTCTGTAGTGCTGTTCGTCTCTGTGGCCCAGCTTAATGACTCCCCCTCGAATGCCACGAGAGCCAATTTACACAGAAACAGGCGGCTGCCTCATTTCTCACTTTGAGAACCGATCCAGGTCAACATGTTTTTAGAAAAGCAGGCCGGGGGGGTGGGGGACAGGAGGTGGTTGAGGGCAGCCAGGATCGTTCCCAGTGCATGAATACATTTTATAAAAGGAAATTCTAAATAAGATCTGTACACAACGTTGTGATTAATAGCAGAAAAAGGCATTCACACGTCCCTGTTTAGCGTATTTTGTTTTCATCCAACTTCAAAACAAATTTAATGAGACTGAAACGAAAACAAGTACAAATAGAAACAAGTACTCTAAATCTCAGTCTCTCCAGTCTGTGATCTGTGAACTCAGTGGAGTCGAAAAGCTTTTTAGACTGGAACTTTGGTAACATTTCACTCTATTTTATTGTTTAGTTCTTTTGTTGTTGGTTTTATTTGACGTGAAGCACTTTGTCTGAATTTGTATAAATTTACTTACTTACAAATATAAATGTTATGTCAATGTTTCTCAAGCCCACTGTTTGCCCCCTTCCTGATTTCTTAATTTCTTTCCATATTTGTTACACACTAGTGTTTCAGATCATCAAACAAACCTTCCACACTCAGGCCTGACATCAACAGAGACATTTCTAAGCCTTTGGGTCTCCAGTAAACTGTGGCAAGAAGCATCTTCAACAAATGGAGAAACTTGGAACAGGAGTAAACCTTCCCAATGGGAAGAGTGACCGACCTACCAAAATTACTCCAAGCGCACACCAATGACTCATCCACAGTGTTGGGAAGGTTACTTTTAAAATATATTCCACTACAGATTACAGAATACATGCCCCAAAATGTATTTTGTAACGTATTCCGTTATGTTACTCAATGAGGGTAATGTATTCTGAATACTTTGCATTACTTAATATATTCTTTTTTACAACTACATGAATGTACTATTGCTTTGTGATTTATTACTATTACTGAAGGTTACTCACCATACCAATACCAACTAGATTTTTAAATCTTAATATAAAATGAGTAACAGTAGGGTGGACATTAGGTAAGGCTGCACTTTTTGAGGCGATCTCGTAGAGAAAACTATTCCACGCTTATATAAAACAGGTCCCCGGCTCCGAACCGTAGTAAAGGGACCTCTGGCTAATACGTTGGGTTCCGTGTCGGGCTCGTAGCCGAAAACTAGCTTTACTTTGTTGTCTGGGTCAACTTTGCTAGCGAGAGACAGAGAGAGGCATTGAAAGGCTGCTCCAACGGAACTTATTGTTTCGGAGGAAAAGATGAACACAGTGTACAGTCGAGTCTTAATAGCTTACTTACAACTGGGCTCGTCAGGCACTCTTTTCTTTTTGGCTGCAGTGATTATTATTATATTTACATGCTTCCAGCTCCCGTTTCTGGTCAGTGACAGCTCGTACTTTTCGACTCTCCTTTTTCTCCCTCCCTGGCGCTCACGGACCTAACGGGTATAGCAGTCCATCCTCCCTGCAGCACGGACTACACTACCCATCAGGCTACATTCTTTAGGGCAATGCCTGTAAGACTCTGTCTATTGCCTTCATATTAAATCATTTTTAAAAATATTTCTTCACGTCATTATAAGACACGAGATTGAGACACGGGCATTAGAGCCTCTTTTGTTTGGGTTTCCACCGGCATGGAATTACCAAAAATAGAGAGAGCATAGCCTAAAATATGAAACAGGAAAAGACTGCCGTGTAATCCCTTTATTTCAACAAAGTAACTGTATTCTGAATACCACCTTTTTGAACGGTAACTGTAACGGAATACAGTTACTCATATTTTGTATTTTAAATACGTAACGGCGGTACATGTATTCCATTACTCCCCAACACTGCTCATCCAGTAGATCTAAAAAGAACCCAGAACAACATCTAAAGAATTGCAGGCCTCGCTTAAGGTCAAGGTCAGAGTTCATGATTCAAAAATTAGAAAGAGACTGGGCAAAAATCGCATCCATGGGAGAATTGTACGGCCAAAATCACTGCTGATCAAAAAGAACTCAAAGGTTCGTCTAGCATTTGCCAAAAAAAAAGATCTTGATGATCCCCAAGACTTTTATACTCTGTGGACTGACAAGACAAAAAGTTTCATTCTTTGGAAGTGTCAGGGTTCCTGGGTCGGTGACCGAGTGTTTTCAGTTTTGCCACATCAATGTTATCACTTCCTGTTTTTTTCCCGTGTCAGCTTGTCTCTCGTGTCATTAGTCAGATTATGTTCAGCTCGGTACTCACCTGTTTCCAATCATTGTCATCATTCAACCTGTGTATTTAAGTTCCTCGGTTTCACCAGTTCTTGGTCGTGTCATTGATGGTCGTGTGATGTTGTCCTTCCCGTGTGTTCTCTCAGTTCAGTCAGCCATTCAGTGATCCAGCCAGTCAGTGTCCGTTCACCCTCTGTTCATCCACTCCTTATAATAAACCTTCACCAGTCTTCACCTACCTGTGAGTCCTGCGTTTGGGTTCCTTCTTCCTCGCCTCCACACAACGCCTGACAGAATGACACGACCCGTGCCACGAAGACACGATTGGAACCCAGCGGACTCGGACCTCTACGAGCGGCAGGAGGCAGCGCTTTCCCGCTGGGCAGAGGAGCTCAGGGCCTCGGAGACGCCGCGTTCCCCCACCTGCTGCCTCACCTGCCCCGGAGCATTTGCCGCGGAGAGTGGACGTTTCATGCCGCGCTTCGGCCGCTCCCTCTCTCGCCGCTCCGCTCCTCGCTCACACACCCGCCGCCTCATTCGCCGGACCTCCACCTTCGCCACGGCACAGCGGCTACGCCTCCCACCTCGGCTCAATGGAGGCTACCGTGCCAGAGGCTCAGCTGTTTACCCCGGCCGCTTCCTCTTCCCGGAGAAAGCGGCGCACACGCCGCCATAATATGGACCATTTTCAGCAACTCCCGGTGGTGAGTTCCAGTGACTGTTTTCCACACCCTTCATCTGATTACTCCCTTAAAGCGCTCAGTACACTCACTTCTGATTCATGGGGAGTTTCCCTCCTAGAGGACGATGTGGACTGGGAAGACTTTTTCTGCTCTGCTCCCTCTGAGCTGGGATTCATTAAGGACAATCCCCGCACTTCAAAACCTCCGAAGACTGTTCAACTAAAGACTGTAAATGGTGATGGCAGGAAGGCCAGAGCAATCTCCAATAAATCTGTTACAGTCCGTGTGTATGCAAACCCTAGGCCTGCTCACTCTAGGACTGTTTTATCTGAGCCTGCTCCTTCGTCCACCTGTCAGCCTGTTCCGGTTTCATCAGCTCCGGCCACTGTTAATAATACTCATGCACCCGAACCTGTCTGTATCACTCACCCAGTCATTATCTCCACTCCCGTCAGTCAGCCTATACCCACACCAGTGCCAGGTCCCAGGAGGAGGGCAGCTGCGACCCAGCCTACCTCCACACCCGTTCCTGTTTCTCGGGTGGGGGTGACTGGCGTCCAGCCACCTCCCGCGCCTGTCCCAGCGCCCAGGCTGAGGGCGGCCAGGATCCAAGCTGATCCCCCTAGAGGCTCGGCTGAGGCTCTCCAGCCAGCGCCCTCATGCTCCGGAGGCACGGAAGAGCTAACCTGTCCACCTGCTAATTCGCCAGCCCGTCCATCTCCTCACTCAACTTTCCATGCCCTAGCACTATCTCTAGTTAGGCTAGCTGACCTGTCCCCTGCTCAGGCACCAGCCTTACTAGCCCAAGCTGCAGCTTTATCCCCCTCACTAGCTCAGTCTTTAGCTCAGCCATTAGCCTCACCGACCTCTGTTTATCCATTAGCCTCCTCAGTCCAATCAGTTCACACTCCTGCTCCAGTCCAGCCTGTAGTCCAGCCTGCTCCACTCCAGTCAGTTCCCTCACCTGCTGTTCAGCCTCCTCTCCAGTCAGTTCCCTCACCTGCTGTTCAGCCTCCTCTCCAGTCAGTTCCCTCACCTGCTGTTCAGCCTCCACTCCAGTCCCCTGTAGTCCAGTCGCCCCCTGTCCAGTCAGTCCAGTCGCCTCCTGCCTCCCGGTCGCCCGTCCTCCAGTCTGTTGTCCAGTCTTCTGTAGTCCAGTCAGTTCAGTCACTCGTCCACCACCCTGTTCAGTTCCCGGACCTGCAGCCACAGCACCCAGAGCCAGCTGTGAGCTCTCCTGCTCTCCAGCCAGGGGCTTCCGCGCCCGCTGGCCCAGCCTGTCTCCAGCCAGGGGCTTCCGCGCCCGCTGGCCCGGCCTGTCTCCAGCCAGGGGCTTCCGCGCCCGCTGGCCCGGCCGCTCTCCAGCCAGGGGCTTCCGTGGCCGCCGCCGTCTTCCTCGCGGCCGCCCACCGGACCAGTCTCGTCTCGGCCGCCGCCGTCTTCCTCGCGGCCGCCCACCGGACCAGTCTCGTCTCGGCCGCCGCCGTCTTCCTCGCGGCCGCCCACCGGACCAGTCTCGGCCACGTGGCCGCCCACCTGAACTGTCTCTGTGTGGACTCCGTCCCTCCGTCCTGGGCCCCCTCCGCCCGCCCTGTTCTGGTCTTTTTCTCTTTTGGCCGTCGGGTCCCGGCCTTTGAAGGGGGGGGTACTGTCAGGGTTCCTGGGTCGGTGACCCAGTGTTTTCAGTTTTGCCACATCAATGTTATCACTTCCTGTTTTTGTTTTTTTTGTTTTTTGTTTTTTTCCCCATGTCAGCTTGTCTCTCGTGTCATTAGTCAGATTATGTTCAGCTCTGTACTCACCTGTTTCCAATCATTGTCATCATTCGGGGGGCGATCGTGGCTCAAGAGTTGGGAGTTCGCCTTGTAATTGGAAGGTTGCCGGTTCGAGCCCCGGCTTGGACAGTCTCGGTCGTTGTGTCCTTGGGCAAGACACTTCACCTGTTGCCTACTGGTGGTGGTCAGAGGGCCCGGTGGCGCCAGTGTCCGGCAGCCTCGCCTCTGTCAGTGCGCCCCAGGGTGGCTGTGGTTACATTGTAGCTTACCATCACCAGTGTGTGAATGTGTGTGTGTGTGAATGGGTGGATGACTGGATATGTAAAGCGCTTTGGGGTCCTAAGGGACTAGTAAAGCACTATATAAAATAGTGCTTTACTAGGCTGAATGGCTGACTGAACTGTTCTCTCAGTTCAGTCAGCCATTCAGTGATCAGGCCAGTCAGTGTCCGTTCACCCTCTGTTCATCCACTCCTTATAATAAACCTTCACCAGTCTTCACCTACCTGTGAGTCCTGCGTTTGGGTTCCTTCTTCCTCGCCTCCACACAACGCCTGACAGGAAGGGGTAAGTCAAGTTTAATCTGACATAAAACTAGCAGAGCATTAAAAAAAAAAAGTGTGATGGTCTGAGACGGCTTTGTATCTTCAGGACCTGGATGACTTGCTGTAATTGATGGAACCATGAATTCTGCTAATACACCCACAAGTCCACCTGTAAATGGTTCAATAAAGAAAAAAAAACAAACAAATAAGCTGTTACCAGCTGTTTATTTTACATAAACAGCTGGTAAATATGTTTTGACACATTGGACGGATTCATTGTTTTGCTTCATTATGAATAATATGGTATCCATGCAAGTATAGCGAGAGATATTCATTCATACACCAATTATGAGTTACCAAAACATATGGGAAGAGTTAAAATGTGTTACAGTGTGAAGTAAATTATTGTTAAGGCTATTTATGAAGTATTTGCTATTTCACCATGGCAGATGGGTTTGGGAGACTAAAATAAAAGAGAAAGTAGTGAAAAAGGAGAAATTACTACCTTGGAGCTGCTTCATGTGCTAGACTTGTCGCTGCCTCATTGTTTTTAAAGATTTGTAAGACACCAGGGTAGCAGATGATGGCAACTAATGCCAGCAATGATGCAGTAGAATAAGTTGGTAAATACTGTAGCATTTAAACTAAAGGTATGCAAGTCCAGCTGCTGTAAAACTCAAGCATGCGTGACGAACACCTAGACTGCTTTAAATAAAACATCAATTATCCATCCATCCATCCATTCGCTTCCGCTTATCCTTTTCAGGGTCGCGGGGGGCGCTGGAGCCTATCCCAGCTGTCATAGGGCGAGAGGCGGGGTACACCCTGGACAGGTCGCCAGTCTGTCGCAGGGCCAACACACAGGGACAGACAACCATTCGCACTCACATTCACACCTAGTGGCAATTTGGATTTTCCAATTAACCTATTCCCACAAATTGCATGTCTCTGGACGGTGGGAGGAAGCCGGAGTACCCAGAGAGAACCCACACAAACACGGGGAGAACATGCAAACTCCACACAGAAAGACCCCGGCCTGATGGTGGAATTGAACTCAGGACCTTCTTGCTGTGCGGCAACAGTGCTAACCACCGTGCCAATGGAGAGAGTGATCGATCACACGTGATGGCATTTGTAACTCTGACGTAAAAGCCACAATACTAAAAGCTGAGCACATGGCGAGTGGCCCCATGTCCAGAAGAGGGGTGAAGTAATGGAAACATTGACAAGTACAAAGCATGAAGCTGAAGTGAACACCAAGCAGTTCTTGGTCTGCTGTTAAAAGATAAGAACCCAACATGCAAACAGTTGAACTACCCTTTAGATTGCATTTCTAGAGTAATGATTTAATTATTTATTTGAAATATATTGCACCAGCAAATCACAACTACCTCGCTGTACCCTGTGCTTGTCTGTTATGTGGTGCAGGGAAAGTAGATCTTAACCCTGTCATGTATGAATTATGACAACCACAATCAGGATTTTCAAGTATTTTTATTCATCTTTAGGCATGAAAAGATGAATAAAAATACTCAAGAAAGAAATCTTGATTGAGGTTGTCATAATTCATACATGACAGGGTTAAATTACAATAATTACAATGAAACACGTCATACATCTATAGTAACATTAAACAACCAGTGGGTGGAAGGGTATGGAGTGACACATCAGTGTCCAATGTAGTGATTTATGTGTAAGTATATCATCAACACTGACACAAATACAAGAAAAGAGCCTTTGAATAGCTGTCCACTGTAGTGACCGCTATGCGTGAAAGGACTGAACAATCTAATTTTTATTGTGAAAACTAGCTTTAAACTAACAATAAACAAAGTTTGTGTCCAAAATCACTTTCTATGTACTGTATAATGCTCTATTTGAGCTCCAACACATGGAGTGTTACATTTATCCACCACACAGCTCCCAATCCATCAGTGAAAGGAAAAGGTGGACTTTATAATAACAAATAATCAGGGAACTGAGTGATTTTTTTTTTTTGCAGTGCTTTGTAAAAATAAGTACATCCCATAGTTCAATAGCCTGCAGTAACAGCTTTTGCAGCAATAACTTGAAATAATCATTTTCTGTAAAACTTCATTGGTCTCTTATGTTGTTGCAAGCCCACTATAGTTTTGCACTACTGATTTATTCCATAGAGATTTGAGGCCATTCTTTAGATTCCAGCATGGCATTTCAATCAGGTTGAGCTCTAGCTTTTGAATGGGCCATTCCAACAACTTTTGCTGCTGTGCTGCATTTTTAAGCATTTTTAAGCCATGCAGAGAAGTTCATGGTCAACTCAGTGATGCTACACAGATGCTGTGGCTGCAAAACGAGCCCACAGACCTTAGCTTCTAAGTGTGTTTATGAACAGTAGAGTCACCATCACTAATTATTCAGGAAAACAGAAAAATTGACAATCAGAGAGCACATCCCTCTCCACTGCCAAGGACACATGCTTCTACTAACATTTGAAATGGATAGACCAACATTGCAACTGTATAGTAAAAATGATCCAGATCCACACATTTTCCTTGCCTTTTTCTTTTTTCATGCTATACCTTTCCTCAAAGTTTATCTAAATTCAGTCAGCCAGTGTTTTTGAATAATTTTGCCAGAAAAAAAACAGCAACAGAAAACCTGGACTACCTCAGTGCTCGACATGGGGGAGGAATAAAATCTCCATGTGGCCATGAAATAGCTTTAATCCAGTCATTAACATGTTTACCTTGGTGTTAGTTTTAACTTGTGTGAGGTGAACTTTTCCAACTGCATTTCCATGGATACTGGCTCTACTCTCTCATTACACCAACTGCTGCCAGAGCAGCTGAATGTAGCTACAGTACGCATGTGACACACAGCAAAGACAAAAATATCTCCCCTTAATTGTCATTTTACTTGCCAAAAATCTTTAATTATACTTCGTCTTGGGAGTTCATTTGATACCACTGCTTGACAAAATGTAGGCTTACGAAACTGTAATTAATCATCACAAACTGTGAACATGTTCTAAAACGAGACAAATGCACACGCTCACAAGAAGCAAAGTGGGCCTGAGCGCTTCATTCTCAACTGTCATTTTATAACAAGAGGCAGATTAAAGTGCGTTTATAAATACACAGAACCTCTGCGGACGTTTGATGAGCAGTGTGGGGATCTACAAGCAGATGGTCCGTGGCCAGGCACTGTAGGGGGAGAAAACAGTAGAGAGTGATTGTGAGCATTTAATGTTTGTCCTCAGTTTGTGTACTGTACATCCCTGTTGAGACCAAAGGCCCCCTCTCGTGGCTTGCTCAAGCATAATAATCCCAGAAGAAAGCAGACTGAGTATTCCCGATAGGAATTAGCCAATGATGCCAGCAGCTCTCAGAAATTTGCTCACTTATAGGAGTTTGCTGCAAAAAAATGGCTGTGTTACTGAATTTGAATTAAATTAGTTCATGTTCTGTCTTACCTTAACTATTTTTCTGTGGCCCGTTTTGTTTAGGCTAAGGTTGTTTGAATTCAATCCATCAAGTAATTTGATATAAAGAAATATTAGATACACCATTAGAGATACAGGGCTGGGCCCCTTTTTGTCTTGAGAACTGTCTTAATATGAATATCACAGCAGAAACATATACTCAGACCAGGCAATGTTTGAAGTATTGTGTCCGTTTGCTATTCTTAGCTGACAGGAGTGGCACCCGGTGTGGTCTTATGCTGCTGTCAAGGTGTTGTGCATTTAGATTTATGCTCTTCTGCATAGCTTGGTTGTATTGAAAGGTTATCTGAGTTACTGTTGCCTTCCTATGAGCTCAAAGCAGTGCAGCCATTCTCCTCTGACCTCTGGCATCAACAAGACATTTTTATCCATAGAACTGTTGCATTTTAATATATTTATTTGTTATGACTCAGGGAAAACATTTTCTTCTGCTTTTCCAATTCAGGGTTGTTGGGGACCAAGAAAGTACCCTGCAGAGAACCCACACAGACACAGGGAGAACATGCAGACTCCACCCAGACTGGATTCAAACCCACAACCTTCTTGCTACAAAGCTGCTATGGCCTCCATCATTACAACTTTACAGACATTTAACACCCATATGAGCATCAGCGAGTAACACCACTAAGTGTTGCTAGATTAAAGTTTCTGTACTGTGATTACCCTGGTATCAAGCCAATATTAATAACACAAAGGACTTATGGTGTTTATTTGTAGCCCCCATATTGTGTAGTTGCAGGAAAATGGCCTCAGACTCATCACTGAAATTTACTAAACTGTCTTATATACTTGATAATCTAAATGTGAGTGGACTGCATGTAAAAAAATTACAAATCTGGAAACATTTTTACTCGATTGACAGGCTTTAGGCAGAAAAATGAGAGGCCCTACAGTGTAAAACAGTGTGTTTGTTTTACTTTAATATAAAGACAGGAAATTGCAATCAACCAGCTGACAAACCCTTATGCGGAACTGCTGGTGTTCCCACTTGGTTAGATATTTCCCAGTGTTACCAGTCTTTTTGCCAAGCTAAGCTATTAAGCTGCTTGATGTAGTTTCAGAGGTTTCAGCACCTGGCTTAAAGAACAAATATCCCAAAAAACGATTATTTGAAAGTTTTTGATGTTTAGTGTTTGTGGTGAATACACATAAATAAGACAAAGGTTGAGGACATACATCCACAATTTAATTTAAACAACATCAGTTTCTGTGTTTACTTTCTTGCACCCAGTGAAAATTATTATTTAAGATACAGTATGATTTGGTCATGTGTATCGTGTTATGTTGGTTGTACTCTCTGTCCAGTTATCTCTTTCCTTTGAGGCTTCAGGGTGAGGGCAACCATCTGTGCAGCAGCACATCATCAGCCATAAGACATCTGTTAAGAGGAGTTAGTGCTCAGTTTCATTTTCTAAAGGTGATGATACCTGATAGGACACAATTGCCATATTGGGGCCCTGTGAGAACCAATGAAAGTTTGCTTTCTGACAAAAGACCACAGTCTTTAACTCCTGCATGGTAGCACGAGATCATTTCCATTCTGATGTCAAGTTTTGCTGGAGGATTCTTTTTTGGATATAACCTCTGTAAACCATTGGATTATGTCACCAAGGTAAACAATTTTCTTATTTTCCATTAGAGATTTACAAGCCATAGGGGGGTTCTTTTACAAGCAGGTGAGCAGGTGTAAAGGTGTCCAAGCAGTAGTGGTGTGTATTTCACTTTAGTTCAGCATTACATACATACCACTGTAAGTGCTATGACTCAATGAGATCAATTTATAGCAACAGAGCGGCTGTTTTTTAAGAATCATGCTTCAGCTTATAAGCAATTCAGATATAAAAAGCTAGAGAATTAACCTTTAATTTCCTAAAGTCTGCTTAATTAGTATAATAAGTATTCAATTGTTTTGATTGTGTTTATGCTAATGAACTCCCACCAAGAGCCTCCTGGGAAATAACAGCACTCCAGGTCCAATGAAACCAGTCACTCAAATGGAGTTAGAGCAGTAATGTGTCTGGAAATGTGCACCCTAAGCTTCGGAGGACAGGACAGGACCATGTCGCCCCCTGCTGAAGACTTTTACTGTTGCCAGTTCCAGCCCAACACCTTTGACCCCTCCCGCTGTAGCTCCTGCCTGCGGCCAGATCACATGCACGCCAGCAGCGCTCCTGCAGCAGATGCTGCACAACAGGATACTCTGCAGGAGCTGGTATGTAGCTACATCAGCTACTGTGCTTTCTGTGTAGCCACCTGGGTATGTACAAAGTCTTTAAATTAAAGATAAAGCATCGTTCAGTTGATCATATAACTGATCACAATGCCACTTACAGGTTTTTAAACCTAGAAGAGGGATTTGAGCATTTCCCAGGTCTTTTTGACCAGATCCCAAAAAACCAAATGTGGAGCAAGGGTCATGTTTGTGTTGCTAAAGGTACTAAAGAATGGAAACTAAAGGTTTTTATGGTCTCACAGAATACCCTTTATTACAGTGACCTAAAACTTGTAAGTCTTACTTTAGCTACTATCTGTGTGGTAATCCTCTGCTTCATTAAGGATGCATACATATATTGCCAGATGTTTCTTTTTGACAAAAGGGAGTTTTTCTTTTCCACTGTTGCCAAGTACTTGCTCAAAGGGGGTCGTTTGGTTGTTGGGGTTTTCGCTGTGTTTTTCTAGAGTCTTTAATTTAATTTGATTTCATTTGATTTGGCACCATATAAATAAAATTGAATAAAATTTAAATAGCTTTGACTTGAACAGATGGTCAGGATCTCTGTGCTAAGAAGAGTCAAAGGTTGGAGGCAGATTGTTTGTTATGGTGAAGCAGCCAAAGAAAGAATTTTGATAAAACAATTTATTCACAAACTTGAAAATGATGAAGCTATGAATTCTTATATCCAAAAGGTAAAAGGTCAAGTTTGGATTAACATGGATGTAAAGAAGAACTTTCTGATTAGCACAGATATACCGCCTTACCCTCATGGTCTCTGACTGGAAGCCCTCATTGAGGTGATGAAAATTGTAGATCCATTCTTTTGTGATTTATTCACTCCAACAGCTCAAAAACAATTCACAAGCGCAACATTATTTTGGTTTGTTTCCTAGGTAACCAGCCCATATTTATAATTCATACGATGGGTGCAAAACAGGGTCAACATTGCACAGTTCTATATATTTGTGTACCAAAGGTTCAGGTTGGCAGCAAAACTACCCAGATGCTCAGATTCTTTGCTTATACGACAGTTTTATAAACATTTAAAATCAAATAAAATGACAATTTACAAGAATGATGTCAGCCTGTAATACAATTACCAAGTGATAAAATTGTGGAGGTGGGAGAAGGATGGTGGCATTTGATTCTGTATCATTAATTAATGAAAGCTCATTACCATCCTTAGGGAATAGGTTGTAATCTGATACGCCCATATTACACATGCAGGCACATATCCTCGTGCAACACCGGCCCACTTAACTTATTATTCAGAGCAATGTCATTGTGAAACTTACGTTAGTCAACATCATGACTCTAATGTAGATTTTATTTTCAAGTGAAAACAGAGAAAAACAGATGCATTTTATTTAGTCCTGCATCCAAGAAGCATCAGGAGCTAAAATGAGAAAAAAAGTTTTGTGTTAATGAGAAGCTGACCTGAAGGAGAGATCAAGATAATGATAAGAAAGACAGTAAGTGGGCAGTTCTGGTGATGTAAAAGCACTGGAGCAATGAAATAATGATGAGCATGACCAGAGACTAGCTTGAGTTACGTCCTGTGCAGGCTAGATGTGTTGGCTTAGCTGGAACGACTGGAGAAGCAAAGACAGAAGTGGCTACACAGCTTTGACAGCAGATTTGCCTGAAGATCAGTGATCAGTGACAGTAAGTGAATTTGTGTTAATGCTCAGACTCAGGAAGTTAGTTTGTTTTTTACTTTTGTATAAAAATTCAGTTTGTTTTGCTGTGACTTGTTTGATTTTTAAAGTGAGTAGACACATGCCATCACATAGTTGCTGTATGAAGCTTTTAGTGGGTCATAATTAGATATAAGCATTGGCTGGTTTATTGTAAATCCAAATAACTAAGAAACCTGCACTTTTAGGAGGTTAAATATTTTTTTAAGAATTGCAGAATAAGTCAAATTAGACAAGGCTGCAGTAGCTATGCCAAACTGACAATTTTGGTTCCCATAAATTTGTTGAATTCTGTCATTTTTTGGTTTTAAATTGGTTGAATTATTCCAGTTAGGACTGCTAAACATGTTATTACTGAACTGTTTAAAAAAAAAAAAAGCAGACATTGTTTCGGCACTTTTACTTTGAGTTTAAATAGTTTTCAAAAATAGAGACAAAACATTCTGATTGACAGCATTTTTCTTTGTTTAAATATCTAATTGTCACTATTAATCCAAATGCTTAAGATATGTTTCTGCTCCCCACAAACCAGGATACAGATGATGATGATGACGACACATGTGCCCTGTCTGAGGTGACCACAAGTGCCAGTAGTGATGATGTCAGAGGCGGTTGGACCTATGAGTGGAGTCTAGAGCACAGTCTGAGTCCTGAGTGGGAACTTAATATCTGTGATACTGACATACAATCCAGGTGAGTGTATCCAGTGTCCCGTTTTTAAGAAACCACTTTTTACCAAGAACCTGCCTGTACTATATACACTGACCAGCCAGCTCAATAACATCTATTAGCTCAATCATGGAGTTGTGATCATAAATTTACGTACACTCATCATGGGTGTGAATGTCATGGTAATTCTGGGGTTTTAATCATGTGAACTGTAATGTCCACTGTATAGATTTTTAAAAACAAGAGCTGGGTGCACAAGTTTTAATGTATTTTGGATTTTCTTAAATCCACACAGGGTCAAAAGTATACCCTCATTAATATTTGGTTAAATGTCCCTTAAAAAGTTGCACCTCAACTAGGGTATCAGCCTCGATACCACATTTTCTAAAGTACTCGTACTTGTTAAAAGTCCCCCGATACCGAGGACCGATACCACGGTCTGAGACCTGTCTATGTTTGAGCGGCATGTAAGGGGTTAATCACAGGCGCAGAGTGCCCACCCCCAGGCCCTGAGTGCATCTCAGAGCGGGGAGAAGGCGAGGCGAGACAAGTCAGCCGTGTGGAACTATTTCAAAGTGAACGAAGACGCAAAAACAAAGGCGGACTGCAAATTGTGCTCAGCGAAATTGTCCAGAGGAGGCTCAAAAGGTAGCGCATTTAACACAAGTAATTTAATCAAGCACCTAAAATCCCAACACGACAACGAGTACAAAGAGTTTACCCACGCTTATTTACCCATGCTTATTAGTAGTGATGGGTCGTTCGCGAACGAAATGGCTCTTAGAGCCGACTCTTTGAAGTGAACGATGCGAGCCGGCTCCTTATTGGGAGCCGTGAGGTTTTTTTTTTTTTTGGTTTTTTTTTCTCTCACCCTCTCTCTCGCCCTTTTTTCCGCTAAACTCCGCATGCGCGGCCTGTACTTTGCGCTGGGCAGAGGGGGGAGGGGCGTTAGTTACACTGGCAGTAGCACAGGAACAGAGCCAAAGAGAAAGAGAGCGAGGGACAACAATGTCACATTAAAAAGGTATAGTAATCATCCACTATTTTCAGTTGCAGATGATAAAGGATTCAGAAATCATGCAGGCCCATATGACAGAGAATGTGCATCTTCTTTTTGTTTTAATATTTTAATTTATATTTAATTGTGTTGTGGTTTGCAGTGTTTTGTGTTGTTTCACGTTAAATTTGTTTAAAAGGAAAAAGCTGAAAATTTAAATAGTTAAAAGTTTAAAATGTAGATTGTTGTTTTTTGTATTATATGATTTATTTATTACATTTTATGTGGAGTGAATAAATAAAGTATATTTATGGTGGACCTTAGAGACAAAGCACGTACAAACTCCAAAACACGTACAAACTCCTAAGCATGTACAAACTCCAAAACGCATAAAAACTCCAAAACACGTAAAAACACGTAAAAACTCAGAAGCACGTACAAACTCCAAAACACGTAAAAACTCAGAAGCACGTACAAACTCCAAAACATGTAAAAACTCAGAAGCACGTACAAACTCCAAAACACGTAAAAACTCAGAAGCACGTACAAACTCCAAAACATGTAAAAACTCAGAAGCACGTACAAAAGACAACAGAAGTGCTCCAGGTTTCTAGGGCGCAGTGTTGAGCTTTTGTTACCTAGTGGCTACACAAGCCAGGAAGTATCAACAACCGGATTTGGTGTGTGGTAGTAACAGGTAAATGAACTTTTTTTTTTAATTATTTGAATAAATATGAGTGCTTGTCTATAAATACACAAACAATACACACATGTTTTCAATTGTGTAATTTAAGTGATCTGGGTAGCTCTGTTTTGGAAGTTCAGTAAACGCTAGAAATGTGTTTTGGAGTTTGTACGTGCTTTTTGGAGTTTGTATATGCTTTAGAGTTCGTACGTGCTTTGTCTCTAGGGGCCATATATAAACACATATAAATAAAACCACTTTTTTTACATTAGTAATTCCTTTTCTGCATAATTTTATATTATTGTTAATGATTAAATAATTAAAGCAACAAAACAACCTGAAGAGCCGGTTCGGAGCCGAAAGAGCCGGCTCTTTTTAGTGAGCCGAGCCGAAAGAGCCGGATCTCTAAAAAGAGCCGGAAATCCCATCACTACTTATTAGCACAGAGGAGCATAGCTGATGCTATAGCAGTGGGACGGAAAATAGTTGGGCATTTTAAACATTCCGCCTTAGCCTCCTCCCGCCTCGAGGACATTCAGGGACAGCTCAACCAGCCAATAAAGAGACTGCAGCAGGACGTACAGATGCGCTGGAACAGCACGTATTACATGCTCCAGTCCCTCATTGAGCAAAAGCGAGTGCTGGGCGTGTCCGAGCACGAACTCCCTGACTATTTCACTGCTCACCAATGGGCTCTTATGGAGACGACTGTTGCCATCCTCGCCCCCTTTGAGGAACTAACTAAAAAAGTGAGCAGCTATGACGCACTAGCCTCTGATGTCATCCCAGCTGTGACTGTGCTAGTGAAAAAAAAACCCTGCCACTCACTTTTTCTCTCCATTAAGTGAGTCATCTTAGACTTGATGTTAATACCTACCTCAATTGCACTGACTGCCACAGTTCTATGTCGGTGGATGTTGTTAGTTTATTCAAATATTGTGCACTATACAATAAACTGAAAAAAAATACTTGAGTTGCACTGTCACTGTTTAAATTTTTTTTTCATAATTATTTATTCTGTAATATGTTGCATACAACATGCTTTTCATTTTAAATAAATGTTCTTAATTCCAAACTAGTCCCTTGTTTGTTTGTTTGTTTGTTGTTAAATTATAGGACTAAAGCTGTTACCTGTAAATTTAAATTGTGTTTTTATTAAGTACTCGGTATCGGTATCGGTGAGTACTGAAATGCAAGTACTCGTACTCGTACTCGTTTCCAAAAAAGTGGTATCGGTGCATCCCTAACCTCAACCAAACTGTTTTGGTCGTTTCTGGCATAATTCTGGATACATATTTGATCACTTTTTATGGCAGTATTGGTAGAGTTCATTTACATTTTTGGTTTTCCTTACACAACTGTGGCTTCAGTCCTCAATTTTAAATAGGGTTGATGTCGGGGCTTTGAGACGACCATTCAAAACGCTTAATGTTAAGCGTGCTTTATCCATTCCTAACCCGTTTTGATGTGTGTTTGGGATCATTGTCATGTTGGAACACCCAGGATCAAGCCTCAAGACGTCGATGTGAGATGAAGTTGATGAATTTGGAGGAAGAATTTGGTCCTCCTTTTTTTTAATTCACCATTTTTGTACAACGTACCAGTACCACTGGCAGCAAACCACAAACCTCACTTGATCCCTAGCTTCCAGAGTCTAAAGTGCTGATAGTTAAAAAAAAACAAAAAAAACACGCAATTTATAGTTCTTGATATTTTAAATGTTCTTGCTTTGGTGAGCTCTAAACTTTTGAGGAAAAGGTTTAGACTAAGTGGGGCTTTCAGGAGGAAGAGGACCTGATTGACTGCTGATGGCGCTGGATGTTTTAGTGCCACAATAATGATAACTGATCTGCTTATTGATAGTGCAGACACAGTGAGCTTTCCTATCTGGAAATTCAGCATAGAAACGGGTGCATAATTATCAACATAAAATGTAATAATTACATCAGTGTTTTATACACTTCATCTGTGTGGACATAAATCTGCTCTCATCATATTTCCATAATAACTACCGTAGCACTCAGGGCTTCTGTTCAAATCACTGAATATGCACTGTTCTCTCACAGTGTAGTGATCTCAGAGAGTCTCTGACTATAACTCAGGCTCTATATTCCGTACACTGAGTCTTTTCCTCTTATCACAGCTGCAGCAGCACCGGTGAGTCTCTACACACTCCTCTAGCATTTTATATTTATTTGAAAAGTCTGTTGAAACTTGAAGATGGTCTTAAGAATACATCTGCTTTTATAAATGGCATACTAAGAAGGAGTAATGATATATAAATGATGAATTAAGTACATGATAACATCTAACTAATACATTAATAATGCCAATAATTAAGTTGATTAAGATAATAATTAAATTAATCTGTAACTTAATTGACCTAGGAAAAAAATCAATGCTGTTTATAGAAATATATATTTTATATATAACCTACAGACGGTTCTAATCCATAAAATGAATACGTGATCAGTCTTAATCCTTCAGCTCTACAAGCCCGACCCCCAAAATTCTTGTACGTAAAATTAAATACCATGTGAGCGGGGGCTGTTTTGATGGTTTCCTCTGCTGAGCATAATTAAGTTCTGAGTTCCTCTGAAAGTTCCTGTATGGAAAAAGAAGATTAACATTATTTTCCTTCTTTGTTTAATGCCAAGAGTTTAATGAAAGACAAAGCTGATGGAAATCTTAGACTGACAGCACAGCAGATGTATAAAGATGTTCTTGAAGCACTTCTTCACTAACTTGAGCAAACACTTTAGATGCATTCAAATAACAATTTATTGCCCATCGACTGATTGTCTGCTACCTCTCCCAGCTCTCCAAATCAGTTGGATTCTTCAGAGAGGGGCCGATCCCCCAGGTTGGAGCTGTACTGTGTGGCTCAAAGAGAAATGACACGGCTGGACTCCTCTCCCCCACAAGGCACTGAAAGCTCCTGGATGGATGAGAGGAGAGGGAGAAACAGGTCCCGCCAGGTGTCAGGTCAGTCACAGGCATGCATCCCAGTTAGAACTAAACTCCATCATGAGCATTTTACAGAAAGATTATCCTCTCTGATAAGCTATTTACATTATTAAGGCAATGATTACAGATTTGTTTGATTTTCAGAGTCCTGGGGAGATAGGGGACAAGAGAGTGGTTACTTCTCTCCCGACAGAAGAGGTGATGGTGAGCAGCAGATTGAGGAGGCCAAAAAACGTCAGTTTCGTTACTACGAGCGGGGGCATCCCCTTCCAAGCAACTATGTTCCCGAGCCCAAGGCCTGTGTCCCTTACAGGAACGTCAACCTGGGAGTGCCTTCCCAGCGAAGAAATCATGAGACATATATGCAGGAAACTTGGAGAAGTGAATCCCCGCAGAGATACACATACCACTCAAACTTTAGACGAGGAGATTCACCGACAAATTCTCCGACACGTCACAGCTCTATGAGTCCAGAACGCTACAAGCTCACCGAATCGCCTGTGGGAGCTCAGAGAGGGAGCTCCCTCTGTAGGAGTCAGACTCGGTCTCATACTTCATCTCACAGCTCTCCACAGCTTCCATCATATGGTCCTTCTTGCCATACGTCAGGCTGGTCCAGTCCATCCTGCCGGAAGTTGTCCAGTGCCTCTCGCACCGTGTCTCCCTCCAGGGCCACACCATCTCACAGGCGTGCAGGCTCTTTGCTCTCACAGAATGATGAATATGATGCTAAAAAGGGATATAGTCGAGAGTCAGGGAGTCCATCACAAGCTTCGAACAGGCACAGTTTAGACTCTGAGAAGCTGTACAAAAATCTCGAGTCTATCTCCCGTCGTGGCTCGTCAGCTCTTCAGCAAAATTCATATGAGCTATCCCAACCATCCCCACGAATCAGAACAGCTGTCAACAGCTCGACCAACACTCGAACTCGGAACAGTCGTGACGTTTCACCATCCAGGAACGGCTACGGCACCAGCCACTCCCCACAAAGAGAACCCTGCTCCAGAGACAGCAAGCTGAGTCCACAAAACTCATGGCAGGGGTCCGCACACTCTTTACTCAGCATCCCGGCCTCACCTGGATCCTCGTCATCGAGGCGGGGCACAGTCTCGCAAATCTTTGGTGGATCACTGTCACAAGCTACAATTACAGGAACAGATGAAGCCGATGAAGGAAAAAACAAAGTCATAGGTGACCGAAGCAGGAGCGCCATTAGACGAGGCATGGACACCCTGCTGGTCTCTGAACCCAAAAAGGTTGCATTAGATGCTGAGGAGGTAAATAAATAAATAAGTTGTGTGAGCAGGAATTTGGCTGATTGTCAACCTTGAGTTGTTAGCCAATGAACATACTGTGAATAATGCTCCTTTCTGGCACTTAGAATGACTAAACTTAAGAAAAAAGACTTAATCTTTAATTCACAACTAGCAACTGACACAATAAACGCATTAGGAAGTGTTTAAAGTGGTAAAGTAAATATTCCATTATGCCATATAAATGAAATGAATGCAGATTTAAGGCACTCCTGCAATTGCTTCAGTTTTTAGAATTATCTATTTGTTTAACAAACACCATATAAAAATCAGTCTTGCCACATGCTAACGTGCTAAATCTTTTCTTAATCTAAGGCGGGGATGACCATAGATGATTACATAATGCTGGCTGATATTCCCAAGATCCAAGTGGAGTCAGAAGAAGAGTTTCCAGGGCTGAGGTTGAGGAACCAGAGTCCCAGTCCATGCAGGGACCAGAGACTCAGGACATACAGGTTGGTGATGTGGCATTGTCTCACTGCTGGTTTTGAGCACTTGCATCTGGGCCTTACCTAAATGCCAACCAAAATGTGGTTGGACACAGAAATATTTAGCTCATCCAAGACTGACAGAGGTTCTGAGATGCACACAGTAGCCAAAATAGGCTTTAGCAGTTATAGTTGAAGTTTTCTTACCACATTTTAAACCTTATAAATCTTCAGTTGTAATGTTGCAGGAACCAAAATCAACATTAACAGCACTTCATATTGCCTTTCACTACTTAACTGCTACCAAAAGGAACTAGTGGATAAAAGTCTTTTGTAGTCAGTGACTGCCTGAATTATCTCCTCTGAGATGCTCTGGTAGGTCTTCAGGGCAGCCACCTGCTGGCTGTTATTTGCTTTCTCTGCTTTCAGTTTTGGCTTCAGTTAAAAAAAATAAATTAAAAGGCATGCTCTGTTAGGTTGAGATCAGCTGACTCACTTGGCCATTGAATCTTTGCCTTGAGAAACTGAGATGTTTGTGCAGTATGTTTTGGGTCATTATCCATTTGCACCTTGAAGAGTTGTCCAATCAATTTTTCGGCATTTGGCGGAACCTGACCACAGAGTATAGCCCTGTAAATGCTCAATTCATCCTGCTACTTCTATGAGCAGTCACATCACCAGTAAACACTAGTGACCTCATTCCATTGCACTCTCTGATAATTGTATAAAATGGCTGTAATCCATAAACAGTTAGTGCAATACTTTGGTTCAGTTGCTTCACTTAGTGTGTAAAGTCTGGACTTGTGCACTACAATCTGCTGTGATCTGTGCGTCACTCCTTTACTAGCTGGAAAATTAGTGGGCAGAAAACTCTTTGAAGATATGTATTTATCTGATGTGGTAACTGATAGCATTAATTTATGGCCTGAGAAAATAAACATGCTCTTGAACCTTTTGCAGAGGTCTGCAAAAATTCACTTTCAAAACATGTTTCCTCTTTTCATTTCCTCTACACATTAACTTTAAGGTATCAAGATGAAATAGACAGATCGAGCCAGTTCTACAGTTCAAGGCTGGAGTCAGATGAGAGGGGGAGAGGCAGAGAGAGAGGGAGAGACAGACGGGAGAAATGTCGAGACTCTGAGAACGGACGATCATCTCGGAGAAGATCGGCAGCATCTCTTCATACACAGGTAAGATGCAGTCACTGCAGGCATGTTTATCACAAACAGCTGTGTTTAAAAAGGCAAGAACGTCCTGTCTGTTTAATCCATCAAAGACCTCAGATAGCCAGAGTGGAAAACACAGATCCTCCAAGGTGAATGAGCGACCGGCTCCTCCTGAACGCCTGCAGACACAGGTGAGCACTGTCTCATGACTTCCTGCGTCTGTATATATCACACAAGCATTTGGAGGAAAATAGGTCATTCATGTATTTCAGCCCCTCGCAGAGACACACACTCGCAGGCAGAAGTCATTACCTAGCACTCTGTGTTTTAGGGCAGCATGTTCATTCGATTTATCATCTTTATTAATAGGTTCCAGGACGGTTTCAGTTTACTGTTGCCTGTATTTGCAGTGTTGTGCTGTCATGACTAAAACAGCTGAGTCACTGTACACTGATGGATGACCACGAAATGAAACATTCAACAATGTTTCTGTTTCACTGTTGAAAACTTTTTTTAGTAGTTCACACAGCATTTCCATATGTAGGCATCTCTGTATGTGTGAAACTTTTATGACATCCTCTTTACATATCACATCGGGCACTTCTTCCAACCTAATTCCTCTATTTCTCCTCCTCTTCATATTACGATAACAACGGATCACATTCGTCATACACGGTGAGTATTTTTCAGTTCGTACTATCGTTCTAATAATGTACCGTTGGTTCCCCTTTCCCTCCCTTTCTCCCTCTGACAGTTTGATGGTTCACAGAAACTACACAGCTTCCTCTTTGAATGTTTCTGTTCAGTTGTATTTTTCTCTATCTGCACCTCGCCACATGCGTCGATCTGTATTATTTATCTCAAGAGTGCAGTCGTCTGTTTCCGACAGTTTCCGCTTCCTCTAGTTTCACAATGAAGTGTGAGAGATAAACCACAAAAAGAGCTCTTTCATTCTGTTTCCTCGTATCTCTTTAATTGCAGATGTTGTTTCTCAAAGGGGTGGATGTCCAGACTGGATGAACATGGCAAGGTAAAGGTATTCTTTTGAAAATCTTATTATATTTAACTAAGATGCTAATTCTAGCTGTAACCACATCCTCATAAAACCTGCCAGACAGGCTCAAAACACCACCAACGTGACTCATCATTGTGAAACATCTTGAAAAGACTCAACATACTGTAGAAATGAATGCCAACGAATGGGTTTGATGGTCATGGCACCAGTTAGTTCATCGTTGTCCATATTTACTGTGCTTTCCGCAGTGGAGGAAACACTGGTTTGTTCTCTGTGACACCTCGCTGAGATACTACAGAGACTCAGAGGCTAAGGAGGTATGACATTAAAGCAGTTTCTGGTGTGCTGTTTTTGCACAATCAGGAAGACTTTATGAAGTTTGTTTTTTGATACCAGTAGGTCAGTTTCCTGAAAAATGAATTGTTTGGGGGAGAACTGTGACCTTATTTGACTCAGCTAAAGTTATGCTGCTCTTGTCGTGCTGCAGTTAGATGACCTGGATGGAGAGATCGACCTGACGTCCTGCCTGAATGTGTCAGATTGTGATGTGGACAAGAACTACGGACTCCAAATACAAGTATGTATTTACAGCACTTTTGTTTTTTCTATATAAATAAAATTGAATTCAATTTGAATTATTAATGGTGTTGCTCAGTAGACGAAAACACTGTCAAATAATCACACCTCCACCCACCCAACTCCCAGTTTCACAGCCAGACAAATAGATGCTTGGCTGCTTCCTGTTTAACGCACGCGTGTGCGTGTGTGTGTGCGTGCGTGCACGTGGTTGTGTGTGCGTGCGTGCGTGTGGTTGTGTCTTTTGATCTGCCCCAGACAAAAGGAGCAGTGTTCACTCTCTCTGCTGTGACATCCAGAATTCGGAAAAATTGGTTGAAGTTACTGAAGCAGGCGATCCAGAACAACACACAGTGAGTTTGGCACTATGGTGGGAGACAGTGAGACAGGAAGTGTTCAGATCCTTTACTTAGGACTTAAGGAACACATGAAAGTGTAAACATATTGTAATAATATTCAGAAAATAAATAATATCTGCAAAATGTGCCCAAATTCTTAGTGCACATAGAATATGTGATCAGTGTGTTTTGCTTTTACATATTACATTGTTTTATTACTATTATTAATGCATTAGGCTTAATGCAGCAGACTGTGACTGTTGTAGCTGCTGGAACTGGAGTTCATTTCAAGAACCATATACACTATTTATTACATACATACACTATTTAGTCATTTCATTTAACTTAGAACCTGATGCGTGTAAAACAGTCTGGCTGGATTGTTTGTTGTACGTCATTTCCCTGATTTGTCTCTCTTCACTGAAACTGTCAAATAAAGGCGATTCTGGGTCGAGGTGGATGCAAGCCGATGAGGCAGGTTACAGTCTGGACAGATAGTTTGTCGCAGGGCTAACACGGAGAGGCAGACAACTATTCATGCTCACACTCACACGTACAGCCAATTTAGAATCACCCATTAACTTAATCTCTCTGGATTGTGGGAGGAAGCTGGATTACCCACACGTGCACAAGAAGAAGATGAAAATTCCTTACAAAAGGCCCAGCCAGCCAAAAGAAACCCTTCTTGCTGTGAGGCATCATTGCAAAAGTTCTTTCTACTTTCTTATTTTTATAGTTTTATATTATTATTTTTTTCATAGAATTAACTAGCCCTGTACCTGCGCCCTTCATAGACTTTATGCATTTCATTACCAAAGCAGTATAAAAAGCTGGAATCAAGTTAAAGTAAATGATCTTAAATTAAATTAAAATTACTGGTATCTCTTGATCTTAATTAATGGCACACAGAACAGAAACACCCTACATGGTGAATACTTGATGTTTATCATAGTGCTAAAATCCTCAGTCTCCAAAAACAAGATCTGAACATTTCTGTGGAGCACGGCTATGATTGGGTGGTCTGCCTGCAGCGGACCTTGTCTCTCTTATCTTTCTTTGAATGTGTAACTCTACTCTCCTGTATTTCCCTCATTCGGACCTCAGCCAATCAGACATCGGCAGCGAGAAAGAGAACCCCCTCTCTTGGAGACCGTCACCATGCCAACCCCCTGCTCAGTTCACCTGCAAGGATTCGGGCTATGAACCTGCCACTTGCACCTCCACCACTACAGCTGCAAACTCCTACCAGACCGAAATCCACCACCAAGCAGCAGACAGAGATCTGGGTGCAGACTTATCGCCAGCCAGTCAGAGAGAGGAAGGGGAGGGCTGGGACCGTGAGCAGGCAAAACGACTGGAGGAGAGGAACAAGTGGTTTGAGGAGGAGCTCCCCGTCAATGAGATGGGCAGCAGGTGGGAGTCCATGGAGCTGAAAAAGGGGAGTGTACCTGTACCTGTTATTGAAACTATGGACTCTGAAGTTAACAGGAAGTGGGCAGAATTTGAGACAATGTCATTTCAGGACATGAGCTCACAGTCTCTCATAGGCACCCAGGCTTATCAGTCAAGCACCGCACAGGCATCTGCATCTCTACTTACTCCCCAGAGAGATCACTCACCACCTCAAGAGGTCAACCAGTCTGTCACCGGGTCACAAATCGATACATCAAACATGAAGGAGGCTCCTCCATCCATAAATGGCGCCCAGATCACAATGAATACAGCTGAAGCACTGCAAAAAGAGGTAGGAGAGAACTTTCAATTAAAAAATAGCGATGCACAGAGTCAGGGCAAGAAAATTATACTATTATCCAACAGGGATTGGTTTTCAGTCTTTTTTTCCCCTCCTTCCTCTCTACCCCTACACATTTTCTATAAAACAATCTTCCAGGCTGTTTTTCTTCGAAAGCAGGTAGAGAGCATTAAGAGGGAGCGTGCAGCCATGGGTATAGAGGTGGAGAGTCCCTGTGGCACTGGGGCACCTTGTAGGGCCAGACTGGAGGCCATGGAAGTAGCACACAGGAAAGCACTGCAGGAGCTGCAGGAGAAGCATGCCAAGGAGATAAAAAAGCTAGAAGAGGAAAGAGACAGGATGCTACAGGAGGAGAGCCAAGCAGCTGCTAAAGGTGAGTCACGGAGTATCAACAGCAACAGCAGCTTCAGCTAAACATGAGGATTTGCTTTTTGCTCTCTGCAGGGTGCAGTTTTTATTTTAACTAAAATAAATACTTATGAATCTTAGCCCTTGGTCCCTTACATGCATGTTACACAGTCATATCATTTATCAAGATTTAATTTCTTCAGTCCTAAACCTCACAATAGTAGAGTAGATACTAGACTCCAATTTACTTTGAAAGTTAATCTTTTGAAAATAAAGATCTTGCTTTAGGTATGAGGGACCATTAATTTATGACCGTAAGGCAGTATCCACTGTCTTAGCCAGTTAATCCAGTGAGGGTGTTTTCTACGAATTCCCTCTTATGGCTCAGACTAAATCCTGGAAAAGATTAAAGTTGTGCACAAATCATTTCAGCCATTATTAGACCTACCGAGGATGACAGTGCGAAACGGCCGCACTGAAATTACTTTTCTTTATTCGTCATCTAAGTGAAGAAATTGATTCATTCATTCTTTCATCTAAACTTAAACTTTTTAGGGACCTGCACTAAAACGTATTTCATGCCAAAAAAGGCATTTATTGATTTGCAATTCAGTAAAATTAGCATTTCTTGACTGATACATGACAGTCAAGAAATCATCAGCTCACACATATGAGAAACCTATTAATACCAAGTGTGTACACAAAAAAGGAACTGGTCTTGGAGTCATAGTGCAACAAAACAGTGGTGCAAAAATAGAATATATGGTATTTACTGTATACAGTACTACCTACTGATGCTGCTGTCACCTGCAAGCCTACTTTTGGTGTTCTTGTTTTAAGGTTGTTTACCGAATGCATTAACTAGCTAACTAACTGTTCATCAAAAGCTATGGAGGCACTGAGAGCAGCTCACAGAGAGGAGCTGGAGAGACAAGTGGAGAAGGCCAGGAAGTCGTTCGCAGGAGCGGCACATGTGGATTCATCATGCCGAGGGCAGGCGTAAGTGTACCATAGCCCTCCTCGCTGCAGGCTGAAGATGTTCTACACTTGACCACACGCCTGTTGTGATGCATTATAATTAAGACCTCACAAAAACCTCACAACTCATGTGTTTGTGCATGCCAGGCTCCAGGGGGATGTCTTGCACTCTGAGTTAGATGTGCTGTCAGAGCGTTACTCTCAGAAGTGCCTGGAGCTGGACCGCGCTGAACACAGCAGTAAGAGCCGAGAGAAAGAGCTCGGACGCAAGGAGAAGGAGCTGGAGCAGCTCAGAAGAGAGAACCAGGTTTCTGCACAGCCTTTGTTTGCAAATGAATTTGAATACAGAACAACATGTTGTGTTAGAAAGTGAAACAATGACCTTCACATCCTCTTTATTTTATTCTTATACATTTACATATTGAGAAAACACAATAAAGAAGCACATACATTGTAATACTTCTTATTTCTGAGCTACACATCTCAATTACAGGATCTCAAGGCCAAACTGGCAGAAGAGATCAGCCGTATGCGGTATTTCATCACAGGTCAGAGGTCGGATGTGGTATCCCTTTGCAACACTGAGTGCGCTGCATCAGAATTCGAGGTATTGATTACAGTTTCTTATATGAAAAGAGATAAGCTGAAAAATATATTTGCCCCCGCTCAAACCAACTTTATTTATAGCTGTGTGGAAATATTAAAGGACAAATGTTGACGTTACTGTCATCACTGGGAACCTCACAACAGCATCTGATCTATGTCTGTGGGATTTTGAACCCATGCCATAAAAACAAAAGGATCAAAGTGTTTTCTTTTGCCTTGTATCCTGATTTAATGACCCCCTGTGGAGGCCGTCACCTGTTTCTTGGCCTCATTTTTGTTGAGCATTCAGCTGCAGTACATATCGCCACCTACAGGCTGAAATAAAGTACATCATCATCCTGCGCATCTCTGGTGAATCAATTGACTCGTGAATCTAAGCACATCTAGGATGTATTTGAATCATTTCTTTTCCTCAAGTTCCTGCCTGTCAAATGTTTTCCATTGTTATTACACTGTAAAGTGATAATTAAAATTCTGATGGAGATTCTTTATTATTTTCTACAAAATAACTGAACTGTTGATACATGGCAGGACGGATCCATGTTTGTTGTTCACACCAAATTCTGACCCTTCCAACCAAATGTTGCAGAAATTCATCAGACCAGGCAACGTTTTTCAAATCTTCTTTTGTCTAGTTTTAGTGAGCCCAGGCTACAATTCACACAGTGTGGTCATCTGCTGCTGTAGCCCTTCTGCTTCAAGTTTCAATATATTGTGCTTTCAGACATACCTACATACCTTGGTTGTGATGAGTGGTTATTTCAGGTGACTTTGATTCCTATGATAGTAAAGCAATCTAGCATCAACAAGGCATTTTTCCCAGAGAAATGACACTCACCCGCTGTCTGTAAATCCTAGAGAGGGCCGTGCGGGAAACTTCCAGTAGATCAACAGTTATTTAAAGATACTCAGAAAATGCCAACAACTATACAGTGTTAAAAATCAGTTATCTTCTCCATTCTGATTCTCAGTTTGAAATTCAGCAGATCATCTTGACCATGCCTACATACCTTAATGCATTGAGTTGCTGGCATTTAATTGACACGTCAGATATTTGTGCTAACAAGCAGTTGAACAGGTGTGCTTAGTAATGTGACTGGTGAGCGCATTGAAATTTAAAGAACTGTGTAAACTCTGTTTTAAAAAATGACAATAGTCAAATGAATTAGATGAATATAGTAAGATAAGCTACTTTCAGCTGCTTCCTTATTTACAATGAGTCACCATAGCAGGCAGCTCTGCATTTTTGATCTGGTGGGTTTTTTTCGCTCTTCTTCCCTCTGCTCCTCTTCCCTTTTCTGGGAGGCAGTGGGGAGGTAGAGCGTACAGCCCGATCCGGCAGGGAGGTGTGGGAAGCCAGATCGGGTGCCCCCCTTCCAGCTCTCCTCTCTGCTCTCTCCTATCTTGTCCCTCTTGTCTTACTTCTCTCTATCACCTTTTCTATCCCTTTGAAAAAGTGAGGCTCCATAAATGTTAAAGAGGTAAGTATTATGTTTTAGTTGCATTGAATAGATAGAAGAAAATAAACTGTAGAAAACTAAACAGAAGAAAGAAGAGAAATAACAATTTAACATAAACATAAACCAGTGGCCTCCTTGGATGAGGGTGTCTAGTGATAATGGCTGAAACACCCGATGAATCCAAGGTCCACTACTGACAATGTGTCCCAAACTGGTAACGTTTCTGGGCTGCCTTTTCTCATAACAGCCATCCCTCAAGATTTTCTCAATTTAAAACAATGCATTATCAGGGATTGTAACATCTAGTCCTTTTACTGAATAAGAGGTTGTGTTTAATGTCTTACAGACTCTACTCAGAGCAAAAGAAAATGAAGTTCAGTATCTTAAAAAAGAAATCAGTTGTCTACAGAATGAAGTGCAATCTCTTACAAAGGTATGTTTTACAGTCTAATCTCTTTTATCACACAGAAATAATACACATTAAAAATTTAGAACAATTAAATGGCCTAACTATGCTTACCATGTCTGTCCTTATTCCAGGAGAAAGAAGTCGCTTATGAGCGTTTTAAGGAGGCATATGTAGAGCTAAGTGACACAAGGGGGCGTGGCCAGCTGGAGATGGGCTCACTCAATGAACACCTGAGACTGGCCAACGCTGCCCTTCAGGAGGGAGCAAGACAGACCTGACCTACGAGGACACGCCTTAAAAAATGTACTTTGACAAAGAAAACCAGCCAATATTTAAAAAATAAAATAAAATAAAAAAGCAATATATGTTATCATGACCTGATAAGCCTAAAATGAGCCAGAATTAAGAAATTATGGGTGTTAAGATTAAATAACAACAAGTGTTTTCCACATAAGAGACTCTTTATTTATTAGTCACACACAAACATGCAAACAGGAGCGAGGCCAAAACTAGTAGTTATGATAGCCTCGCATGATATGACATTTCTCATAAATTCTTGGAGGCAAAACAAGTTAAATATTAGAGAATAGGGAAAGGAAGAGGGTGGAGACAGAGGGATTTATTTGGAAGACAAAGTGCCCCATCTTCCTTGTGCCGACTGGTATGCTTTCAGTCAATATTGCAAAGCACCCTGTGGATGTAAATGAAAAAAACAGAACACAGTTGTCATCACTGGAAAAATGTCACAGATTACTTCCTTTGACATGCAGCTGACACACCCTTTACACAGTAGAAGACCGTGACTAAAGGTCCCAGCCTCAATGCTTAAAGATTGCATAAGGTGTGGCTAATAAGCACTTGAACTTTACCATTTACTTTTCCAGAGTTAGGTCAATCGTCGTCATCGTCGTCTTCAGGGACAAAGATGTCGTGCTCCTCCAGGAGGGCAGCAAAGTTCTTACTGATCAGATTTCCCACATAAAGGAAAGGCACCACCACTAATGTCATGCGGATGAGACCAAATGGTGTCTGCAAAAATCAAACAATGAGAAAAGTTATGGTTAAACCAAGAGGATGCAAGAACTATTCAGATCACTAAACATAACTAGGTTTTCTGCAGGTGTTGTGGCACAGCTGGATTCAGGGGAGATTGGTTGTAACAGAGCTGACGTTTTACGAATTTCCAGGTAAAAAAAAAACTGAGGCCAAACTGGCAGGAGTGTTTCAGAATATCTGAAACACAAAATGCTTTCACTAAAAGCACAACTGATGTCACCAGGTCATTACATCCTTACACTGAAGCTCTATTCTGAGTCATGTTGACTTGGCTCCGTAAAGCATGGTCGATGGGTATCTCCATATGAATACATGTATTTGAGTTAACACCCCTCAGCCAGTCGTGAAGCAGATTCCAGCAGAGAATCATATACAAATGTCGAAGGCCCAAAAAGAGTGGACGAAGTGTGTGTGGTTACAGAGCAGATCATTTTGACCTCAGGGCAGTTTCCGTCAATCGATCATTAAATATCAATTTCTCTTATTAACGTGTATTTGTGTTTTTATTGCGACATGAAAACAGCCTTTCTTTTCCGCGACCAACTGGACATGTCCTGCCCGAACATCGACGAGTTTAGGCTTCAAGTCTATAAATTACTCGCCAACATTAGCGGCTGTCCAGCGGACGTATTTTTTAACGACACAACACTACATTTCCCCAAATAAAACGAGTCTTTGAATAATAAATGACCTTTAAATTTACTAGTGACTTATTTCCTTTGACAGTCTCTCCCTTTAACAAAACAAATGTTCATTGGCTGATTTAACAAGTCCGGTGCGTATCCTGTCTTTCTATTCGTCAAAGCTTCCGTCAAACCACCGCTGTCCCGCCCACTCGTAAAACTCCGCTCGGCTACCTCTGTAAACTGGACGTTGGAAACTCACTTTTTCCGGCTTCGGTAGAATTGCTCCAGACGGCGTGGACACTGCGGTCCTGCTTTGAGTCGTCCTAGGTATATTTGAGGTCTTCAAGCCGGTGTTATGGGTCATTATCCCCATATTTCTGGAGGAAAGTCGCAGCGGGAGCCGCAACATACTCGCCGCCATTTTTCCTGTATTTGTGACGGTAATGGGACGTTTCTAAGGGTTGGACCACATATGGGTGGGACTGGGATGCCTTGTATGGGCGTAGCTTGCGGTTTGACAGGTAAATGATGAGTAATTCCATCTTAATGTATTGTTACTATAGTTGAATGGTCTGCTACCGATAGATATATGTGGCCCTAAAATACACATAGCTGAAGTTAAGTCACTAAGGGCCTTTTAAACTTTATTTAAAATTTACTATGTTCATATTTAACACAGTAAACCTTTATAAAAGCAACCAATCACAGTTATCAGCTTATTATAATATCAGGATTGAAACTGAAGAGAAATAACGTAAAATACTAGCCGATGGTTATAATTCTTTGCATCTTAAACTGGGGTAAAATCAGGGCTTGCAGCCAGTTTGTGTGTTTATGTTTATCACCTCTGTTTGGACAGAAACAACTTTTTAGACTCAATGAGACAAATGAGTATAAAAAGTATGAGAAAAAACAAATTAAATGATCTCCTTGTTTATCTTAAGGTCTCAAGAATTTTTTTCTTTTATATTTACATATGTTATTCGTGACACTTTGGTTAGAAACATGCACATTTGTGTAACCCTCTGGAGGTCACTGCTCCTCATGTTCCTCTTCAAACAAAGAAGAAAGTACTAGTCATTGCTGACGATGTCTGCTGTCCTAACTCTCCTTGTGTACCTGCCTGCCCCTTGAAATCTCTGAGTCATAACATTACGGAGAGCTGAAGTGAAATTTGCAGATTTTGATGTGCCATCCTCTTGGAGGAGCCACTCCCTTTCCTTCCTAGCATCCATGTTGATCATGTTTGGATTTTGGAGGACTGCACAGGAGCACTTCTGTGGTCTTTGAAAACCCTTGCCATAGGGTATCTGTCAGCAAATACCTCCACAAACAGACACAACGGTAGCATAAATTAAGAATGATGTACCAGCCTGACAGACTGTAAAATGAAGCTAATGTAGACGTGCCTAAAACTGCTGTTCTGAGAGTGGCCGCTTGAGGCAGGGCCCAAAAGCAAGTCAGCCCACACAGACTTCATTGTTATAATGGCAGAACATTTATGTTTACAGCCTGGTACCAAGAAAGGCCTCTATGGAGTGAAGTGTCAAAATAACATCCCCCTTATCACAGCTGGGAGTGGGCACTTGAGACTAGCCAATCCTTCTCATATTAAAACTCTTAACTTTCAGTGTCTTATTCACAATGTTTATAACTTTAGGTGGTCTTTAGTGTTGTGCAATGAGTCTGCTCTAGGATAGCAATCATTTTGATATTCATATATGTGTGAATATGAGAAAAAAAACGAAGTAGGATAATAATAATAATAATAATAATAATAATAATAATAATAATAATAATAATAATAATAATAATATTTGTTGGCGATATGTAACGTCACCAAACAAGCCCGCGAGGCTGACTGCAGCACTTCCTTCGCCGCTGCACTAGAGCGCGCTCCGCGGGGACGCGCATGGAGGGGGAATAGGAAGAAGGAAGACAGGACGCTGAACAAACTTGATAACTTCTAGCTGACTCGCTAGAAATCTGTCTGTGTGGCAGTGGAACTGGTTACTTATTTCTGTGTAGATTTTGTTAGCTAACAAAGGCCCCGTCTAAATTCAGTCACCGTTGTCTCAACTCACCACACGACCCGACCGGCGGACCCGGGCAGCAGTTTTCAAACAGACGTTGCACTTGCTCGGCCGACCCGAAGCCATCCAACGTCACAAAGTCACATTTATTTGCTTTTGTTGAAGTGCAGGGATAACCAGTACATTGAAGTAACGCTGTACACAAGCAGCTCGCTGGTTAAAGGCTCGGAGTCTTCCTCTTGGTGGGAAAACTTATCCGCGGTCGGTGCTGTTGGAGGAAGAGACGAGGCCTTGCAGTTGAGGAGGCTGCATGTGTTGAAGACCGCTGCTGGCGACGTTATCTGAGCACTCGTAAACATGTCGGCCCAGGCACAGATGCGAGCGATGCTGGACCAGCTCATGGGGACGGGGAGAGACGGTGAGAGGGGCCTCGCTGTGTTTGAGATTGGTTACTTACAAAATCAGCAGCGTGTATGACTGTTGCTAGCATTAGCCGACAAGCTAACCAGCATACTTTATGGTGACAGTGCGGCATGCTTTACAAATCATGCTAACTAGCCGGCTAGCTACCTGTTGTATTTAACTTTGCTTGACAAGTTAGGTTGTCGCACACATCTGTTACAAAACCAATCCAAAACAAACATTATGTCGGCATTTTATTTGGCTCATAGTCATGTGTTCATTTTTTCTTCCCTCCATTTCCTCCCTAGTTTTTTTATTATTATTTTTTAACCACGAGGAGTTTTATCGGACACGTTTACTGTACCTGGATGCTACAGTGGTTAGAGATGTATGACTTAATCCGTCACAGGTGCGGGCTAATAACCCAGTATGATAGTAAAATACTGTACTTTGCATGAACGCCTGCTTTTCTGGTTTCCTTCTTTTTTTGTAAAGGTGACACCATGCGGCAGAGAATCAAATTCACAGATGAGCGAGTCTGCAAAAGTCACCTCTTGGATTCATGTCCTCATGACATCCTCTCAGGCACCGTGAGTATCGTGTTTACGCACGCCTGAACACACAGAGGAGAGCTGTATCATATTTACACACAGCCGTATAATATACACAGTAAATACAGTCACACACACAAGGCTGACAGGAAATGTATGGAGAGCTTAGATGTGTTTGAGCTCTACTTTATTGTCAATGGGTTTGAAATGAAATAACTTTTATATATATGGGAAATAAACACACATCCAAACATACTAATAAGCATTTCTATTTTTACTGATCCACTCTACTAGAACAGCTTTGCATAACACACTAGCTAGCGCACAGTTTCACTTTCTAAAACATGCTGCTTTATCTTCCTCACAAGGCCAACGACTCTGAGGTGAGCTTTTTCTCTGATTGGCTGCTGAAAAAAAGGCTGGTTTGGTTTCATTTAAAACTGTATTTAAACATTCAAATGTATTAGTGGGGATGTGGCCTGAGAGTCATAGACTTTGTTTTAATAACAAATATGAGTTGGGATTAGAGACAGATTGTGAGATAGATTCATTTTACCCCTCTGATGATGTGTTGTTGCTTTTATTCATTGACTTATCCTCTTACTTTCTGTTCCTTAACCTCGACTGGACTGGACTCAAAAAGACTCTTCTGAAGTTGAACATTCAGAGCACTGAATATAAACAGACAGTTTGAATAGTGTATATAGAAATCATCAGACCTGTGTTAGCTTTGCCTCAAGTTAAAGGGTATCACATTTGTATTCTTCAGTGTGATGTCAGTGAAAATTCTTGTGTCCAGAACATTTTATCTTGTAGCTTTTTTGTTCTTCTTCAGATTTTGGGCTAAAACGTACTAGTAAAATGAGGCAGTCAGCTAACATCATTGTCATCTTGATTCCTGTAGAGAATGGACCTGGGAGAGTGCATGAAAGTGCATGACTTGGCACTCCGAGCTGATTACGAGATTGCCTCTAAGGAGCAGGAATACTTCTTTGAACTTGATGTAAGTTGTACGCCCACACCCACAAAGATATTCTCTTGAATGTCTACATCTACTTTGATTGCTGAGACTTTTCTCAAGAAAGTTAGTTTCAAGCTCTACCTAAAGGACTGTTCAGAAACACACAGAAATACACACTACTAGTCAGAAGGTAGGACACACTCATTTGTTCATATGAGTGTAAGTTTGGACACAGTAAGTTTTCCTGTGTCCAAACTTACTGGAATGTCCTAACACAGAAAAACTAATTCTGGTTGAAGAATAATTATGTATTTAATTTTAACTCAGGATCATCATAGTTTGTGATCAAGAGGGTTATTAGTGAAAGACGTTAATCAATATTTTTGCACACTTCAAATGTACTTTCCTTCACATTTGCAAAAAATGCCTCTAGCATTACCAGGGGTTCTGTAGAGGTTATTCATCAAATCACTCATAAAATTTGTTTGTGTGGTCTATGTATTACAGACTCGTGGACTTCAGAGTAACAAGTTATGTCACTTCGGTTTTCATGCATTTATTGAACATAGGAACTCACTGAGTAAAGTTAACCCTTGAATTGTAACTCAAGCCTCTTTTAGCAGCATCAGTCACCATTGGTCTTTTGATGACTGTCTTGTTGCGTCACTGTCTTTGCTAAGCTTCAGGCCATGGTCTGCCGCCCTGACATTTCCCAGTAAAATTTCCTAATACCAATGTAAATGTATAGTTCCTCAATTGGTGCTCAAGCCCTGGTGTAGCAAAGCAGAATCAAACCACTATGCTCCACAATTTTGTAGTCTGCTGTCTTTAGCTTATCTTTTTTGTGGACTGATGTCCGACGTAGCTTTTCCAGAAGTCATTAGCAAAAAGTTCACTTACTTTTCCCAGTACTGAAGTATATATTTTAAGTCACTGTGTTTTTTGTGGACATTAAAGTAAAACTTTGTGTTTTTGTCATTTTGACTTGGCTGAAGATGAAACCATATTTGAATAATCAAATCAGTAATCCTGGTAATTCCAAAGGATTGAGAAGCTTCTTTTTTTTTCCATTAACACAGTTCACAACATCCTTGCTTACAAGGCTACTTTGATGTCATAGAATAGCCTGGAAGGTGGTAAATTAGTCCAGACCACATTAAGATGTCAATGAGAAGGCATCCCTCTCTCCAGGCTTATCAAACGTATGGTGTAAGTGCTGCTATTAAGCTTTAAACAACTGCTTAAGATGAGAGCAGGAAATGTATGGAAACTGAATGTTTTATAGCCGCGTTTGTAAACTCACTTCATAGCAGGTACAGACTAATTAGTTCAGCCACTGTTAAATATTCTTGAGAATCCTGTAATATAATATTTCTCGGTTATTTCTGTATTTTTTCTCAGGCCGCTGAACACCTTCAGTCTTTCATTGCTGACTGTGACCGCAGAACTGAGCTGGCCAAGAAAAGACTAGCAGAAACACAGGATGAGATCAGCGCTGAAGTGGCTGCAAAGGTGACGCACTGTTGACATTTTTAGCTCTAATTATCACAAGAAGAGTCTACACACTGCCTAAAAACTATGAGCTTAGCATTCTTTCTTTTTTTTTTTCTTTTTGTTTCCTGTCATGAAAAGGCTGAACGTGTCCACGAGCTTAACGAAGAGATCGGGAAGCTGCTGGCCCGGGCAGAGCAGCTGGGAGGCGAGGGGAATGTAGAAGAGGCCCAGCAGCTGCTGGAAAAAGTGGAGAAGACCCGGGCATTAAAGAAGGAAGCAGAGGTTAGAAATGTGTTACCTATCTAAGTGGTAAGATGTTTGCAGCCACATGAGAGGTGCAGTTTCTGTTTACTGTTCTCGAGCACATTTGCTCACCAGCCCCACTCACAGTTACTCTACTTATGTGTCCGTGCCTGAGTAAACACCAGTTTGTTTCACCACCTCAACTCCTGTCACACCTGGTCTCTCTTTCATGCCATTTACTTGTGAAAATTTTGTGATTTTTAATGCTTTTTGTGGCACCGTTGGGGAAGTAAATGACACACTGTTCTCTCAGTTGTTAATAACTTAAGAAATAAAGTGGTTTTGGGATTGGGGATCTGTCCTGTGGCGATCACACTACATGTATACTGTGCCTGACTCCAACAGCACCGGACTAGGGCACAGTCACAGCAAACACACTAGTTAAGTGAACCAGACTATGGGGGTTTGGATGCACTCGTAGATGGAACAGATGGCCTAGTCTGTTTACACCATAGATGAAGGTTAAATGTGTGGTTTAATGACAGCGAGTTCATGGTTCATGCCAGTGTTAACTTGCCTGTCTGAGTAGAGCAGCTTCGCACTCTTCACAAAGTAACAGAACTCATATTGGACACACATTTTATCAGCTCCCAATCTGTAGCTTGCATAATAGGTCAGAATAATGAGATACAGGTTGAACAATTTTTATTCTGCTCCTTATAACCATAACATTTGTGACTGCAGGATATTTACCGGAACTCAATGCCTGCCTCAAGCTTTCAACAGCAAAAACTGCGAGTGTGTGAGGTGTGCTCTGCCTACTTGGGTCTCCATGACAATGACCGTCGCCTGGCTGACCACTTTGGGGGGAAGCTGCACCTCGGTTTTATTGAAATCCGTGAGAAGCTTGAAAAGCTAAGGGTAAGGATGTTCTGGAGCAGGTCTATGGTACTATATGCATGAGCATTGATTAGTACCACAAATGTATCTGTACAGTGTTATACAAACTACAGTTAAAGAGGCAGTATGCTCAGCTGTATCCAATTTAGTCATTTAATTTATACAACACTTTTCCAAATAAAGCTTCAAAGTGACAAGAAACACGTTAGGAATCAAATCGAAAACAAGAAGAATTAATTTGCACGTCAAACAAGTTTGATCAGTTCAGAAAGTCATAAGATGTGAGGGATAAGAACAGATTTGGGCGTTTGTCTCCCTGTTAGGCCTGTTGACTTCATTCATTTATTTTTTTAATCCAGAAAGCTGTTATCGAGAAACAAGAAAGAATGCGCACGAGGCGGCGAGAGGAACGTGAAAGAGAAGATGAAAGAGAGCGACAGTGGGAGCTGGAGAGGGAGCGGGAGAAAGAACGGGAAAGGGAGCGAGAGAGAGAAAGACAGCGGGAACGAGAGCGAGAGTGGGAGAGAGAAAGGGACCGAAGGAGGTGAATGATCAGAATCTGTCGTTACTGTGAAACGGTTTCAAGTCATCGTGAAACTGAAATGTCTTTGTCTTTTTTTTTTAAGGTCAAGATCTAGGAGTGGAGACCGATACAGGTATGCAAGCATCACTGTATAAGTTTGTTTTTCCCAGGTTGGCAAGGCGACTTGTAATTTCACACAATATAAAGCCGAATGGTGCGGTATCTGTAAATACACGCAGTGGGGTTGTTAATGCCATCACCAAAAATACACAAATATGCCACAAAAATACTAAAACCTCTGCTTTCCTGGTAAAAGAGCAGAGAGGAAAACGGCAAATTCTTGCATTTAGTGACGTATACTTCTCGTGCAGGATGTCATTTACAAGACAAAATGCTTCCGAATTCCTACAAAGTCTTTATCTAAATCTATAGCACACATCAGTACAGCCAACCCTTTTTTTTTTTTTAGACATAAACAATATCCTTTTCTTTTTTTTCCCCTGCTGAAAATGATTTATCCAGGGATGGAGGCAGTTCGTCCTCTCATCGTTCAAGGCGCCACCGCTCCTCTCGCTCCAGAGAAGAAGGTGGGGAACGGGATCGGGAGAGGGAGAGGAAACATCGACACAAGGATAGACATCGCTCACGCTCCCACTCACACAGACGCAAAAAGAAAAGGTGCAGATTTTATTCATCACTGAAACTTGCAGAAATCTGCATCACGACCAGTGTGGCGTAACATTCATCTGAATGGAAACTATTTAAAATTTACCTTTTAAGTGATTCTTTTAAATGAATACTACAAGTACTGGAGCTTTACACACTGTTGCACATATTTATAACATCTATTCATTATATATAGTAATATGTATATGGATATAAGGTGCTTGATCATTTTTCCTCTTGGATTATAGATCATTTTGACATTCAGAAATCATAGACGGTATTTAAAAGATGGACATAGCCACTGCAACGTCAACCAGTGGTTTGTCCTAGAAGTATGAGAATATTATCCTAGTTCCCATTGCATTTATTACCTGAGTAAACAAAAAGCTGATGAGTTTAAGGTCTCGGCTGCTAGTTTCAGTTCTTAAAGAATAGACAATGATACGTATTTGGTAAAATATGATCCCTATTAGTCATAAATAAGGGAAAATGTGGTACATTCTGATTGACAAGTAGCTACTTTGTGCAAAACCTCTTGGTTTTGTGGTCACATGTTTAAAATTCAATGTAACCAGCCAAATATTACCAACCATCTTCCTAACCATGGACCTTTCTTCAGCATTTTCATTCCATAGCAGACGTCAGTGATTGTTTTGTTTTTTCTCTCTCTCACTTTTCAGATCCTCCAAGGACAGATCATCTCACACCCGCGACAGAGAGCGCTCAGTGTCTCAGGAGAGATGGAGGGAGGGTGCAGGAGATGGATGGCGTGGCGACAGAGCAGATTACAGAGACTGGGAGGACAGGGAGAGGTCCACCTCTCCAGACATGGCCAGGGAAAAGGAACGAGAGAGATCCGTGTCGTGCGAACGGGACCGACGGTCCAGCTCGGAAGAGCGAGAGTCCGGGGAGATATGAACAGCAGGGGGCGCCTCCAAAGAGTTTAATTTGGATATATTATTTAGTAAAAAACATAATAAGAGCATGGAGAGATGTGAGCCTGCTGGTGCAAGTGTGTGCGCTTGTGTTGACTTTGTATACGTGTTCATGTTGAAAACGGGACATGTATATTAGGTGGGGTGGTGGTCGGTGGTGGTGGTCACAGAAACATGCAAACCAGTTTTATAAGAGTGAGGCAAGGCTGATCTGGAAGCAGTGTAGTCGTCATTTTTCATGTCATGTCAATGGTCCTGTGTACAGTTACTTTCACACTGATGAGGGGAAGAGTGGTGAGAAGACGGCACCCCTGCTTTAAGTCCATTTTTATTTTACTCACACAAAGTGCTGTATTTTTTTATCCTTAGTTTAATGTTAATACAGTTTATCCCGTTCCCTTAGGAACCTCCGTTTCAGTAGCACGTTCGGTCTTGATAATGTGGCGTGGCCCTTGCAGTAATGCTTGAAATGAGGTGTGAATGACTGAAGGCACTTCTCATGGTTGTGTTTTACTTGCTGCCTTCAAGCCATGACAATCTCATTTCACAGATTTGACATGCATTGGTTAAGATGCCGTGATGAGCTTGTACTTTGAATATAAACTCACTCACTCTCACCCACCCAAAAGATGTCATCCGAGTATTTCTCCCTAGACCAGGAGGTATATAAATTATGTGAATATTTGACTTTGACACTTTTCAGACCGGGGAGGGGGGTCAACTTTGCTGTGCCACCATTAATTGAATGATTTTGTATTTATTTTATTTTTTGGCTTCCATTCAAACAAAAAATGTTATCCAGATTTCTCTCTAACTTGTCTCCTGCTTTTTACAGCTGCATCAGATTAAACCCACCTTGGCAGCAAAAGTTGTGGTTGGAGTGCAACAGTTTTTTGTTGTTGTTGTTTTTGTTTTTTAAGCTTTGGGGGGGGGGGGGGGGGGGGGGGGGTTGGTACCTCAGTTATAGTCAGACACGTTTTTAACATTATACAAATAGGTTTCTATTTTTTTCCCTACTATCATGGAATGAAAGAAATGTAGTTCAGTTAATCACAGCTTCCTGATGATGTTGCCTAAGGGTGAAGAAGGTTGTGGCAGAGCTGTTGTGTTGGTTTTCAGTGAATTGTAATTCCATGTGTATGAAACAAATCACCCAAAAATGCTGTCTTCTTATATAGAGACATTACTGAAAACCACATACACACTCCGCCCACGTCATTAGGTACACCTGTTCAGCTACTAATTAGTCAATCACAGCAGCAACTAGGTCCATTTAGACATAAAGACAGGTTCAAGCTGACCATCAAAATGGGCGGTGGTTTAGGTATATTGGGGATGGTTGTTGGTGTCAGATGGGCCGGTCTGTATATTTCAAAATATTTCACTGATGATTTAGTGGGATTTTCCACACTGCCATCTAGGGTTTACACAGAATGGTCTGAAAAAGAGAAAATATCCAGTAAGTTGATGTTCTCTGGTTGGAAATATTTTCTTGATTCTAGATGTGAGAGGAGAACGGCTGATAGGAAGGCGCCAATAACTCAAATAACTCGTAACAACCGAGTTATGGAGAAGCTCATCTTTGAATTTGCAGTACGTTGAACCTTGAAGCAGATTGGCTGTGGCAGCAAAAGACCCCACCCCACTCCTGTCAGCAATTTGCAGGAGAAACCATAAGATTGGAAAAATGTTGACTTCTCTGATGATTCTCATTTTCTGCTGTGAGATGTGGGTGGTAGGGTTGGAATTGGGCTTAAAACATGAAAGCATTTATCTAGTCTTGTCCATATGAAAGGTTCAGGATGCTGAGACTTGGGTGTTGTAATGGGGATATTTTCTTGGCACACCTGACCATCTGAATGTTGCTTAAACACCACATACTGAGTATTGCTGCTCAATTACACAGATTTTTTTATGACCACAGTGTACCCGGCTTCTGATGGATATTTCAAATGGCCTCCACGGTCACCATCTGGCAAATTTGCAACAACCTTGTGATGATTTCCTGTTAATATGAATCAAAATCTGAGGAATCTTTCTGGCACTTTGTTGAATCTACGCCTTGATGAATTAAGGCAGTTCTGTGGGCAAAAGAGGGTCCAGCCTGGTGCTAGCAAGATTTACCTAATAAAATTGCCAGTGATTATGCGGTAATGGTTATTAGAAGACAAAACATAATCATGCCTATGGATTCATGTAACACTGAGTATGAATCCATACAACTTCACACTCACCATGTCTAAACATTTGCCTGGTGCTGTTCGTAAAGATGGATGCCCTAGCTCCACTTCCTCATGCAAAAGTGAAGCCAAATTTTTCAGGTAACGGGACCTGCTTTTGGTGGTGGAAAAGATAGCAGGAAAACGTTGGAAAAGTCTGAGCTTTACAGTTTTGATGATCTTTGCCGCAGGTTGTACTTAGACTGAAGGATTTAAAGTAAGATATTAAAATATGAATAACTATGTAGATATATTTAAAATTGTACACATTACAGGTATGGAAGGTACACGTTTCTTTCTGTCATGACGTTGCATGACAGTTATGAGGAAATTAAAATCAGAGTGAGAACTACATAAAATGCAAAAAACAAGGTATCGTCTTCACTAAAACATTCATATACTGTTGCTGAATCAAAGCATGCTGTATATTCTTTGTTGTAAATACCTATATATTGTATATACGTATATATACTGTCAAGTTCCCGTTTATATGCGATGAATGTATGAATAGTAACCAGTTGTATAGTAGCTGATCTAATTTGAATGTGAGGTAGGTCCACGCTTGCCAAAGGTGCATGACTCCCGGCGGCCTGTAGGTGGCAGAAGAAAACAGCCAATGAAGATTGGTATACGTCATGACGCCAGACCATGCGCCAGACGCATGTTTGGAAAAGAAGCGCGAGAGAAAGAAATGTCCGCCCCGGGTTTGTTTACAAAACTTTATCAAGTTTAGCGAGGATGTCGTTGTTGAAGCCTTTTAGTAAACTCCCTGGTCTGAACACAGCGAACATCTTGGTGAGTTGTTCACTTTAAGAAATAAAATTTTAAAAAGAAAAGGCAAATATCGAGCTGTGTGCTGTGACTGTAGCTGTTTTCAGGACGAGCTAACGGCTGACTGGATGTGTTTTTTATTGGGAGATATCTAGTCGTAAATATCCCAGATATATGGTCGTCAGCTTGGACTAGCAAAATCACATTTAAGCTTTAAATAAAGACAAATATCACTGTATCAGGAAGAGGTTTTTACACAGTCTAGCAGCTGTTTGGCGTCGTCGGTGTTGTGTGGATAAATCTTGACTTTTCTGTAGATCTACCTAACAAACACTATCTCAACGTTTTTTTAATACTTTTATTCTATAACACCCACAACCAGAGGCGTTTCCAATTCAGTCGGGAGGAGGGGGGGGAGGGGATCCCAAGCCCAGATAAAAGGGGAGGGTTGTGTCAGGAAGCGTACAAAATCTTGCCAACCCAAACAAACATGCGGGTCATCAAGAATGATCTTTCCATACCGGGATGACAGCGACTGCCTGCGGTGCTGGTGGAAACCGTGCTACTGTAAGACAAAGGAAAAGGAAAGGCGTGTTTAGAGACAGGAAGAAGGAAGGAAAGGCGTGAGAAGGACTTAAGGAAAAGAAGGATTGTGGATGTGCACAGGATTGGTGTGACAGGGAGGATGCTAAGGATAGTGTGAGATGAGGGCAGATGATCTGCTGTGGTGACCCCTGAAGTGAGCAGCAGAAGAAGAACTAGAGGCAGGATTTTTTTTGTTATTTGTTTCAGGGGAACCTTCAGAATATTTTCTCTTAAGTAAATACTAGGGCCAGCTGATATATAACCTCAAAATTATATCGCAATATTTCAAGGAAATTTATAATAACGGTATTATTACAATATTGAAAAAAGTACTGAACAATATTTTATTTACTGCAGGCAAAAGATTTGTTAGCGCGAACAAATATGAAGGGTATCTTACATCCACCTGGCAGACTACCTGGTTCAGGGTGTGAATCCATTGCCAGCAGCAACATAGAGTAATAGTGACACACAGCAGAAGTCAAATGTAAGCACAAAAGTAGCCTAGGTAGTATTTTCCCCGGAAATTTTAAGCAAACAAAACATTCTAACAACAGTTAAACTAAAATAACCCTTACAACACTGTCACATAAATAAAAATATATTCTCGCTGGAATGTTGCATCTTAGGTGCAGTTGCATAAACCTGTACTTTACCACTAATTTCTATCCAACACATGCTCTTTGTGTCATATGGAGTGCAGTGCTCCAGCGATGCCCTTGTTTAAAATTGGTCACACTTCACCAGCTGTTAGTATCTCCTCCTTGCACACCTACATATCCCGGTTGTCCTCAATGGTGTGTTTGTGCCTGAAGAAACAATGTTGTAGCTTCCATCTTCAGCTAGAATAGTTTTTGTGCGTATTTGGCAAATCATTGTGCTTTTATTTTGTAGTATCTTTCACTAGGTCTTCACCAGAGGCATACATCTTGTTGTCCACATTAGGGAGGATAAACCCATGACATAACTATATCAGTGACATTTTTTTATATCATATGAAAATTTGTATTATAACAGACGATTTGATACACCACGTTCCCAATAAATACAGAGGAGAAAATTGTTGCAGAAACATTGAGTATGATTTTCAGGCTGTTGCAGCAGCACACATGCTATTAAAAATGGCACGACACAGGAGATGAAATATTTTTATACTGAAAATTGTTAAAATCTTACTCGTGCATTCGTATAAATGAACAAAAATATAATTGAAGGTACAAGTAGTCATTATACAGAAGCTATCCAGCCATTCATTTTCTTTAACCACTTTAACCAACCCATCACTCCACTGTTATGTGTCTTTAAATACATTAAATTATTTTGTGCACATACCCCTTGACACAACTCTAACAAAATGCGAAGAATCCATTCATATTTTCCAAAATAGAGCGTTTGCTTCCATTTTGTGGTTCAGGGCTGCTTCAGGAGGTCAGATGATTATTGATAACGGGCTTTAAGTATCTGTCCTTGCAACAGCTGAAAACAGATGTTGGATAAATTGCTCATCTCTGGCCAGTAGGTGGCGCAGAGGGTGGTCCTTTTATTTTCCATAGCCTCTCACTGTAACTACAGTCAAATTAGATCACAGTCTGTATAAATTAATATTTTTCAGAATGTTTTATTGCATTGTAATATATGATTTTATCATCATAAATCTCTATATGAGCAAAAGCGGCAACATCTTTGAACTGTGACTGCAAAATGTTTCTTCTTTCAGGTTTAAGAGATTATTTTTTATTTTTTTTAACCTGCGGAACGGTGTAAAGTGGGATCATCAGGTTTTGTGCTGACTGCTAGTTTTTGTTTCCTGCAGCTGGTGGAGAGTGAGGAGCAATTTCAGCAGAGTTTAGCAGATGTTCTGGTGGAGGAGACTAGTGTCACCGTGAACGTGTGAGTAAAGCTCGCTTCAAACCCTCAAACTGCTGAAGTCTGCTATCTGTCAGGGGAAAGTGGCTGCAGCACACAAATGGAAACAGAGTCTGCCATCCTCACAACGAAACAAGATTTGTTTTCTACCATCAGTCGCATTTATGTTTAAACAGTATGACTTTAGACGTTTATTTAGTAACAAAATATTTTTTATAATCAATAACAAACAAGTAGATATGTACTTGGGAAAAGGACTTTTGTACTACTCAGACTGCAATGTCATAACAGGTTTCCAGCTGGTAATGTAATGTTGACTTTATGATTAAATAATTGTGCAATTCTGACTGGGGAACTCGTACGTGATGCTGCACTGTTATTCTGCAGCTGCAGCGAATTACTCAGTTATGCAATGACTTTGAGATGTGTGAAGACCACCTGAGGTGGGTGAGAGTCCCATTATTGTCATCGCTTTTTGTACTTAACAGGAGACTAGCTAAGAGCCTTCCTTTGCCCATGGAGAATGATGAGAGCCGTCCCAGAATAGACTTGGTTGTGTTCATCATCAACCTAACCTCAGAGCTCAGGTAACTTTCAAATCCATCCATCGATTTTCAGCTTATTCATTTCATGGTTGCGAGGGTGCTGGAGCCAATCCCAGCTGTCATGGGGTACACCCTCACCAATCTGTTATAGGGCAAACACAGAGAGACAAAGAGCCATTCACACTCACACTCACCTAAGCCAGGACTGTGGGAAGAAGTCGGTGCAAACTCCACAGTCCGCGGAGGCCTGATCCAGGGGTACCCTCCTTTTGTCTGATTTCAGTGAGTGTCTATTGAAAGGGAACCTGAACTTGTTCCTAGTCACCAAGATGAAAAAATACATACATGTCCAGATGCAATTTGTTGTACTGGCCACCTGAACACACAGGTTCTGCTTCATATAACAGCTTTGTTTTTGTGTTGTTCTTACTTAATTGTTACGAGAGTGAGATGTCATTTTTAAACCACACAAATTGCCACAAACCAGCCCAGAGACTTTATTTTTCTAGTGTGTTCTGGGACTGCCCTGGGGCCTCCTTCCAGTAGGACCCAAAACGCCTCATCTAGGAGGTGCCCAGGTGGTTTGGGCATCCTAGGCAGATGCCATGATCACCATGGTGTTGATGATCACAATGATTCACTCTGACTATCAACAGCTCATTCTGGTGCCACTCAGTCCTCTTCAATACAAGATCTCCAGTACTTAAAACTCCGCCTTACTTGAAGCGTCACCTTCACCCAAACTGAGCACTAAACCTCAGATTTTGAGGTTTCATGAAGGAGAAACTTGATGTCATCATGCAGAAACAAGATCCCGATGCCTCTGACATACGTTGTCCAAAATATTTTATATTTTAAGTTAAAAACAAGTTCGAACATGATACGATGTAGCAGTGCTTTATTCTGTTTTGTTTTATTTTGTTGTAGTTTCCAGTCAGCAGAAACGTCCCTGAAATATTTGGACCCGGGATATTTCCTTGGAAAAGTTTGCTTCATGGTTACGAATGGTATGGCAACGGTTAAAATCCTTTTATGTGTTTTTCTTTTTGTCTTGTTTTGTTTTATGTTTTGTTTTTTCCCCAGTCCCTTGATTCACAGGAAGGAGGGAAAAAAATAAGCTGAGATTAAATCAAGGAGAAATTGTCTACCACTGTTTACATTTTACTTCACCGTTGAACACCACCCACAACACATATTGTTGTACTTTCAGCCTTTTTTGTGTCTGACCAGCTGACCTTTTATGCTTCTCTTTCATGCTTCTCTTTCTTGTAGCTCGTAACGCTTCCGCCCCCGCTGAGCGCCTGGATGCTGTCAGGAAGCTGGCTGCGTCGCTCCACTGTCCCCTGTTGTTTGCGGAGGATCAGGTTTGTAGCAGTCTGGGTCACAAACACTGAAGATGTTTTAAGTCGTGTGTGAAATCCGAATCTAGCCCTTCACACATTTAATCTGAATGCATGTCAGTATATGTTCTCAGTAAACCTTTACCTTGCACACTGTCACATGTTGTGTTTCTTGAACACATTTCTTGTTGAAATGTATGCAGAACAAAATTACAGCTTTGTTATCTTTGCATAAGGATTTATTTGGCTTTATTAAACATCCAGTACTTGTTGTAGTCATCGTTTTCAGGCTTGTGAAACAGCTTCTGGCTGTTTGTCTTTTTTTCTTTTTTCTTCAGCAGTATGATGGCTAAGCAACTTTTTTGTTGACTGATTCATAAAGCTGAAGTTGCACAGAGGGAAAAGCCTGAAATTGAACTCAGAAGGGAAAGCTGTTTGTGTGCGTGTGTTGTGTAGCTCAGCATCGCTGTAGTTTAGAGGGTTGTGCGCTGTTCTTGACAATAAAACATCAAATGTAATTTTTGTGTCTTTTTGCGTTTCCTAAAAAGCCATCCCGTGTAATCTTTCCTTCCCTACAGACTCCAGATGGAGTGGCCAGTGCTACAGAGAGGCTGCTGACTATCCTCAAGGTGGCCGCCGGCCTCGTTCCCATTGCCACTGCTCTCTACGTGTCTAACCTGACTCGGTGCACGCTTCCCCTGGACATCGATCAGCCAAGCTTTGATTAGGTCCTCTGACTGATTCCTTTAAAGTGATAACTTCCTCTACTTTATCATGTTTATATTTATTTGTAGAAGTTGTTAATGTCGACAGTTACACGTCTGCTTTTTCAAATAAATGTTACCAGGTGTATATAATGATCCATTACATTATGTTTTACATGAACAGTGCTGTGAAAAACACTCCAAGTACACCCTACAATTCAATATCGTAGAACCACCTTGGCAGCAGGAACTAATTGCTTCTCATATGACTTTATCAAAGTGTCACATCGTTGTGGACGACTTTCAGCCCACTCGTCTTTACAACGTTGTGACAGTTCATTGAAGTTTGCGGCATTTGTTTACAGCAGCTCTCTTAAAGTCCCACCTCAGCATGTCATTTCGGGTTGAGATCTGGACTTTGACTGGACCATTGCAACAGCTTGATTCTTTTCCAGACATTCTGCTGTAAATTTGCTACTGTCCACGACCCACTTCCAGCCAAGCTTTAGTTATCAAACAGATGGCATCACATTTGACTCGACTTGATGTTCAAGGAAGTTCATGGTCAACTCAATGACTGCAAGATTCCAGGGTCCAAATCATCACCCCTCCCCCACCGTGCTGATTTGCTGCGTTTGGATTTCTCCCACCATGGTGCTGGTGCTGTGCATTATTGCCAAACATCTCTACTTTGGTGTCATCTGTCCAAAGAACGTTGCTTGTGGTTTGTTCAGATGGAACTTTGCAAACCTAAACTGTGCGGCAAACTATGCTTATTCACCCTATTTCTAATTGTACCTTAACATTTAACATGCTAACTGAGGTCTGTAGAGTCTGAGATGTAGATGAGTGTTTGTTTATTTTTTCTGACCTTGGGATGAATTTGCTGGGTTGTCCAATCCTGGGAAGATTGTTGTTAACAAACAGCTGAATACTCCAAATCTACAAAGTGCCAGAGCTTCTGCTTTTATAGTGGTGGTCACACTTGCTTATGATCTATTAATCAAGTGCACCCGTTTGGCTGCAAATTCCCCCGATTCCATTGGAATCAGCAGTTCTACTTAGTTTTTCACAGAGTACAAGATCCTGGGAAAACTTTTTCTGGTTCATGACCGTATATGAAGCAGTAAGCGTTAAAGGGTTGAACATAATTTTTAAAAATTTCCATGTAAATACTCTTCAGTGGGCTTTATATGATTGTTTGGAGTTTCATTACATTAATACCATGTTTTTAATTAGGTTCTCAAAAAAAGTTGTGAACTGGAGGCAAAATTTGAATCCTTCCAGTGCACAAATAAATCCAACTAAAATAAATAATGAATAAAACAGTCCAACAGTTTTAAATCAAGTAAAACCCACATCTTGTTTCTTCATATTTTGCTACAAATATGGCAAATAGGTGTAAATACAGAAAAAAAAGTCAAAAACAGAGTTTAAATCATTCTAACCGGTTTTAAAGTCAGTATTTGGTATGACCATCTTTATTCTCCAAGACAGTCTGAACTCTCTTAGGCAAGCTTTCTTGTCATTTCTTGAATTAACAAAAAGTTGATTGTGTTCATCTGGATATAGCGTTTTCAGCGGGAGAAACATTTCATCACTCATCCAAGTGACTTCTGCGCGCTACGTCCATGAACAGATTCAACTTTTTTTAGATTTCTTACCTGGTTGGTTGAGCATTGATCAAGACATGTCTTCATTCAGGATCATTTTTCTATGTTTCTTAAGGGACGATCAAAGCTCTTCTTTAGATGTTGGCTGCCTTTTGTTCTGCTCTCTATCAGGAGAATCCTACACTGCTTCAGACTCTGGGGAGGCCAATCCATGACTGATGGTGTTGTAGTGTTTTGCCAATAAGACAGTTTCCAGATGGTTTTGTATGGTGGATCGAAACCTGATGATACTTTTCTGCTTTACTATCATGTGTTCATAATTCCCAAGACCCCAGCACCACCGACTGAACCGCAGCTCTAAACCATGTCAGAGCCTCCATACTTACTCCACACGCTCATAATGATTTCAACCAAAAATATCACAACTGGATTGTCACTCCTAAAGACCTGTTGTTGCCGATTTTAGTTTCCTGATGAGATATTGTCAGCAGCCTGCTGGGCGGGCAGGCAGGCAACGTGGACACCCAAGATTGTGAATGTGATAACTCAAGAATGAAGCAATGTAGGACTTTCTAATTGATAATAGACTTAAAACGGGTGTAAGATGCCAATTATCGAAGTAAAAAATACTAGAAAGTCTGACTCCATGCAAGAAAAAATGAAGGGTCTCTATTTTGGAAATAAAAGACTTCCATATATAAATGAAAATGGCAATAATACTAAATTATAAAAGCAGAATGATGATTTCAATTCTGTGTCCCAGCATGAATAGCCATTACCAGAACCAAGCTGCCTAAAATAAAGGTGGTATTTACCTTGGACCAATGTTCCCTCTAATTTTTCATGTGTCTGAGCGAACACACAAACTCCCTGAGCGATCCCTTGGACCACTGTGAGCAACAGCAGACGTGTGCACTGTGGTCACGCCACCATCGAATCCATCCAAGTTACATGGTTTATTAAAATAATCAAATTACAGCATTTACATTTATGTTAGACACTTTTAATTAACTGCTTTATCCCACTTACAATGAAATTTTAAAAAAAAAAATCTTGTTCATGACCTGTGCAGTATGTTAACACTATTGGAAGTAAAAATAACTTGAACTCCAATTTTGAAAACACAACTTTCTTTCTTTCTTTTTTTTTTTTTTTTATAAAGCTCTGACTTGTATTATGAGTCTGTGGTCTGGGAGAGAGTCCTGTAACTCTCTGTCTGCAAAATGCAGTATATAATGACCAATGCTGGGCAATTAATTATATAGTTACTTCTTCAAAAAAGTAACTGAGTTATGCAAAGAAAGTTTTTTGCAGCTGTTTAACTAAAATTCAGCCAATGCATTTTTTAAAATAAACATTTCAAACTATTTACAGAACAATCAGCTGTTCTGCATCAAATTTGATGCCACACAAATTATTTGTGCCACTCCAAAAAATAATTTCTGTCCACTATGAGATAAAGGAGAACAACAGCCTGATACCTGCAGGCCTGACAACAGGAGATATATCACTCCTGTAACACCTGTAACATTCAGCAGTCGCCTCATTGTTCTGACACACACAACAAATCTATTGACTACACTGCACACTAACTACACAAGATTCACTCCTAACCCCCCGCCCTTCCTAAACAACTAAATGCCATGTTGCCATATCATTTTATGATTGGTCGACATGGTACATTTTTCCACCAATAGGAAAGAGTGGGGGGTTTTTGGTTTTAATCACAGGTGCTTTCGAGCGTTTTTCTTATAAAACACCGTTTTTTACCATTTCAGTAAATATAAACAACGACAGCATTCAGGAAGAAATCCAAACATTGCATATATTTTTATCATAACTCTGGTTTTAGTGACCTATCAACACAATTTAAAAACTGGTATAAAGTCCACACTTTTTCCTTCAATTGTTCCGTCTGTCCTGCTCAGGGTTTTAATAGTTTTGCAATTTTCATTCGTTTTTATTTTTATTTAGTTTTGACTTCAGATTTTCAATTTTATATCAGTTTTAATTAGTTTTTACCAATTGTTTGCTAGTTTAGTTTTTATTTTTTTGAAAATCCTTAGTTTCAGTTTAGTTTTGATTAGTTTCAGTTATAGTTTTAGTTGCGTTTGCAATAATTAAATGTAACAAAATCCCAGTTTCATCATATCAGTCATTCTCTTCTGCTTATCCTTGGGTATGTTGCTATTCCAGCTACCATACCCTGCACCCTGGACAGGTCGCCTGTCTGCCGCAGGGCTAACATGCAGAGACAGACAACTCACATTTCCACCTATGGGTTCTTTAAATAAATAAATAAAGGCAGATGAACAACCATTGATACCAGGCAACTATAAAATGTATATCTTGGCCCCAATGAGACTATTAACTCTTGCAGCACCGGGTGTTCGTCGTTTTTGGTTCAAGTGAATTGATAAACTTTTTGAAGGTAATTGACTCACACAGTTGTGTAGATATCCCAGTCCTGTTGTCTCGGGATGCATCACGCTGCCTTGCCTGGGGGTAGCTTCTGTTTTCTGGGGATGAGGGTTGAGTGTGCTCCCTTACCTTCTTAAGGTAAGCTAGGTTAGCCTTCTTGTGTGAGCTTTTCAAGTGCACTTTAAGGTTTGTGGGATTTTTTTTCCCTTTAGAAATGTCCCTCATAATTTGTCTGTTTCCACTACAAGACACTTGCTTTATCCAAAACACAGTCATATTCAAAGTAATCCCAAATTGGACTCTGGCGCTTTCTTCCGACTTTTCCTGACATGATTCTGCGCGTGGATGGAGCAGCAACACAGACGACTCGACTAACGTACTTGCCACCTGCTGGCAAAAAGAGACACAGCAAGAAAAAAATCTGGAAACTAAACTTCATTTTCACCCTTGACTATTGTATAACACGCACACATCAATGAAAACTAAACACATTTTTGCTATAAATTCAGTTAATTTTAGTTAGTTTTGTGAACACTCATTCCATGTCTGTGAAGGTTCTATGTCCACTGTGAGCGACCATCTTTGAACAGAGGCGGTGGTTTACGACACCAACTCTCTGCCATCTATAATCCAGTTTTGAGATCCCTTCCCAGACGCCTTAATGCCCACTCACACCCTGGGCCATCTGACCTCAGGAATTCGCATGATAAGGTGGGGCCAGGTTTCACAATGAACTCACCCGAAACTCTGGCTGATTGGCACCCACACCCAGTTCCACACCTTGGCTCAGGCGATTAGAGGATCATCAGGGGGTCCTTTTGTCCCTCTGTGGGGGGACACTCCCACCAGGTTTATATCTGGGACTCTCCACCATTTGACCTTAGAACTGAAGAAGCCTCTCGGATGAGAGGTGAAACGTCTTCAAGTAACTTAAAGAAGTCCAGACGCTTTTCTTTGCAAGCTCCTTTGAACACTCATTCCAGTTTTAGTTAGTTTTCCTTTTTTTGTTTTTATTTTTATTTCCGTTAACAAAAATGTTTTTTCACTTCTAGTTTTCGTTATTTCGTTAGTTTTTGTTAACGATAATAACCTTGGTCCTGCTCACATCTCCGATGCTTGTCCACGTGGTCATTAACTTGGCTTCCCTTCACATCAGCCACGCCACTTTGCTAGCTAAAACACCGGTGTCGGCACATAAAGACGCTGTCATAGCCTGTCAACAACGTTGATTAGCTGCGTATATACGAATGTGAATCGCATTATTGGCTGGACTATGGGATGGTGGCATCGTTCTAATCCCGTACGGGAGCAGCCAGTCACTCACTGACTAACACTGCAAAACAGAATTGTTAAAGTATTCATTTTATTTCAATTCAGGTTAGATTTTTTTTTTTTCTGTGCGCAGAGACCGTGCCAGCAGTGCGCAATTGCGCACGCGCGCAGGGAACATTGCCTTGGACGATATAGAATGATTAAAATAAAGTTTGTTCAGCTTGCAACTAAATGAAGAAACAACCTGTCGTTTTTATTAGCAGCAACTGTTTGACCTCAGCCCCAGTCAACAGCTCAGACTTCAAAGGGGGTACGAACCAAGGAGAGAGGAGTGTCCTTCACAGGGTGTGACCAATAGCACTGTGCCTGGTATCACATCGGCATGCATGCACCAGCGCACACACACACTATTAATAGTTAGGTTATCATCACAGCAATTATCTATCACGCAGGTTAGGCAAACACTGTAATTGTGTCAGGCCAGGAACTGGAAGGACAGCGAGGGGTCAGTAGGGCTGGAGAATGTCAGCAATAACACTGATATCTTTGACTCTCACGGCTCTTTCACGCATTTACGTTCTGTATACAGAAAGAAAAATAACCCCCCTTTTTTTTTTTTTTGCTTATTGAGACAAATGTTGGCGCCTAAACTAAGTAGAAGGTCATGAGATGGCGGCAGTGAACTGCTGACCTTTTCATTTATGTACTGATGTGTTGTACTTGACGTTTGTGTTACACCCTGAAAAGGGGCTGAAAAGGGGATAAGTCAATGACAACGCTCAGACACGATGCTTCTCTTTCAGCAGCTTCATTGCGAATGATTCAGAAATATAAACATACATACAAAAGTATTAAACATCTTAATAACACTGTACAGTCTCTGTTAATTGTAAGACAATATATCTCCAGACTGTTTTCTTTCCTTTCCTTTAAGTTACAGATTAAATTGAATGTAAGAATTTACAAAAACAGATTATGAATCAATAAACAAACTTAGATCATTAAACTGAAATGTACAGAAAATAAACAAAATATTCATATAAAAATACTAATAGGCATTTGTCCCTTCACACAAAATAAACATGTTCTTTTTCTAGATGAAATGCAAAATGCACACAATGTATGTTTCATACACAGTCTGGCACGATAATGCTCCATGCTAGCCACCAACAGAGCGCTTAGCTTAGCTAGCTGCTTATATGTCTGTGAAGGTCCTCAGTCATCCAGGTCATCGTAGTCAAAGGAGCTTGCAAAGAAAAGCGTCTGGACTTCTTTAAGTTACTTGAAGACGTTTCACCTCTCATCCGAGAAGCTTCTTCAGTTCTAAGGTCAAATGGTGGAGAGTCCCAGATATAAACCTAGTGGGAGTGTCCCCCCACAGAGGGACAAAAGGACCCCCTGATGATCCTCTAATCGCCTGAGCCAAGGTGTGGAACTGGGTGTGGGTCCCAATCAGCCAGAGTTTCGGGTGAGTTCATTGTGAAACCTGGCCCCACCTTATCATGCGAATTCCTGAGGTCAGATGGCCCAGGATGTGAGTGGGCGTTAAGGCGTCTGGGAAGGGATCTCAAAACTGGATTATAGATGGCAGAGAGTTGGTGTCGTAAACTACGGCCTCTGTTCAAAGATGGTCGCTCACAGTGGACATAGATGGCTTCTTTCACTTCTCTTTCAAACCATCTGTCCTCTCTGTCCAAAATGTGAACATTGGCATCCTCGAAAGAGTGTCCTTTATCCTTAAGATGCAGATGGACAGCTGAGTCTTGTCCTGTGGAGGTGGCTCTTCTGTGTTGTGCCAAGTGCTTGTGAAGTGGCTGTTTGGTCTCTCCAATGTAGAGGTCTGGGCATTCCTCGCTGCACTGTACGGCATACACCACATTGTTAAGTCTGTGTTTTGGCGTTTTGTCTTTCGGGTGAACCAGTTTTTGTCTGAGTGTGTTGCTGGGTCTGAAGTACACCGGGATGTCATGCTTGGAGAAAACCCTCCTGAGTTTCTCTGATACACCGGCTACATAGGGGATGACAATGTTGTTGCGTCTGTCCTTCTTATCCTCCCTCGCTGGTGCCTGATCTTCTTTTCTGTGCCTCTTTGCTGACTTTACGAATGCCCATTTAGGCTAGCCGCACGTTTTGAGTGCTTCTTTAACATGTGTGTGTTCCTTCTTTTTCCCTTCAGGCTTAGAGGGAACATGTTCTGCCCGGTGGTGTAGGGTCCTAATTACTCCAAGTTTGTGTTCCAGAGGGTGATGGGAGGCAAACAGGAGGTACTGGTCCGTGTGTAAAGGCAACCCAAGAATTTCTCAAGGCAAAAAAATGGGATATTTTTCAATGGTCAAGTCAGTCACCTGATCTCAACCCAATAGAGCATGCTTTTCACTTACTGAAAAAAAAACAAACCTTTTGGGGGCAGAAAGACCCACAAACAAGCAGGAACTGCAGTAATGACCTAGCAGAGCATCTCAAGGGAGGAAAAACAGCATTTAGTGATATCCGGTGGTCATTTTCATCCTTCTTTCAGCTACTCCATTTAGGGGTTATTTTATTTAAAAAGCAAGCAAGCAAACAAACAAACAAAAATGCTCATATTTAAAATCATGTTCTTCAGTTTGAGCTTCTGAAGCTGAGGGACTGTGTATAAAATCGGCTTTAATTCCTAAACTGTTAATGCAACCATTTTGTTAAATCCCTTAAATTAAAGTTGAAGGTCTGCACTTCAATCACATATTGACTGGTTTCAGTTTAAAATCCGTTATGATGGCGACGAGAGGAAAAACTACAAAAATATTGTCATTGTCCAAGAATTAACTGTTCATATTTGTTAGCATGTGGAGAGTGGAAGCGGGATCTAATCTGTGACAATCAGTGAAGATCTCATTATAATGCAAATGTTCTCTTGTGTTTGATCACTCAGGACACATGTTCGTGTATAAGTCCAGGAGCCACCTCACCATCATGGTAACCAGTTGTTGTTTTTGTTATTGCTTTTACTAGTCTCTGCTCAGGTGGTGACAGCTGCCATCAACTGAACATGTTTCCTATATAAACAAATAACAGTGGTCCACAAGGTGCAGCTCGCCTTGCACCTTGGTAATAGGTGAAGTCGTGCCAGAAGCCTCCATCCTCCATAAAAGTGAAGCCATAATTAAGGAAAGTGTTTTTGTTGCTCCTTAAATCTGAGAACTGATACATGACGATTAGTTTGAAAGGAAACAGAAGCCAACTGAGTCAGCAGCAGGCGAAGCATTCATGCAGTCACAGAGTAGAGAATTATGCTGAGCTTGTGGATAACATGCTGAAAGCATATCAGCTAATGAGTGCAGAATGTCACAGACGACGTGATTTTTACATTCTCATCTTGACTTTTTATACCCAGCAAATCTGCTCGACTCAGGGACGAGATTTCATCAAGATATAAAAGTGATGGAAAACCGACATCATTGAGAAATTGAATCCGAGAATGATGGGCGACTACTGTTGGTTCTTAAGTATAGAGACGGGTGTTCAGTACAAACATGCTGTAGCACGCTGACCTGTTTTATGCTATAACCTCTTAAGCCCCAACGCCCCCTGATACGGGGGCAAAAGGCAGGAGATCAGGTAGGCTTGGGGCTTAAGAGGTTAATGCATCTCTGATATCATCCTCTGGTTTATCTTCAGGATGAGCACATTAAAACAATTTCGGCGGGAAATAATTAAAATTCCAGACATTGTGTTGATATTTTTCATATCTGAAATCAATGTAAAAAAAAAATGATAACAAGCTGGTCTGAAGTTCACAGCAGCAAACATAATATTTTTTAGACGAGTATAACAGACGGCTAATGACTATTTTTTTTTTTTTTAATGTATTCATCATTTGCAAACGGCACACTTGAGGATACATGGACTACTTCTTAATCCCTTGTAGGCTTGTACAACCTGTGGCCGGCTGGTCCCTGTGGTTAGTGTTGTCACAGCAGACAGGCTGAGACATCAGAAATGAGGTTTGATGATTCAGTGCAGCCCACCCATCTTCAGCCTGAGCAGCTGCCTGATCTGTCACATCGTAAACACGTGTGTGAAAGTGCAGGGACTTACATAAGTGTTTTATGGCTATTTGAATCACCTGTGTGACCTATTTTAATGGAAAACTTGTTAAAGCAGGAAAAAGGGGGATCTACTGATCCATGCAACATTAAAATAATCAACATACATGTCTGTTTATTTTGGTTACACTTTTGATAAAAGGATATTTCTAAATTCAATCTTGGAGTTTTTCACATGACAGGATAATATTATCTGATGTAAGTGTGCAAAAACCTGGGAGTGTATCTATTTTATCTACTGCTCATCCATTTTGGGGATGTAGAGGGCTGGAACCAATCCCGTGTGTCAGGGAGACACACCTAACATGAATGTGTTAATGATAATAATATAGAGCCAATTAAAATAACAACAGGTTTTCAGACTGACAAGAACCTGTTGGCATAATTTGATCGTGACTTTCTTACGTACCTTATAATAACCAGTCATAACCGTTAAAACAATTTGAATACATTTATAATGTTCCAAACTAAGGGGTTTTTTTTGTAATCTTCTTTGGAAAGCAAAATAAACTGATGATCAAAAAAAAAAAATTCACCCGATGAAGTGAAACACTTTGCACTTGTTATTGCTGCACTACTTAAAGTTCATTTAAAAACAACAATAAAAATGTTTACATAATAAATGCAATCCCATTTCCATAAAAGTAAATATAAATACTCTACAAAGAGTGAGCTGCGTGATTGGCAGAGGCTTGAACTCTCCGAGTCTTTCGTGTTTAAATGTTAGGTGTGATTTCTACTTCTTCTTTTGTTTTCTAAACAGCCTCCCCATCAAAAAGAAAAGTCTTAAAAGGAGCAGTGACAATGACAATAATAGAAGAACTGTCTGCAGGGAGCACCCCCGTTCCCATCTTTGGTACCAGTTGAGAACCAGGCCGGTGAAATTACGTGAAAAAACACTTGTTCTGTGTGCCACTAAATGGATAAGTAACCTGAGACTATTGTCCCGTGGATATGCATTTGAAAAGCGTTTGACCTCAGCTCAGTCAACAGCTGCTTAGAGGGGGCGGAGTCAGGAAAGCAGAGGTGTCCCCCACAGATATGCGGCCAGAGGCACTGTGCCTGATGTCACGTCTGCATGCGTGCACTAACACACTCACTAATAATAGGTTATCATCATCCGTAATGGAAGTTAACCAAACACTGTTTTGGCATCAAGTCGGGAACAGGAAGGACAACAAGGAGTCAGTGGGACTGAGATATGTCAGTGATAAAGCTGTTATCTTTGACCCTCTCGGCTGTTTTTCACATTTTACATTCTCAGAAACAGTTGATGGCTCAACCATAAGACGTGATTTCCACTTCTTATTCAGGCAAAATGTGGAAAGTGTGCAAATAGTGATGAGTCTTTAATTACTTGAGGCATCCAAGGACGACTCTTCAGTACCACCGACTCATTTTAGGTTGTAATTTGTGTAACACTGACAAATGCACACCCGTTGTGTAGGAGTAAATCAAAATAGATCATCAGTTTCTGAAATAAAACTACCCCACAATCAAAGTCTCTTAAATCACCTCAGATCCTCTGTTTGCACTCCAGGAGGTCGTCCTAAACAAGTATTTGTGCCTAAATGCACTAAGCTGCTGCCTTGTGAGCGACTGATTAGGTATTTGCAGTAATGAGTAGTTGAATATACCTAATAAAGTGACTAGTGGGTATATATTATTAGTTTCTATGGCAACAACACTTTAATCAGATTATCAGGCTGTCCTCAAAACCTCTGCAGTGCCTTGAAAACCAGATGCTATGTTTTTCAGAGCGTGAATTTACCTGTTGTAAAATACTCACTGCATTGTTTGATTTTGCCTTTTTCCTGTGAAAAACTCAATGCTTTCATATGTTATAGATTTTTTTCTACTGGAAACAATGGACACAACCAAGAAACAGGTGATGAGGGGGCTCCAAATTTGTAAAGAGTGCAGCAAGGATAACATTGAACACAGGGACGGGTAGAAAGGAAGAGTATTATCTCTTGAAAACAGCTTCACAGGAAGTTGAAGTAATGGAGGTCCCAAAGCTGCTCATGTGAGGGACTCTGCATCTTGTAACGTCCACAGATCAGGTGATAGGTCCTAATAGCTCCCTGTGAGAGGGACTGCTAAAGTCTTTGTCTCATCCTGTTCACAGGATGAATGTGACCAAGAGTGGAAAGTGAGTCTGAAAGATAATACCCTGCGTGAGAGTCTAATACTGAGCAATTTGAGGGTTTTTTGGGTGTCTTTGAGACCACGGGCATGCATGCCAACACTAAGGGTTTCACTCTTTACTTGCTTATCAAGACAGTCTGACAAGTGTCCTCAGTTGACTTTCAGATCAGTCAGCAGCCACTATCAAGTTTAACTATAACGTGTCAGGACAATGCATATTCAAATATGTACAATGAGAAAAACAAACAGAACTTCGAAGGACAAAGTAGTGCAGAGAGTTTTATTGTTATGAGTGATTTCAGTATTATGCGTTTCCAAGTTCAAGAATGCAGATCAAGAATTTTATTTAGCTGAAACACAAAACTGTTAATTTCTGAGTGACACTAGAAGTGTAAAGCAGTTGAATACAGTAAACCAAGCAACTCTGAATGAAACTGATTCCAGAAAGTGTAACATACAGATTACTGAGGCTTTCAATTTGCTATAAATCATTTGCATGTGGATATTTCTCATGCCTTCATTTCTGTATGGAAGAGTAGTAAGTCAGTCTCAGCCTGTGAAGCCCAGCTCTTTGTAGCTGACCTCAAGGTCAGCTATGACCTTGCTCATCACGTTCCTCAGGCCCTGTTGTCCAGCGGTGTCGAGTCCAGCCTTCTCTGCAAAGACTTTAATGATGACCTCAGAGATCAGCTGGAAGGAGAAAAATTCATTTACTTCAGTCAAGCTCAGTTTAACGGCAAGCATGAGGTGATGGAGCTACAGTAAACTTTGTCCTTTTGCACACCAAGCTCACCTTGAAGTTGTTAATGGGGATCTTGTGCTTTGTTGCATGGCTGTTGGCCAGAGGTTTGAGAATGGCAGCATGGTTGCCTTTGGCCTTCAGCAGTTCGCCTAGTTTCTTTAGCACGGTGGCTCCATGGTCAGCAACATCAGAGCTACTCACCAGCTCACCCTGAGGGATGCCGACAAATTTGGGGAACAGCTTCTGGGTCTCCGGGTGCTCCGTGAATAAACTGAAGAGGAAATAGAGCAGCAGGGTCATACCACACAGATCATGGTTTGCATTTTAGCCATTTAGGGTGGGGAGTGTAGACGCCATAATTTATCATACTTTGATTACATCACTCTTATGCACAAAATGTTTATTCCTGGCTGTGATAAGACTGGATACAAACACACGGGACCGCTTTAATAAGGCCCATCCCATCTCCTTCAGTAGAATAGCTCCTGTGCCACCATTATGATCCTCAGTATGCTCATGTTTGTGTTGGCACTGGCGGAAATTAAATTAGATCAGTTAATGGCGTTTTTCCTCTTGTCCATTAACACAAATTAGAAGGGGGAAGGAAATCTGAAGCAACTGAATATAACTGAGTCAAACATTAACCATGACCTTAAGACAAAGAGATTTAATACCTCCGTGTTTTAAACAAACACAAATGTAGGCATCATAAAAGTTAGTGATGTAGCAGTGGTTGCCAAGTGTGCAATTAGACAGGTGGTGGCATAAATAACACATGAATTCTATTCTTAAACTGCACTGGAGGAGATGAATTTTTAAACTCCTGGCCACAGGTCTGAGTAATGTGACCTACAAAGAGTACAATCTTATTTTTCTTTCCAGAGTCACTGACCGGTTCAAAACCAGGCTCCCATAGCCAGTGTAGTCTGTTTCCACTGGTCCCCAGTGCTTCAGAACTGCGTCAAAGTCACACATGATCTGAGGAGACGAGGGGAGAGAAAAAAAAAAAGAAAAAAAATTATATCTGGAAGACTTCATCCAAAAAAAAAAAAAAGTTGCCTGATTATATGAAGCTTGTCAGTTACAGATGCAGTTATCCTGTACTGCACTTCTGTTTGAGTTAATGGCTGAGAGCCAACAACAATTTCAGTCAAGGACAATTTGTGAAAGATGGATATATTACCTCAGATGAACTCAGGGAGTCTGACTGGCAACCTTAGTGTAGCTTTAAATAGTTTATTTGAAGTGAAATCAGATTCACTTTTAGTTTTAATGCATTTGAGCTCATGAGAATGCTGCGAGATATGTAAACAAAGTGACGTTTTTACAGATTATCCCACAGTGCACTAATCAGTCATGCATTTCCTTTGTTCTACTTACGCTCGTTTATTAAGATAGCTTTTAATTTAGCAGTGTTGACATTTTACATTTCCCCCTTTTTAACTGGAAAACAGATTCCCCAAGCATTCTGAAAGAAAACAAATAATAATAAAAGTTTAAGATAAATTCCCCCTGAAATGTTTAAATCCCAAGTCATGATATATATTGTTTGTTTAATTATATTATTGCAGAATCCATTGCCTTACCTGCAAGCTTGTAATATATCCTGTGTAGTTACACCAAATTCCTCTTGTCCTGACTAACCCCCCCAGAGCTGACCTTTTATACTCCCTCCCTCTGTCCTGTCACCAAGTTTTTGTTCCCCCCCCTCCAGCTCTCTGGTCAGGCTGCCTCTTACTGCACGTCTCCCAAATGTTCCCAATGCCTCCAACGTCTACCTGGAAATTTAATTCCAGGTGACTTAGCCACTTGGGGCATCTTTGGTGTGTTTTGTGGCTGAGCCATCAAGTGGCCCAGGTAGTCTCATGAGTAGATCATTTATCAAGGGAGAGAGAAAAAAAAAGGAAATACAAAAAATACAAAATAGTGCCCTAGTTGAGAATTTAGTTTTAGTGTTACCTTTCCAAGCTGCACATCTAGCATCTTAAAGCATTTTTGCATGTGTGATTTTAGAGCAGCCTGATCACATTAGACACAGCAGGTGGATTTCACAGCAATTCCCTGCACTAAAACTTCGTCCAGTATTTTCACTTATCAGTTTGTCATTAGCTACTCAAATAGTTCTGCAGTAAAACCTGCAGAGATACAGTAATTCTGCTCCATTGGAGCAATGGATATAATGTCAAGGCAGAACACACACACTATACTTCAGGATCTTTCCCTGCTTTGATCAAACCTTTCTAGATTAATTTCCTAATTTTGACTTTAGATTCAGATAGTGGGTTTCAATTGTAATAAATTTGATCAAATTGCTTCCAAGGGTATTAAAATGTCAGAATTGTTTCAGTCTTGATTTTCTTGAGTCTAGCCAGTGATTTTAGTTTACTAGAAAAACCCTGCAGTAAAAACACTTGGGGTCTGTTAACAGCGCTCCTGTCAGCTTACAATAGTCTGTGCCCTTTTCTTCCATGCTACACTTAAGGACACTTCTACACACATTACTATGATTTCTACCACCTGAGTTTCAGGGGTGGGGAGGACAGACACTTAGATTATGATTAATCTAGAAAACCCTCTAATGGGAGGAAGAAGTCTCAGAATCCTGACAGTTTTCCCAATACGTTGCAGAATTTTATATGCAAGAACAGCTGTGCACCATGTCAGGTTTTTATTGCTAATTGATTCATAATTTCACACTTAAATAGCAACATTTCAACACAGTTAAGATCAGATTATCTGCCATGTTGGTGGAAATACAGGAATCTTTATATCCAACAGCCAAGATTACTTGTGGTCATGACTGTATGCAAGATCTGATGCACTGTTAATGTAATTAAGGAATTAAAGAGGATGCTATAAAATCCCGATAATACCCGCAACCACATGTACAAAATACCTGATTGAAATTCCACCAGGAGAATATATGTGCAGACAGACACACTCACCAACTCAGAGGAATGCACACCAACCCAGGAAGTCAAGGTTATGTAAGACACCAGCAGCTTAATTGTTCAGTATAAACCTGCTGTAATGTTTTGTATAAAAATCATTTACCATGTGCATAAGAAAAATTAATTAATGTACACACATTCATGACTCTAATTATCAGGAAAGCTCCTCTGGTAACCAATAAAACCTTTAGAGCCACTTTACATTTCCATGAGATACATTTGGATTGCATAGCCGGTTTGAGTTTTGGGTCAGTTTGTGTTGGCGAATCACATTTTCTCAGTACGTTTGGTTCTGCCCGAGTCCTAATTATTCAGTTTTCAAAAGGGTACACACTGAACAATGAAACCTCTGTTTCTTTTGATTTCCAGTCTCAGCCGATTTGAAATGTATCAGATTCCGTTACTGAGGACTGATTGTTTGGTATTCCCTCTAACCTGAAAGCTGAGCCCCTGCGCTGCCCACATGCTTTAATTTATTACTACGCCATTGCACAGGTAGATGCACGGCAGAATTATGCTAGTTTATTCAAATGCAACCAGTAAGAAAAATGCAAAGTGAAATGTCCAGGCTAAGGCACTGCAGTGATGCTGATATGCACACATCGGTAACAAAGTCATATACAACATTCCCATTATAGCTCATCTTAACTAAAGCCCTAGTCAATATTTTGAACTTTACTGCCAATAGCAGTCATTTAGTTACTATAGGACAGTAGTCAAACTTTGTAAACGTTTTAGGTTTTCAGGCAAATTGCATTCCCCCCCATAACTGCTAAAGTGCACCGTGTTGATGTTTGCTTGCCTCTCAAGCAAACGGAAAGGGTGAACACAGATGCTGCACAGTCCAGATTGGATGCATTTGAACATAATTTGGAATCAGGTGACACATCTGATCCGAGGTCAAATACAGTTAATGACTGGGGGGGTAGGCTGCGATCTGCTGCCGCCTTCATTTGTTAAAATTACGAACTAATACAGTGTCAACTATATAATATTAACCTGACCAGTTTCCTGGGAGAAGTTTGTGTGTTTGCAATTGCTATAATTGAGTATCAGTGCTGCACTAAACATATTAGGAGGCCTTCTTTCACGAGTCTTCATTCATGTCTACGGCCATACTGCACAGTTCTGAAGTCTAGTTGCAAGCAGCATTAGGAAAAGAGCATGAAGCTGAAGTTAAGTACTGCATTTTTCCAGCATGTAACACTCACCTACTATCTGCTGCAGCATGAATGCACACTTAAGTGTGCAAGACTAGTGTGGCACCAAAACAATATAGATACAGCCTGCATTTAGAGTGAAGAGCAAGACCAGACAAATGCCCTACCAAGCACTTGCTGCTGCTCATTAGTGACCTCAGGGAAATTTGAATAGACAGGTGGACTTTAGCAACAGCACCACAGGCTGAAGAGGGACAAATGAAGTCAGAGTGAAGACAGGCTTTCCACCCCTCCATTCTCAGTCGAAATCAGTTTCCATTCTTTTCAGATCCCATCTATTTTTAAATTTAGTGTCCTATAACACCTCTAACCTCTCCTACACTGCTGAAAGTTGGTGCATTGACTGGGCTGCCCTGTCCCATCCCACTTTTCCTTTGGCATTTCCTCTTGGAAAATACTGGTCTTCTATTACAATGTTAGAAAATACAGGGATATGCAGATTACACGAAGGGATTCATTATGAGTCACTACTGGGCTAATGTTAGGGAGGGCATTCAACATCTTAAATCCAGTTGTGAGTAAACCTCACTGAATTCCACCAGGGGCCCTCTGCTGGACTTTTACACATAACATTGGGGAGGCAAACGGCAAGTCCCTCCTCTTCTAAACTGTGATTGGTTTACACTATGGCTTCAACATGCGTCTAGCCAATAGAATTTCGCGTGCGGTCCAACACCCGGAAGACAACAGTGAGTGTCAAAGAGCCCGAAGTAGATTGAAGCGGTTTACACGTTTAAGGAAAAAAGTTGTCAGTCAGGTTTTACTTGCAGTGTTTTCAGGCGCAAAGATGATGCAGGCGTTGAAAGGCGTCAGACACGTGACATCCAGCACGATGAAACAAACAGGTAACCGGCAAGGCTCGTGCTCGTTTTAAAGCAGTCCTAAGTGGGGGAAAGAAATAGTGTTTGCAAAGTAGCGACTTCGTACACAATTAAAGCACATTCGCAGTCTTACAGCGCCGACATGAGCGATAATGTCATTTACAGACTTAATAAAAATATTTGGACAGCCAACAGGTTTGTGGGGCAAAGGTTATTGCCCGATTGAACTTGTGATTTTAAAGTATTGTTAACTGTAGGAATAACGTGTGTCAAACATGAGGCCTGGGGTCCAGCACCAGCCCACTGAAGGGTCCAGTCCGGCTCACTGGCTAGCTTTGCAAGTCTGAAAACTGCTAAGAAGTCTCAAATAGCTTTAGTTTCAGTAAGATGTTCAGCTCCTCCTAGTGAGGCGAGGCCAGCATTACTACTGTAATGCAAAGTGTAATGCTTACTGTATGCAAAGTTAAAGTTGGGACTTGGACAAGGTGTTTCAATAGTATCCTTTTAGAGGCAAAAAAAAAAAAAGTCTCAAGCTGTTACCCATTTTATAACTAGATGTATGAATATTGGACTTGCTGTATTGAGATTTTAGAGCAGATTGAATCATTTGTGGCCCATTAACTGAAGTTTGACATCCCGAGCTGAGCACGGCTTTTATTCCTGTTCGGTTAATTGAGCAAGTGAGACACAGGTATCTGCAATTAGTCAAACAAAGGCTGTGCCCACAAAGCCAAGCCCCGCCTCCAAACAAAGGGGAGTTAGGGCGTGAGGAGACATATTTCACCCACATGTCCACCAGGGAAAGTTTTTTTTTTTTTAATGATTGTTCCTTCACATCAACTAATCAGATCAGCTAATTTCTAGCCTCTTACAGTGTGACTTACAGTTGGTCACATGATCAGAAACTAAACCAGACAGATGTCGCAAGTCTTGTTAAACCAGAGTGCGCTGTGTCCAGTTTCAGAGCTCTCCGTGGCAGTCCCGTGGGGGGAGATACGAGGTAAAGTCTGGGGTCCTGACCACGGACATCCTGTGCTGTGCCTGCACGGCTGGGCTGACAACTGCGGTACATTCAACACGCTTGTTCCCCTCCTGCCAAAAGGTAAGTGTTTTGTGCAATGCACATTGACCATCTCCAGTGGCTCCCACTGTAGAAATCTCAGTGCCAAAAATTGAACCCCATGGGCAATAATTCTTAAAATCAGCAGATTCTTCTGCTCAGCTCACTCAGGTGTGTGGCGTTCGGTTAATTTGAGTGTACAGCTTGTGCAAACAGGTGCTGCCGCTCAGCTGCTGGAACAGCTGCATCCCATCCAAAAAGACTGGATCTGATGATGACATAATTACCACAGCACTTTACCCAGATTTTACAATTGTAGCTGACTGATTAGGAGTGTTTTCCTATCTTTGTGTCCTTATTAACCTGAAAGCGATTTTTAGTTTGTCTTCTCTAGGGATGGGTACCGGTGTCCGGTGCCATGATGGCACCGGTTCTGACATAAACGGTAGTAACCAGACCGAAAAGCAGCGCACATTTCGGTGCTTTATTTTCCTGAGATGTCATACACTTTGAATTCTAGCCAATCATTTTACGTTTCCGAGGATAGTAGGCGGGCCCAGGTACATACCTACTTTTAGAGCAGAGCTACAGATTAAAAATGCCCAAGACGAAGCGGTCAAAGTCTGGCTGTACTTCACAGCAAAAGATGCAAACTCAGCAGCTGCAACAAGTGCTTTAAGGTGATACTGTGATACTGTCAAAGGAGGTAACACCTCAAATCCGATGAAACACCTGGCGACGCATAGCGGTTTTTTTTTAAAGCAGAAAAATGTGCCGTATTTGATAGCTTGCTGCCAGACCTCACACCGAGCACATCTACTGCGAGTGTGGTGGTGACGGATGATGATGGCAGCGGCAGCCGTTGTTGTGCCAAAAAGTGATTGTCTGCCAAAAACTGATTTCCAATGTTTCTGTGTATTTTTTCTGTGTAATATCTTTACGTATGTTCGTAAATACACTTCGGTGAACAGGGTTTACAAAGGGGTTATATAGAGAATTAAAAAATTATCCATTTTTCAAGTATCTTTACAACTCTGTGTCATTGTACTTACATTATAACCAATCCGGTCCTTTATCCCCACTTAAAATATTTTTACAGAACTATTGTAATATTTGCTGCCATTTCTGCTGTCCTCTTGGCCCACTTACTCTTACAAAAGACATTTTTAATGTTAATGAGATTTTTTTTAACTGCATAAATAAAGGTTCTATAAAAGTCGCTGTTTGTGGCTCAAGATGACTTCATGTCATCCATAAGCGATGCATTTGACATATGTTTCATATATTATAGCCCAACAAGTTACTTATAGCAGTTTAAATACAAGCAATCAGTTTTTGGCAAATACCGGAAATCAGTTTTTGGCAGACAATCACTTTTTGGCACAACACCGTTCTTCTCTGCGTGAGTAGCTTCATGATGTTCGTGTGTAATTTACGTTGAGTAGGCTAACCATGTTATTACATTAATGCATGTAAGGTGAACTAGCAAACATCATCATAGCTACATGTGGCTGTCTTCTTGTTTGATGGCAGATACTCCCTTCACCCTGGCCAAAAAGGCTAAAATGACCAAAGAAAAAGTGTAAAACAGTTAAACATGAGAGGTTTTTGGACAACGTTTGTTTTTGTTTAAGCACTGCTTCCAGCCAAGAGTGATATCATATTTGCCCCATAGCTGCAGAAAAGGCTAACATTGTTATCTTTTTACAAAAAAACAGCTGAACATGAGAGGTTTTTGGACCAATTTTGTGTTCTCCATTCTTTAAGCACCGGTTTGAGCACCGTTTAAGCACCGGCACCGTTTCAAAAGTACCAGTTTGGCACCGGTATCGGATAAAACCTAAACGATACCCATCCCTAGTCTTCTCCCTGTGTCTCCATTCAGAGTGCCGATATGTGGCAATGGACCTGGCAGGTCACGGTCACTCGTCGCACCGTCCTCCTGGAGTTCTGCATGCCTTTCCTTGCTACGTGATGGATGTACGCAGAGTCGTTGATGGTGTGTGAGTTCGAGGACAGTTGCAGTTAAGCCTTTAAATCCCATCAGAGATATCAGTGTTTGTTCCAGGATTGCAGTTTGTGATCATCGAGTTTTGGCTGAAACTTACATGTTATCCTTCCATAAACTTCTGCACCCCACATTTATAATCCTAAGAGGTCTTTAACTGTACCCTTAGTTGCTTTCCCTCATATCCATGGGAATCGCTTTGGTCCATTAGGTTGAGAGAAACTCTGGGAGAAATGTTGTGAAAGCTAACATGACATATTTATTGCTCGTTACTGCTCTCAAAGGCAAGCTGCAGCAGTATACAGCCCCTGCAGCCAGCACAGCTGCTGGCTGAAGATGCGGATGTGTCTAATGCTTGGGCTATGATGCTATTTATGTATTCATGACTGCACAGTAACTATTCTTCACTGGTCCTGTTAACATGAGCTAGCATTAAGCCTGAGCCTGTGATGACAGGTATGTAATAAATACACCGCAGGTGTTCGGGAGGCAGCATGGCTGCAGTATAACTGGGCATTCCTGCAAACTTTAGTTATAGTTATTGTTAATTTAAATGTAAATAATTATTGTTTTAGTTTGCACTTGAAGCAGGCTTGTAGCCCAGAACAAAAAAAGTTTAACAGTGAAATTCTAAAAATCTGTAAAAATCTTGGCAAAGCTTTCGAATTAGAAGGAGGAAAACAGTGAGGTTTGAAGAGCAAAGGATAAAAAGCTAAAAATGTAAATGAAGGCCAGTAGATGATGTGTGCTGAAATCACATCCTGGACTCGGACTGTTCTAGAGCCGGCGGCTGCTGTGGCTGAAGGATGATTCATTGTGTGTTTTGGTTATATGAGACACATAATCAAAACACACAGTGGGATTTTTGTGGTAAATTTACAATATTTTTATTACAGTATAAAACAAAAGGTTTAAAGGCCACCCATGTGGAACAGAAGATGCTGTTTTCCATCAACATGTTTGACATGATGCAAGCCAGTTTGATCCATTTCCATAAAAAAGGCACAGTGTATGAAAGAGCTGTCTTGTGTTAACTGACCTATCATTTCTCTAAAAGTCTTGGCTACTCCTCCTAGTTTAATCAAACGTACACGCGGTGATCACCTAATGTGGCTTCACCCAAACTGAGCACAGCCGTGGTGGCTTGGTGTGTAGATAAATGCGCCTGTAACATATTTATCTATACTTGGAGTACCACCAACTACCTGATGCGGGTGTTATGCCAAAGCTCAGCCATCCTGCAGTCACGATCACAGCTACGGCCCGTCACAGAGGACTGAAGCAGCCCCACTGTTGAAGTTTCACCCACTCACGCTGTGCTCATAGGCAGTGATGAGTTGCCGCATCATCCATAACAGTGTCATAATACTCAGCCTTCACTGTGGATCAGAGGGAATGTAGAATATATGAATATAAAAGCATCTGTAGCTTTTTCACAGGATGCTTTGTGAGCTTTGACAGTTTTGTTGTTTTTGTTGTTTTTAAAAAGTGGGCGAACTCTGAACTGAAATGCGATGATTTTAATATGAATATACATTTGACATAATTTAATATGCAGTTTATGGATCTAGAAAAAAAGGCCCTTTAATGAATGTTATTAATTTCGAGCATATTGCCAGAGCTGCCATGCATCTTCCTGACAGCTGAATCACAGCAGTGAGGATTTCTTTGAGCTAAAAATGGTCTGTGTTCTGTGATGAGATACTGAACCTGGTTGATGATGTGTGAAATTACTCCCACAGCTCTGCAGTGGAGCAAATTCTCCATTATAGGCCACAGCATGGGTGAGTGCAGCTGTATAAAGAATTCAAGCTTTAAAACGTATGTTTAAAAGCGTACGTTTATTTTATTTCTCTGTCCACCTCTTTGTATTTCAGGTGGTAACGTTGCAGGAATGGTAGGTGACTTACGATTAAGACATATTTGAGAGTGCTGTGCTTTATTGGGTGGCATCATTGTCCATGTGGCGTCTTCCGCAGTTCAGCGCTCTGTATCCGGAGATGGTGGATGCCGTTGTGCTGCTGGACTCCTACGGATTTTTACCTACAGACCAGGTACTTGTTTCTTTTCTTTTTTTTCCTTTGTTACTCCACATCTGTTTTCATAGGAAACATTATTCAACAATACAGCAGCAGATGATACCCACACATTCTCTGACTCACCTGGTATACGGTTAACCCTGTACACCCCCCACCACCATCCCAACCTATGTAGTGGCACGTTGAAAGAATTGAAAAGTTAGAAAGGGGTTAGGGTAAAGGTGTTGGATATACATGCCAGACTGAAGTAGTTAAATGCTCACTCATGTCTTACCTCATCCAAAGTGAATTTGTACGTGACTCTTGCATCATTGGACTGTCTGATTATACTATATATATACACATATAGCATCTTTCAAGCTCACTCAGAACTCAGTCCCTTGGATCCTGTGGTAGACCAGAGACTGGGGCTACTGTGGCATTGTTTTACTTTGCAACTGAACAGTAGCTGCGTATGATTTACTGTTTTCCACAAATAATATGCCTTGAAATATTGGCCTGTCCTCTGGTGTGCCTTTGCCAGTGCAGGCCACTAGCAGCCCAGTGGGGGGAGAACAGGTGTAGCGGTGTTACGGTTCTAGCAGGTGTCCCAGTGAGCCATGATGGCTAACTAGCATCCAAAAAATGCAGGAGTGCAGCCATCACTGGTACACTGGTTATCAATGATTATTTCTCCCAAAAACGAGATTTTTCCCGGGGGGGGGGGGGGGGGGGGGGGGGGGGGAGAGAGAGAGAGAGAGAGAGAGAGAATCTGTTCTGTCCACCATGATTTTCTTTCCAGCTTCTTCTAGAAATGTTGCATAATAATTGATTTCCACTCCGCATGAAATGTGGGTTGCTCTTGGGGCATCAAGGCAGACCTGGCTCTGTAGATTATTCTAGTTAAGTAAAACTACATATCAGAAAAATGGTCAAACCTTTTCTGCACAACCTGTGGAAGCTTTGGTTCAAATGTGACTGGGAAACCTGCGTGACTGCAATAATGTTATCGTTAAAGCAGCAATACAGTGCCGTGCAAAAGTCTTGAGTCGCCCGTCATTTCACTTTACTGCATTGAAGATGTGTTTGGAAGCATTGTCATACTGAAAAATGAAACTGTTACCAGTCAGATGGGGTGGATCAAAATCTGACCATATGTTTTTGTTTTTATAATTCCATCAATTTGACAAGATCTCCAACACCACCGGCTGAAATGCAGCTACAAACCAGGGCAGAGCCTCCGCTGTGTTTTGCAGATGGCTCCAGACAGCCTAGATAGTCAGTGTTGTTCCTCCTCCGTTTATACTGACACCAACTGGAACCAAAAATATTGAATTCTCGAATTCATCGCTACATGTCACTGATTTTTCCAGTTTTTGTGTAATTTGGAGTCAAGAGAACTGCTTTTCAAGACCACTTTAAAACATTACAAGAAAATCTGGCTCCTTAGAAACAAAATATAAAGAAATAAAGGTTATTGCAAGACTTTTCCGCAGCACTGTTTGTCACCATAAATACAATTCCCATCAGAGGTTCATTTATACCCTCTTGTGCATCATGTGTACCCATGAAGGGGGAAATTATAACGCTGACGTGTCTCTGATTACTTCTTCCTGAGTGAAGTGTGATTTTTAAGCATCCTTAGGCTTCTCACTGTGTTTGTATTATCTCATCCAGCCTGCTATTATTTAAAATTTCCAGAGTCTTCTGTGTAAGTAAAAAAAAAAAAAAAAGAACAAACTTCTTAGTTACAGCTAAAAATGGCTGTTATGTGTGAAATAAGAGCTGTTTGGTTTACTCCGATGTTTCTTTTCCAGCAAACAGAAAGATGACCTGGGTGACGCTTTCAAAAGTGGACAACTATTTATTTATTTTTGATGAACTTTAATGTGACAGCTTCTTTTATAGTATGCAAAAAGGCTGTTGTTGTCTAGCAACTTCATCTAAATTAAGTTTTTCTCCTGAACACGTTGAGGCGTAGGTGAAAAGTAGAGGAGGTGCTCGGTTTCTGAGAGCATATAATTTGCAGTGACGTGAAGCCCCCCTCAGAGAGAAACACCTCTCTAGTGACCTCTAGCTAATTATAGTTTGATTTACACTTCAGGGCTTCATGACTTTGTGACAGTGTCTGATGAAGTCTGGATTGTGAGAAAATGAAAAATGCTGTAGGCGGTTTGACATTTTGAAAGGCGTTGCATTTAAGAAACACTTGCGGCCACCAGTGTAATTGAGTCTGGCGCGATTTTGACCTTTAGGCCTGGGCTAAGGCTTTACATTATATTATTGCATGTTGCATGTCTCCATATTATTCCTGTACAATTCACCCTTGTGAGCCGTTTTCAGTTGCTGTCCTTATTTATATCTGCTCCCTCGCAGAAGGAAATGGTCAAAGTGATCAGGCAGGGGTTCGAAGAGATGCTTCTGTTTGAAAAATCGATGGAGGAGAAGAAGAGAGTGTACACTTACGAGAAGGCAGTAGAAAGGTAAAGCGCCTTCCCTTATCGGCAGCTTTAAAGGAGTTCACTCATGCGCTAACTTTGTTTTTGCAACCTTCAGGTTGATGTCTGTAAACCAAAGTCTTTCTGAACGCTCTGCGAAAATCCTTCTGGAGCGAGGTCTGCTTCAGGTTGAGGGAGGTGCGTGTTTATCTTCCTCTCGTTTACCTACTCTCACGACTCATCTCTATATTTCTTTTTCCCCTTATGTTTGAAGTGTAACTTCTCTTTCCCTTGCAGGAGTTGTGTTCTCCAGAGACTTTCGTGTTAATCTGGTAGGTTTCCCCTGATCATTTCTACCCAAGCTGTCATTTGCAGCAGATGGTATAAACGTGCACAATGTTTCTCAATTTCAGAAAAACATAGCACGCATCAATTTGGAGCAGAGTCTGGAGCTGCATTCGAGGATAACGGCCTCTGTCCTAGTTGTTCTGTAAGATGGTCTCCTGCCTCTCGTTCTCTTATTGCTTATGGAAAAAAATAAGAGACTAAATAGATTTGCAATTTGTTTTTGTCTTTACAGAGCAGAAAGTGGCTTGGAGAAAATATTTGCTGAAGACGAGCAAAAGAAATTTGCATCAGCACTTCTTCAGGCCTACAGGGACAAAAATGTGAGTGCACCTAACAGTCTGTTTGTTTGTGTGGAAAACAGGTATGTTTGCATCCCCGTGTTTATTTTTAGCCGTTAAGCCTGCGCATAATTGTTCCTAGCAGACAGACAGCTGCATGGATGCTAGAGTAGCAGTGCAGTATGAGCTCAGTGTCTCAGGAGCAGCAGAAATTTATATAGCTGTGAATCTCAACACTGACCTACATACAGGAACTTGGTCAAGTGCTGCTGATGAGGGAGAGCAGAGGATGCGTTTCCACCAATCGTCTCCACTGAGTGGATTTCTTTCCCAGTCAGATTTTCACTGAGCAACAAAAGATAAGCGTGGCATGTGGTGAGCACAGTGGAGCATTCAGCTCTTTCCCTCAGGTGTGATCAACTCTATAGAATCAGAAGCTGGAACAAGTGTGTTAACACAATGCTTCAATGCATCTCGGACTTAGTTAGCATGTTAAATGTTAAACTTTGTGATGGCACAATAAGAAAAAAAGACTGAACAAGTATGGATACCTCTTCTCAGTAAAATGGCAGCACATTTAGGTTTGCGGAGGTGCTGAACAAATCACATGACTAAAGTGCTAATCACGGAACTAAAGTGGAGATGTTTGACCACAACTCTAAACACAACACACCAGCACAAATGTTTCATACCAACAGTGAAGCACGGATGAGGAAGACTAATGATTTGGGCTTGTTTTGCAGTCACTGGTCCCAAGCACCTCGCAGTCATTGAGTCAACCGCAAACTTCTCTGTATACTAGAGAATTCTGGAGTCGGATACGAGGCGATCTGTCAAACAGTTAAAGCTTGGCTAAAATAATACCATGAAATGGGACAATCATCCCAAGCACAGCAGAAAACAGAATGACTGGGAAAAAAAAAAAAGAATCAAGTTGTTGCAATCGGCCAGTCAAAGTCCAGACGTCAGCCCGACTGTAATGTGATCTAAGGAGAGCTGTGCATAAATAAATATCTACAAACCGCACTGAACTAAACTAACGTTGACTTTTCAGATTTAGTCTAAGTTCATGACCTAAACTGCATAAAAAGATGGATGTAGCCATTATCTCATTGGTTTCCATTTTGAATTTTTTACTTGTGTGATTGAGACCTTAAACTCACCATGAAAATGTTTAGTGATTTCAGAAATAAAAAGAGAACTAGGGTCAGTTTTTGCGATCGGAGAACTCGCCCCCTGCTGGGCAGTAACAGGAATGACAGTTTAGTCCATTTGGCTTCCCTTCATTGGCTTCCTGTTAAATCCAGAATTGAATTCAAAATCCTGCTCCTCACATACAAGGTCTTAAATAATCAGGCCCCATCTTATCTTAATGACCTTGTAGTACCATATCACCCTATTAGAGCACTTCGCTCTCGCTCTGCAGGCCTACTTGTTGTTCCTAGAGTATTTAAAAGTAGAATGGGAGGGAGAGCCTTCAGTTTTCAGGCCCCTCTTCTGTGGAACCAGCTTCCAGTTTGGATTCAGGAGACAGACACTATCTCTACTTTTAAGATTAGGCTTAAAACCTTCCTTTTTGCTAAAGCATATAGTTAGGGCTGGACCAGGTGACCCTGAATCCTCCCTTAGTTATGCTGCAATAGATGTAGGCTGCCGGGGGATTCCCATGATGCATTGAGTTTTTCCTTTCCAGTCACCTTTCTCACTCACTATGTGTTAACAGACCTCTCTGTATTGAATCGTATCTGTTATTAATCTCTGTCTCTCTTCCGCAGCATGTCTTTATCCTGTCTTCCTTCTCTCACCCCAACCGGTCGCAGCAGATGGCCGCCCCTCCCTGAGCCTGGTTCTGCCGGAGGTTTCTTCCTGTTAAAAGGGAGTTTTTCCTTCCCACTGTCGCCAAAGTGCTTGCTCATAGGGGGTCATATGATTGTTGGGCTTTTCTCTGTATCTATGAAGCGCCTTGAGGCGACATTTGTTGTGATTTGGCGCTATATAAATAAAATTGAATTGAATTGAATTTTACTTCCTTATTTGATCTTTCTGTGCTTCGCAGTCTGCGGCTCAAGTGGCTGGAAAGTCCTTTATTCCATGTCGAAAGCCTGCTTTATTCACCATCGTGACTGGTCTCATCTGTGTTTTCAGCATGCCGTGGTGACTGTTCCAGGTGATCATCACATCCACCTGAATAAGCCTGACATCGTCGCTCCAGTCGTGTCGGACTTCCTGCAGACCAAAGTCCTCTCACGCTCTGCTACACCAACTAATGGCCAGACCTCTAAGTTATAACAGACCAGTTACTCCTCGAGTCACGTCACACTGACTCTACTGCTAATCCTGTCTTTATACTGTACTATTTACACAGGTTTAACTTTGGTGCTTAAAACTCACTCGGCTGGTCGTCTTAGTGGACTCATGAATTATTTAAAGCCTTTTAAAAGGTAGTGATGCTGTTGATTTAAATGAGAAAACATAATTGTGCCATCGCTGCCATCTCTGTCTGTTAACTCAGGCTTTCTGCCGCAGGCTCTGCACTCACTAACATGAGGGCATCAGAGGTTTGAGTTCTTCTATTGCGCTGCCTGGAGCATGCACCACATACTCCAAGCAGAGGCAGTTTCGAACACATTATACCACATTGGAGCTCTCAAACTTAAACTATTATTAAACTATTCCATAGCTTGATAATTGTCCCAAGCACAGCAATAGTCTGTGGCCATATTAAAGTCACACAGGTGAAACTGGATGAAGGGTAAATGGTAAATGGCCTGTATTTGTATAGCGCTTTTTACTAGTCCCGCCTAGGGACCCCAAAGCGCTTTACACGTCCAGTCATCCACCCATTCACTCTCACATTCACACACTGGTGGAGGCAGCTACAGTTGTAGCCACAGCTGCCCTGGGGCAGACTGACAGAAGCGAGGCTGGAGAAGGGGTTTGTCATTATCTGTGAATTCCTCCCACACAATCACTTGAGCCACCAAACTTGGCACAAAGGTACATCTTGAAGGCTTCTGAAGGTTCTCATCTATGTCAGGTATTATTAGGTCCTGGTATTGCCTAGCAACCACCTAGCAACAGGCTCAAATGACTGTTTTTTAGCCTTTACATTCCTATAACACCTTATAAAATTAGCTTTAATTTCATAACTTCTTATTTATATCCACAAAAGCTGAATTATGCATGTTGAGCAACCACCTAGCAACAGGCTAAAATCCATTTTTAGCATATGAACAACATCGCTTATTGTTTTACTGTTCTCCCTGTGATTAAGTATATCAGTTTGTCCACAGCACCAACAGGCCAAGCAATACTGTAGCATGGGCACGTATGTGTTTCTCTGATGCATTACTCCTCGTCTCCTCTGTCCTCCCCGGAAATCCTGTCTCAAGTGTGCCGTGTTTAAAGATGTCTCATTCCTAAAATGCATCTGGAGGAGAGAGGAGGCTGCACAGGTATGGCTTTGTGGTAGTTCTTTAAGCTCTAGCTTAGGCCATAAGAGCTAGGATATACAAACTGTGCTGGACTCTTTAAACAACTGCTCGTTTCATCCTCTAAGTGTTTCAGTTTTTTTTAAGATGATCAGACTTTCTACTCTTCAGTGAAAAGTAATATCTATTCACATTGTGGAATGTTGTGAATGTAAGTGTTTCGTTTTGGGTTTTTTTTTTTTTTAAATGCTGTGATATCCTAAAATACAGTAATAGCCTTTAACAGAACCATGGGCAAATGATGTGGCTGTGCTACATGTCATGTTTCAGCTCATCCTGCAGACCCAGTGACACCATCAGCTGAATCGCCCCGTGCCGGCTGCCTTTGAGGAATGATTGGGATTCTCTGTGGCAGCTCAGAAGTCTCACCAGTGTGCTGTGTGTCATTAATATTTTAGCAAGTGTACAGTTTCTCAGATGTGCGACCACATGTTTAATCTCAAAGGTTAAGTAAGCAGTGGAGAGGAAAGTGTGTACCAACACAGAGAGCAGAGGATGACTCGTGACTTGAATAACAACTATGATTTTTCCATACAGGGTGTCTTTTTAGTAAATTTCAGGTACTGAAAAGCTTTTATCTTGAAGAAACATCAATTGACCCATTAAAACAATTTCTGTGCCTGATGCACCTTTTTTTTCTTATATTAAACTGATGGCATTAATTGTAACTGTCTTACAGTGTCTTTGTTCTTCATGAAATTATAAAATCTTGAAAATTCAATTAAAGTTTTTTGACTTTCTGACAGCTGTCGAAGCACTTGTGAGCTTGGCAACATCAATTTTAAAACAAGGTCAAGAAAAGGGGAAAAACGGTCTTATCATAGATGTCTCATAACTTTCTATAATGTGTCCTGATTGTTGGTAAACCTTTGTTTTGTTTTGTTGTTTTATTCTACTGCAGTGTTTCAGGGACACCAATGCTTAAGATATAGTATTTATAAAAATTAAAATTTAATGGTGCATACATTTTTATTTTTTTTAAATTTATTAGATTGATGCCATATAGGTTGAATCGTGGGCGGCCACTGTGGCTGTTGCAAATTATGCGGGCGTCTTGTTTTAGCCTCTAAATTGAAAAACAACAATAATATTAACAGTAAAGTTTATTTATAAAGCACTTCTCAAAAGGATCTTTACAAAGTCTCTCCCAGAATAAAAGTAGAATAAAATAAAAGAGACTAAGAGGAATAAATTACAAATCAATTAAAATAAAGATTCAAGAGGAATGTCAAAATAAGAACAAGATGTTATTCCAATTTTAATGCAAAACATAGCTTAGAAATCTAGACATTACTCCTTTAAATGTATCATATTTGATAAATGTGATTCTGAGACTACTAACATAAAGTAACTGTTTTTAAGCAACGAATTGTACAAAAATGTCATATGTAGCAAAAATTATACATAATAAAACTCATATGCAAACTTATATTAAACTTCTTTCTGTTCAAAATACACTCCAGTATTAATATTTCAGGCTTTACGAATAAGCATGGTAAAACATATAAACTCTAGAATAAAAGGTATGAAAAGCCTTACAATACAAATGAGTTTCCAGCAGTGATTTAAAAGATGACACTGATGACGTGAGCCAGTTTTCCTCAGGCGGGTAATTCCGAAATCAAGGAGCCCTTAACAGCAAACGCTCGATTGCCTTTTGTCTCTCAGCGTGAGTTAACAGGTTTCTGCCTGAGGATCTGAGGCTGCACACTGGTTCAGGAACAGCAGTTTGAACGTGTAATGTAGTGCCAGGCCAAGAAGGGCTTTAAAATCAATTCTAAAAGTAATGGGCAGCCAGTGCAGAGTCATTAGGAGTGGTGTAATATGTCCAGTTTCTTGTAAGAAGTCTGGCTGCTGCATTTTGCACCATCTGAAGTCAGTTAAATGCTTTCTGATTAATACTTGTTAAAAGACCACTGCAACAATCTAGGCGAGAGGAAATGAAAGCATGAACGGAGGCATATGCTTACATGTTTGTTTGGTGTTCTGCGGTTATCCATCCTGCTGCACTAAGGAGCCAGGTGAGAGGAATGTCTGTCTCTCTTCTGTTTGTCAAATTCAAAGTTAAAGGGAGGATTTTTCAAAAGTTTTTACTACAGAAAAGCGAGCCTGAGAGTTCAGTTGAAGTAGGGCTCAGGTTGCTTCCTCCTCAACCTGACTCTGACCTTCAAACAAAAACCTGTCATTTTATATAAAGAGGAGCAAAAGTCCATCGCATTGCAGTGAAGGTTTGACATACTGATCTGCTACTTTTTGAATGAGTTCTTTGAATTAATTCAGCAGTTTCTTTGACTCTCTGCTTATTAGCAAACAAATCTTTGAGGCTTTTATCGGGCGTTTTAAGTTTCTGTGCTTAAGGAAGTATCCAGAATCCTATCCAGAAATAAAAGTACCACAAATACCTCAGTGTGGAAATAAATGAATGTTTGAACAAAGCGTGATCTACTCAAAGCATCACCTCCAAGATGTTTTAGTGGACACCAACTCATATTCGACAGGGCACCACTCTCTAGACCTCCTTCCTAAATCGAGACAAATCTGTGTGCAGCCACCGCCCCTCTCATAAATAAACTTGACAGTAATCTGATTCTGCAAAAATAATAAAAATAAACTCACTTGTGTATCTGTGTTATATTAAAATTAACTTCTGTTGTTGATCTTTCACAGTTTCAGCCTTAACTTTGTGTAAGAACTTTGTGTCTGAGCTGCTTACTGAGGTTGTGTGGTGTCCATGCTCAGAGATCACTGTAGGGTCCCAGGGGGAGGGATCATAGACTGTATATGAAAGAGGGAGAGATCAGAGGTAAAATCTGGAGTCTAGGGTCGTCCTTTGCTTTGGTTAGCTTTCCAGCTGGCCTGACAGCTACATTCAGCACTCTCCTCTTGTACCCAAAGGTAAACTGTACTTAAAGGTCAGGAGGCTTTCAGCAAATAGAACAGGGTTATAGTTGCTCGATCCATAATTTAATAATACACATCCTGGAAATTTCCTTGAAAACAAACTCAAATGAATTGAAATATTTATATTTTAACTTTGCCTTTCTTTATATTTGATAGGAAATGGTAAATGGGTGCAAAAGCTAATTAAAATATGCAAAGATAAATAAAACCATTGTATAAAAGGTCAAACCTTTGCTTGTACAATTCAAATGTTCATCTTTACTATTTAACACAGTCTGAAATTTATTAGGCAGCTTTATTGTCATTTCTTTAAGTAGTCTTCAGGGAAAGTTCTCCAGGCTTCTTGAAGGACAGTCAAAGCTCTTCTTTGGGTGTTGACTGCCTTTTGTTTTACTCTCTGTCATGATGATCCCACACTCCTTCAATAATGTTGACATTCGGGCTCTGGGGAGGCCGATTCATGACTTGTAGTGTTCCATTGTTTGAATTTTTTTAATGCTTTTATTGTATTGGAAATGTATTTGGGATTATGTGTTGATGCTCAATCATCCAGGTAAGTAAATCCCCAAAGGTTGATTCTGTTCATCTGGATGTAGCATTTTCAGTGGGACGTTTTGTCACTTATCCAAGTGACTTCTTCAGTCTCAGCTGACTGCAGTTTATCAGTCATTATGCAAATGTACTGTTTATAAGATTGGGGAAACCTGCAGTCAGCTGAGACTGAAGAAGTCACTTGGGTGAGTGACAAAACATTTCTCCCACTGAAAACGCTACGTCCAGATGAACAGAATCAACTTTTGGATATTTGAGATTCATCTGCTACTTCTTTTGTTCTCCACTTGTATCGACTGAAAATATGTGAAAAAGAAGCTGGAGCTTTAGGAGCCCTGGGGAACTGTTACTCAAGATCACTTTGAAGATTACGAGAAACTCTGGCTGCTTGGAAGTAAAATAGAAATGAAATGAGGGGTGGCTCAAGACTTTTGCACAGTATTTTATTGTATTAGTACATAGAAACCGCTATCCTGATTACCTTTAATTTATCTAATAATAAACGCAAAGTCATCAAATAATAAGACAAATATTTGTTGAAATCTGTTTATACCTGTGATTTTAATGAGTACATGAGTTAGGTTTGGGATTAGAGTTATTCCATTGTGTATGTAGAAAGACTCACGGAGGCTGTGCGAGTTTATGGAGCTGAAGAATAGTTTGCTGGTTTATTTGTTTGTTGCCGCTGAAGGACTTTGGGGAACTAAAATTGATCTCAGTGTTCTTTGAAATCTGCCTTTTGAAGATGTGTGAAAATTCACTCCTGCAGCACTGCAGATGAATTCTCACACACTGGCCTCTGCTCACCACCAAAGACTCGTGTTAAGTAGAGGAGAATTTATTTTAAGCTGTGATTTGTGTTTTGCTCTGTTGTAAATGTAAGCAAAGCATCAATTAGGAAATGGCCTGAAGTCAAGCCAAGCTGTGATGCCTGCAGATCACGATACAGCAAATATGAATCCTCCTACTGTCTGTGGTGTTCCTGACCGAGACTGTTTAAAACTGTTTCAAATGCAAGTCTCGTGATTCTATCTATTTACAGGCATCTCTTTAGGTTGATTTGGTTTTATTTCCTCTTTTTTCAAATATTAAAGAGGCAAATTTGGTGTGATTTCATTTGTAGTGTCATTATATGAACTGTTGCATAGTTTTAACAGTTTTACTGCACTTTATGAGGAAGTTCAAGCATTCTGGACTGCAGATTTGGTATTTTAATGACTTTTACATTAAAAGTCACCATGGAGGCCAGGAATTACTACATAAAAAGCAAAGACACTGGGATTTAGAATTGTTTATATTTCCATCTCTTTTGTATTATTTTAATCCAATCTTTCGAGTATCCTCTTGTATCTTGCCAACTCTTTGTCTCTGTTAAATGAGTCCCAGTCTAGTTACTTACTCGTTTGTTTTGTTAGTTATTTGTCTCTTGTGCCTTGCCACTGGTTGGACTTCCCTTGTTATTTTCTTGATTCCTTTCAGCTGTGTCTTGTTACCCTGGAGTTTCTACTTCCTTTGATTACTTAATTTATAACCTCTGTTTCGTCTTTTCCTTTGTCTGATTTGTTTGGCTGTCATACTTGTGTGTTTTTGCTGTTGAAGTGGCATCACTGTTGGTTTTCTTCATGGGCTTTGTATTCTACTACTTTTCTATCACCATATAAAGTTGTGGTTTGGAGTCAGATTACATGTATTTGTAATATCAAATTCAATAGTTACATTAGTCACAGGTATGTTATTTCTCACATTACAATGATTCTAAACTTATATTCGTGTGCCTTTATTTTCATAACAATCAACTGACTTTAGGCCATGTGCAGGTCGATTGGCTTACAACTTCTAAGAGGTGGAGATACGGATATTACTTCTATTTTTATCGTCAAAAGGATACAGTGCTGTGCAGTCCCCAGCCCCAAACAAAAAAAAAATAGTTTTGATGTCATGCTGTCTGAGCTGGTTTTCAGTTTTATGTTAAAATTTGAAGACAAAAAAAAAGAGAGACAGCTGGTGTTTTGTTTTGGGGTTGTTTTGGGGTTTGTTTTGGGGGGGGGTTTCCCCACTAGGACAGGAATCTGTGTCAGTGCGTGGAAATGTAGCCTGAGGTTTATTTATAGTCTTACCTTGTAATCCTGTGACAATGCTTATTGAGCCATTTTACTGCAAAGTTATGTAAGAAGTATTGTAGTAAAAAAGAAGCCACATAAAACAAGAAGCTACATGATAGTAACAAACAACTGAGGGAGCGTTTCCTCCATGTTTCAGTCAGCCAAGTTCTCAGTTCATTTTCTTCATGATATCCCACAGGTTTTCTCTTGGATTTGGTGCAGGTAAGACCAATGCAGGCTTTTTTTTCCCTTTCCTTCCAGAGGCATTGCTTTGGATTATTATCCCACTGAAATGTCTGCTTCTTTATTGATCCCAAAAAGCCCCAGACTTTGACATTTGCTTTATGGGCTTGTTATCCTGTCTTCCTCTGCAAATTTAATCCTGCCTGTCTTTGGCGTCAAGCATATGAATGGTTTCCTCTGTTATCAGTCATCATCCGTACCCATACCTGCTGATCCGATTTCAAATTGCCTGTGAGCTCACTCACATCTGGTCATTCTCGCCGATCTCTGAAACAGTCCTGCTTCCTGCTTCTCGCCTGTTTTTTATTTTACTCACAGTGATGCAGTCCAGTCTGCTGCTGGTCTTTCAGGGTCGGTCTGTGAGCATTTGGTTCACGGTCACAAGCTGCCATCTTTGAGCAAACAGCTCTATTTGATAACTTGAACCTTTTTGTTTTAAAAAAAAAAAAAGCTCATTTTACTTAAGTAACCAACACCAAACTGATGAACAGTGGCTCTACCTGAAGTAAGTAACCAGTCTTTGTAGCTCCACCAATCAGGATTCATCAGAACATGCCACACTTGTTTAAAGTTGTAGTGAATGTAATCAAATATGAGCACATCTAACATTTTATATACGAACCATAATTTAACCCCCAGAAAATTTAGTCCCTGTCGACCTTTGCAGTCAAAAAAAGTTTAGCAGCATATGCACACATTGTTATCATACATTGCCCCTGATTTGTTCAAGGCTTAAGAGGTCAAATACAGAAGACCTCTTTTCTTTTAACTTGACAACCTGACTCTTTGGGTGACCTCGAGACTTCTACTTTAGAGTCTTTGATCTGGTATCTATTCAAATGTGTTGAAGTCTGAAGGAAACAAACTGCTGAATAGTGTAAATACTCCCTGTGAGACAACAGCCTTCAGAACAGAAGCAACAACAAGACTTGTACACACACGCAGTCTCTCATATTCTCCTTGTTATCATGAGGGAAAACCTCTCCCCACCATATTTCCAACAACATCTAAGAACAAGAACACACAATAAGTCAAAGAAAAACACATAAAAATTGTGTATAACAACCAGAAGGACGTTAGACTCCACAGATGCGATGCATCTTCATTGAGCTTATAGGCAGTAAAGCTAGAATTCTCTGTGCCAGTTAATGATAGAGAAAAGACAAAGGCTGGAAGATAAAAACCTCTCGAGTGGATCTCTCAGATTACACAGAAGGTCCCAGTTTGGTGCTGGGACTGCTGATGGGTCTGCAGAGATTTGCACACCCACAGCTACATGCTGTAGTTAGTGGGGTTGAAATATGTGGAACAGCCAGTAATTTGGCCTATTGTTTGTTGTGCTGATGGTCCTTTAGCCTAGTCCCTGCTGGAAATGAAACAAAAGTCCAAACAGACAAAGAACGTCTTTGTAGTGAAAAAAAAAAAAGAAAAATTAAACTGTCCACTGGAACTGTCGTCTGTGCCTCCCATAAATGCTTTTTTTTTTAACCTCCCTTTCCTTTTTGTGGTGAAACCAACTTTAAAGCACACTCATCGCTGTTGGGCTACATGTTTGGATACTAACACTGGGCTGAATAGAAAAGGAGAGGCGGTGGGTCACACAATAACAGCTCTTAACGAGATATCTGAAGAGCATCATCTGTGGAGCATCTTTAGTCTGATGTGGTGATGTTAGAGCCGTGAATGAAAGGCATTTTCGCAGCATGGGATAGCAGACTTTTCAGAGGAGACTGGAGCAGGAAAAAAAAGTGCAGGAAAATACTTTGACCAAAGATTAATTTGCGTCTGTATGTATGCATGCGTGTCCTTCATTTTTACTGTGCTCACACAACGGGAGCCTGTTTCTTGTGCACAGTTCAGCACATGAGAGGAGTCAAATAAAATCCTAATGACCCTCTAAATAGTACTTTGTGTCTTTGAGACGTGATCTCGGTTATGTAGGACAAGATGTGTGGTGCGGAGGCTCGTGATAAAAAAGGGCATAATCATGCAAAATGCTAAAATTAGCCTCAAAAACAGACTTTGGAGCTTTGAGGGTTTGTGGTGTTCAGTGGAGGGCAGTAGGATGCTCGTTCCTCCTAGTGCATCACACCAAGGCTGCTAAAACAAAAACAAAAAAATCTCAGTATTTCTATTAAATGATTCACAACTCTCAAAATGACGGGACCAAATGGCTAAATGATGATTTACTGGAAGGACAGGGGTTGTGATCACGGCATAGAACTAATGTGAGGTCTTTTAGTTTGGCTGCAGCTCTGGTTAAATGTTAATGCTTATAAAATGACTCTTTTTAATGTGTCTGCATCTTAATGACTAATCTGTCACTTCATCCAGTAATAAAGATGAGTCTTATAGTGTTTGTGCTCCAATAGTGTGAATTTTTATCGATTAAAATATGGCATATTATTAAAAAAAAAAATCAGCTTTACTTTCCAATACTATCAGATGTTTTCGTTTCATCATTTCATTTTCTTTTCTGGCATAAAAAAAAACTAAATGCATTTTACATACAGGAGAATCATAAAGAGGTCTGCATGGTTGGCTTTTGACCTAAATGCTTTATTTCTCTTCAGGCTGTTGTTTTAAAGTGAGGTCTAATTTGGGTTATATGAGGTTTGTCTTTGGCTCCTCTTTTCCTGTCACTGAGAAATAATCTCTCTGCCAAATGTGTTTCTCCTGAGCAGGATTTATGTTCGCCAGAGCTGCATAAATTAATTTTCTAAGTTGCGTCTAACTTTTTCGAACAATTCAACATATCCACCACCTCCTCTCTCTTAATCTACTTATTTCCTTTATTGAGATGCTGGAGCAACACAAACATGTGCAGCTGAGGCTACAAGTTACTGTTTCGTTGTTTTGCATGATCTCTGTACTGTAACTAATGGCACACCTATTTGGCTGCTCGTTAATACAAATATCTAACCAGCTAATCGCCTGGCAGGACCTCAGGCATGTTGACATAATCAAGACGACCTACTGAAGTTCAAACAGGGCATCAGAATGCATGAGAAAGCTGATTTCAGTGACCTTGAACATGGCATGGTTGTTGGTGAAGAAGGGTTGGAATTGCAGAAACTGCTGATCTGCTGCAATTCTGCTGGGATTCTCGGATTTATGGAGAATGGTCTAAAAAAGCAGAAACCATCCAGTGAGCAGCAGCTTTCTGGGTGAAAATGCCTTGTGGTGCCACTTCTGTCAGCTAATAACATAAAAGTGAGGCTGCAGTTCAACAAGGCTCACCATACCTGGACATCAGAAGATCAGAAAAACGTGTTTCAACATTTGGATTGTAAGATCAGAATTTGGCGCAAACAACGTGAAAACATTAATCCATTCGGCCTTGTATCAGCAGTTCAGGCTGCCAGTGGTGTAATGGTGTGCGTGACATGTTTTTGGCATTCTTTGGGCCCCACCTATTAAACCACAGACTGAGTATTGTATCTGATCACTCCATCCCTAATATGGTATATCAACATGAACTAAAATATCTGAGGAATATGGGTTTGCATGGCCAATTTGAGAGCCATCAGAGGGCAAAGTAAAAATACAAAATAAAATGTTTTGTTTCTTCTTTACAGAAAACATATCGGTGAAAAATAACCCCGAAGCAAACAAGCAATTTTAATAAACACTCTAAAATGTCCGCTTTCTAACAGAGTCTGTAAACAGAAGTTAATTACAGCTCTGTCTCTCTAAGCAAAGCCATGGTTATCAGCTGATTTGGATGTGGCACCACCAGGATAAAAGCACCTGAGCTTAGAGCTCAGCCTCGCTTTCTCCCCTGTTCTCATTTCCAAGATTACAAATGAATTCTCAGTCCATCCCACCAGGAATGCAAGTGAGGGAGGTGAGGAAGGGATACGAGGAAAGAATGACAAAGCTGCATCGTGAATCGTTTTGAGCGTCTGAGCTCATGACCTCAGACGCTCGTGATGTTTTTGCAGAGTCACGAGACGAGACCTCCAGTGTTTCAAAAACACCTGAGAGCAGAAAAGTTTGTTTAACCTCTTAAGCCCCAAGCCTACCTGATCTCCTGCTTTTTGCCCCGTATCAGGGGGCGTTGGGGCTTAAGAGGTTAAAAAGTAATGTACAGGATGTGAATTCCAGCTTTGATGTGTCTCCCAAAAAAGCCTCCTCTCTCCCCACGATGCCTTTTAGGAGTTGAGTCACCCTCCAAGATGGTGCATTGAAATTGATTTCCGTGTCTCAGCCAGGAGGACGGAGGAGACAAGGAGGCACAAATTAGAGCAAGAAAAGAGCCTCCTCTTTGTGCACTCTTTGTGAGTTTGGTGAAGCTCTGGCAATGCGCCTCACTTTTCACACACACCTGCATCCAACACCACAACACCACCACTTCATGGTTCAGTTGGCTCTCTTTCTTTCTGTTAATTAGCTACAATAAAAGTTGGTAATAACCGTCAGCTGTCGTGCTCTTTCTATTTTTGCCTGGGCTCAGGAGCCGAGCTGTGACAACACTTCCACATCTTGTATTGCGCTGTGTGAGCTTGCATCAGCAGCAGAATTAAGCAGCCTTTGTCTGTTTGTGCTTCTGCCAGCGACACATTTGGAGCTGATAAAAGATGTGTTCCTGTTACAAATTACCGCGAAACTCTGCCTCCGTATTTGAGCCATTTAACCGTCAAGTCAGATGCTTTCGCTGCTGTTGTCGCCGCCTGTTTCTGGCCACAGTGTTGATGCAGGACAAAGCAACAAAAGTCCAACATAAAGCTCTTTTTCTGTGAACATGACAAATGTTTGGTGTTTTTTCCAGCTCTTGCAGGTCAAAATCTTTTCTTGTAATTGGTTGAAAATAAAAAAAAAACAACACTTTTTTATCCACAAGGGGTAATTAGAATTTTGCCACGTGATCCAAAATGACCGCTCACAGTTCAGGTACAGAAGTACTGACTGTGGGGGAACAAAGGAAGGTCAGAGGTCAGATTGTTTCTGTGTGTCACCACAGATGGTTAGTGTTAACCTTCATTTTCTCAAAAAAGTATTCCAAGGGTTGAAAGTCAGGGTGTTTTTAGAAGTTTTTCTAGCATCATATTTTTGAAGGGCCATTTAATATTTTCCTTTATCTGGAAAGCTTGAGCCTCAGAAGATCGTTCAGGTTTTTTAGGGTAAATATCTGCTCAGGCTCAAAGCACGATCCTTCATCCTGGATGATGACGGTGCATAAATTGAATTTAAACATCTTGCTCTGCTTCTCAAACAATCTTTGGCTCTCGTACATGAATGACTGTTTCAGAAATTCACATTGAGAAAATCTGAGAGAACTCCATCATGAATTTTGGATGTAATATTAACAGGAGCTTGCTCTTTCTGAAAAAGCTCATTTGGATTAGGTGCATTGTGTCATATCGTTGGAAAATCACACTGAAGTTGGCTGAAAATGTGTTTTCCTTTTCTTAATATTCAAGCTTTAATATCTGTGAAATCATTCACCTGACCTGCCTTGTGTGTGAGAAGCTGTGAAGCTGGGATTTCTATAGGCCTCCAAACCTGCTGAGATCGGACATCCAAATATTCTAGAGATTTCAAGACTTTAACCTGAGGCCACAGTCAATATTCATCTAGTTATAGTACCAGATATTCATCCTCAAACATCAGAAATCTAGCTCAAGTAGATTTGTAGATAATGGAATTTTTAAATGATCAAACACAAAGGTAAATGAAACCAATGACAGCGGGGATCTGAACTGTTGTACAGCTCATATTAAGGAGTGCATTTTTCTCCTGATGCTAGTTTCTCTCCCTCTTTCAGGTAAATCTGTGACAGCCAGATTTTTTTTAATCTGATTAATTGACATGGAACGAGCCTTTGTTAACCCAAAGGTTTCTGTTTCCAGAAAGCTCGAAATAAGTTTGGCATTCTTCACCCCTTTTTGCATAAAACAGTATCCAAAAATCCAAAATCATTTAGTCTTTTAGTCTCGTCTCCTCCTGCTTTCATCTCGTCTTCTAAGTGGATCTCTTGTTAATATACAAATAAAAAAGTCTGTATGAGCAATGCTGTACAGATTATCTTGTAACGAAGTTATTAAGATCCTTTCATCACTATCTAACACCCCAATCTCTCTCATATATTACTTTTAGTGATGTTTCACATCTTAGAGACAACTTTTATGACAACTTTAGCCAATTCACACCAAGTTTTACAGATAAACGACACATTAATTTATATGATTCAATACATTAAACATGAAGCTTTTATGAATTCGGTTATCGTGTAAGCCTCTTGCTTCTCCTCACAGTTCAGGTGCCTTTTGATTAGACTGCGGCATGTATTCAAATGATCTCCTTTAGCTCACAAATAATATAAAAGATACTGAACAGGTAAAACAACTTCACCTTAAAGAGCTCCAGCATTAAATATGCAGAAAAAAACACTCTAATGGGAGTACAGACTAATGAGCTGGCACTTCATGAAGAAATGCAGCGTTTGTACTGCAGTGTTTTTGCATAATTTTATAGTAATGGGCCTCGGTGGTGAAAAGCATAATTTTTCTGCAGTGAGTGAATGAGGAGCTGCTTCTTTAGCCTAAAGGTTAATGTTTTACATCATTAACGACACGTCACTTTGGAGGATGTTAATGCAGGGGATTTGTGTTTGGGGCAACAGTAACGCTGAACTTTATGGGTTCTTTCACAAACTGGATGTGAAAAGAAAAACTTGTCTTAGACTCAACCTCTCTGGGTACATCTCAGGCCCTCCAAAGTACGGAGGCCTATCTCCCCTCACCACACTCCCTGCCGGTGGCTGATGCCCTCAGACGTTGGTGTGTTGGTGGTTCTTGTCGACTGGGGCTGGGCGCTCATGTATGTACCGGCTCACTCCTGGTGGCCGATTGGCGGGGCCTGGCGCCTGTGACCCGGCTGGGCCCCTTCCGGGGGGTGGGGTGCCCTCAGGCCTCTGGGCCTGAAGCTCGGTCCTCTCTGGCACAGCTGGCTGCCGGCAGAGCCCACGGGCACGCCACTGCAACCCCCTCTGGCCTCTGCTCCGTAGCTGCTGGGTGACCTCTCGTTTGGGGCTCTACTCAGCTCTTCCCAGGAGGGTGGCACGGTTCCCCCCCTTTTGGTGGTCCTCATCAGGTCCTCGTACTCTGGGGCCTCTGGATGTCTGGGGCCTGGATCTCCTCCATACCTGCTTCATGCCCTGGGGGACGGGGCTATGGCTCCCCACACTCCCTAGCAGATCGTTACATGGAGAAACCTTTGGAATACAAGCATGCTGATCCACACAGGTGTGCACACAGGTGTTCACAGACGTGGACTACACCTTTCTTGGCTGCTGCCTCAAAGCACATTGTGTGCTGCCTATCTTGCGTGCAGCACAATAGCGTTTAATATTTAGTATCTACTGTTATCTACTGCTAGCTAGTTTATTGTGATGGTGCTGTTTTTAGTATGTTGCTCTTTTTTTGTTTGCTTTCTCTTCTGTTTTTTTTTTCTCCATACAGGTGATCCAGGTGTTTTGTTTGTTTTTCTTTCTTTCTTCCCCCCTTTCTCACCATCTCTTCTCCCCTCTGTTTTTCTTTCTCTCCCTCTCTTTCTTTCATTCTTTCTCCCTGTCCTATCCCCCAGTCATATCTGTCCCGTTTGTAGCAACCGAAAATAAAATAAATACATAATTATAATAAAGGTCAATCAAATGGTCCAATATGGCAAGGCCATGATGATCCACTTGGTAAAATAAATCCGCTTGGCATCTTTCTTGGCCTTAAGACAACAATTCTGATGGCTAACAATCCAAACGGGACACAAAAAGAGAAAAAAAAAACTTGTACCTTTGTGGTGACATTTAGTTTACTTGTTTCCAAACTGGCTTGCCCACATTAACAACACTGGGAATAAACAAGAGTTAAAGCCTCATTTCTCCAGGAGCTTAGTCAAAAACGATGGGAGCACCTCAGCTTTTTCAAAAGTTAAAGGGGACCTGTGCTTTTCCCAAGTTTCTGTCATATATTTATAATGGCATAAAGGTCAAGGCTTCAAATAATGATGTCACTGTACATACAAGTAATCCTGTGAGTCATCAGCGCTGACTTCAGACTGCTTTAGAGGCTGTTCCTTTTACCCTCGGCTCTGTATGATGTGAGTGAGAGCAGACGTCTTTCATGTACTCATCTCAGGCATACAGCAAGTAGCAGCCAATCAGAAGAAGACTTGCTAAAGGGGGATGTTGCCATGAGTGTATCTTTTTTTCATTCTTAATCCTATTTTTTGTTTTTGTTTGTTTAGCAAAAAATGATATAGATTAAAACTCATGCTTGCAAATTGATATTTAATTTCTTCATATTTTAGGTTTCATTGGGTAAAAGGCAGAAGAGCTAAATCTGCTCTTGTCACCAAGGCTCAGTATAAGATAAATAAGGATTATTTTGAACTGTGAATCATTTGAGGATATTAATAAGGCTTATTCAAATATATCGATGATTACTGTCTCAGACTAACAAAAATCACTATCAATAGTGTCAAAAATCACTTCCTGCTACAAAAGCAGGCAGTGTGTTCAGCCAGTGGTGGCTACATTTCATGTCAGAATATTATTAAATCAGCTTAAAACAAAGACTACCTTTTAAGGAAGATGAAAGCTGCAGAGATGCATCTAACATGCAACATCTACATGCGTACATCTGTAGGCTGCATCTGTCTACAACCTCCTCTGAAGCTACCTTACTAATCTGCACCTAATGTTATATTTCCTGTGTTTCTTTTTTCCAAAGCATGATCCAGAGAAGGCACGGGATAGATGGGTTTTTTTTACCCCCCGATTTTCTTTTTCTATGTCAAATATGAATAATTGCTTTCAATTTCCCCACACCTTCTAAAATAAATTGAATTTAAAGAACACCGAATTCCTTTTATGCACTCAGACACGTCCATCTTCCTTTTTCCATCTTCCCAGGTGTGAAAATCCGCCCGTACTTTGTCACTCCAAAGTGCAGACTCGGTAATGAATGACTGCAGCGTCGTCTCTGAAGCCTGTCGTTTGCTGGAAACATCTCACATCACCAACTAACGTTCAACTTACAGGATCCATTTCCAGTTTTTTGTGTGAGGCTCTTTTCACTCGGGCTTAGGAGGCTTATCACATCACTGCCTGTAAATTACTCGCTGTCTGCTTTGGACATTGCACCACATCCTGATGTGATGGTTTCTCATCAGTCTGTCAGAAACCTTTGATGCAGCTGATACCTCCTTATTTCTATCCAGATTATCTTGTGTTATCAGAGCAGATGCTGCACTGCAATATGTTCACGTGTAAAAGAAGCAAATGTTGGTCTGAAGAATCACCGCTGTGTTTTTAATTTGAAGCGATTATCCAGTGTGAACTCTGCTGTTTGAAGTGGATGCAGTCTTCATTTACAGCACCAGAGTCGTGCAGAAGCATTGAATCAAGGATGGAAACAGGACGAAGTTGCAGTAGAAACATGATGTGACTGATAATGCAATTCTGTAGTGTTACAGAGGAGGAATAATCTAGAATAATGTCAAACAATAGTGATGATAAATTATCAAATTTGTGCCACATTTTTCAGAACAAGGCTCCAAAGCGCAATCGAGTAAGGGAAACAACGTGCCAAAAACAGGAAACTAGATTTCAAATAAGAAGACTCCCATCAATAATTAGATGAAGGAAGGAGAAGCTTCTGTTGTGAAGCAATGAAAGAATAGCTTAAAACTGCTTTTATAAAAGAGGAAACTATTCTAGCTGTTTTAATGTTCACAGAGACATCTGACAGCATGATCAGCTTTAATACAACAAAACTAACCTGCAAAAAATCTGTAGCCTGTTAGAAGCTGAGATTAATCTCTAAATTTTTGTCTTCACTAAGCCTTTATTCTGCTTCATCTCATTGAAATAATAATTATGTAATATATATATATATGGAATATCATCTTTGTTGAGCTTGAAAATTCAAACTTATTTATGAATTTAAAGTTAGAATTTAAAAAGAAACGGAAGAAGAGAAGTTGCAGAAACACGTGTATGCATGTTTGTGTGAATATGTCTGCAAAAAAGCAACTGCATGTCAGGTTTAGTGATGGAGGACCCCAAATGCACACTCATAGGCTGACGTCACATGTTATAGATGGAAACCTGGCCCATGAGAAATCACAGGAACTCTAGACAGACACACAGAGAGCTATGAAACGAGACGACGGGAGCAGTAACAGTACAGGAACAGGATGATACGACAAAAAACTAAGGGGAAATAAGGGCTATAAACACATATAAGGTAATTAGGGCGATGGGAAACACCAGGAAACATAGCTGGAACTAATCGGGAAGACTTGGAATGGGAATCACAACCAAATACAATGTACATGTGATAGCAGAGTATCAAAAATCAACAGGATGTCAGGTCTGCTCTTGCTCTTGACGAAGGCGGTCGCACTTTTCTCCTCTCTTCCTCTCCCTTATCTTCCCTGCTTAGCCTCTTATGTCCTTGTCTAGTCTCATGTTTTTTGTATTACTTTTCCCTGGAACATTCTCTCACAGTCTGTTCTCTAAAACCTAAGAGAGGAATTATGGATTTGATCAACTGGTCCCTAAATGCAATTGACACCCCTTTCTCAACGAGAAGTTTGGGCTTGGGTGAGCCTGAGTGCTGAAGATATCTACCTATTTGGAACCATGGTAACAGGGTTCTGGCTGATCAGAGCTGGCTTGGCCCTGACTTATCGAAGAATTAAGGAAGCGGAACCGGCTGTTCAAACCCCCACAAGGCTGCCCGCTGGGATTGAAACGATGGGAAGAGGCGTGAGTTTCTCAAAATGGGCTCATTGAGTGCAGCACGGATAAGATCTTGGAGAGGCTATGGCTGCCGTGAATACTCAGAATAAGATCTCTGACTGCAGACTGGATACATCTCGGAAGGGTTAAAACAGCTTTAAAATTCATATGAGTTGTTCGCACTAAAGTAAAAAGCACCATCACTTCATGCGGATACCCTTTCAGTGCCAGCTGCAGTCTCAAGGCTGGAGCCGAACAACAACACCCTGATAACGACTGTGTTTAGTCTGTTCCTTCCCATTCCATGCAAGGCCACCTGGGTTGGCTGGAAGACTGTTTACTTAGCCTAGCAGGGCGAAGGACACTGTCTCAGCTGAACTCTGGACACGCACACACATACACTTACACTGATATGCACACACTCATCCCCCTCCCTTTCCAAACACCTTCGATGCTTGTTCCCTCCTGGGAACACGGCGGGTCTGAATGGCGCTGGAATGGTAGCGCTGGGCAGGATGGCTGCTGTGTTTGCTTCGGATTACTCCTCACCCCCCACCCGACCCTGTGGCTTGTCACGTGTTCCATAATGTTGTGCTGTGGACATTTATTGTTTGTTTTTTTTGTTTCCTGTTCTCATGCTGTCCTCCCAGGAGCCCAGCATGAGTAGAGGTCTCTTTTGTACTTTTGTACTTTCCCATTGTAGTGTACATTTCAGTGTTTTTTTTTCTGTAACGCTACCGATCTCCGACCTGTATCCCCATGTGATGTCTGTGTTGTGTGTGTAAGGTCGGGGGGAAGGGGGGGGTCCTATTTCACTGCAGGGCAACCTGCAGTTGGCTAATAAAGCCTTTATTGATTGATTGATTGATTGATTGCTGTGTGGTAGTAAGAGTAGGACCCATCTGTAGGACTTGGAGGCAAGAGATTACCTAAAAGAGGCAGTTTTGTTGTAGAAACACAGCAAGAAGCAAGAAACTACTTCTGAGATTTCTTTGATCTCTTTGATTTTTTTACAGTTTCTCTGAATATTGCTCAGACATCCACTCCTAGGAAAATTGTGGTGTTGTGTTAATAAACACTCGCTTGGTCGCACTTGCTGATGATCAGTTAATCAGCTACATTTGATTATTAATGCCTGGCTGCTGCTTCCCCTTTAAAATCCCATAGAAGCATTGACCACATTATTTTTATTATCGCACGATACAGGAAAACTTGAAATTCATAGAGGCTGTATTTTCATTTTCCAAGGACTGCAAATGGGATGGAGTGAAAGTGATGCCGGTTCATTAAATCCAGACGTATTCATGTCTGATTGTGCTCAAATGGTTCATTTGAGTAAATGATGCTGAGTAAATGATTTGTTGCTATGATAAGTATGCTTCATTTTAAAACAGTTGTTAATATTTAAAAGTTACTACACTGATGTTTAAATATTTAATCTCTCTTTTTTGAAGTAATGCTCATCTAAGAAAACAAAGTAATTAACTGTGACTGAACACACAAAATAACCTAGAATATGAAATTTCTACTCTTGTCATCAGGCCAGAGTGAGAGCTAAAAAAACAAATATAGAGAAAAATATGTTTGCGCTTAGAGGCTCAGAATAACTAGGTGGTGTCGTTTTATTGCACTCGTTCTGCAAATTCAGCTGCAGCTCCACTAAATTTGATGCTATTAAGAGACAAAACCATTTTAGGTAGCAGACACCCTTTTTGCTGAACGTTTCACACTGAGCAGACTGTGAGAAATGGTGATAGGGAGCGGTGTCACAACAGCTGGAAATGGTTAAGAGATGTGTTAAGTTAATTTTTCATGTCCACAATATGATGGCAGAGACTTTGTACTGATTTTGGACAATTCAGTGGCCTCTAATATATTGTTTATTTATTTTGTTTGGTAAAGGTGCTTTTTAATGATCCTATATGTTAAAAATTTAGCATTTTTAACATATGGAAGTCTGTCACTAGGACTGAGTCACATTTTTAGAGCCACTAAAGGACCTGCAATTTTTGGCCCTGCAGCCCGTGATGCACGTGTGATCTTTCACTTGACGCTCCAGACACCAAACAGGCTGTTTACTTTAAATGAGTCTGTAAGACAAAACAGGCCACTGACCAAATTTATTCCTGTGTTTATGACTTAATTGTTTCTAGCTTCCTAAACTTCTGATGGCTTCACCTTATCTGACCTCACAGTGGAACAAACAGAAAGTGCTCTCAGCTGATAGGTCACGCTGCCCTTGTAGAGGGCACTCCAGCAGGCCTTACTGACTGGAACAAAAGTAGCATGCTTTTACCCAGTGTGTGTAAAGGTGAAACACACCCCTGCGGTGTATGATTGGCCATAGCTGCTGCATGTCATTCTGAACATCCAATAAAATCGCTGGCCAAAGGTCAAGAACTTCCTACTTTAAAAAAAATTTGAAAGAGTTTGTGTGATTTGTTTACTTGACTGAACTTTGCACATTTGTTTCCCTGAGACAAAAACTGAACATCGTCCAACACTGAAATGTCATCAGTGAAACAAGAAGGTAGTATATCTGCACAAAAAACGAGACCAGATGGTGGTTTGTTTTTTTTGTTTTTTTTTTACCACTTTCAGCCCTCATTGCTGTTGTGAAATCCTTTGACTGATCATCAAATGTCTGACAGATTGTTGTGTTTGTACTGCCGACTGACTGAAGCTGTGCTGTGTTGTCTCTAGTTTCAGAGCTCTCTATACCGGTCCCATGGGGAGAGATCAGAGGCAAAGCCTGGGGTCCTGAACACGGCCACCCGGTGCTGTGCCTGCATGGCTGGGCAGATAACTGCGGTTCATTCAACACGCTCATTCCCTTCTTACCTAAAGGTAATTCACCACAGACAGGACAAGGGTGAGAAAAACTGTCACCTGTGGGGTGTTGTAGCCGTGGGTAAGTGGCTGTCAGGCCTGTGTGAATCATTATCTTTTGTGCCTTATTGCCCCCTACTCTGTATTCCCAGTACACCAAGGCTAGAGTGCAACCATCCAGTGTGAGCTCAAGAGTAACATCACAATAGTAATCCTGACCACGGACATTATATAAACAATCAAGTGGCAATCATTAGTTTATTAATTAAATACCTCTAGCGGAGGGGGGTCTAAACTATCCACCAGTGGTTTATATCTGCTGCTAAATCATAATAACTTTGGTTTTGTAGGCTTGTGGTCATAAACCACAAACATTATTAAATGATAACGGTCACAATGCCGGGAAAAGGTCAGGGGATGTTAAGCCACGTTATTTAAAACCACAAGTGAAAATCCAAAAGAAGAACATCAGTCAAAATACTGCCAGGAAGGACCGTCAAACTCACTTTACATCAGGAGCTACATATAGCTTATCTTGACTGTCCCAAACCACTGAAACTCCACTTTTTGTCAATTGTGAAGATGTTTAACTACACATTTAATGCCATTAGATATAAGAAAAAAGAAGTGCAGTTACAGTAATACACGTCGGTTTTTCTATATGATTTAAAAAAATGCAGTAATGTGTGAAAATGTGTACAGAAATTACAGAAAATGTTCTGGTAGCTCACTCTAAACACTCTCCTGTAGCTACAATTGCGTTAATTCGTATTTCATAACTTGCATGGCTTTTTTTATTTGACTGGCATGTTTCATATTCAGCTAAAACAAAACCCAATCCAAACGCTTGTCAAATTTAGGGTTAAGAAGTTAATAGCCATTATCGAGCTGCTTCAGTCTGAACCAAACAGGCAGATGAACACTGCTGTGACCGTCTCCACTCCAGATATGTTTTTTTTAAGATTATGTTTATTTTATTGCTTTTTATTTATGTGTTATTTCATTTTATAAATTTTTTTTTAATTTGTTAAATATTTACAAATTTCATTTTGATATTTTTATGTTCAGCATTTTTTATTTTCAATTTCATTTACTTCATTTTATTTTTTCATTTTTTTAATATTGATGTAATATTTATTAATTTATTTTAATTATTAATATTATTTAAATTAACTATTTAATTGGTGAATTAATATTATTAATATTTAAACATTTTAAATATTATTGATGCTGCTGGTCTGTTGTGGTGAAGAGAGAGCTGAGTGTAAAAGCGAAATTCTCATTTTACCGGTCGATCTACGTCCCCTCTCTCGTCTATGGTCACGAGCTGCGGGTAGTGACCAAAAGAATGAGATCACGAATACAAGCAGTAGAAATGAGCTTTCTCCAAAGGGTGGCTGGCCTCTCCCTTAGAGACAGGTCAAGCAATTCAGCCATCCAGGAGGAGGGGCTCAGAGTAGAGCCGCTGCTCCTCCGAATCAAAAGGAGCCAATTGAAGGTGTTTGGGCAGATGACAAGGATGCATCCTGGGCACCCTGCTGGTTGAGGTGTTCCGGGCATGTCCCACTGGGAGGAGGGCCCGGTGCAGACCCACTACACGTTGATCTCTCAGGTGGCCTGGGAACACCTTGGCCTTCCCCTGGACAAGCTGGGAGGTCTGAGCTTCTCTGCTTAGGCTGCTGCCCCCGTGATCCAGCCCAGGATAAGCATTCTGTCTCTCTCTCTCTGCTTCTGCTTAGCATGCAGATATGTGGCAGTGGACATGCCAGGTCACGGTCTGTCATCTCACCGGCCTCCTGGAGTCTTCTATTCATTTCCTGCATATGCAGTAGACGTACGCAGAGTTGCTGAAAGTGAGTGGGACCTGTTCATCTCTCAGTAGCCGGGCTGCACTTCCAATCTCTTGGTTAAAACAGCCAAGCTAGATTTGATTAGATGAGTTGTCTGTGTCATACCCCCTGCAGGTCTCAGCTGGACAAAGTTCTCCATCATGGGTCACAGCATGGGTGAGTCACAGGCATGAACACTGACACTGCGCTGTGTTTTTTGCATTTACTCTTCTGGAAAGTCTGAATTTAAAAGAAGAACTTTTATAGGAACACAGTGGCTATCTAAACTAAGGTCTAACTGATTAAATGTGCTGCTGTGCTGCGTGCGGATCCACCAATCAAAGCGATGCTGCAACAATTAGTGATTTAATCAACACATCAAGGGAACAGAGAACTCCAAATCTTCTGGCAATTGCCTAATGGTAAAACGTGTTCTGGTTGGTGCTTCAAAGTAAACCTAAACAAGTTGTTCATGCCGAGCATATTTTTTTTATTTTTATGCATAATAGTGACAGTGCTCACATAAACTAATGTATCCTTTCCTACGGTCCATCACTGCATATCCTAATCTCCCAGACATGCACATAGACATTGAAACAATAGAAGTATAATGAAATGATACTTTAAACGTTTATAAATTACTTTATCAATACTGTCTCCAATAAACAAAACATTTGGAAATTAAATAATTTGAACAATTTGCATATTTCTGCCAATATCTAATCAGCCAATCACATGGCAGCGATTCAGAACATTTAGGCACATAGACATGGTCAAGCCAGTCTGCTAAAGTTCAAACTGACCATCAGAATGGATAAGAAAGTTGATTTAAGTAAACACTAAAAGCCAAATGGGCTGGTCCATTTCAGAAACTGCTTGCAATTTCCCACACAGCCATCCCGGTACTAGAAAGGTGTGCCAAATAAAGTGGCTGGTGAGGGTTGCAATCCAGTAAAATTGATGCTGTAAAGTTTTTACTGGAATTCCTGAGGGGGAAAAAAAACCTAGCTGCTGCAGTGCTCAGCTAATGGGAATCCTAATGAACTGAATCACTGTTGCTTTTTTTCTGTCATTTTAAAGAAAGTAAACAAAGAGTTTGTTTTGAATTCAAGGTGTCACAAAAATGATCGCGTTAATTTGACGATGTGCTCACTCCCTTACAGGTGGCAACATCGCCGTCATGGTAAATTAAACACATCACATTCATCTAATTGCTGCTTTTATGAAATACGTGTCATAAACTGCATTTTCAAAGTGATCACAGCAGGGACTTCACTGTGTTTCCTACAGTTCAGCACATTGTATCCTGAGATGGTGGATGGCATCATAGTGCTGGACGTTTTTGGATTTGTACCTACAGATCCGGTACTTCAGCACTACTTCTCGTCACTGCTGGAAAAAAACAACAACAATCTAATAGTTGGAAAGATGCAGAACTACTTTATTAAATTATCTTTATGAGCCACTCCTGTCTGTGTTTCTGATTTTCTCACCTCTCATTATCGCAGAAAGAAATACCCCGAATCATGAGGCAGGGGATGGAGGAGATGCTCAAGTTTGAAAAAAAGGCAGAAGAGAAGAAGAGGGTTTACACGTACGAGAAGGCGGTGGAGAGGTATCGCTTTATTTTATAGCCAATTCAAGTGGAGTAAGCCTTTTGTTTATGTGTTTGTGCAGAAGTGAAGTGAAGCTCTGCTGCTTTCTTCATGCAACTGAACTGCTGGCAATCACTGTGGGTAATGTTGGCATCAGGTTTTGACAGAGTGAACTGCATTTTGTTGTTAGTTTGTTTTCTTAAAAAAGGGGGGGAACACCTCTTGTTCTGCCACATCAATTTAGTTTTATTTCAAACAGCAGAAGTCCTCACTGTGTGGAATAAAAATAAACTGCAGAGAGGGATGAAACAGAAGAAAGTAAAACTGAGTTGCAGTTTTGACTAAATTGTTTTGTTTCCTTCAGGCTGTTGGCTGCAAACCCGACTCTGTCTGAACGGTCTATTCAAACGCTTTTAGAGCGAGGTCTGACTCGAGTTGAAGGAGGTATGTCTTTATCGCTTCTCCTCCTGTCAGCGAGGAATAATCTCACTTTGCTTTCTCTCATTTGCTGGCAGCTGAATGTGTTTCTCCTCATCAGGATTTGTGTTCTCAAGAGACCTCAGAGTTAATTTTGTGAGTCACTTTTAACCTCCCCAAACTTCACCACATCCCACTTTGCGTCTCCTCTAACAGAGGTTTGGCATTCAGTTCACATACATTTGCTGTGTTTTATGCAGAAAAACATAGAGCGGATCACTTTGGAGCAGAGCCTGGAGATGCAGTCGCTGATTCAAGCTCCTGTTTTACTTATCCTGTAAGATTTTTACCACTAATGAAATATCTGATATTACAGTATACTTTATTTTACAGCGTGGACATGTCTCTGTTTGCGGTTTAAATGATTTCTGCCCTTTAAAATAAAGCATGTCAAAAAAAACATGTAACACCAATCTGTGTTTTTCTAGAGCTGACAAAGGTATCGGTCCGGCATCTTGGGAATTGAGCCAGAAACTCACTTCGAAACTCCTCCAAGTCTATCAGGAAAGAAATGTGAGTTTAATTTTATGTAAGAGTAAATCACTCTCTATTAACATCTGTATGATAAAAAAAAATGTAAATTTCACTTTAAAAACCCTACAATAACACAGAGAAACGATCAAACCTCAACAATCAGGTGAGTCTCTAAGACTCAGCAACAGTGGGAAGGAGAAACTCCCTCTTAACAGGAAGAAACCTTCAGCCAGAACCAGGCTCAGGGAAGGGCGGCCATCTGTCGCAACTGTTCGTGGGTGAGGGGAGGAGACACTGTCTGACACACTTACTGCCTGATGCATCATCAGTTATTGAATTTTCTGTGCAGCCTAATTAGCCGGAGCCAAATTAGATCAAATATTTAAAATGTTTTTATGTAGCACTTTTTTCACAATCAACTTTATGAAGTGTTTCATGTGAATAGTGCCAAAAAAAAGAAAAAAAAATACTGACTACCAGTAAACTGTAGTAAAGTCAGGAAAGGCTTTCCCATGAAAGTTTGTTTTAACCTCCTCAGATCTGAGCTATTGCTGAGGATCCACTTTTAATTTCATACTGACGAGTGTAAAAGCAGCACATGTTGAACAAAAAGTCATCCTCATTGTCGTCATACGGAAGCAATTATTTATGCTGTAAAATAAACTAAAGCCACCATTATTTGATCAAGTATAAATCATTTTACTCAGGAAAACGAAGCATAAAGTGCAGAAAAGCCAAACTTTAATGTCCCTGTATTCAGGGTCTCGGGAAGTTAAAGGAAGTGATGGATGCCAACCTGATTTCCTCAGGCACACTGTTGAAGAGGCTAACTGCAAAAGACCTTTGCATGAGGATCTGTACTGATGTATACATTAGTAAGACAGTGTTCCTGTGTGGAGTTTTCTTCTTCTCCTTGTGTCCCTGTGGGTTCGGTCCAGCTACTTCAGCTTCCTCCCCCAGTCCAAGGACGTGCAGTTAGTGGGATTAGGTTAACTGGTGATTCTAAATTGCCCATAGGTGCAAAGGTTGTCTGTGTGTTAGACCTATTGCAGATCGATGATCTGTGCAAGATCTACTATGCCTCTTGTCCTGTGGCAGCTGGGATAGACTCCAGCTCCTCCACGACCTCAATTGGTAAAACAGAAGAAACTGGATGGATGGTTAAGACCCGATTTTTATGTTGCATTTGTGAAATTAGAGAACTAAGAAAATGAAAACTATGTATTTTTCTCACTAAGGAAACAGAACAACTGTGAAGTGGAAGTAAAATAAATAAATAAATCTGTTTAGGTTTGAGCAAATAAATCAAAGTAAAAGAAGCCTAGTTTGGTGATAAATAAAACATTTATAAGCCTAATGGCTTTACAAGTGGTTAAAAAAAAAGGTACGCGCACACAGTCAAATATGCCCACGCACTGTAAAATGTGACTTTGATTTCTCTTATTAGGATAAGAGATTCATGTTTATGCCTCCATACTAATCACCACTACTGCGATTCAGCAAAATTAAGAGGACACTATTCACATGAATCTAGTTTTTTTTTTTTATTTTTTTTTTTTTTAATCAGAGCCACAGGAAGCCACCGGGGATGGGCAGAAGAACCGCATGTGGCTCCTGAGCTGCTGGACCGAGACGTCTGAGCTCAAAGCGAGACCGCAAAGGACCTTAAAATAAAATAACATCCTGAAACATCAAAATACTTAAAAACATGGAGGCAGTATTTATTTCAGATGCAAACAACGTCAGGGTGCAACTAATGATCCTTGTGTCATATTTACAAATGTTTTTGTTGGTTTTATTGCTATATTAGAAAAATTAAGAAACTGACTGTAACTGATATGAAGCACTGGGTCCTGCAGACAAATGGTTTGATTAAAAATGACAGCAGGCTGATCTGTATGAGAAACAATCATTTTCTGCTTTCAAAGAGCAGATGCTCTATCGCTGTGTAATTGGAATCCAGCTAATTGGATGGCATATCAGCTAATAGTAAGTAACCCGATTAATATTCATTAAATGATTATTTATGAGGCGTTAACTATCCACATAAAGCCAATTGATTATTTCTTAACAGGATCCGTGACACACCCTGCATATTAATTTGTGCATTAAGTCGCGTTAGTTAGAAATGTTTTACAACTTTATTAAAAAGTGTACACGTGGATCCGACCTGCTGAATTCCCAAAACAGAGAATCTGCAGCAGTCAGATGCCTCCAATCACAGCTGAATCCATATTATAGTTTTAAAATAAAACATGTGCATGATTTATAAAGATATGCTAATAAAAACACAGAAGGGTCCTATTAAACAAATACAAATGACAGCGTGTAAATCTGCACACTTTTTATTGTACTTAACTAAAACTGGATAAAATAAACACTTAGTTCACTATTATAACCTTGGTCAGCAGCCATCTTCAAATGTAATTGCGGACTTGGAGTCGAGCAAAAAGGAAAGATTTTAATAGCTTGAAGAAATAATCCTGTTCTATGTGACTTTATTATTATCTCACATCATTATTTTTGGTCCACTCTTCTTCACAATGTTCATCAGCCTACATTTGTTTATGCTGAGCTCTCTGAAGTTTGTGGTTTGGACTTTGACAGGAGCATTGCTACACCTAGTCATTCTGCTGTGCTCGGGATCATTGTCCTATTGCATAATTCAATCTGGGCCAAGCCGAGCTACTGGCCTCACATTTCAAGGCTCACTCAACGGCAGGTGCTGTTGCTGCAAAACAAGCCCAATAATCAACCCTCCATCACTGTGCTTGACAGTTTGCATGAGGTGTATGTGCTGAATGTGACACTTTGGATTGTGGCCACACATCTCCACTTTGGTGGAGACATCTGTTGCCAAACAATCCATATTTGTTCAGTCTTTCTCTAAATGTATTGTCATGAATGTTCACCGTAACATGCTAACTGAGCCCTGTACCTGTAGCTCTGGGGTTTTCCAATTTCTCTGAGAATTGCATGGTATGATCTTTGAAAGTGAATTTTCTGGGGCAGCCACTCCTTGGAAGATTGTGGGATTGTGTTAACATACAATGTTCCCGACCAACAAACTGCCAAATGCTGTGCTTTCAAAGAGGAGATCAAACTTGCCGGTTAATCAACTGCATTTGATTATTGGTTCCTGGCTGCATCATATTCTCTTAATTCCTGTGGAAGCTGTAAGGGTGTGGCATTTTACCGACCTTTCACAGTTCAACACTCTTCTCTTTTACTACTAAATCCTCTTACCCTGTTTGTTTGTCTGTCTCTCTAAGGACTCTGTGGTGAGAGTACCTGGCAGTCATCATGTGCATCTTGATAATCCTGAAGTCGTCGCTCCATTTATTTGTGACTTCCTGCAGACCAAAGTGCTCTCACAGCAGGTGAAGGCCTAGTGGACAAGATGTAACCATCACACACTCACATTCTCCATGTGAAGTTTCACACTTCAAAAGTCTCAGCGCACTGTTTTCGTCTCTCTTAGAGCTCACATTACCATAAAATTGTTCCAGTAATTTGTTCTGTTCTGTACAAACCCAACTGGAGAGTCATTTGGAATAATAATACTGAATAATAATAAAAAAAAACATGATTTATGAAACTAAACTTTTCAATCTTTTGCAATTTTTGTAGAAATGGTGTATCTCATTCATTTTAGCTCATTAGTTATATAAAGGACCAGGACAGAAGTGTTTCTCTTTGTGTCGCTGTAAAGAAGCACTCTTGAAATGTTTCCATCTATTAATCCATCCATTTACAAGACAGATGAAGAACAGCCTGCGATGTCTTCAGAAAAATAACAGCAATTTCAGCAAAATATATCAGTTTTCTCTCATTCAGCAAAGAAAAGATGTGGCTCGGCTCTTTGGCTTAACCACCTCAACTTTGGAGTGGTACTGCAGCCTGTGACTAATGCCATTGTCTGCAAGAAGGCTCTAAATCTGATGGTGATTCAGACCTAACCCTTTCATGATGTGACCCATTATTCCTGCAACATAACTCTTCCTGGTGCAGTGAAAAATCCAAAGAGGATTCCCCACTCCTCTGTAATTGTTGCACTTTGCAAAGCCATGCAGTGGCTAGGCTGGATTGGATCCTAAAATGAGCCAGTCCAGGTGACACCAACGCTTTTTAAAGTCATTTAACACCTCCTCACGTCAACCTTTTTTTGATTGTGATTAGTTGTTGTCATATAAAGGCATCTTCTGATTTAATTTTCTGTTTCATGTAAATACTTCGGCAGTAGTTTGTTCTGTTGTCGTATTGCTTCTGTCAGGCACTGAATGCCATCTACATCTCGATGAGCATCAGCCGACTGTGAAAACATGGGGCCGGGAACAAAAAGCCATTTAGACATTTTAACATATTACCACGCATTGTGGTTTTGTGGCAGTCTGCTTGAGTTTTCAGTGCAGTCGCATGTGTGTAAAAAGCCCCGAACTGAATAAAAATCCTCTGCGTGTAACTTATGCAGCGAGGAAATCACAGTTCATCGCTTCTGTTTATGTGAGGCTGATCTGTTTAACTGCTGCTTTTCATGAATCTGGTGGCGGTGCTGAGTGATGCTAAAAATGGCAGTCATTAAAAAAGATGACATCCTCTGACAACTTCTGGATATGTAGGCCACCCTCCTCCCTCTGCTCAGATTTTTTTGACTTTAAAAAAATAAAAAAAATAAAAACAAAATCTGACTGTCTTAAACACTGCAGCTGCTGTCAGTCAGAGCAGATATGAAAGGAGTCCCTCACACAGAGATGGCTCCCTCTCTCTCAATGTCACATAAACTGTGTGATGGCCTTGGTGTTAAATGGAGTGGAATTGATTTTACGCAGCGCGTAGCAAGGCAGCGAGCATCCACAGACATCTGAAGGGCTTGTCCCCCTCCACCAGCAAAACCCCCACACCTACCCACCCTCCTCAAAAATGATTATAGTTATATAAGTTTCCCTCCCACTCCCGCCGTCGCCATGGCAACCCCCACCCCTCCTTTTTGAACGTCAGAGCCAGGAGCTGGAGGATGAAGCCGCATCCAGCTTCAGCATCTCGTGCCTCTCAGAGAGCACCTGTGATTATTTTGCAGAGGAGGAGCAGCTGCTGCAGCGACGGAGATCGTCTAATGAGAGGTTCGGACTCTGGGCTGCTCTTCGTCGCTTAAAAAATCGCCACCGATCGAGCAGCGTCTGCAGGTAAAAGCGCGGTGCCTCTATTTACTCCCGTGCGCTATTTTTAGAAGAAAAAAAACACCTGTGCCAGCTAATGATTGTGAAACTGAGAGGAGTAATGATGGAAAGCCCCGCTGCCTGTTTAGTCGCTGTAGTGTCTTTTTTTTCTGTCATGAGAAGGGAGCGGGAAAGCTTTCTCGGAGATGCAGTTAGCGGTGCGTATTTGGAAGGTTTAAACAACTCTGCTCATCCACCCTTCCCCACAATCTCGTCTCTTTTGCTTCTCTCCCTGTCCTCTCCTTCTCACCCTCCTTCTCCCTCACCCTTCCCATTCTTTTTTGCCCTGACAGCCGGTATGTCGTGGTTGTTCTTGGACTGGTTCGTCCCACTCTACTTGCTGGTGTCGGTGTTGGTTCTGGCGGGCTTCGGAGCGTGCCTGTACTTCCTAGAGCCCGGGTTGCAGGATGCCCACAAGTGGAGCAACAAAACAGTCCGGCATCACCCGCTGGTGGCCAGTGTGAACTGCAGAGATGACGATAGCAATGCCCTGATATGATCAAGAGGGCGAGGCGAAGCGGGAGGGCGGCTGACCATCTGGACAGGGGTGCTGCTGCCGGGACACCCGTGGGATGGGAGCCAACACCCAAACGACCGTGGAAGAAAAATGGGAGAGAAAGGAGGGGAAAATTATCTGTTGTGTCTGATAATGCAAACCCTGTTCTATATCATTCCAACTTTTCTCTGATCTCTGCTGATTTTCGTTGTAGAGGTGAGAGAAAAGTAAAGCAGAGATGTTTTTAACATTCTTAAAAATAAAAATAAAAAAAGGAGAAGAAAAATAAAAAAAAGCCAGATGCACAATGCGAAGAAGACTGTATCCAGATAGAGATCGTGAGGTGATTGGAGGAAGTGTTGCCCTTTAGAAATGTGTTTGTAAATTTCACGCCATCCTATACTTGTGCCAAGTTTTACACGCATTTTGTAATTTTGACAATCACTTTGCATATCTCATAAAGTTTACTTACATTGCGCATTTAATTAGCTGAAGTGAGCGACATAAGTGCAATGACTTTGCTGCCAGCGGGGAGGGTTTTTAATCCTCTCTCTGATGTCGGCGTGGCAGCTGCTCAGACGCATGTGGATTGTTTAGTGCCGCTGTGCCAAAACGGTGTGTTATTAGTGACTTACTTTAAACTGTTATGTACCCAATAAATGCAACTGATTCATTTAAGGTGCCAAGATTATCCTAGATGGACCAAGACGACTGACAAATAGCCTAGTATTTGGTAAAGTGTTTTCTTTTTCTTTGCTTTGTTTGTTTTCATTGTTTTTACTTGACAGCATGGTGAGAAACTGTGGGTGTGTAACGACCCTCTTTTAAGAATCATATGCTTCCTTTGTTCATACAAAAATAAAACTGCTCAGTCCTCACTTCTTTGTATTTGCTGTTTCTATGCATGAATATCCACCCTAAATATATAGTCTAAAGATTTATGTGCTTCTAAATAATTCATGTGTGTGTATATATATATATATATATATATATATATATATATATATATATATATATATATATATATATATATAAAACTATAGCTATATTTTAACTAGCTTGTACTCCAGCAGCTGGGCTTGCTTAATATTTCCCATTAAGGATTTACATTAAGCTTGCATTAAAGTATTCACTTGATATCCTTTTATCTATAAACTGTCAGCAGTTCCATCAAAATTTCTCAAACTGTTTTAAGTTACCTGACTTTTTAAGCCCTGACAAGATACAATATTGACAAAAGCAAAGGGCTTTGGATTTTCTGCCCTCCTTAGAAATCTCAACCTGGCTCTTTTGTAGGTTGAACCCTTGGTTTGGAAAGCCTTTGAAGTCAAATAATATGACAGCCCAGAGCAGTAAAATACTATTTATGCTTTGATTCAGCAATATTAAAACTATGATATCATCTGAGCTTTGGTCAAAGATTGAAATGCATGTTTTCTGTATTTTTGTAAGTAAATTTGAATGCAGGACTTTCATTTATAGTGCAGTCTTTTTATATATACCTTCAGCTTTAAAAAAAAAAAAAAAAAAAAAGCTTACAATACTGCACCTACATTTTTGAAAAGCCCTTTAAACTCTGCTCAGAGTAGATGCTTCGAGTTTGAAGGTCACTTACTCATGGAGTGCGTAGAGTCTGTAAAGAAGAGGCTTTTTCATTTAAGGCAGTTCGAGGATAAAACTAGCTCTGCAACAGTTTGAAATCATGCGTAGATATTCATATTTTCTCCTGTAATGCAGAAAAAAACAAACTCTGACAGTGTAGTTGTCAGCAGAGTCAGAGGAGGAGCATTCACATTATTATGAAATGCATTTGTAGGTGTGGGGTTGTTTGTCTATGGTACCTTGTTACTATTCTGCCCAGACTCTGCAGCTGAAGACGATGTAGTAGCTTAATCTGGTTTGAAGTACGATGCATCATTTCACCTGTGACATTAATGTTTTCGTGACTAGGCTCTATAAAAGCATCACACATAAGTTAATGATCTGAGTGCTTCTGTCACTCATATTTTGCTCTATAATCAGACAAGCTTCACAGTGTCCCACGAACCAAATCAAATGAGACACCAGTGTGGGAGTGCAACAGTGAAGCCTCAGTGTCGAGGTATGGAGAGAATGGCACTCGTGTGCCCACTACTTCCTACTGCTCTGCTCCAAGTCTCACACACTGTGCCTTGTTTACTCTCTCAGTCTGTCAGCAGCAGACACGGGGCATCATCGGCACACGTCAGGTCAGTGTCTTTTTCTCCAGCTCTAACTAAAAAACAAAAAACAGCTGTTTTTTTCATAGTAAACACTGTTTTGTGCTGGTATTTTCAGTGTTGGCGCATACCAGCCATGCTACCTCAGACTGCAGTGTTAAAAGTAATTTAATGCACTCATAAAAGTGCTGCACTTTTACATAACTTGAGTGCTACGATTTTATGCAATTATGTGGTACTTAAGCCCTACTACATATTTTCTGTACAGACATAAGTGCTTATTTAATATTTCAATATATATAAAAAAAAACATAGTCAGTTGATAAAATGGGGTGTATTGGCTTAGACGTCCTAGACGTGTTTTTATTTTTAAACAGATTAACACTGGATTCGCTTCACCTGCACTTATCGATGACATTAAACCATTAAAGTAAATAAATCTAACACTCCTTTGGAACTACAGTAAGATTTTCAAACTTTTGATAAGTGTAGTTTACAGATATTTCTGTTCTTTATCTTACCCCTTTAATATTTATTAAAAGTTTGTCCTGTTTGTCATTTGCAGTCTCTCTATGTTTCTCTTTCCTCCCTTCTCCTTAAGTGGAGAGTTCTTCCTCCCCGCTGTTGCCGTGTTTCTCTCTACATTGATTATCTGATTTTTGGGTCCTACCTCTAACACTGTATGGTCTAAAATTGTGAAGTGCTGCGTGTTAAGTAAAATTCAATAGGAAAAAATCTAATTGAAGCTTGCACTTCAGTTAATTTGAGTATTTTTTTAAGAATGTTATTCCCACATTTTCTATTAATTTGGACAGTGTTTATAGAAATGATGTTTGGCATAAAGTTGAATTCTATTCTATTCTATTCATATAAAACAAGTTATATTTTTTCTTAGTTTCTTCATTCACATCATGTGATTAGTCTTTCTTTGCATCTTTGTCTTGCTAAAACAGAATGAGTGTTTTTAACCGTCTGGCACCTTTGATCCCACGAGTGCCTGACTCCAGCAGACAAACAAAGGAGCATCCAAAAGTGTGTTTGTCACCTCCTCTGCCTCTTTCTTCTCCCGTCATTAAGAAGAAAGCCATTCACATCCCATCATTTGATGAGAAGGGACTTATCTTTGAAAAACACAACACAAAGCTGTACATGGCGGACAGGTAAATTAATGTGAAGTTTGTTTTTCTGTCTTGGATTTATGTGCAACATAATCTAGTAATTATTGGTACATTTTTTTCTTTCCAGATCATTTGATTCAATTTGGACATCCAAGACACCAAGCCTGCCCTCGAGGAGTAAATCATGTCAGCTTTCACAGAGAAACCATGGAGAAAGATCTTCAACCCTCCCAAGGACCAAACCTAAAACATGCAGCTCTCAGTCGCTCTCTGCAAAACACAGCACCTCCATTTCTCCTTCTCTTAAGCCAAATTCCTCTCTCACTCTTCCCGCTGTCAAACCAAAGCCAAGTGATTCTCTTCATCTTCCCGCCTCACAGGCAAGTGATCTTTCTCCATTACTGCACCAGCCAGCACCAAAGCCAAGTGTATCTCCAACTCTGACAGTCCCAACACCGAGGCTAAGCCCATCTCCAACGTCCCTTTGCCAAGGGACGAGCTCAGACGGTCCACCAGTAAAACAGCCTTCTCCTATTGCAAAAGAAAGACGTGCTAAATCGATTCCCATCTGTAATGTCAAAGCGGAGACATCAAATGAGATAAAGCATAAAATTCTTGACCAGGATGCTTTACTGGACTTTACTCACCCCGAGATGAGAAAAGGTCGTATGAACAGAGAGTCTCAACATCAGACTTACTCAGAATCCTACAGACGCCCGGTCACATCTTCGAATCCTTGCTTTCTGCAAAGCAAACTTGGACTAAGTAAAAAAGAAAATACTGCCAAAGATGAAGCAAAGGCTCTGCAAAGGAGTACAGACATTACTGCATTACCTAAACCAAAGTGGACCATCAATCAGCACCAGGAATTTCAACCCAGTAGAATGACAGGTACACAAATATCCACTAACTCTAAAGGCATTAAGTCTGCTGACGTTGATCACCGGGAGTCTCCGTCAGTGTTTGATGGACCGGCCACTCTGTCAGGTCCTCAAAGAAAATATAAAAACTACCCTCAGAAGAGCAATTACTCTCAGACTTTACATTTTACCTCAGCTCACCCACCATATGAGCAACTGTATTCCGAGAAAAAAGCAGCTTTACCCGTGACTCCTCAAACATCCTTTTCCACTGAGCCTCTTTTTAATCAGTCAGGCGTTTCGCCAAGCATCGAGGCAAGGAGGAGACGGTTCGACCTGCACAGTGAAACAAGATCAGAAGCAGCATTTCTATCAGCTTCTCGTCCCAGGAAACAGCAGGAAGAAAACAATAATCAGACAATTATAGGAAACTCTCATAAAATCTTTCATGAAACTGGTGCATCTCAAAACATCAAGTCCCCACAGAGACCCCTCAGGTTCCCGTCGAAGGCACAGAGTCAAACTGTGGATGTAAGGTGTGCAGTGAGTCAGTCTCACTGTTTATCAAAGGATTACAGCTGCCAGTCAAGAGAAGCTGATCAGAAAATGGAGGCTTCCCAGTGCACACACAGGTTAAATCAGCTTAAGACATGTCAGGTGGCACCTCAGACCCAGGAGGCCTCCCACCCTCCCTCTGGTGTGTGCACCACCTCACAAAGGGGATGCCTTTTGAAACCTTACCTTCAGTCACACAGATGTGGCTTAGATCAGGAACAGTCTCCTCCTGACAAACAGATGAAGGTCAGCAGCACAGGACTGAATCACACAGACATGTTAGCACCACCTGACCACCGTGGGGTGCCAGCAAAGCTACCAGAACATCCCTCAGAGAAATATATTGCAAGCTGGCCCCCGTCTGTAGCGCACTGCCCATTCAGCACAGGCAGTTTTGGCCTAAGCTCAAAGGGGGTCTTTGACAGAGTATACCAGAGCCTGGAAAAGACAACAACAGCTTCCAGTCTACTAAATCAGCTGAATGACTCTGAAACAGGCAAAGTATTTTTCTCAGAGGAATCAGAAGACCCCTATTACGTCACGATGTATTACCCAGGCTCAATTTATGTGGGTGAGTACAAATATATCCAAGTCACCTGCAAGATTTTAACAGAACAAACCCAGCGACAGCGCCTCTTTGATGCCCCTGCTTTTATTTGGGAGTTGAATAATTTTCTAACTTCTAGGGGGGGTGGGAACTCTGATGAGGGGGTGGTTAAAGAGGATAGCAGAGGGACTAAAGGCACCGCTTCTTATCAGTAGAGTAACAGACATGGCGAGGAGAGATGTGACAAAGTTGGTTAGCAGACTGTTTCAAAGTGAATAGCACAGGAAGACGTGCCAAAGCAGTTTTACACTAAAACACGCCGAAAACATGCAGAAAGGAAGGCGGGACGAAAGGAGAGCAGCTCGGAGATAAAGTGTGAGTACGGTGCTGCAGGTATATTTTTCTTCCTCTAACACCTAAAGAGTAATAACAACACAATATCACACAAACATTGGGAAGTACAGACTAACTGATGTGTCAAACTTAATTCATGTCGTAACATAGCAGAGTAGAGAAAAACAGTAAACAAAGCACACATAGTACCTCAACACAGCCTGGATATTGTTAGAATGAGAGCTTCCGAGGCCCAACAAGGGAAAAACTACCAGACGTATTTAACAGAGCAAAGAAAATTTAAACTAACAGCTTCATCTGGAGTCTTCATTAGTAGATTTCTTGCAGTTAGATCTGTTAATATATTTTCTGTCTTACAAGACCCTCAGATTCAGGGTCTCTCGTGGAATCGCAGCGCTCAGAAAGCCCTGTTACACTCGCTGTTAATCATTACACACTGAGCTTCCACCGGTGGCAGGATACATCAGAGCACATTTGCATTAAATTTGAAGTGCTTTAGTTCACGGCATGTCACAGTTGATAGTGTGTCTCTTCACAGAAAAGGAAGCACGGCACATACAGACAACGTCTACATATTCAGCCATCATTATTTTAATTATTCAGCACTGTAGTATTCCTGCTGTGCCAAAATGTATTTGGGGGGAAAACCTCTCTATACTGCACTTCTTTCTACATTTTAAACAGTGCATTTAGCAGACATGCAGTTGTTACTTTGCAGACAAGACTTCAAACTTTAGGAGCCTGTTTATGTACCAGTGCAAAGCCATTAAAGCTATAAGCTCTTTCTGCTTGAACGATAATGCAGCAGGAATAAATCCCATATAGCACTAATGTTTTTGTTAAGCTTTGCATCTACATTAACCCATACACACTGTTTGGGGTCAAATTTGACTCATTTTGATAGTTGACCGCAGCAAAAAAAAATCAAAAAATCCAATATCATTCTTTTAGCTTGAAATTTGATGACTTTTTCTAAAGTGACCCAAAAATGAGTATTGTAAAGACTATAAAAAAACAGAGAGCAGAATTCATGGTTGCATTAATTACTGCAAGTTGTCCAGGTCGTGAAGCAGCAAAGCAGCCCCAGAACATCACACTATCACCACCATGTTTGACTGTTGGCATGTTGTTGGAACTCAGACCTTCCAAAAGTCCACAGTCCACAGGATATTTTGCCAAAAGTCTTAGGAATCAGCAAGATGTTTGGGTTGTTTGTTTGTTTTTTAAACAAATTTCAAATGAGCCTGTGCGACCTTTTTCTCCTTGGAACTCTCCCATGGATACATATATTTCCCCAGTCCCTTATTGTTGAAGCGCGAACACTGACCTAAACTGAGGCAAATGAGCCCTGCAGGTGTTTAGATGTTGTTCTAGGTTCTTTTGTGGCCTCGATGAGTCACCAATGCACTCTTGGAGTAATTTTGGTTGGTCAGTTACTCCTGGGAAGGTTCCAAGTTTTCTCCATTTGTGGATAATGGCTCTCACCATCATTTGCTGGAATCCCAAAGCCCTAGAAATGGCTCTGTAACCATTTCCAGACCGATAGATGTCAATGACTTTGTTTCAAATCTGTTTCTGTAGACTGTTGCGTGTTTCTTTTTGAGATCTTTTAGCCTACATCACTTTGTCAGGCAGGTTCTGTTTAAGTGATTTCTCAATTCAGCAGGTCTGGCAGTAATCAGGCCACAGAATTAAAAACAGATAATTCACAATTTAAGAGGCAAGTGTGACAAATGTTGCACATATGAAAAAAAAGAGAGAGAGAAAATAAATCATTAATTGGGCAAGTACTTTTTCACAACATTATTAGTAAAGGATCCATCTTCTTTATCCACCAACACTGTTAAAGATCATCTCCCATGTCTGGACTTGACACTGATTATAACACAATTCAAAGTGCTCGCTATAAATACTCTAGCTCTGACAGAAGACACTGTACCCAAAAAAAATGTCCCTTTGAGATAAAGTCATATTGCGCATGTGCTCTGCATCTCCCCACTCCCTGTCCTCTTGTCGCCTTGGTAACGGAAAAGGAGGGGGCTCACGGCCAGAGGGAAGGAGAGGTACCCGGACTCCTCTTTACATGAGCGTTCCTGTTATTATTATCCAGTGTGGTGGACAGATATTACTGCTTCTCGAATTCAGAGCGCCTGTAGGTCGCCCGCTGTCTCCACGAGCTCGTTTGGTCAGTTGAACGGGAGCTGGTGAGTGTGACGACCGTTAGCGGGTGCACGCTAGCAACTAGCCGTTAACGTTATTATCCAGCGTGACTGGTGAGAGAAACAATGAGGGCGACAGGCTTTGGTAGAGCTAACGTTGGGTAGTCACTTAAAACACACAGGAAAGGGCGCTTTTATTCATGTTATATGCTAAAGCACGTTTGCTCTTAACTTTCATGAGCTTGGCCATTTTATTATTTTTTCAAACAGGGATTTAAAAAAAGGGAGTTTTAGCCTTCATGTAGCCAGAGCATCCTCAGTATCGTACGCTTCAGTTTCCTACATTTGCTGTAGTGTGTAGCTCGAAATAATTGCATTGCAGTGTGGGCTTGTGAGGGCAGGCAGGGAGGGGGCAGAGCTGCATGGCCAGTGAATGAATCAAAGTGACAGCCTCTGCCTCAGTGACCTGTATGTATGATCAGGACTCATGTATCTAGGACTGTGACTTAAAGCATGGCAGCAGGCTGTACACCCTGAAGGACTAAGCTCATCAACATCTTGGCTCGGCCTGCTGCCTGTTACTGTTACCATCTGCCTGCACTGCTTGCTTCACTTAATGGCTGAGCTCACAAAAACATCTTTTCTTGCTTAGACCCGACTGGTGTCAAAGCCTTGCTCGCAGAGGGTTTTTTTGCATTTCTGGCCAGTCTTTTGAGATTTTTGTGCCCCATGTCTGACGTTTCTGCTGCCAACCCAAAGACAAGACAGCTGATTGTAATTTCATCTGTGGTTCTCTGCCAGAATTATTATATCTGTTTTTTCCAATTAGTTTCTTGTTTTGCTTTTTTCCAAAGTGCAAATTTTAGTTTCGTTTTCATTCGTTTTTAATGATTAAAACTTGAGGTGGGACCCACCAGACGATATAATTACAATACTCAACCCACGATACAGTATCATTGCAATTTTTAACATCTATGCTGAGCATTGCAATAACAAAAATTGCCAATCATGCCCTCAAAGTTAAACTTTGTCAATATCAGATAGAGTCAGTCTGCTATCAGTTTGGGATCAGTCTGGGGTTGAATGGAGTGAAGTTGGCAGTTACATCTGCGATCTGCAATCGCATCATTTAACTGTTGTCTAAATCAGCAGGAATTCACATTTAACTATTACATTTATGCTCAACAACCTTCCAGGTCTATAGGAATAACCAGAACTGACTGACAGCCAGCTAAGTCGAGTCCCCTTGAGTTGTGCAAATTGGCATCGACTCATTCAGACTGATAATAACATGTTGGCAATGTATCTGCATTTATAACTTAGACAGCAAACCTTTGACAATCTCTTTAAGAGTGACTGCAGTCAGTTCAAGTCAGACTGTGACTGTTTGCAGAAAGTTTGCCTCGTATTAGACAACCTGTGCATTTACCTTGAGAGTAGTTGTGAATGTACAACAGGCTCAAGCTTTGGGAATTTATACAAGGAGGTTGTCTTCCTATTTTTACTTGTGTGACTGAGCCTTTAGCTTCCTCTGAATTAGGGGGTAGATTTGTCAAGCAAAGTGTGTCCATTGTTGGATGGATTTTTGGTTAAATGCAAGTTTGCTAGGCTAGCTAATAAATAAAGCCTTTTTAGACAGGGAAATTTCTATATATGTTTCTGTTTTATGTTAGATTTCTACACTTCTGAATTGCTGTAAATTTGGTAGTTTTATTGAAAAAAAAACGTAATATTAAAAATGCTGGCTATTATCTTTGCCCCTATAGTATCAACTATTTATTAAGTATCACACTGTAAAATATAATAATTTCTTTTATTTTAAAAAAGAAAATAATCTTCAAATCAACATAAGAGTTGCTCTCAGAGGTATTTGTAATTCCACTGTATAAACATAGAAAAAGCGAAAGAAAAGAAGCGTTCGTTCAGTTTTGGGGGTTAAAATGAAATGTAAATGATTTTTCATTGTTTTGATTTTTTTTTTTTTTTTTTTTTTTGGAGTCGAGGACACCTTTATTAAGAAGACCTGAGTTTGTTCAGTCAGGCATTGATTTCTACACTTGGGGGGTGATCAGGGCTGAGACATACTCTGCTGTGTTGAGCAGATAGAAATAATAGATGGGCAACCTGGGTGTGAAGGCTGGAGGTTAGAGCAGCGCTTTTGTAACTCAGGTCAGGTCAGATGCTGCCCTACCTCTGCAGTCTTTCGGGGTAGTTGTTACTCATTAGTGCAAGAACTTCCCTGATTATAAATGCTAGATTTCCAGGAATCAATTAAATTATTCACAGTGCCCTAATTTCAGGTTCTGTCAGGCACTTCTGTACATCGATAGTGGATTTTACTGTTTACACTGTGTGTGTAATATGTGATAACTTAATAAAATAATAACAGCTTAACTCTCCAGTCATTATTCTCAGCTATTCTCATTTGATTTCCTACCTGCTGAGTTAAATGCTTAAGGTCGTGTGGACTCTTGTGGTTAGATGTGAGCATAATGAGTTGATTCAGTTCTGTCTCATATGTTATGTTCAAGCTCAAACTGTGCATGAGTCATCTTTTTATAAATTGATTTATTAACCCCTGGACTTTAACAGCTGATCTGTATTTCATCAAGCTTTCTGCTTATGTTCAAAACATTCTGCACACTTAGGAATAAGGTTTATCTCAACCTTTGAAGCAAACTCAAAAAGCACAGGCAGCATTAATCCGAAGATTAATCTTATTTTTAAACTAGAACCTATGCTGCTAAACTCAAATACTGTGTCTCTGAGTTATTTTGCTTTCAGACTTGGACCTCCCTCTCCCTTTTCCTTCCATGTCCGTCATATTCTTCAGCTTTTCTTTTTGTATATGGATGTGTGTGAAATATGAGCGCAGACATAACATCTATCTGTTGGTAAAAAAGAAACAAATGATGTTATAGCAGTTTTTCTTCTCAGTCATCAGCTTTCTTTTGTGCTTTTGTTGTGTGGGGTTTGGGTCGGATGAGGCAGTGGACTGGATCCCTTCTGAAATGTACATCTGTGTCCATGTTGGGACCTTCAGATATCTTGATTTGTTGATTGAAAACTCAAAGGTATTTACTTTATTACATAACTGACAAAGAAAAAAAAATGTTAGCCACATTTAAGTCTCTTCAACTTCTCTTTACTTTTATTTTAATCAGCTAGTTTATTCATTCATTCATTAATACAGTTCACATGGTTATGAAATTTAAAAGTTACAGTTATGCATTAATTACATTTTTCATACCTAAACTCCATGTGTCTGCTAGCCTTGAGTACCACAGCTCCAGTCAGTACCAGATTTCTTTAGGAAGGAGGAAGGGGAGGAGTTCATAAACTGTGATCATAACATATTCTCCTTTTCAGTCCTTTTTCAATGCCTCTGTATAATGTCAAAAACAGAAGATGTTCCTAATATGCTCATTTCAGACATGAGAACAGAAATCCCTTTTGTTTACAAGGGGCAGCCAATGAGAAGAAGACTTTGTGGGAGAGAATAGGGCTAAAATAGTATTTCAGACAGTGGATGAAATAAGAAGTAATTGAGACTCACTTTAAAGTAAAGAAACATTATTCCGAACCGTGAATCATGCAAAGCTACTCTAGTAGAGTCTAAGAATAACAGCATGGAGTTGGAAATGAGCACAGTAGGCGCTCTTCAAGGAAAACTTTATTTTAAACATCTGATTTTGCTCACCTCATAATGTTTGTATAGCTCTAGCTTTATATTTTTAAAATAAACAGATAAAATGTTTGTTTTACAAGCACCTTTCATCATAACCTTCAAAATCTGGGAAGCAAATTATACAACTACAAAAAATTATACAAAGCAGTGTTTGCCTGACTAGATGAATGTGAGGATTTTTCTGTTGTTTGGGTGATCGAAGCCTGCTGCAATAACCCATTTCTTCAATGTAGAACGAGTAACTAGAGGAGAGGCCTCGGCTGATCCACTGACCTACTTCCTCGTCATTTTTTCAGTGTGACTTATTTTCATCTTCCTTCCTTTTCTGTAGACATGTCAGACATCGTTCCTCCAGAGGTTAGACCCAAACCAGCTGTCCCTGCCAAACCCCCAAACGTGGGGGCTCCTTCTCCTTCTAGCCCCTTCCCACCCCAGGGCCTGGGTGTCGGAGGAGGCGGCATCTCTGCTCCCCCACCGAGCGCCATTCCAGTTCCCATTGGAAGTCATGGTCCGAGCCACGGTGGCAGTCACAGCGTGGGTCATGGCATAGGACACAGCGTTAGTCACGCTGGAAGTCACGCTGCACCACAGAGCGGCGGTCATGGTCATGGTGGCTCCCACAGCTCCAGCGGGGGATCCACTCTGCTGGGATACATTGGTATCGACACCATCATTGAGCAGATGAGGAAGAAGACCATGAAGACGGGTTTTGACTTCAATATCATGGTAGTAGGTACGTCACAGTAGACTTGCTTTATGCCTGGACACTTTCTGCCTCTATGGTGCTCCAACCTTAATTCTTCTGCCTTTCACTTCAGGTCACAGTGGTCTGGGAAAGTCAACCCTGGTGAACACCTTATTCAAGTCCCAAGTGAGCAGGAGGAGTGCAGGATGGGCTCGTGATGAGAAGATCCCCAAAACTGTGGAGATCAAGGCAGTGTCTCACGGTGAGTGCAAGGACAGAGATGCTGCTCTTTCTTTAGAGCCAGGCATTTATATAGCACTTAATTAAAGAGAGAAAATTAACAATCTTTGGCCATGTTCTTAAAAGTCCCACATAGCCTACTTATAGTTCATCAGTGCACCCTGGAAGCTGCCAAGAAATCTAAGCAGCTGAAGGATGGGCCAACTTCCACCTCTCCTGCAGGCACTTTTAATCACTTGTTGTTTTCGACTGTCCGTGTGCTGGGAATTTAATTGTCATGAATTAATTTTTCAAGCTGCTCTGTAATAACTCTCTTATGAGTCATATAAATAAATCAATGCTGACACCTCCTTATTTGCGTTCTGTAGCTGTACAGACAAAGTCGAAAGAAGGTTAGGTTTTCATCGCTGTCTGTTGGTGAAATCTCTAAAAATGAACAGATGCTGAAATTCAGTTCAGAGATGGCTGAAAAACAGCAAACAGATCTCTGCTCAGTTTTCTGCTGTCATGTGCCAGTGCACAGTTGGGCACACTGTGGGTTTCCAGGCAATGTTTACAATGTAGAAAAGTTTTTCATTAAAGACAGGCACAAAATCAAGGGCAGGGATTGCTCAGTAGGTAGAGTATTCGCCCCACGATCGGAAGCTTGGGGGTTCAAATCCACTGAACGGCTACCCTGAGGTACCCTTGAGCAAAGGTCTCTACGAACTGCTCCCTAGGCGCTGGATTGGTAGTTGCATATTGCTTCACTGAATGAATGGGTTAAGTGCAGAGGACTAAGCAATCCCCTACGGTATTAATAAAGTATACATTATTATTATAAAGGTACAATATCCAAAAATAAATAATAATAAATAATAAATAGATAATAAAAACATTTAAAAACAAGCTGACAGAAACATGTAGCAAGAAATATGATGGAAAACCAAGGCTAAAGATCTGATAGTAGCTGATTGGCAGCAGAGGTGTAGCGGTCAGGTGGTGCTGAATGATCCCGGCATGGTACTTGAGTAGTCGATGTTCAATGCAGAGATTTGCACACAAGTCTACATGTTGTTGCTGCATGCTGTCACCAGGAGGCAGTGTTAAAAGCATGTGGAAGAACCTCTAATGTGGTCACTGCTGTTTGTGCTTGTTTGTCCTTTAGCTTAGCCTCTGCAACAAAGACAATAGTAAGAATATACAAAACAAACTGTTTTATCTTTATTGTTATTTTATGCTTCCTCTCCTGTTTGTGGTTGACTTTGATGTTCAAGCCAACTTAAAAAAAGAAAACTAAAACTGTTTGTTTGGATATTTTGTGTTCTGTTGCAAAAAAGAAAATACTTTGCCTTGTGGATATCCATTGGATTTGTCAATCTCAAGCTGCTGGAGTTTCATGCACACTTAAGATAATCCTTTGAATATGTTTTTGCTTATACTAAAGACTGCAGATTTCTGCTGCCGCCCTGTTTACTTTGAAAGTACAGTGATAGTGGTGGAATAATTTCAGCAAAACAAAATAGCTATAGTGTTTTAGGATAGACTTGGGAAGTTGTGAGCTTACCTTTTAAGTTTTTACATCTCGTTTATGATGGACTGTTTGGAGTTTGACAGATTAAAAAGGAGCTTCAATTTTGTATTAAAGCGTTTTTGTATTATTTTCTTATCCGACGTCTAGATTGTATGGCAGATTTGTTTGGTCTGCTGTGGGCAATCGTGGCTCAAGAGTTGGTAGTTCGCCTTGTAGTCGGAAGGTTGCCGGTTCGAGCCCCGGCTTGGACAGTCTCGGTCGTTGTGTCCTTGGGCAAGACACTTCACCTGTTGCCTACTGGTGGTGGTCAGAGGGCCCGGTGGTGCCAGTGTCCGGCAGCCTCGCCTCTGTCAGTGCACCCCAGGGTGGCTGTGGTTACATTGTAGCTTACCATCACCAGTGTGTGAATGGGTGGATGACTGGATATGTAAAGCGCTATATAAATACAGGCCATGCCATTTACCAGATATAGTTTATTCTGTCTGTAATTGTTTCTCCAATACATTCATTAAGAAGAAATCCTTTGGAAGAATTAAACATGATTTTTTGAGATACAGAATCAGTTATAATATTTGGCAATTAGAGCCATCATAGCAGGACAGAATGCCAGCATCCAGAGTCCAGACACTGGTGCTGGTGAGGATGAAGACGAAGGCTTGGATGGAGCTCTGAGATGGTGAGGAAGTGGGTTGTCAAGATTTAAAGTATGCAGAATGCAGGCTTATTGGTTCGCTGAAGGCAAGCAAGAAGATGATTGGGCAAGAGCAATGTTATCAGTATTGAGTTTGACAGCATGGAAAAGTGTATGTGTTGAAAAGTATAGATCATAGCAGCTGAACACCCAGGATAGCAAGCAGATGAGTGATAACAGTGTTTTTTTTAAGCTCCAGTGCATTTGACCTCACAGGGCCAACATATTGCAGGATGTTGCTCACTATCATTTTAAGATCTCCTGGCGTGCTGCGTGTGCTTTCATTTCACTGTTGTTTGACTGACTGGGGGTTTAAAAGGGTCTTACTTAACCTCAGTGAAGTTTCTGAGAGTGTGGGCAGTCGGTCATATTTCACAGGAGTCACAAAGCACCACATCGCTGAGCTCAGTTTGTGGAGCCTGATCAAAGCTAGGACCAACCATGACCCAATTTAAAGCCCAAAGTATTTGTGAGTAAAATGCGAGACAACCTCAGAGCTCAGAGTTATGTCTCCATGGTAACAACCGTAGATCAGCCTGACAGCTGATGCAAAGATGTAAACATAGCTCAATTTGTGGTTCACTTTCAAAGTTACAGGATGAGGAATCAGAAAGCTGTTCTTGTAGAACATCTGTGTAACTGAGAAGCTTTCCACTCAGGTAACAGGGGCAAGCAGCGACAGTCAGCCAGTCAGCCGTGTGCTTGATTTGAATAAAGTTTTAAATTATCCACAGCGCAGCCCAAACGAATCGCTGTTTACAGCTACTCTGTATAACATTTGAAAATGTCGTATTTTGGTGCCCCTCCCCCACTATTAGTATCAAATCCTCACTGTGGCAGACAGCTCAGTATGTAGCATTCAAGCCTGTGCTCATTATGCCTTCTGGGACCTGCCATTTGCACATGTCCTTGACGACTTATGAGCTCCCGAGGAAACTGTAGGGACATGTCAAGCCCGTGGGCTGCTACAGTTTACGTGATCATGCTCCCATTGCCTGCGGATGACAGTGGCCTGATATTATTATACCAGGAGACGAAGCATAAAAAATTCTGGCCATACTATTAATATTGTATTTGCTGTTTGTGTGATTATGGCAAACACGAACATTCAGTCATTATGTTGAATATTCAAGTTTTTATTTATTTTTAAATAAAAACATTAAATGTGTTCTTCTTCTGTGGTAAAGGTAAGTACATCCTTGGTTAAGACACTACCTTTGCCCCCTTCAGCATAAATAACTTCTTGTAGGTGTGTAATTGCCCAAGAGACTCTGGGATCAGCTTTCTACGACTTTCTATGTGAAATTCCTTCAGTTATTGGATGTTAGAGGATGTTGGCTGTGCAGGAATTGGTAGTTGCACAGACTGCGTCACATCCTGAAGAACACTATGAAATGATGCAGACGCTGCCCAGACCCCGGACATCTCCTAAACTGCTTTTGCCACGGTCTTGTTTATCTAAAAGAGCTGGTCTTTGCCTTTATTGCCCCTGGTAAACAGTCAGTTTTCTCTGATGTTCTCTTTGAAAAGCAGAAGCTATTTCCTGGCAGGCACTACCTTACCTGCAAATCCTCTGATGAAATTTTGCAGCTCTGTGAGATTTTAAATTATGGGCAGCATAGTGGTTAGTGAAACCATCTCACTGATTGGCTTGGGCTTCTGTATGTGGAGTTTTTGGGTCGGTTTTGACTCTGGCTTCAGGCAATAGATTGATTGATCCTGGACAAACTAATTTCTTGTAGCCACTTGTAGATTTTTTATTTTTATAGTAGAACATCCTAAATCTCTGAGGTTTAGTTCCACTACTTGGTACATAATCTGGAAAATTTCAAGGTGAAAATCATGTACCTTATTTTTCCAAATAATTTGTTTATTATATAATTAAGTTTTAAAATGGCTTCTAAATATGATGTTTATCTCTCACTGTATCACTTGTATCTATGGCCATTGTTCAAAAAAGAAGACAAAGATTTGCATGTCAAGTGCACTGCCTCACAAATGTGCTTCTGGAAGAATGGTTTCATATTCCCATAAACACAGGCCTATACCTTCTGCAAAACCTTCCCAGAAAACGTGAAGCTGTTATTATTTATTTTGCTGATTTCTTTGTGTGAACATGTTTTTTTTTTTCTTTTTAGTTATTGAAGAGGGTGGTGTGAAGATGAAGCTGACAGTTGTCGACACTCCGGGCTTCGGAGACCAAATCAATAACGACAACTGGTGAGATTTCCAGCTCCGGCACTGTTAAAGCATCATAAATGTCATAATAACTGCCTTATATCACCGAGGACAAATCTCCACCTTTCATCTTTAAAAACTGTATTCAAAGTTTAGGAGTGAGTCAGTGCTCCCTCAAACATGTTTTTTCCTGCCTCGGTGATGTTTTGCTTCTGTTGTATCCACAGCTGGGAGCCCATCTCCAAATACATCAATGAGCAGTATGAGAAGTTCCTGAAGGAGGAGGTCAACATCACCAGAAAGAAGCGTATCCCGGACACCAGGGTGCACTGCTGTCTCTATTTTATCTCCCCAACCGGACACTCGTAAGTTAAGCTTTGGCTGTATGGAAGTAAATCACTCAGACCATCTTTAAGTATCTGATTCTTTAAGGGATGTGGGTTTTTTTAAGTAATCTGTAAATGGTAAATGGCCTGTATTTGTATAGCGCTTTACTTGGTCCCTAAGGACTCCAAAGCGCTTTACACATTCAGTCATTCACCCATTCACACACACATTCACACACTGTATGCTGGTGAGACACACACACACAAAGCTCACAGTGTTAATGTCTCTTTATTCAAAAAACATTTAATTTCACATTATCAAAGCCTTAAATTGAGTGTGCTACTTTATATTGCAGACAGCACACACCTCTCTCTCCTTTTCACAATTAGCTCCTGCTGACAAGTGTGAAATTGCTTTCTAATGAATAAGTGGATACAGTCTTTTGTGTATTACTGCCAGCGTATCTCATCTTTCTTAGCCAGGGTAATTGAGACCGACAGGATGTCTTATGTGCAGGCAAACAAGAGCTGGGACACAACCTTTGTTCAATGATAAGCCCACTTGAAAAAAAAAAAGATTCTCACTGTAAGTCTTTTGTAATCGCTGCAAGGCCAAGGAAAGGTAATGAGACGTATGAGAAATGACAAATGAATTCCAGACGCCTCCTTCTTTTATTCAGTGTTTATGAGCTTCCACATCTCCTATATCTGCCCTCATGACTCACTGTAATTATTTGTCCTTCTGCTTCAGTCTTCGACAGCTAGATACTGAGTTCATGAAGCGCCTGAGTCACTCGGTCAACATTATTCCCGTCATTGCCAAAGCAGATACACTGACCATTGAGGAGAGACAGGAGTTCAAGCAGAGGGTGAGTTTCACCAATAATCTGACTTCAAAATGTCTTTCTTCATAGATATTTACTGATGAGTGTGCAAAGCTACTGTAATAAACATTTTATACCAGCAGTGGATCCAAGTTACTAAACTCTACAGCTAAAAAGTGTATTACACCTGCATACTGGGTAATCCCCAGCATCCCCTTTGGTTGCAAAAAGAAGTCCATTTTCTCAGTGATTTGACTTCTCATCCAGAACCTCAGTGAACTTCAGTAAACTTTTTTCTGATCACTTCATGGTCTCAGGCACTAATTTTTAAGTCTTATTCAATGATCCCAAGGCCAGTAAACACAGTATGTTGGGCAAACTGTTTGCCAGCCACTAGCAATTAGGCCCAGAGACAGTGATTTACCTGTCAAGTCATACACCTGAAAATACCAACAAACGTCAATCATCAAACCGACTGTTCAGATAGTTTTAAATGTGAAGAAATGCAGTTTTTTTTACCTGTTCCTGTCCAACGCAACAGAATTAAGGAGCTAAAAGAACATCTGTGTGCAGATAAACTATTAGTTTAATTTGAAATTCAATTCAATTTCCCAGATTTCTTGTATGCTTTGCTGACATCTCTAAAATTAGAAATATCCTGTCTCAGAGTGACGCTGAAAAACTCGTTCATGCATTTATTACTTCCAGGCTGGATTACTGCAATTCATTATTATCAGGATGTCCAAAAAACTCACTGAAAAGCCTTCAGCTAATCCAAAATGCTGCAGCAAGAGTACTGACAGGGACTAGAAAGAGAGAGCATATTTCTCCTGTTTTGGCTTCCCTTCATTGGCTTCCTGTTAAATCCAGAATTGAATTCAAAATCCTGCTCCTCACATACAAGGTCTTAAATAATCAGGCCCCATCTTATCTTAATGACCTTGTAGTACCATATCACCCTATTAGAGCACTTCGCTCCCGCTCTGCAGGCCTACTTGTTGTTCCTAGAGTATTTAAAAGTAGAATGGGAGGGAGAGCCTTCAGTTTTCAGGCCCCTCTTCTGTGGAACCAGCTTCCAGTTTGGATTCGGGAGACAGACACTATCTCTACTTTTAAGATTAGGCTTAAAACTTTCCTTTTTGCTAAAGCATATAGTTAGGGCTGGACCAGGTGACCCTGAATCCTCCCTTAGTTATGCTGCAATAGATGTAGGCTGCCGGGGGATTCCCATGATGCATTGAGTTTTTCCTTTCCAGTCACCTTTCTCACTCACTATGTGTTAATAGACCTCTCTGTATTGAATCATATCTGTTATTAATCTCTGTCTCTCTTCCACAGCATGTCTTTTATCCTGTCTTCCTTCTCTCACCCCAACCGGTCGCAGCAGATGGCCGCCCCTCCCTGAGCCTGGTTCTGCCGGAGGTTTCTTCCTGTTAAAAGGGAGTTTTTCCTTCCCACTGTCGCCAAAGTGCTTGCTCATAGGGGATCATATGATTGTTGGGCTTTTCTCTGTATCTATGAAGCGCCTTGAGGCGACTTTTGTTGTGATTTGGCGCTATATAAATAAAATTGAATTGAATTGAATTGAATTGATAGTAGTCATCCACCCCAGGATTCTGTGTTTACTCCACTACATTTATTTTAAAGTTTCAGTTACTAATTACATTTCTGACATAGATTTATAATATTAAATATAAATCTACTAATAGATTATTAATCTATGGTAGGTTTATAAATTAAGCTAGCAATGTATGAAATCATTTTCCTGGTTGTAGGCCAGTAAAAATACACAAGGAGCTGGTAAAAGTCTGTCCTGGCTGTTTCCCAGTAGAGAAAAACTGGATGAATGAATTAAAAAAGACTTTTGGTCCTTTGTGCAGTGTTGGGTACCTGTGTGACTAATGTTTTTTTTAATCCATTTTTCCTTGCTTTTGTCTGCACTCCAGGTAAGGAAGGAGCTGGAGATGAGCGGGATTGAATTTTACCCACAAAAAGAGTTTGATGATGACATGGAAGACAAGAGTGACAACGATAAAATCAGAGTAAGTCGCTGTGTTCTTCGTCTCACGCGATATTTGTCGAGCGATTTTCTTCCTTGGCATTAGAATGAATCTTTGATACTCAGCTTTAACCCAGCCTCTTTCACAAACATGCAGCGAGTCCTCTAAGCAGAATGCCAGGGCACTTGGGCATGTGGTGCATTTGTTTCATCTCATAAACCTCGCGTAGCTCTCTTCAGTACACTGAACCATGTTCAAATGTCTCTGTTCACAGGAGGCGATGCCCTTTGCTGTGGTGGGGAGCGACAAAGAATATCAAGTGAACGGCAAACGAGTTCTGGGGAGGAAGACAGCGTGGGGAATTGTGGAGGGTGAGTCAAACGCTTTCCATGAACGAGTTTCTCTGTTTGGCTTTTTACACAGGACTGATGTTGATGGATTTCTGTCTCTGTTTTTCTGCTTTGTGCAGTTGAAAATCCAAACCATTGTGAGTTTGCTCAGCTGAGAGATTTTCTGATCAGGTAAAACTTTCTTTTAAAGCATGTTTTTAAATAATAATGCAAAAAAGTGGAATAAAGAAATGAAATAAAACAAAGAAAAAAATCACTTTTCTCTATTAGTAAACTTTCTCAGCATTTTAACAGTAACACAAATGTATTGATCTCCAGTAACTGGTCACTTTATTAGGTACACAGTGCTAGTATTGGGTTGCCCAATACCGCCAGACTGAACTGATGATACAAGGCAGAGTATCCATGCTTTCACGATGTTAAGGACAAAATTCTGACTCTAGCATCTGAATGTCACAGCAAAAATCAGCCATCTTCAGACCAGGTGACATTTTTTAATTTTCCATTGTTTTGTAAGCCCCTGCAAACTGCAGCATCAGTTTCCTGTTTCTAGCATTGCTGAAGTGACACCTAGAGTGCTCTTCTGCTGCTGTACCCCATCTGCTTCAAGATTCAGTGTGCTGTGCATTAAGAGATGCTCTTCTGCATACCTGGGTTGTAACAATTATTTAATTGAGTTAATGTTGCATTCCTACCAGCTTGAAGCAGTCTGGCCACTCCTCTGTTCTCTGACATCAACAAACCTTTTTCTCTAAGAGAATTTCCACTCACTGGATATTTTCTTGCTTTCAGACTACTCTCTGTAAACTCTAGTTATGACTGTGTGGTAGAATCCCAGCAGCTCAGCAGTTTGTGAAATACAGAGTCACTTAAATCACCTTTCTTCCCTTTTCTGATCCTCAATTTGAACTTCTACGTGCCTGGATGCATTGAGTTGCTGCCATGTGATTAGCTAATTTGATATTTGTGTTAACAAGCAGTTGAGCAGGTGTACCTAACAACGTGGCCAGTGAGTATAAATTTTATTTAAGTGACCATTTGGTCTCTGAAACATCAAAAAAAACAGTTAAAATTTGTAGGGTGGATTTTTGTTCTGATAAACTAGTAGTTTAGATAGTTTAACATCACAGAAAGAGCAAATATTCACATTTAAAATAAATTACATTAATTAATTATAGTTTTATGAAGATGGGTCCTGATCAACTATTTGATAAAGCGATTAAAGTTATTTCCTCTCTAAAAAAAAATTAAAGCACTTTTATTATAATAAATGTGAAATGTTTTCAAAGAGGTTTTTGAATATAAGACTATGCAATTTTCTATGATTGTGAGAAAACGTTTGTTTCTTGTGTTTGCAGTTGTGGAGGATTTTACCATTTTATTACCACAACACAAGAACAACAATACTGTAACTCTTATCCCTTCCTCTGTCAAATGAACGTACTTAGCTAATAACTCACCCACTCTCTGTATTTACATTCATCTTTTGCAGGTCTCACCTGCAGGATCTGAAGGAAGTCACTCATAACATTCACTATGAAACGTACCGTGCCAAGAGACTGAATGAGAACGGAGGTCTGCACCCCATATCGTCTGGTGATACCCAGGAGAGCAACCTGTAGTCAGAGAGAGAGTGAAAACAATGAGTCCAATAGACGAATCTACAAAATACTATAATCCTTATCACCACAGCATTGCTGCATGCGTGGAAAAGAAAATTAATGTGTTAAGAATTGGTGTCATTTAATCCCCAAACTCCACCCATCCTTTTCTTCATATTCTTCCCCACCAAGCATATCAAACCCCTCTGTTACCATTTTCCATTCATCCCAGTGAGTGTTTGGAGGAAAGGACGGCCGGAGACTTACTGCCGGTAACGTTTTTTCCACTGCCAGCGCCTTTTCTCATTGTTCAGAGTGTACATGGAAAGTGCTCGTGTCTCTCGTGTACGAGAGGCTGATTTTTAAGCCTGTGTGTTGTGTAGCAACTGACAGCCGAGTTTAGACAAAGAAAGTGATTTGCTCTAAATATTAAAATCATAATTCCTGTGTAGCAACGGTGCATTAGCCGGCTCTGCGGCTGGCTCTGTTGAAATTGCCGATTTTAAATTCTGAGCAGCAGCTGTTCATTTAAAGGAACAATCCCAGCGGCTTTACTGTCAAGCGAGTTTAACGAACATTACAAGCTGTGCTGCCTTCTTTAATAACCGAGTCCACGAAGGAAAATAATGAACTTTCTCTTGAGAGTTGCAGCATTAGTCACATGTAAAATGCAGTTTATAAGTAGTCCACATGGTGAGTGACTGCTCGCTGCCGATTCAGTGATTCACGGTAACAAACACAAATTTAGCTGTTCATGCAGATGCAGCTCACCGTGTTTTGTTTCAGCACGGTGTTCATACAGGAAACTGCATCTGTGTTCACTTGCAGCAGTGAGCTGTGCTCTTGCAGTTCCACCATGCATATTTTATCAAGGTTCAGACTGATTTTTGTTAGATGTTTCCTGTTTAAATAGTTGACAGGCAATAGATGCAGGATTTATAACAAATTGCATATACAAGCTTTCTCAGCTGGAATGACTTGTTTTTGGTCTTTGAGAGCCACTACTGTCAGTGCAAACGTTGTTTTGTTTAAATATTTTTGGTTGTTGTTTTTTTCTTTATCATTACCATTCACGGCAAGTAGCCATTCAATAAAATATTATATTAAACCCGAAAGAAATCCCATCACTGGTTTGGTCATCGCATCGTTTTTAGGCACACAGGAGAGCAGGAGAATTGAAATATTTTTGATATATTTGTATTAATATTCAATTCCTGGTGTGCACCACTTGGTGGCAGCATGCTGCCACATTAAAGAAGTTTAGCGGCGCAGCTCCATCTGCCCCAGATGTTCTGATTGCTGAGATTTTTTTCTCAAATATGTCACATCCAGTTCTGATGAAGTTTACTCTTCTGCTGTCAGCAGCAAAGACATTGGGTTTACAAAAAACTTTGATAATATCACCCTTTTCATAATATTACAACATTGCCAAGGTGTTTACCAGGTTTTCTTCAGGAACTAAATATGATATTCTGCCACAGGCTGTCTGCATTAGAACACAAACTACAAATCTTTTAACATATCTCAATCTTTTTTAAAATCCATTCAGCCTTTTTAATCAATCATATGTATTTGTATGATTTTGAAATCAAGTGTGTGCAACAGTATGGTAGTAGTTGTCTGTGATTTTAGTGCAGTCAGAGGTTTTCAAGCAGAAATCTGAAACAGTGTTAATGAACCATGCTTCCTACTGTGTTTGTGTGCATGCTTGTGTTAATATTGCCTGTTTGATTACAGCCAGTCGGTTCACTCATTCCTGCAACTTCACATCCACTAACAGTTACTGTGTTTCTGAATGTGTGATGTGTAAATTTAATTGATATATCATAAGGTAAAGCGCTGCTGTCTTACCCCCAGACTAAGCTGATGGCCCCCACGCACACACGTATCACCCAGCCCTGTCACTCAGTGAAAACTCGCAATGTACATTTATTTAACAACTTCTCACAAAGTTGCTGTGACACACTGATGTATGATTTCCTGTCTTGTATGGAGTTATTTTTACATTATGTCTTATTATTGTAACTTATTCTTTATTTAATAAAAACACATGATCAAGTTCTTAGAATTTTGTCATGATTTCTCTTCTGAATGTTCACATAACCACCTGTGTGTTGTTGTCTTTGTTGTTTACAATGATGTTACATACTGTGTCAGTGAGGTTCATAATTTATTGCAAAAAGATGCTCTTTTTATAGTTTTAGTGTACACCACCACTGTGGATTGTAAATCAATCAATATGCGATTGACGTGCAGACTTTCAGCTTTAATTTGAGAGGTTTTACAATTTCAGAGGTTAAAAATTAAATGGACAATTGACTCACAAGCAGTTCATGGCCAGGTGCTCCCTTGTTGTTTCATCAGAAATGAAGCAGACATGATATTTGGGCTACGTCCACACGTACACGGGTATTTTTGAAAATGGAGATTTTCCATTTTCGTTTTAAAAAATAATCCCATCCACATGTAAACACAAAAATGAAGGAAAACGCTGCTAGGAACATGCCAAAGCAACAGGTGGCGATATATTCCTAAGCGTGTAGAAATGTTGGCAAATCAGAAGTCTAGAAGCCTCGGTGGGTGATAGTAAACATAGATGGCGCATACAAGCAGAGCCGAGTCCTATGTGTGGAGGGACAGTAACTGTATGTGTATGTGTAAGCATTTAAACACTGCAGAGAGTACAATTAACAGTAACAGTATTTTGTCTAAGTCCCCCATTGTAGAAATTCATTTCACCGAAACAATAACGTGGCGCACAGTGTGACGTCAAAAAAGGCGCACACCTTTGACGCTGCGTTTTCTCCGTTTTCCTCGTCCACACGTAAACGCAAAAACAGAGTTTTTGAAAACATCCACCCTGGCTGGCGTTTTTAAAAATCTCAGTTTTCAGTGACCGAAAACGCCGTTTACGTGTGGACGAAAGATGCAAACGCATAGAAAAATCTCAGTTTTCAAAAATACCTGGGTACGTGTGGATGTAGCCTTGAAGTCAATTTAAAGTGATTAATTTTTATTTTATAGCTTTTCATTGCAATTTTAAATATGAATCCAAAAATAATCTCAAGTGCAAGCGAAGAAGATCATCATTAGACAGAAAAAGACTGAAGAAAAAACTTGGATGAGTGACGACACATTTCTCCTACTGAAAACACTCCGTCCAAATGAAGAGAATCAGCTGTCTAGGATGTCCTTAACTGGATGAGCATCAAGACAACAATATGTATTCTTAAAAAGAATTAACGTACTGAACAGCTCAGCAGTACATGCATGGTGACAAAATTATTTACACCATTAAAAACAACATTATATTATCTAATCAAGTCCAAAACTTGAGGAGGTGTCATTGTCAAACTCTAATATCAACAGACACCTTGAAATAAAGGAGGTTTACAGCAAAGTGCAGACCACTGGTTATATTCAGCAACAGGAAGGTCAGATTAGAATTTGTCACACACAAAAAAAACATAAAAGCCTGCACAAGTTTGTAAATAAAAATTTAAAAAAAAAATATTTGGACAGATGAAACCAAGATGAACTTGTACCAGACTGATGCGAAGAGAAAAGTGTGCAAAATGAGAGAAACAGGTCTTAATGAAGCATATCACGTCATCTGTCAAACATGGTCGAGGCAGTGTGGTGGCACGGGCATTTGTGGCTTCCAGTTTTTGATCACTAGTAGTTATTTATCATGTGACTGCCAATAGAAGAAGCAAGGACCATACTCTCTGCTGATTCCACCAAATGCTGCAAAACTGACTGCACAGAGCTTTCAAGGATTCAAGGAAGCTTTATTATCATTCACATCACATGTTTAAGCCCTGTGTTTTCCTTTGTCTCTGTTGTGATCTTCATCAACCCTCATTGCATGCTTTGTGTTCTGTCTGCCTTAGTTTTTTGTGTTTTCAGTTTAGTTTTTGTATTCTCAGTTTAGCCAGTTTTATGTTTTGCCATCTAGCAATAAATCTAAGTTTGAGTTGACTTTCTGTCTCCGAGTGTCTGCACACCCTCCTTACCACCACTCCTGCCTGCACACAACCTTCACGTGACACCCGAGAGCGTCTGGACTTCTTTAAGTTTCATGAAGACGTTTCACCTGGCACAACATAGAAGAGCCACCTCGACGGGACAAGACTCAGCTGTCCATCTGCATCTAAAGGACAAAGGTCAGTCTTTCAAGGATGCCAATGTTCATAATTTGGACAGAGAAGACAGATGGTATGAAAGAAGCCATCTATGTCCACTGTGAACGACCATCTTTGAACAGAGGCGGTGATTTACGACACCAACCGTCTGCCATCTATAATCCAGTTTTGAGATCCCTTCCCAGACGCCTTAACGCCCACTCACATCCTGGGCCATCTGACCTCAGGAAATCACATGATAGGGTGGGGGTAGGTTTCACAATGGTTTCACCTGAAACCTTGGCTGATTGTGACCTACACCCGTTTTCACACCTTGGCTCGTGTGATTATGTAGAGGATCAATAGGGGGTCCATGACCCCCTTGGGGGGACACTCCCATAGGGGTTAAAAATCATAGGGTTTAAAAATCTGGGACTCTCCACCATTTGCTGTTAGAACTAGAGTTGGATGTCTCGAGACCACTTTTGCGTGGTCTTGGTCTCGTCTTGGTCTCGACGGACTTTTGTCTCAGTCTTGTCTTGGTCTCGACTGACCTTGGTCTCGGTCTTGGTCTCGCTGTTTCGGTCTTGCGTTCTCAAATCGACAGAGTGTTCGGGCGATTTGAGTGAGTGTTCTTTTGCAGTGTAATTTGTTAGTTAGATGCCTGACTGACAACTGTATAAAACAAAAAAAACACACGAAGCACAGAGCGCACCGTCGTAAATTCCCCCTAATTTTGGTATGATCCGAGCTCAGGCACTAGGTGACTGAGCACAGCACCCACGTGAGCGAGGGAGGAGAAGCTGCTGCCTGCAATTTTGCTGGAGACAGAGGAGAGCTTAAGTTTGACCAGGTACCAAAGCAAATCATTCATACTGTACAAATAATGTAAATATGACGGTGTATCACAAAAGGTTGATATCAAACTGATCACTTGGTTGCGTTACTTGCTCTTCGAGTGAATCAACAAATGGATAAATAAAAAGCCGAACGACAATGCTGATTTTTTTAGAGAGTCTTAGCTCACATTTCATATTTTCAGTTGTTACCCTCCACGGCTAAACAACCTCTCTAAATCGGTTTCAACTGTGTACTGATTATGTAGAGAGAGACAGAGGTTAATAACAGATATGATTCAATACAGAGAGGTCAGTCACTATGTATTAACTGACCTCTCTGTATTGAATCATATCTGTTATTAACCTCTGTCTCTCTTCCACAGCATGTCTTCTATCCTGTCTTCCTTCTCTCACCCCAACCGGTCGCAGCAGATGGCCGCCCCTCCCTGAGCCTGGTTCTGCCGGAGGTTTCTTCCTGTTAAAAGGGAGTTTTTCCTTCCCACTGTCGCCAAAGTGCTTGCTCATAGGGGGTCATATGATTGTTGGGTTTTTCTCTGTATCTATGAAGCGCCTTGAGGCGACTTTTGTTGTGATTTGGCGCTATATAAATAAAATTGAATTGATGAATACAACTTGGACATAAGGAGCTTCTTTCAACCCCCACCCTCCCCTTCCCAGGGACATTGCTTCAGACATTGACCCCCAACACACCTTCCACTTCTCCCCCCTTCACCCTCCCCCTCCCCAATCCAGACCCAACGACCACCACCACCCTCTCCCCAATCAAGACTCAACGACCACCCCCACCCTCCCCAATCCAGACTCAACGACCACCCCCACCCTCCCCAATCCAGACCCAACGACCTCCACCACACCTCTCACCCCCCTTTCCTCCTCCCTGAAACTCAGAATACACACTCAGGATGTGAGCCGACTATTCCAGAAACAGAAGCCCAGGAAAGCCCCCGGACCAGACGGTGTCTCCCCCTCCTGTCTCAAAACCTGTGCTGAACAGCTGGCTCCCATCTTTACTCGCATCTTCAACAGATCCCTGGAGCTGTGTGAAGTTCCCTCCTGCTTCAAACGCTCCACCATCATCCCTGTTCCCAAGAAACCCAACCATCACAGGACTGAATGACTACAGACCTGTCGCCTTGACATCTGTGGTCATGAAATCCTTCGAACGACTGGTGTTAGCCCATCTGAAAGACATTACAGACCATCAGCTGGACCCTCTGCAGTTTGCCTACTGGGCAAACAGGTCGGTGGATGATGCAGTGAACATGGGGCTGCATTACATCCTGCAACACCTCGACCGCCCGGGAACTTATGCCAGGGTCCTGTTTGTGGACTTTAGTTCGGCTTTTAACACCATTGTGCCTGAACTTCTCTCCTCCAAACTCTCCCAGCTCAGCGTGTCACCAGCTATCTGTCAGTGGATCACCAGCTTCCTGACAGATAGAAAGCAGCAAGTGAGGCTGGTTGAGATCACCTCTGAAACTCGGTCCCTCAGTATTGGTGTCCCTCAAGGATGTGTCCTCTCACCACTACTGTTCTCCCTCTACACTAACGACTGCACCTCCAAGAACTCGGCTGTTAAACTCCTAAAGTTTGCAGATGACACCTCTGTCATTGGCCTCATTCAGGATGGTGATGAGTCTGCATACTGGCAGGAAGTTGAGCGGCTGGTACTCTGGTGCAGTCAGCACAATCTGGAGCTGAACACTCTTAAAACTGTAGAGATGACAGTGGACTTCAGGAGACATCTCTCAACTCTGCTCCCCCTCACTATATCAGGCAGCCCTGTGTCAACTGTGAAGATCTTCAAGTTCCTGGGTACAACCATCTCCCAGGACCTGAAGTGGGAGACCAACATCAACTCCATCCTCAAAAAGACCCAGCAGAGGATGTACTTCCTGAGACAACTGGGGAAGTACAGTCTTCCACAGGAGCTGCTGATCCAGTTCTACACTGCAGTCATTGAGTCTGTCCTGTGCTCCTCCATCACAGTCTGTTATGGTGCAGCCACTAAACAGAACAGGAGCAGACTGCAGCGGACTGTACGGGCAGCAGAAAGGATCATCGGCGCCCCCCTGCCCTCCATCCAGGATCTGTACCTCTCAAGAACCAGGAAACGGGCAGGGAAAATCATCACAGACCCCTCACACCCTGGACACAGAATTTTTGATCTGCTGCCCTCTGGCGGATGGTATAGAAGCCTGCAGACCAGGACCACCTGACATAGGAACAGTTTCTTTCCCCTCGCCATCTCCCTTCTAAACAGTTGACCTGTCACACTGCTCCCACTGCCAGACTGCAACTGCACCTTATGTACATTCTGTAGTATTCATTCCACCTCACTTCATTTCTGTATTTTATGTATATAAGTTTAGATTAGTTATTTATAGTTGGTTTACACAGCCCTGTGTATGTATGTGTATGCATGTGTAATGTATATATAGACACGTGTGTGTGTGTGTGTGTGTGTGTGTGTGTGTGTGTGTGTGTGTGTGTGTGTGTGTGTGTGTGTTTTACATTGCTGTGCTTGAGAACCTCCATCTACCGGAACCAAATTCCTTGTATGTGTCTGCACATATACTTGGCCAATAAACACGATTCTGATTCTCATTCTGATTCTGAAAAAACTCAGGTAGATGTTATTTTATATATTATGCTTTGTATGTTGTTCAGTATATTTCTATGCAAAACAAGATGAATTTCAATACACAGCAGTATATTCACAGTTGAAACCAGATATTTACATACACTTTAGGGAGAAAACATAAAAACTTTTTTTTTACTGTTAAAAATCTATTTAGAGTAAACTTGTTTTGTTTTAGATAAATAAATGTTGAAATATATTTTGAACTAGTTAAATGTCAGAATAAAAAGAGGGAGCTGTCTATTTTAATCACTTTCATCAAATTTAAGAGTACATATACACTAAGTTTATTGTTAATTAATAAGAAAACTCCAGACGATTCCATTCTGAGCTTAAGAAGCTTCTGATAGGTTAGTAGAGTCCATGTGAGTAAATTGGTGGCACACCTGTGGAGGCATATAAGGCAAAACACAGAGCCTGTTTCATGGGAAAAATCAAGAGATATCAACCAAAATACCAGGAAAAGAATTGTGGAGCTCCATAAGTGTGGTTCAATTTTGAATACAATTTGGTGCCACTTACAATTAAGAAATACATAAAATTTCTCTCTTTACTCTTAAAGTTAACAAATATGTTTTTTATATTTATCAATCTAAAAAATAAACATTTAGTCTGATTTGATGTTACTTGATGTTATTAAAAAAGTGTTTGTTTTTATCTGACGAGTATGTAAATATCTGATTTCCACTGTATATTTGATGATGTTGGTGTTTGGCTTGATTGTCAGCACAAAGAGGGAGAGAGAGGAACAGAGAGGAACAGAGAGGGAGAGGAGAATGAGGACAGAACAGAGATGGAACAAGAGCCAGGTGAGACACACATGTTAGTCAAATGGTTGTTTGCCAAAACTCATCAGAACATGTATCTAATACCTACTGTAACTTTTTAGATACCATTTGTTACTTTTCAAATTCTACATTTATTAAGTTATGCAGGCTTGTTTGCACAACAAAGCTAAATAATTATATAAACTTTACTGAATCTAAATAATGTACTTTGGTAGAATTAAAAAAATAAGTGTAGTGCAGGTCTATGATGATTTTTAGTGCTAGTATCATCTAGTTTTGATTCTGGTTCTGTTTTGGTTAAGTCCTAAGTACTCCTGATTTTGAACTGTTGTAGTCCTGTTTTAATTCCGGAGCAGTTCTGGGTCTGGTTGAATTGGGGTTTAGTCCCTGTGTCTTGATACAGCCCCGACTTTGTTCTGCCTATGTGATATTTATTTATTTTTTTTCCTATATGAAGTCATTCTTTTTTGAACAAAACTCAAAACAGAGCCTATTAATCTTTCAGTCATTTCTACCCTCACTTAATTTCCTTTCGCTGCTCAGCTTTCACACAGTGGCTTACCTTGCTCCAATCCCTTCATATTGTGGCCAATCACATGCGAGGATATAGGATAATATCATAATATCATTATGTGAAAAACAGAGAGGGTGAGAGACGTGACAGTCAAGTGGAGCATGCGTCTGTCCTCTCAGTAAGTGAGTGAGATAGTAGACAGCGGTGAGGAGGGCTGTGCGAAAGCAAAAGCACAGAAATATGCCTGACACCCGTAAACGTAGCAGAATCTGGCTGCAGTTTAAAGACTTTTTTTGTCCCGGTCTTGGTCTCGTCTCAACTTGGTCTTGGTCTTGATCTTGGTCTCGTCTCAACTTGGTCTTGTCTTGGTCTCGGATTAGGCGGTCTTGACTACAAGTCTAGTTAGAACTGAAGATGCTTGTCAGATGAGAGGTCTTGAAGAAACTTTAAGAAGTTCAAATGGTACAAAGGTAAGTGGTGAACTGCCAGAGGTTAAAAAAAAAGGTAAGGTTACCCAAAACTGAAAAATAATGTACATTTCAGAATTATGCAAAAAGGGAAGTAAAAATGTATTAATATGTTTAAAACTGTTCTGCAGCAATGGAAGTTGATCAAGCCTCCATTGCCTGCCTGCCGGAGGTAGACGAGGTGCGCGAGGACCTGCTCCTGCTGGAGATGGAGGAGTTGTGTGAGGGTACGTGTCTGCCGGTGGTGGAGAAGGGGCTGCAAGAGGGACTGCTCCAGCCGGGAGTGGCAGTGGTGGAGGGGGGGGGGGGGGGGCACGCAGGGCTGCTCCAGCCAGAAGCAGGGGAACCTGCTCGACCGGAGCCAGAGGGCGAGGCATGCGACAGCCCCCCCAAGCCAAGTCTGGCTTGCTGGCGAGACCGGCTTCATCTTCATCAGAGGCCGGTGCGCCAGTTGATCCTGCACGCCGGACATCGGCCCAGCCACCTGTGAGCTGGGGCTCACGACCGAGCCTGCCGTGCCACGTCCACCTGCCACGCGGCCGATCTCCGGACCAGCTTCGCCGTCACTGCTGGATACGCGGGTGGCCTCCTAAATGGACACATCCCTGTCGCTGGGCCGGGGACCAGGGGCACCGACGGTCTGGGGTGATTCCCTCTCCTGCTCGTGGACAGGGGAGTAAGTTCGGACGAATGGCTCCCCGGCCTCAGTTGGGCGATGGGGGTATGTGGCGGGTGTGGTTGTGGCGCGGTTGCAGTAGAAGCAGACCCACTGCATCGGCTCATCATGCCGCCTGAGTGTGTGGGTGTTGTGGGTGATGTGTGCAGCTTCCAGTGGGAGAGCTGCAGTCGAGTGTGTGAAATAATAATAAAACTTTTGACCGGTAGTGTATAAACCAAATTATGACAGTATTAAAATCACCAATCATATGGTGCAGGTTTCTGACACTTGATACTACTTACTCACAGCCTAATAACACCTACAGGCCAGTGGCCACTCTTTCAATGACGGGAATGCTGGTTTGAGCAGGGATTTGAAGAGGGATTTGTGAAAAGGCCAAGACTGAATAGAGATTGGCAGACCACGTGACTTTCGGGCATTGCATGCCGGGTACTAGTGGCAAAACAATCAAAGCAATGCATCAAACGCAAGCATTTGCAGCACCGCAAAACGTTCAGTCTCCGGTTCCAATACCTTCTTGCTTTTTCTTTGCCCCCCAAAGGTATGTACAAAACGAAGGAGAACAATGCCGGTCCGTACAAAGACAGACTTGATGAAAAGTCAAAGAAAAGATATGAGGAAAAAATCAAAGGAGTGAAAGGGTTAGACCCTTACGAGCACACAGAGTGGACAAAAGACCTTAGCGTGCTGCCCAACTTTCACCACGCTCATATTTATAATTATACGGTTCTTGGAGTGAGTGCATACATTCATGAAGTTTTTAGTAACTTCAGGTCACTGCAACAAGCCCAGGTACAGTTTACCGACGGATGGGTACAGGACCTTGAAATGCACCGTGTAGAACGAAAGAGCATCGTACAAACAAAGGTAAGTTTACCAGTCTCACAAATTGTCTTCATAAATAAACATTCGTTAACCGTTTATTAATAGGACCTTTGCGCTCAACGGTAATTAATTAGTAGTGGAAATAATTTCTGGTACACATTACAGAAATGTAGCAGTGACAATAATATTGTATGCTGTAATCGTACTGGGCAATAAGTGAAAAAAAAAAAAGACGTATTAACTACTACAAAACACTTACCTTTGTGGAAATGCTTGGAGTAGTCTAACATGTGAGCTGGAGTGTTCTGGGACGTTATATTTGGTCTTCAAATGGCTGCCATCCGTCGCCTCTTTGTTACTTCGGAAACATGGCTTGAACAATTTCTCTTCAGCGACGTAATCCGATAACAACTGATCTCTTTACCCGTCGGCTTCCCGTGGCTGTCATGCGACCGGCTATTGCAGTTAATAATACAACAGCTTCTTTGTGTTTGTTTTTATCGCTGTGTAACTGATTTCAATTGAAAGCCTGCCTGCGCTAGTACCTCTTGCCATGAGTTCCCAGAATCCTTTGCGGTTTTACCCCTGAATGACGTCACATTTTCAATCTCTATTGAGGAAGGGGCCCAAGGGGACATCTTACTGCATCTTACGCTGCTGTGATTGGTACTCATGACCATTAGTCAATGGTATATTAATTTGCATATTAATGATCATGAAACTGACCTTACAGCCCATTGTTAGTCAGTGGTGCTAGTTCTGCTCATTATGCAAATGTACTGTTTATAAGGTTAGAGCAGGGGTGTCGAACTCCAGGCCTCGAGGGCCGGTGTCTTTCAGGTTTTAGATATCACCCTGGGTCAAATCACCTGATTCAAATGATTAGTTCATTACCAGCCCTCTGAAGAACTTCGAGACATGTTGATCAGGTAATTTAGCCATTTAAATCAGCTGTGTTGGATCAAGGACACATCCAAAACCTACAGGACACCGGCCCTCGAGGCCTGGAGTTTGACACCTGTGGGTTAGGGAAACATGCAGTCAGCTGAGATTGAAGAAGTCCCCTCGATGAGTGACGAAACATTTCTCCCACTAAAAACGCTACGTCCGGATGAACACAATCAGCGTTTTGGGAGCTTTAGTGAAGGTTGCAAATTATTTTCTTATGGTTGCTGACAGTGGACTCTTATCTGTACTTGTCCTGATAGACCTCAGCTCAGCATTTGATGTTGACCATGATATTTTATTACAGCGAATAGAGCATGCTGTAGGAATTAAAGGTACTGTATTGCCATGGTTTGAATCATACCTACCTAACAGACTCCAATTTGATCATCTAATCGGAGAGTCCTCTACACATACTCCAAATTAATTATGGAGTTCCACAGGGTTCCATGCTAGGACCACTTCTGTTCACATTATACATGCTTCCCTTAGTCACTATCATTAAAAGGCATAGCATACATTTTCACTGCTATGCAGATGACACCCAGCTTTATCGTCCCATGAATCTAGATAAGACACACCAATTAAATTGCAGGAATGTCTTAAAGACATAAAGACCTGCTTCTAAATTCTAGATTATAGATACCTGGGGAGCACTACCTTGGCCTCCAGTAACCCTGCAAGGAATTTATCAGGATGTGTCCTTCAATGTGTATGTTAAACAAATATGAATGACTTTCATGCATTGTGCACAATATCTCTAAAATTAGAAGCTGAAGCTGAAGCTTCCAGGGCCCTCTTCTGTGGAACCTGATCCCAGTTTAGATTTGGGAGACAGACACCTCTCTATTTTTAGAATTAGCTTTAAAACTTAATTTTTTGACAAAGCTTATGGTTAGGGCTGGATCAGGTACCCTGAATCCTCCCTTAGTTATGCTGCAATAGGGCTAGGCTACTCAGGGGTTCCCATGAGGCACTGATTGTTTCTTCTTAACTCACCTTTTTTCACTATGTGTTTAGATACCCCTTTGAATTTTTGCATTACTCATTATTCATCTCCGAATCTCTTTCATAGCGTTTCTTATCCTGTCTTCCTGCCTTCACTGATCACTGGTCACAAGAGATGGCTGCCCTTCCCTTCCCTGAGCCTGGTTCTACCAGGGGATTTTATTCTTGTTAAAAGGGAGTCTTTCCTTCCCACTGTTGCCAAGTGTTTGTTTACAGGGGGTCATTAGATTGTTGTGAGTTTTTTCGGTATTATTGTAGGGTCTTTATAATATACTATAAAGTGCCTCAGTTTGACAGTTGTTATGATTTAGAGTAACATAAATAAAACTTGTTGAAATTGTTTTATGGAGGGGAGCATGGCAGTTCTGGAAGAGGCTGCTGCAGCAGGAGGAGTTTTTTCGACAATGTTTGAGTGTATGCTTGTGAAAATTAGCATTAGATAACCAGCATCACATGTTGCCTGTTTGAATGCTGGGGCTGATTACAATGCAGTTACCACATGGTGTAAAAGAATATCCAACCTCACTTGTTTGTGGGCTGCAGGCTTATCACTTACAAAGCAAAAATATAAATGGCAGTGGGAATATCTGTAAACAATAAGAAACAAATGGTACCAAAAATGTTTTTGATACAACCCTACCTTCCGGTGAGAGGGGGGGGGGGGGGTATAAAGTATGCCTCAGGCTACATTAAACCTCAGTGAGGTCTTAAGAAGTTCACGTGTTTTTCCTTGTTGTCTCCTTTCAATAACATTGATTATGCTTGGGTTTGTGCACAACTTCCAGTCATAGCATTACAGCCACAGGGACAGCATTGACATCACTTTTCTACAAAAAAATGTGCTGAGTCACCTTGTATCAGTAATGTCACTGCATTAATGTGTGTGGAGAAGCCCAATTGGTTTTAGAGCATTTGTGCTCCACTGAGACACCTGTAAAAAGGCATGGCCATACATCAAATAGAGTGCTGAGCATTTCTGCACTCCTGCAAGCATGCTAATTAAAAAAAAAACACAAAACAAACCTCCCTTATGCAAGTGAGAAAGAAGCTGCGTTGAGAGTGCTTTACCACACCATACAAACATCTGGTCTTTTCTGTTTCACTTTTATTTTACAGTCAGTATATATGTGTGTAAAGCTTGCAGAGGCAGGAAGAGCTTTTAAAAGACACACAAAAGTAAATCAATCTGCGCATAAATGTGGACATACAACTCAAGTCAATGGAAGTCCTCTTCTGACCACTTGCACATGTGTGTATTTACCATTGACCTCAGTCATGTAGACAGCACACCATAACTTGTGTTTTAAAGCTTTACATGCAGGACCATTACATGTGGCAACTGTTGGGTTTCCAGCTATGACTCAACAACTTTACAGCAATGCAGTGAAAAGGCAGGAGGTTGGGTTTTTTTGTCCCTTACTACCCACACTACTTGGTTCTCTGCAACTTTCCCCCAAATTAAAGTCAAGCTAAACGGTAGCACCTTTATGTCTGTGAAAGTTCTCAGTCATCCAGGTCATCGTAGTCAAAGGAGCTTGCAAAGAAAAGCATCTGGACTTCTTTAAGTTACTTCTCAATTTGTTCTGTTGTTGTTACTGCGAATGTCCATTCTGCTATCTTTTGGGTGTTTTTTTATATATATATTAAAATCTAATAAAGTTTGGGTCATATGTCATATGTAGCACCATGGTCTTGGAGGAACGTTGTCTCTTTTCACTGTGTACTGCACCAGTGCACATGATTGGACAATAAAGGCACTTGACGTGACTTGACTTAATAAACCCAGCGGTTGCTCTGGGAAAATGTGTATTCCCCAATTCTTTAATAATAATAATGGATTGGATTTATATAGCGCTTTTCAAGGCACCCAAAGCGCTTTACACTATTCACTCTCACATTCACTGCCAGAGGATCATGGAAGGTTCTCAGTCATCCAGGTCATCGTAGTCAAAGGAGCTTGCAAAGAAAAGCATCTGGACTTCTTTAAGTTACTTGAAGACGTTTCACCTCTCATCCGAGAAGCTTCTTCAGTTCTAAGGTCAAATGGTGGAGAGTCCCAGATATAAACCTAGTGGGAGTATCCCCCCACAGAGGGACAAAAGGACCCCCTGATGATCCTCTAATCGCCTGAGTCAAGGTGTGAAACTGGGTGTGGGTCCCAATCAGCCAGAGTTTCGGGTGAGTTCATTGTGGAACCCGGCCCCAACTTATCATGCAAATTCCTGAGGTCAGATGGCCCAGGATGTGGTGTATGCTGTACAGTGCAGCGAGGAATGCCCAGACCTCTACATTGGAGAGACCAAACAGCCACTTCACAAGCGCATGGCACAACATAGAAGAGCCACCTCCACAGGACAAGACTCAGCTGTCCATCTGCATCTTAAGGATAAAGGTCACTCTTTCGAGGATGCCAATGTTCACATTTTGGACAGAGAGGACAGGTGGTTTGAAAGAGGAGTGAAAGAAGCCATCTATGTCCACTGTGAGTGACCATCTTTGAACAGAGGCCGTGGTTTACGACACCAACTCTCTGCCATCTATAATCCAGTTTTGTTCATAATCCAGTTAATCCAATTTTAATGAGGTTATGGACCCGGTACTGGATCGGAGTTCCAGATCAGTCTATGCTTCTAGGGCTCATAGGGCCCTAAAAGGGCTGACTGAGGCGTGTGGCCTCATAGATGTGTGGAGGTTACAAAACCCCTCTGGAAGGGACTATACTTTTTTCTCCCCCCCTCACCACTCCTTCTCAAGGATAGATTTTTTCTTGGTATCCCAATCACTAATGCCTGCTGTTGTATCGAGTAATATTGGTACCATAATCCTCTCGGATCATAGCCCTGTTTATCTCCTCATGCTACTATCTAATGATACAGCTAGGACGCCTAGATGGAGACTTAATTCGACCCTTCTATTAGATGCAACATTCAGAGAGTCTCTTCGATTACAAATCAATCTGTATATAGAGACGAATGTCCCTACCGCCCCTTCAGCAGGAGTAGCATGGGAAGCACTAAAAGCTTTCCTGAGAGGTTATATAATACAGTATGCCTCATTTAAAAAGAGGGAAAATATTACTAAACTTCAAAATCTAGAACGTCAAATTAAACTTGCTGATTTAAAATTTAAAAATGATTGTTCTTTATTAAATTTGAATGAATTGACCAAGTTAAAATATGAATTTAATGCAATACTGTCACAAAAAGCTGAATTTTCTCTATTTCGTGCTAGACAAAAACACTTCGAGGAAGGGGATAAGGCCGGAAGGCTCTTAGCGAGATATATTAAACAGAAAGAGACTATGGCTATGATCTCAGCTGTTAAAGATAATAATGGACATCTTTTCTTTAAACCTAAAGAAATTAATACAATATTTAGTAACTTTTATAAAGATCTTTACAGCTCGGAATCAAGCATTTCAGAGAGTGATATAAAGAAATTTTTGTTATCTTTAAATCCTTTCCAGAAGATCTAGCGCCACTGCTTTTAAACACTTATAACGAATCTTTTCAAGAGGGTAGGCTCCCACCTTCACTATCTGAAGCCATCATTACACTTATCCTAAGAAGGATAAGGATCCCACTGACTGTAAAAGCTACAGACCGATAAGTCTGACCTCCTATGATAGTAAGATTTTATCTAAAATTCTGGCTAATTGATCAAACCGGGTAATAACCTCTCTTGTACATGTAGATCAAGTGGGTTTCATAAGCTCACGCACTTCAACTGATAATATTAGGAGGTTAATTGACATTATGTGGGCGGTTCAGGACAGTCATTCTCCCATAGCTGCGATTTCGCTGGATGCCGAAAAGGCATTCGACAGAGTCGAGTGGAGATATTTATTCGCCACTTTGGAGTGTTTCGGTTTTACCAAAAGCTTTATTAATTGGATTCAGCTTATATATGTACACCCCAAGGCATCAGTACTCACAAATGGAATAATAGGGCCTTCTTTTGAACTAGGTAGAGGAACCAGGCAGGGGGATCCCCTCTCCCCACTTCTTTTTGCTCTGGCCCTTGAGTCGCTGGCAGTGGCTATTCGTAGGGAGCCCAATTTTCCAGGTGTCAGTATAGGGAGAGACTGTCATAAACTGTTGTTGTACGCCGATGACATTTTGCTTTTTATATCAGACCCAGAAAAGTCTTTAAACTCCTTGCAGGCAATAATAAATACGTTTTCAGCTATTTCTGGTTATAAGGTGAATTGGACCAAATCCGAGGCCCTTCCGTTAACTAGTTATTTTCCTAGGTCACTTTTTCAAACCGGTATGTTTTTCTGGCCTCAGAAGAGCATTAAGTATTTAGGCATCACCTTCCCGCCTCATTTGTCAGACCTGATAAAGATACATTTTGAACCTTTACTCAGCGATATGAAAATTAATATTGATCGTTGGTCTCAGATGTATCTCTCAATGTGGGGAAAGGTAAACGTAATCAAAATGGTATGTACACCTAAGTTCAATTATTTGTTGCAGGCTCTACCAATTCATGTTCCTTTGAAATACACCAAACAATTTGACCAGCTTTGTAAGGCATTTATATGGAATAATAAAAAGCCTAGATTGAATCTGAGAAAACTGCAGAAACCAGTGGACAGAGGTGGGTTAGGGATGCCTAATCTACTCTTATATCATTATGCTTTTTCTCTTCGGCATTTGGCACATTGGTTCTTACCCCCTGAGAAAGCGCCTCCTTGGTTTTCCATTGAAAGTACTGCTTGCTCGCCATTTACACCATTATATAGCTTATCAACTAATTTGTCCCCCCGTATCCAATCACATCCGGTACTTTCTCATTTGAAAGAAGTATGGAAAAGAATGTCCAAATTATTCAAATTTGATCCATATCTTAACCAATCTGCTGGTATAATCCCAAATTTTCTATTGCTAAACTACCCTTCTTTTGGAAGCTCTGGTTTCAGAGAGGTATAACAGTGTTGGGGGATCTTTACGGAAACAGTATATTTAAATCATATGGAAAACTTGCAGAAGAATTTGATTTACCTAGACAGGAATTTTGGAAATACCTGCAACTAAGACGTTTGATGGCCAATACATTTGGTTCATTCACAAAGTTCCCTTTAAGCTGCAACTTTCTGGAGGAAATAGAAAAAAAACCTTTGGGCGTGGACAAGAGGCATCAGCTTATTACAAAATGCTTTTATTAGCTTCTAATCCTAACACACTGTCCCTCAAAAGAACGTGGGAAATGGACTTAAGGAAGGAATGGAATGGCATTCTCAGGAATCTGAAAAAAATGTCACGCAAATTGCGTTCAAGATATGTTCAATTTAAGATTTTAAATAGAGTATACTGGACACCCTCACGGTTGCATAGGGTGGGTCTAGCGACTGATGATGCATGCTGGAAATGCCAGCAAGGAAGTGGCACACTTTTACATTTGCTTTGGGGGTGCTCTAAAGTCCAAGATTATTGGATTCATATTCACACTGTAGTAGAGAAGGTTGTAGGTCAAGGGGTCCCATTTATGAACAGCCTTTATGTATTAGGAGACCCTTCAGCTTTGAGTCACTTATCCACTTCTCTTGCTCATTGGGTACAAACGGCGATTATGCTGGGGAGGAAGCTGCTGGTGAAAGAGTGGAAGGCCTCATCGACTCCTACCTTCTCTCAGTGGTATACCTCTTTGGGACAAGTGGCAGCTTACGAAAGATTATCACATAGACTGCTAAATAGACTGGACGACTATAATGATAAGTGGGCTAACTACTTTTTACATACAGGTCAGTGACGTATCCGGCTAAAGTAGTTAAGGTCGGACTAAATAGGATAGCTGTAATCTGGTCTATGTGAAATATTGGCATCATTGTGTATTTACGGGTTTTTTTGGTTGTTTTGGATGGAAATATGCATTGATTCTCAATTTGTTCTGTTGTTGTTACTGGGAATGTCCATTCTGCTATCTTTTGGGTGTTTTTTTATATATATATTAAAATCTAATAAAGTTTGGGTCATATGTCATATGTAGCACCATGGTCTTGGAGGAACGTTGTCTCTTTTCACTGTGTACTGCACCAGTGCACATGATTGGACAATAAAGGCACTTGACGTGACTTGACTTAATAAACCCAGCGGTTGCTCTGGGAAAATGTGTATTCCCCAATTCTTTAATAATAATAATGGATTGGATTTATATAGCGCTTTTCAAGGCACCCAAAGCGCTTTACACTATTCACTCTCACATTCACTGCCAGAGGATCATGGAAGGTTCTCAGTCATCCAGGTCATCGTAGTCAAAGGAGCTTGCAAAGAAAAGCATCTGGACTTCTTTAAGTTACTTGAAGACGTTTCACCTCTCATCCGAGAAGCTTCTTCAGTTCTAAGGTCAAATGGTGGAGAGTCCCAGATATAAACCTAGTGGGAGTATCTCCCCAAAGAGGGAAAAAAGGACCCCCTGATGATCCTCTAATCGCCTGAGCCAAGGTGTGAAAGGTATTAAACTGTATTAAAGGTAGCACCTTTAATACAGGTGCTACCTCTCAACCTCTACAGTTGAGAGGAAATATATACAGATGATCAAGAGGAAAAACTGCAAAAGGACATTATTGTGAACAACAGAGTGGTTAAATTTAAATTTACGTACACCTGAATGCAGTTAAGAAACTATTTGATCATACCATTCATCTGTCCATTACCACTTATCCACTCCAGCGGCGCAGCGAGAGGGACTAGAGGCTATTCTTGCTCTCTTTGTGTGAGTAGAGACACCATGAATAATGGGGAGTTCCATGTGTCAGGAACCCAGGGGGTCTCCCACACAAACCTCTGCATAGCAAGGTAAACACGTGTCTCTTCTCTTTTCCTGCTGGAGATCATGTAGGAGCCCCAGCTTGCTTAGGTTCAAAGAAATGCATGAACCATGTGGAATACTTTGTCTTTGGCCTCCAGTGCCTCATCTGCATGATTTGAGCAAGTGGGAAAATAAAAACATGTGTCCCTCAGGTGTTCCCTGTGCTCAGTTGTAGGGCTTCCTCCTCCCTTTTCCTGTAACTACATGAGGTCGTAATATTCACTAAACAATGCCAGAGGTATTAAGAGATTGGTAGAGAAACCTGAAATACTGATCTTCAGGGAAGTCAGTGTGAGTCACGGGTGTAACCAAGTCAGTGGTGTTTTGGCCATGCCTTTCCCCGAGGCTAGATGTGCAGTATTAAAAGTCAAGAGGATAGGTTATGCTGTCCTGCAAACCTCATTCATGCTCTATCAGGCTCTCTATGATCAGGAGACCTCATGCAATTTCTAAACTGGTAAGCCAGTAGCATCAATACTAGCATGCAAACAGTGATCCTTTGCTCACTGTAAATGTGCTTTTAGAGCTATAAAACTGAGAACTGACACTGTTTTTCTAGAACACCTGGCAGGCATTGAATTATTCATCCTTGCTAAACACAACAGGAGAGTTTTTGATTTTTCGATTTTTGCAGAACTGACCAAAATGAAAATTCCTGAAAAAAAAAATCCAGGGTACAGATCCATTCTTCAATAGAAAAACAGACAAATTTTAGCTTCCCACTATTATTAGTTTGGTCATAGAAATATTTTTGTGATGACATTTGTGGCAGTTCCAAACATTTTCCTTATAAGCATTTTTACCATTTTCCACAGGCCTGAAGCAGTTGAGTGGGCTTATTTTACCCAGTCTTTAGCTAGCTAGTCTAATAATGTGAAAAACCTCCATTTTTCTTATACTACTACAATTTTGGTTAAGAGTTGCCTGAGACATTGGACGTGATCCTTAGCACCTGATTGGAAAACAGCCTGCGGGGCCTGAACAACTCCCTGTGCAACTGGATCCTGGACTTTCTGATGGAGAGACCTCAGACAGTCCCGATTGGTAACAGCATCAACACCACCACACTAAAAACTGGAGCCCCTCAGGGCTGTGTGCTCAGTCCACTGCTGTTCATTCTGCTGACTCACGACTGTGCAGCAATGCATTCCTTGGTGTCCACCTGACGGAGAACCTCTCCTGGTCCTTTAACCCCAGCTCCATAACTAAGAAGGCTCAGCAGCGTCTCTACTTCCTATGGAAGCTGAGGAAAGCCCATTTCCCACCATTCACTCTCACCACCTTCTACAGAGGGACTATCAAGAGTGTCCTGAGCAGCTGCATCACTGTCAGGTATGGTAACTGCACCGTATCAGATCACAATACCCTACAAAGGATAGTGAGAACAGCTGAGAAGATCATTGGAGCCTCTCTTCCCTCAATCACAGACACCTATCCGTACACGCTGCATCTGCAAAGCCACCAGCATTGTGGAGGACCCCAAACACCCCTCACACACAATCTTCACCCTGCTGCCTTCTGGCAAGAGGTACCGGAGCATTCAGGCCTTCACTGCCAGACTACAAAACAGTTTCTTCCCCCAAGCTGTCAGACTCCTGAACACTCAGTGGCTGGACTGACACACACCTTCATACACCAAGTTACTTTTAGCACAGTGCTCAGTCTTTTGCACATTTACGCTGTCTGTATCGTTCTGTTCTGTCTGGTGTTGCACCGTCTTGTTTTGGGGTTTTGGGGGGGGTTTTTTGCAATTTTTGCACACTGCACTTTATGTAGTCCTGTGTTGATTGTCTGTTATATGTCATATGTAGCTTGATCACGTGACGCGCTTGGCTAAGATGGCTGCCTGAGAGCACACTGCGCCCAAACCCCGTATATACTTCTGCTTAAATCGCAATCCAGAGATTTAAAATTGCACCATAATACGTTGACAAGGTTTGCCTAGTGCTAATATGCCAAATGTTACTAGGAACTCCATTAAATCCAGCTCTGGAGCCGGGGCGAGCAAATCGTCTGAACCAGTTAGTGCTAGCTGTGCTAGCCAGAAGGCTTCACCTCCATACGAAGACATGGAAGAGTCGGAGCCAGCGTGGGGTATCCCTGGGGAGGTGGCGAAGGAATTTGCCCGACTCTCAGCCCTTATAGTGGAAAAATCCGACGTCCATGATAAGAAACTGGAAGAAATACGAATCAGCACAAGCGCCACAGAGAGTAAGCTGGCAGACATAGTCAACAGACAGGATCGGTCAGGTGGAAAATCGGCTTTGTTTCTTAGAAGACGAACATGAGAGACAAAAAGCTAACCCCGCGGCTACACTGGACGAAGTTGCAGTACTTCAGCAGAAGTTAGATGACATGGAAAATAGGGAACGGAGGAATAATCTGCATTTTGTGGGGTTCCCCAAAGGCTGCGAGGAGATGGACGCGGGGAAGTTTCTAGAGGGAATCTTACCGAAGATTTTGAATCTGGTCCTTTCGTGGGGCCTGGAAATAGAAAGAGCACACCGAGTTGGGGCTCCACCAAAGAGGTATGAAGACGACCAAACTCCGCGAGCTAGACCACTCATAGCCAGATTCCTGAGATTCCAAGATCGTAATCGGGTCGCCGAGGCTGCCCGTCGCCTGGGGGATATCGTATGGGAAGGTCACCGTATAATGATCTTCCCGGACTACTCAAGGTTGCTGAGTGAGAAGCGGAATAAGTTTAATGAGTGCAAGAAGCTTCTGCACAACAAACGTATTGGTTTCTCCTTAATCTGTTTTTTTTTGTTTGTTTGTTTGTTTTTTCCCTGGACCCCGAAGTATTGGAACAGCTCGTGGCTCCTGGTTTTATTAATGGAGTTTTGATTATGTTTAGAGAGCGATACAAATGATGATTATTACGTGCTCGTTTTATTTTTGTATTAAGGACTATTCTGGAGGTTAACTTGGACCTCTTCTAATTCAATTCAATTCAATTTTATTTATATAGCGCCAAATCACAACAAATGTCGCCTCAAGGCGCTTCATAGATACAGAGAAAAGCCCAACAATCATATGACCCCCTATGAGCAAGCACTTTGGCGACAGTGGGAAGGAAAAACTCCCTTTTAACAGGAAGAAACCTCCGGCAGAACCAGGCTCAGGGAGGGGCGGCCATCTGCTGCGACCGGTTGGGGTGAGAGAAGGAAGACAGGATAAAGACATGCTGTGGAAGAGAGACAGAGATTAATAACAGATACGATTCAATACAGAGAGGTCTGTTAATACATAGTGAGTGAGAAAGGTGACTGGAAAGGAAAAACTCAATGCATCATGGGAATCCCCCGGCAGCCTACATCTATTGCAGCATAACTAAGGGAGGATTCAGGGTCACCTGGTCCAGCCCTAACTATATGCTTTAGCAAAAAGGAAGGTTTTAAGCCTAATCTTAAAAGTAGAGATAGTGTCTGTCTCCTGAATCCAAACTGGAAGCTGGTTCCACAGAAGAGGGGCCTGAAAACTGAAGGCTCTCCCTCCCATTCTACTTTTAAATACTCTAGGAACAACAAGTAGGCCTGCAGAGCGAGAGCGAAGTGCTCTAATAGGGTGATATGGTACTACAAGGTCATTAAGATAAGATGGGGCCTGATTATTTAAGACCTTGTATGTGAGGAGCAGGATTTTGAATTCAATTCTGGATTTAACAGGAAGCCAATGAAGGGAAGCCAAAACAGGAGAAATATGCTCTCTCTTTCTAGTCCCTGTCAGTACTCTTGCTGCAGCATTTTGGATTAACTGAAGGCTTTTCAGTGAGTTTTTTGGACATCCTGATAATAATGAATTGCAGTAGTCTAGCCTGGAAGTAATAAATGCATGAACTAGTTTTTCAGCGTCACTCTGAGACAGGATATTTCTAATTTTAGAGATGTTGCGCAAATGGAAGAACGCAGTCTTACATATTTGTTTAATATGTGCGTTGAAGGACATATCCTGGTCAAAAATGACTCCAAGGTTCCTCACAGTGTTACTGGAGGCCAAGGTAATGCCATCCAGAGTAAGAATCTGGTTAGATACCATATTTCTAAGCTTTTCAGCGCCGAGTACAATGACCTCAGTTTTATCTGAGTTAAGAAGCAGAAAGTTAGTGGCCATCCAAGTCTTTATGTCTTTAAGACATTCCTGCAGTTTAACTAATTGGTGTGTGTTATCTGGCTTCATGGACAGATAGAGCTGGGTGTCATCTGCATAGCAGTGAAAATGTATGCTATGTCTTCTAATGATGCTGCCTAGGGGAAGCATGTATAATGTAAACAGAATTGGTCCTAGCACCGAACCCTGTGGAACTCCATAATTAACCTCAGTGTGTGAAGAGGACTCTCCATTTACATGCACAAATTGGAGTCTATTAGATAGATATGATACAAACCACTGCAGTGCAATACCTGTAATACCTACAGCATGTTCTAATCGCTCTAATAGAATATTATGGTCAACAGTATCGAATGCTGCACTAAGGTCAAGAAGGACAAGCACAGAGATGAGTCCACTGTCAGAGGCCATAAGAAGATCATTTGTAACCTTCAATAAAGCTGTTTCTGTGCTGTGATGAACTCTGAAACCTGACTGAAACTCTTCAAATAAACCATTCCTCTGCAGATGATCTGTTAGCTGTTTGACAACTACTCTTTCAAGGATTTTTGATATGAAAGGAAGGTTGGAGATTGGCCTATAATTAGCTAAGACTGCTGGGTCTAGAGATGGCTTTTTGAGTAAAGGTTTAACTGCAGCCACCTTGAAGGCCTGTGGTACATAGCCGATTATTAGAGATAGGTTGATCATATATAAGATCGAAGAGTTAATCAATGGCAGGACTTCTTTGAGCAGTTTTGTAGGAATGGGGTCTAAAAGACACGTTGATGGTTTGGAGGAAGTAATTATTGAAGTTAACTCAGAAAGATCGATTGGAAAAAAAGAGTCTAACTTAACATCAATGGAACTAAGAGTAGCTGTAGATAATATTACATCTGTGGGATGATTATTGGTAATTTTTTCTCTAATGATAAAAATTTTATTTGTGAAGAAGTTCATGAAGTCATCACTAGTTAACGTTAAAGGGATGGTTGGCTCAAAAGAGCTCTGACTTTTTGTCAGCCTGGCTACAGTGCTGAAGAGAAACCTGGGGTTGTTCTTATTTTCTTCAATCAGTGATGAGTAGTAAGCTGTTCTGGCTTTGCGGAGGGCTTTCTTATAAAGCAACAAACTATTTCTCCAGGCTAAATGATGATCCTCTAAATTTGTGACACGCCATTTCCTCTCCAGATTACGAGTCATCTGCTTTAGGGTACGTGTTTGAGAATTATACCACGGGGTCAGGTACTTCTGATTAGAGACCTTAGTTTTCACTGGAGCTACAGTATCCAGAGTCGTACGTAGTGAGGAGGTGAAATTATTAACAAGATAATCGACCTCTGTTGGGGTAGCGTTCAGATAGCTGCTCTGCTCTGTGTTGGTACAGGGCATTGACGATGATAACAGTGGCTGGATTATATTCTTAAACTTAGTTACAGCGCTTTCAGAAAGACATCTACTTTGATAAAGTCCACTCTCCACTGCTGCGTAATCAATTATTGTAAATGTAAATGTTATCAAGAAATGATCAGACAGGAGAGGGTTTTCAGGAAACACTGTTAAATGTTCAGTTTCTATGCCATATGTTAAAACAAGATCTACAGTGTGATTAAAGTGGTGGGTGGGTTCTTTTACATTTTGAGAGAAACCAATTGAGTCTAACAACAGATTAAATGCCATGTTGAGGCTGTCATTTTTAGCATCTACATGGATGTTAAAATCACCCACAATAATTATTTTATCTGAGCTCAGAACTAAATTAGATATAAAGTCTGAGAAATCAGACAGAAACTCTGTGTAAGGCCCAGGTGGACGATAGATGATAACAAGTAAGACTGGTTTCTGAGTTTCACAGCTGGGGTGGACAATGTTAAGCATCAGGCTTTCAAATGAATTAAAAGTCTGTCTTGGTCTTTCATTAATTAATAGACTGGTGTGAAAAATTGCTGCCACACCGCCCCCTCGACCTGTGCTTCGAGATTTCTGGTAGTTAGAATGACTCGGGGGTGTTGATTCATTTAAACTAACATAATCATCCTGCTGCAACCAGGTTTCTGTAAGGCAGAGTAAATCAATTTGTTGATCAATTATTAAGTCATGTACTAACAGAGACTTGGAGGAGAGAGACCTAATATTTAATAATCCACATTTCACTGTTTTACTCTTTGGTTCAGATGTGGATACTGTATTGTTCTTTCTTTGTGATTGTTTAAGTTGTTTGTTGCTGGTTTTTAGTTTGTTTTTTGTCTTTTTGGAAGCAGACACAGTCTCTATGGAGATGGGTTTTTGGGGGGGTAGCAGGAGGAGAGAAGCTGCAGAGAGGCGTGTAAGACTGCAACTCTGCTTCTCTAAACTGAAATGGACACAAGGTGGAGCGGTGAGTTCATACCCTTAGGGGATCTATTGTACTTTGTCCATTCTCAGTGTTCTGTTTGTTAAATTGTATTATAAGCATTAAACTAGAACAAAGTTTGGTTTGGAATGTATTTTTTATAGATAAGACTGTAGATCCAGTATATTCGATTGTGGGGGGGGGGGGGGGGGGGGGGGTTGTTTTGTTCTTTTCTCTCCTTAGACTAAATTATGGGTTTAGCCTGGACTATCGGGGTATGGGAGAGCAGGGCTCAAGGCAGTGATAGTTAAGTGTATGATCACGGACTTTGGTAAGGGGGGAATCATTGCCTGGGGATCCCCGGCATGGTTGAGGTATTGTTTTAATAGTTTTGTTTTATGTGGGGTTTTTTTATTAATTCTTGATGCCAAATTTGCTAATCATTATTACAGGTTTCTGAACATCTTGCTTTATATGTACCTTAAAAATTATCTATTAGTAGAAATAATTTGAGTATCATGAGCTGGAACGTCAAGGGTCTCAATAATTCTATTAAGAAAAACAAAATATTGTCCTTTATAAAATCTAAGAAGTGTGACATGTCTGTGAAGGTTCTCAGTCATCCAGGTCATCGTAGTCAAAGGAGCTTGCAAAGAAAAGCATCTGGACTTCTTTAAGTTACTTGAAGACGTTTCACCTCTCATCCGAGAAGCTTCTTCAGTTCTAAGGTCAAATGGTGGAGAGTCCCAGATATAAACCTAGTGGGAGTATCCCCCCACAGAGGGACAAAAGGACCCCCTGATGATCCTCTAATCGCCTGAGTCAAGGTGTGAAACTGGGTGTGGGTCCCAATCAGCCAGAGTTTCGGGTGAGTTCATTGTGGAACCCGGCCCCAACTTATCATGCGAATTCCTGAGGTCAGATGGCCCAGGATGTGGTGTATGCTGTACAGTGCAGCGAGGAATGCCCAGACCTCTACATTGGAGAGACCAAACAGCCACTTCACAAGCGCATGGCACAACATAGAAGAGCCACCTCCACAGGACAAGACTCAGCTGTCCATCTGCATCTTAAGGATAAAGGTCACTCTTTCGAGGATGCCAATGTTCACATTTTGGACAGAGAGGACAGGTGGTTTGAAAGAGGAGTGAAAGAAGCCATCTATGTCCACTGTGAGCGACCATCTTTGAACAGAGGCCGTGGTTTACGACACCAACTCTCTGCCATCTATAATCCAGTTTTGTTCATAATCCAGTTAATCCAATTTTAATGAGGTTATGGACCCGGTACTGGATCGGAGTTCCAGATCAGTCTATGCTTCTAGGGCTCATAGGGCCCTAAAAGGGCTGACTGAGGCGTGTGGCCTCATAGATGTGTGGAGGTTACAAAACCCCTCTGGAAGGGACTATACTTTTTTCTCCCCCCCTCACCACTCCTTCTCAAGGATAGATTTTTTCTTGGTATCCCAATCACTAATGCCTGCTGTTGTATCGAGTAATATTGGTACCATAATCCTCTCGGATCATAGCCCTGTTTATCTCCTCATGCTACTATCTAATGATACAGCTAGGACGCCTAGATGGAGACTTAATTCGACCCTTCTATTAGATGCAACATTCAGAGAGTCTCTTCGATTACAAATCAATCTGTATATAGAGACGAATGTCCCTACCGCCCCTTCAGCAGGAGTAGCATGGGAAGCACTAAAAGCTTTCCTGAGAGGTTATATAATACAGTATGCCTCATTTAAAAAGAGGGAAAATATTACTAAACTTCAAAATCTAGAACGTCAAATTAAACTTGCTGATTTAAAATTTAAAAATGATTGTTCTTTATTAAATTTGAATGAATTGACCAAGTTAAAATATGAATTTAATGCAATACTGTCACAAAAAGCTGAATTTTCTCTATTTCGTGCTAGACAAAAACACTTCGAGGAAGGGGATAAGGCCGGAAGGCTCTTAGCGAGATATATTAAACAGAAAGAGACTATGGCTATGATCTCAGCTGTTAAAGATAATAATGGACATCTTTTCTTTAAACCTAAAGAAATTAATACAATATTTAGTAACTTTTATAAAGATCTTTACAGCTCGGAATCAAGCATTTCAGAGAGTGATATAAAGAAATTTTTGTTATCTTTAAATCCTTTCCAGAAGATCTAGCGCCACTGCTTTTAAACACTTATAACGAATCTTTTCAAGAGGGTAGGCTCCCACCTTCACTATCTGAAGCCATCATTACACTTATCCTAAGAAGGATAAGGATCCCACTGACTGTAAAAGCTACAGACCGATAAGTCTGACCTCCTATGATAGTAAGATTTTATCTAAAATTCTGGCTAATCGATCAAACCGGGTAATAACCTCTCTTGTACATGTAGATCAAGTTGGTTTCATAAGCTCACGCACTTCAACTGATAATATTAGGAGGTTAATTGACATTATGTGGGCGGTTCAGGACAGTCATTCTCCCATAGCTGCGATTTCGCTGGATGCCGAAAAGGCATTCGACAGAGTCGAGTGGAGATATTTATTCGCCACTTTGGAGTGTTTCGGTTTTACCAAAAGCTTTATTAATTGGATTCAGCTTATATATGTACACCCCAAGGCATCAGTACTCACAAATGGAATAATAGGGCCTTCTTTTGAACTAGGTAGAGGAACCAGGCAGGGGGATCCCCTCTCCCCACTTCTTTTTGCTCTGGCCCTTGAGTCGCTGGCAGTGGCTATTCGTAGGGAGCCCAATTTTCCAGGTGTCAGTATAGGGAGAGACTGTCATAAACTGTTGTTGTACGCCGATGACATTTTGCTTTTTATATCAGACCCAGAAAAGTCTTTAAACTCCTTGCAGGCAATAATAAATACGTTTTCAGCTATTTCTGGTTATAAGGTGAATTGGACCAAATCCGAGGCCCTTCCGTTAACTAGTTATTGTCCTAGGTCACTTTTTCAAACCGGTATGTTTTCCTGGCCTCAGAAGGGCATTAAGTATTTAGGCATCACCTTCCCGCCTCATTTGTCAGACCTGATAAAGATACATTTTGAACCTTTACTCAGCGATATGAAAATTAATATTGATCGTTGGTCTCAGATGTATCTCTCAATGTGGGGAAAGGTAAACGTAATCAAAATGGTATGTACACCTAAGTTCAATTATTTGTTGCAGGCTCTACCAATTCATGTTCCTTTGAAATACACCAAACAATTTGACCAGCTTTGTAAGGCATTTATATGGAATAATAAAAAGCCTAGATTGAATCTGAGAAAACTGCAGAAACCAGTGGACAGAGGTGGGTTAGGGATGCCTAATCTACTCTTATATCATTATGCTTTTTCTCTTCGGCATTTGGCACATTGGTTCTTACCCCCTGAGAAAGCGCCTCCTTGGTTTTCCATTGAAAGTACTGCTTGCTCGCCATTTACACCATTATATAGCTTATCAACTAATTTGTCCCCCCGTATCCAATCACATCCGGTACTTTCTCATTTGAAAGAAGTATGGAAAAGAATGTCCAAATTATTCAAATTTGATCCATATCTTAACCAATCTGCTGGTATAATCCCAAATTTTCTATTGCTAAACTACCCTTCTTTTGGAAGCTCTGGTTTCAGAGAGGTATAACAGTGTTGGGGGATCTTTACGGAAACAGTATATTTAAATCATATGGAAAACTTGCAGAAGAATTTGATTTACCTAGACAGGAATTTTGGAAATACCTGCAACTAAGACGTTTGATGGCCAATACATTTGGTTCATTCACAAAGTTCCCATTAAGCTGCAACTTTCTGGAGGAAATAGAAAAAAAACCTTTGGGCGTGGACAAGAGGCATCAGCTTATTACAAAATGCTTTTATTAGCTTCTAATCCTAACACACTGTCCCTCAAAAGAACGTGGGAAATGGACTTAAGGAAGGAATGGAATGGCATTCTCAGGAATCTGAAAAAAATGTCACGCAAATTGCGTTCAAGATATGTTCAATTTAAGATTTTAAATAGAGTATACTGGACACCCTCACGGTTGCATAGGGTGGGTCTAGCGACTGATGATGCATGCTGGAAATGCCAGCAAGGAAGTGGCACACTTTTACATTTGCTTTGGGGGTGCTCTAAAGTCCAAGATTATTGGATTCATATTCACACTGTAGTAGAGAAGGTTGTAGGTCAAGGGGTCCCATTTATGAACAGCCTTTATGTATTAGGAGACCCTTCAGCTTTGAGTCACTTATCCACTTCTCTTGCTCATTGGGTACAAACGGCGATTATGCTGGGGAGGAAGCTGCTGGTGAAAGAGTGGAAGGCCTCATCGACTCCTACCTTCTCTCAGTGGTATACCTCTTTGGGACAAGTGGCAGCTTACGAAAGATTATCACATAGACTGCTAAATAGACTGGACGACTATAATGATAAGTGGGCTAACTACTTTTTACATACAGGTCAGTGACGTATCCGGCTAAAGTAGTTAAGGTCGGACTAAATAGGATAGCTGTAATCTGGTCTATGTGAAATATTGGCATCATTGTGTATTTACGGGTTTTTTTGGTTGTTTTGGATGGAAATATGCATTGATTCTCAATTTGTTCTGTTGTTGTTACTGGGAATGTCCATTCTGCTATCTTTTGGGTGTTTTTTTTATATATATATTAAAATCTAATAAAGTTTGGGTCATATGTCATATGTAGCACCATGGTCTTGGAGGAACGTTGTCTCTTTTCACTGTGTACTGCACCACTGCACATGATTGGACAATAAAGGCACTTGACGTGACTTGACTTAATAAACCCAGCGGTTGCTCTGGGAAAATGTGTATTCCCCAATTCTTTAATAATAATAATGGATTGGATTTATATAGCGCTTTTCAAGGCACCCAAAGCGCTATTCACTCTCACATTCACTGCCAGAGGATCATGGACGGGTCTCTAGGTCTGTGTGACTGGAGCCTACATTGTCAACATAATTTTCATGTGTCAAAAATTTTGAAATTATTAAATGTCATGTGGTTAGTGATTATGTGTGCAAAACTTCAACAGAATTCAAACAGCTTTGTCTACCTCACAATTTATGACAACCTCCTGAAAATCTGAAAGTTTTATTTCTTTAACTGTTCCAGGCATCATCATGGGAATGTGAGGTGTTTGGACAATAATATTTGTGAAGTCAGTGAGCTGCTTAAGACCCAAAGGGAACATCATGAGTGTGGTTTGATGTGTTGCAGTGAGATGTTGCCGGTTATTTAACTGTACCTAGCTTCAGGACTTTGAGGTGGACAGTTAATCTTAGCAGTAAGGAGATCGCACTAGTTATGGCTGAAAGTAGGGACATCCTGGACATAAAGCTGTGAAGGAGCATCATTGCCATTGCTGTTTGAATCCAGTTTGAATAACTGTAATTTTCTAATCCCTCCATTGACGGACACAGATGTAATCCAGATGACTGTGAATAAATGGATAATGTGGCCCATATTCAGCACTAGGCATGCACCTGAACGAATATTTAACATGTTAGATGAGGCAACATGAAAGGTTTAGCAAATTTCCCCATTCTATTAGGGAACAGCACAGTTGGATTTCTGGATTTCCAAACAGAAAGTTGGGAGAAGCCGCACCAACCCCATTTATAATCCAAGATGGCAACAGTGCAGAAAAACAGTAGTAATATGGTAAAATCCTGTAATCTGCAATGAAACTGTAGAGCACTGAGCAGACTATCCGTGGACGTGTTGCAGCTGTGTTTTTGAGCATCATTGGCTCTACCGCTATTTTTCCTTGCTTTTCCGACTACAACTATAACATGGTCTGAGAGATGTGACTCCCTGCTCCAACTTTTGTGGTAAGAGGAAGACAGCATTAAAGATATGGGATACAGATACAGAATACATATACATGTATTGTTGCATCCCTAATATATACATATACATGTCACAGTGGTGGAAGTACGTCCTAAATACCGCTGTGCCATTGAGAGCATCCTCACTGGATGCATCACCACCTGATATGGCACCCCTTACAACCGCAAAGCTCTCTAGAGAGTGGTGCGGTGTGCTGAAAGGATAGTTGAAGGTGAGCTTCCCTCCCTCCAGGACTTCTACAGGAAGCAGTGCCTGAGGAAAGCGGGGAGGATCATCAAAGTCTCCAGTCACCCCAGCCAACTGTTCAAACTACTTCCATCAGGTACTGCAGTATCCGGTCCCAAACCAGCAGACTGAGAGACAGCTTTTTCCATCAGGCCCTCAGATTGCCGAACACTTCATAGACACCTCACCTTCACTTACCGGAATGTCAACATTATGCACTCCATACTGTATGTAAATGCCATTTCTTTTGCACAATATCCAACTGCTAACCTCTGTATATTTTATTTATTTTATTTTATATATGTGTACACACACACACACACACACATATGATTTGGTATACATATTCAGTAATGCACATGCATTCTCATATTTGTACATATATTTATTATAATTCTCATATTGCTATTCTTATATTTTGCTTTGTTATTATGTTTCTTGTATTTTGCACATCTCTGTTGCTTGTGAAGCTTGCACACAAGAATTTTACTCACATGTGCTGTACCAGTGTACCAGCACACATGATGTGACAATAAAAGTGATTTTGATTTTTTTTTTCCCAAACAGTCTATGATTTCAAATAATGAGGTCAGCAAGTACAAGTACAAGTTACAAGTAACCGCTGCTAGCTCAATTCTCAAGCTTCAGGTTGCTCTAAACGTTTGTTTTTTATATTCTTGGTTTGACATGATGTCAGTGACAGCAGATATCCTCAATATGGCCACCTCTGGCACACAGTGGGAGATGTAAGCACAGAACCCCCGCCTACTTGCTGTTCAAATCTTTTCTTTACAAGCACTAGCCAATAAGAGGAATGCTGGCTTGAAAAGGAGGGGGATGGGAGGTGAAAGGTCTTGTTCCACAAGCGCTGAGCTGAAGGGTGCCACCCAGGCTTATAAAGATGATTTTGAACAGTGAATCATAAAAACTCTGAGTCCAAGAATAAAATTTAGGAGTTGGACATGAGCTCTGAGTTAATGAAATGGGTCCAGTTAAAGCAGTAACCAGACCGAAAAGCAGCGCACATTTTGGTGCTTTATTTCGGTGCTTTTTTTTTCCTGAGATGTCATACACTTTGGATTCCAGCCAATAATTTTACCTTTGCAAGCGTAGTAGGCGGGCCCAGGTACGTACGTTTTTTTTAGAGCAGAGCTACAGATTAAAAACGCCCAAGGCGAAGCGGTAAAAGTCTGGCTGTACTTCACAGCAAAAGATGCAAACTCAGCAGCCTGCAACAAGTGCTTTAAGCTGATACTGTGCAAAGAAGGTAACACCTCGAATCTGATGAAACATCTGGCGACGCATTGCGTTTTTTTAAAAGCCGAGAAATGCACCGTATTTTATAGCTTGCTGCGAGACCTCACATCGAGCACATCTACTGCAGGTGGGTTGCCTGTTATCAGACCCGAAGTTAGCAACATCCCCCAAAAACCCAAAGGGGAGAGTCCTGGCTCCTAGCCCTGCCAGTGTAGCAGAAATGATGACGGATGATGATGGCAGCAGCAGCCGTTCTTCTCTGGGTCAGTAGCTTAATGTTGTTCGTGTGTAATTTACGTTGAGTAGGCTAACCACGTTATTAAATTAATGCATGTAAGGTGAACTAGCAAACACCGTCGTAGTTACATGCGGCTGTCTTCTTGTTTGATGACAGATATTCCCTTCACCCTGGCTAAAAAGGCTAAAATGACCAAAGAAAAAGTGGAAAACAGCTAAACATGAGAGGTTTTTGGACAAAGTTGGTGGGGTTTTTTTTCCCATTGATTAAGCACTGCTTCCAGCCAAGAGTGATACCATAAATCCCCTATAGTTGCAGAAAAGGCTAACATTGTTATCTTTTTACAAAAAAAACAGCTAAACATGAGAAGTGTTTGGACAAAGTGTGTTCTTCATTCTTTAAGCACTGTTTCGAGCACCGTTTAAGCACCGGCACCGTTTCAAAAGTACCGGTTTGGTAGTGGTATCGGATAAAACCTAAATGATACCCATCCCTAGTCCCGTCGCAGTGTGGACACTCAAAAACGCAGACTTTCTAAAACGATGACACATTTTAGTCATGTGATGCAGTCATGTGACCAATTAAACAAAGATAGCAGTTGTTTTGATTGCTCTCAATTTTGACAGCCCTAAAAAAGATTAATATCACTTTGTACATGGTCTGGATAGCTTTTCTTCAAATTCTTTAATTCTCACTCGCTTTTGCGCATGCGCAGGACTGGAACGTAAGCGTTTTCAACTCTGTGAAAATGACTGAAAACGCTAGTGTGGACACGGAGCGTTTTCAGACGAAAAAAACGTTTTCAAATCTATCCGGGCTAGTGTGGACGTAGCCTAAATTGCTCCACTCCTATAGGTCTGAACGTCAGTGTGAATGGTTGCTTTGTGATTGGATGCTTCCACATATAGTGAAGTCCTGACAATTGTGAATTTCTAAACAGTGATGTCATGAAACTCCTACATCTGAACCATAGGGAAGCTGGTTCTCAAATTTGTTTCTACACAGCATTCAAATTCCGGAAACAGCTGTTCCGATGCTGAAAAAACCATGTAGGCTTACTTTTTTCCCCACACACATAAAGGTCGATCAGGATCTAATAATTTCTCTAACAAATTCTCATCTATAAATAATAGCAATGCTATATAAAAGTGTTATCTCTACTATGGCAGGAATCAGAAATCTCTAAATGCAGCTGAGACACCTTATGTAGTTAGTTACCGCCATCTGTTCAGTCCGACCTTTATTTAGTGACAGCTTCTCCTCCTACAGTGAGGTGCCAGACTGGTGAGAGGACACAATCCCAATAAATAAGAGGATCCCTCATGATGACACTGTTGCGTCAATTGGGAGCTTCAGAGAGAATTGGTTGTTATAAAGGTAACTGATTGGCTTCCTTGGGCAATAAAGAATTGAAGTGTTAAGAAGTGTGAAGTTCAGGGTTAGAGGTCTAACTCTTGAGTGTTAAAGAATGTGGAAAACTTTACAATATATATAAATTCAACACCTAAACAGCAAAATCTATTTCATGTATACCAATGAGTTCATCTTTAAAAATCTTCAGAGTACTAGCAGGGTATAAACAGACTAATAAATCACCAGAGACCTGTTTTCAGCAGTGTCCTTATCTGATGAATAAATTATGCAAATTTTAGGGTAAAAAAAAACTTGTATTTCTACTTCTTGAAGTCCAACTATCAACTTGACATGGGTTTCTTCCCAATTTAAAAGATGAGGTCAAAAATGTTTGTAATTACACTTACTTGTCAGATGATGACACTATAACAGGTAGCCTTGGATTCAGGTAAGATCTAAAATGGATTAGTGTTAAGAGTCAGGATTTATCAAGTAGAAAATGCATTTAAATTACTTTCAGTCAATTTTCTTCTTCTTAAAGCAACATCTATGGGAAAGCATATGGGCTTTAGTTGGGCACCATCATCACGTATTTTTGAATAGGAAAACAAAACCAGGACACTTCCAGGAAATAAGCACAGTTACGATCCCCAGAAAATGGCATCATTCAGTTTCGGGCAAAGCAAGCTCTCTGAACTTCTTAGTTTAAGACAGTGGTTCCCAAACTTTTTTTGCTGGGCCCCCCTTTGTTTTACAAGAAAAATTCATACTGCACCCCCCTTCAATGGCTCTGTGCCCCCCCCCCCCCCAGGGGGTGGACCCCACAATTTGGGAACCTCTGGTTTAAGAAATGCTAACTGATAAGCATGCTAGACAAAAGATGACACCGACAGAGAAATAATTCCCAAGAAAGAGCAGGAAGAACAGGATAATCAGGTCTAGCAATGAGAAAAGACACAGAGACCGTGATGACCTAATACTGACGTAAAAGCAGTATGACCACAGTCTTAGCAGATATTAATTAGTAAATGATGGTGATTGTTTTTTGCCACTGTCCTGTTGATTGTACTTTTCTACCAGCGATTAGGATGAAATTTACTAAACAGACTGATGTACCCAAGAAGATTTTTTTCATTATTTTTAAACAATTAATAAAGCTTGTTTCATCTTCAGGCTAAACATTTAAACACAAAGTATCTGGAACCATGGCTGTAAATGAGCAGGCTCGTTATCCAAGGAGGGACGCCCTTTTTCACATGACTCAGCTTCCTGTATGTTACCTTAAGTCTTGATAGAAAACTTTACAATTTTATCGACAATACAGGCAAGGAGATGTTTTTTTTTCCGTCTTCTACTGCTGGAAAGCATGAAAATCAATTTTATGTATATAAAATGTAAACCCTTCCTCTAGATGTCACTAGACCAACAACATCTGGACATTTTTGCTAATACTAGTCTCTAGCTTCAGTTTCAAACCTTATTTTTATATAGTGATCAAAATATTTTGCTACATTAATTTATGAACTAACACTGTTCAACGTGTTGAAATTCTGTGTGAAAACGTGATTAAAATATTAAGTGGGTGTAAACAATTAGTTACTAATGGGAGTATTTACTTGATTTACAATCCCAACGGTGGTTTTACGTCTGCCTCAGCGCCGGTGACCAGATTTTGTCAACACAACAGTACTGCAACCTAGAAATAACTTAAAAACTTTACCTATGAGATCAAGAGAAGGCGGGTCAATGCTGGGTGTGGTTTGAAAACTTTGTGTTATTGTATTTTATTTTTGCACAAATGTAGAGGTATATTCTCTACTCTTATAAAGGTCCATTTCAGTAACAGATTCAGTGTTTTACATAAGCTGTTTTCACAAATCCATATGGAATAATCAGTTTGGGATGCTATTTACACTTCTCTGACATGAGGCACATGGGTGGAAACAGTCCTCTTCCCACATGCTTGCACTACTGTAAATACCGCATGGTTAGGGAAGGAAGCTGACTGAATGCAGGAAGCACATGACAACCAGACTATTACCAACACGCATTAGCGTAAACTGACCTTACGTGGACTTTGTCTTGGGAAGACGGCAAATTAAAGACTGTCTAAAGTTCGATTTGAAACTTTGCACCCTTTGTTGTGCTGATAAAGAACTTTAGTTAATTTTTAATATGATTTTCTGACGTTCTCTTGTTTACGCTGAGACTCTAAAGGACCTGGCACACCATGTAGACAAATTGGCTGGCAGATCATGATTGTGGTTTACCGTGAGCTACAGTTTCTTTATCATTGGCTTTGTGGCTGACTTATCGTGTTCAGCTGAGGTTAAAAACAGTGTGTGCGGATGGTGGTTAAAGCTAAATTTAATGTGGGCTTTGGTATTAAACTAATATTTTTAATATAATGATATTAAAAATGAGCATCCAGAATTGTTTGTCCTTCCAGAATTATTTCTATTTGAAACAGACTACATAGCTTTTGTGGAGGTTTATATATTTAGCTCGTTAGTTTGAGGTTAGCTTCACAAAGTCAATAAAATTATACACTGAAAACAAGTGTCTGTTACTCATGCCTACCCAAAATCTCCTTCTGCTATAAACAAGCATTACAACACATGCAGACGTTTGGACACCTCAAGGCAAATTAAACGTTTATTAAATTTCAAAGTAAAAAGAAATGAATAAAGCCCTTCGGGGAAATAATATGTGTCATTTCATTATATATTTACTATATATTTATATATTATTATATATTAACTCTCAGAAGTCAGCATTAATGAACTCATTAGGTCTCATACAGTTCATGTATGTGTCCCGCCTGTCACCCTATGATAGCTGGGATAGGCTCCAGCGCTCCCTGGCGTCCCTAAAGAAAGTGGGTGAATGGACTTGTACCGACAAATTTTCTGACCACTCCAACTTTGCTCTCCTACTTAGGAAATCTCGAGTTAAGCTAACTGACGCTTAAAAGACTATTATAATGTCATTAATAACTGTAATTAACAGGAACACTGTAGAACTGCTGGGCAGGAAGGCCAATGGAAAACTCCATATGATGACAAGAGACCCGGCTCAGCATCGGTAAAGGGAGACCTTACCTATGCACAGACGACCTCTGGATAAGCCAACGCCTTTCTCAAAGCTCGATTAAGGTGAGAGACTGTGGCAGCTGAGACTGCAACCTTGCAAATCTTACCAAAGGTATATTTGGAGGAAATGGGAACATGGAAAAATTCTGCTTTAAGGCTGGAGAAGAATGGACCCTGTTATAAATACATGTATACACAAAAAACCACTCAAGAACTCACAATTATCAACAAGTATTATGTGAAAGTGTGCGTACTTCAAACTAATGCATACAAATGTAGTTTTTTTATTACTGTAGGAAGTCAAGCCTGCTGTGGGTTTTAATAAGCAAATTTGTGGCTACAAATGAGTGTGTAAAGACAGAGTGAAACAAATGCGATTATTGAGATTTATTTTTTTTTAAATAAAGAGGCATGTGTACAGACAGCTTTATAACTCTGCCGAAACATACAAGCTCACCTGCCGATATAGTGAGATTTCCAGCATTAGAAATTTTAAATAATCCCGACAAATAAATTGAAAAGTACGCTAATTTTAAAAGGATTTATTCCTTCACTTGCACAGGTAACTATGCAAAAATACTTCTACCATCAAAGCAGCGTGTTATGATTTATTGAGGACTCGGTGATTCACCAAACTCTGAGAGCTTCAGCTATGCAGGCTATTTTCAGGCTGCTTGTACTGCCTAAGCAAAGGGAAATGTAAATGTTTTTTATTGCTGTGTGTTCAATTTATGCCCCAATATCAATGTATGAGGACTAAGCTACAGTGTAGCCTAGCTGATTTGACCACAGGGGGTGACTTGTCTAAGCTCAAGGCTGCTTTCTCCAGCACTGCAGACATGTCTGGTGTGCAAAAGGGTGTGAGAAAGAGAGAGACACGCAGGCTCTTGGAGAGCACAGATACCAGCTCCCCTGCTCCCGATCACATGGATTCTGCTGCAAAGGGACTCAGACAACACGAGGTGCAAAGGTTTAAGCTATTCCTTTTCTGGAATACCAACAAACATGAGAATATAAGACCACTATAACTCACCCCCTGCTGGCCTCTTGGGGAACAGCAAGTTCATCAAGCACAAGTGAGTGCACAAAATGGCTGACCTGAATTAATGCTTTGTGATCTCAGAAGGAAATGACTGCAAAAGGCTGTTGTTTCTAATAAATAGCATAACATAACATAACTACTCGCTGGGACCTTCAGGTGGACTCTTCTCATGTGTGCACTTCCGCGTAGAAAGTGCAACACTTCAATGTGCCTAACACCCTGCATAACCACCATGCTTGCGGATGCAGCAGGTCATGTGTAACTGTGAGTGTAGGTTTACAAAACTACAATCACACCACTGTCTGTAGTTAGGTTACAGACAAATTTTCAGGTTTTTGTTTGGCAGAAGGCTCCTCCCCCTCCCTATAACCCCTCCCCCTTAGCACTGTAATGTCTCTGGGCTCTGTCTGGACACCCCTCCCCCTCCATGCCAATGTTCAGCTGCCTGTTCTCTACCACTCATTGGCTCTGTGATTCTGTCTCAAACCTGCTCCTGCTGCTGCAGGGTAACTACAAGCTGCAGCACATTTTCTTTGAGTCCTGCATATCCTCCATACTAACCGACCTAAAACATCCTGCAGCGGTTCATATACATACCTTGCCTGCTTTTATCTACCGACTTCAGCACGGTGACCAACAGGATGCTTTAAAAAAAAACCCGAGTGAACCACTCAGACTGCATCTCTGGACTGCGCGACCGTTAGTCGTTTAACGACCAAACCCCCTCTCCCCCGGTCGCAACGTCAGCCGTTGGAGTTTTTTTGTGCGTGCGCGAAAGGAGGAGGAGTCTGTTCGCGAGTCAGAGGGGGCGCGGAGCAGTCGGTTAAATCCACGAACACAACAATCGTTGTTGTGGCACAGCTCACTAGTTTCCCCGGTTCATCTTGAGAACGTGGACTTGATGCAGCACTCATAATCCCGAGAGCATCGGCGCTTCACACAGAGGGTCCGTAAGAGTTGGTTTGGACACCAGCGGGTGAGGAGGAGACCGTACGGAGCGAAGCTTAAAATCGCGGGAACGTCGGCGGACAGCGTAGAGAAATTCGGTGAGTCGAGGTACTGCAGTTAGCATGCTACCCAAACAGCTTATTTGTACTTTTATTTAATAGCAGTGAATGCCATCCTTTATGGATTCATTTGATATGAATTAGGAAAAAAAATCTGTTAATGGTAGTTGGCTGCATACAATGCAACAGTGACCCCTACAGACCGGGATTACAGCAGACATGCATAATGAAAACCTTGTTAGCTAGCAGTGTCAGTGTTCGCTAAATGAATAATGGTATATTGATACTGTTTTTTTTTTTTTATCGATATCACAGAGTGAAAACATTTTATTTGCAGCTTTTATTTAAAGACATTTTTTAATTTTTCGTTTCCTCCAATGGGTTATGTTCGATTAGTTGTTTTTTTGTGTGTGTTAGAAAAGTCGTTAGCATAGCCAGTCTGGAGTCATAACATCCGTGTATGCTAGCATTAAACTGTGAATTGATTTGAATGCTGATAAATCTTAGGTAGTTTTTTAAATTACATACAGCATATATTTTAGAACATTTGAGCTTTAAAAAAATTTACATGTCTATTCCTTGATTTCTGATAAACGTTATGAAACAAGTCACCTTTATCTTTAGTTATATAAATAACAGTCGCTTTACTATCTGCTGATTGAAGAAAGAGTTCTTACATCTCATCAGTAATCAAATACTTTAAGTTTGCTTCCCAATTCAGAATGTGGAAATGCACACTTGTGTCTCTGATGTTTTTGTACCTCATTTTATGACTTTTTAGGTAAAGTTCTACAAAGTCAATGTAGCAACTGCACCATGTTGGTGCTAGGAAGCAGCAAATATAATCAGCATGTTGAAATAACAAAAAGCTTTGTGGTGTCCGTTATTGATCTTCTGTGGATGCTAAATGAAAATTTGGCTTTTTTAAAAAAAATAATATCCACAAAAGTTTTTTAGCTCTTACTAGATGGTATCCCTAAATTCACTGCTACAGTATAATCTTTTTAACTTAGCTGTCTAAAGTGACTAGAAGTGAGTAGGAGAAAACTGCATTCCTCATATTGAGCAGCTGAACCCTCCCCCTCTGGGTTTAAAGTGGTACAATCCAGTAATTTTCCATTTCACTCTCCTAGGATGTGGGTGTGGCCTAAAGTCAATGATCAGACAAGAGTTGAGCAGGTTTTGTTTTTTTTACCTGCCAGTGAGTTTACTTAAAAACTGAAATCTCCACCTTTTATGGTTTTGGTGGAAAGATGGAAAGATGTACATGATCACTACACTGCAATAAAGATCAGACACCAAATGTCTTGGGCAATTTCTCAGTTTTCAGTGCTGTAGTCTTTCATCATATTTTCCAACATCTTACATATTTTAAAAAAAAAAAATCAGTTAATATAAAGTCAACAGTTTCATATTTGCTTTTAATTTTTTGAATCATGTCTTGTTTCTGGTTTCACCTCCCCCTCTTCACTTCTGCAGTGCTCACATGGTGCACTTGTAATTCATTACAGAGACTGTTGTTTCCCTACAGAACAGGAAGCAGCCCTTAAAGGCACAACCTATTTTTTGTGTGTGTGTTTAAAGTTATATTTGACTTTCCTGTAGCTATTTATTGTGCTTTTTTTGTTTTTGCAATTACTGTAAAAGTAATATGCTATGCTACAGTTTGTAGTTTTACCTGTTTTCGCTTTAAGATTGTATTCAGTTTGGATGTGTGTTTTAACTGGTGCCCTTTCAGTTGCAAAAAACCAGAACGCTTGATGTTTAGTGTTTAGTGGTCAAAACAAACACCCCCCCCCCCCCCCCCCCCCATAGATCTCTGTAGAACCAGAGGTTCTTTTTGCAACCACAACTGCCACCCTCTGGTGGCCGTCAGATAGAAGCCACTTCCAGGTTGGCTTCGTATATGTTAGAAATGCGTAAAACAAAAAATGTCAGCTAGCAGTGGTAGTGGCCAGTGATAAATTAATTACCTTCTAATACCATAGAATTGATAATATTACACTGGCAAATTTTTAAAATTCTGATTAATATGACATTAAATGTTAAAACAAACAGCAAAAAGCTACTTAAACATTGTCACTGTTTTTGTTCGTAACAAACTGTTTCAGGTGGGAAAAACTACCTTGTTAGTTATTCACAAGGATACATTGGAAAAAGGACAAGAAAGAGTTGTCCTCACTCTGTCCCTTTGCCCAGTTATCTGCCACATGGAATCAAAAATCTGTTAATATAATTTATTTTCTCCAAAATTTCACAACTGGAAATGTACATTTGCCAGTCCTGCAACATCAGTTGCAGGACTGGCAACTAGCGAATGTGCCGTGTTGGTGCTAGGAAGCTGCAGACATAATCAGTGTGCTGCAAAGGTGGTAATTTGGGCAAGGGACAAAAAAAAAAAAGACAGATCTTAATGTGTAGCTGTTTATCTTGAGATAGAAACTAATGAAGAAAGTGCAAAAGTAATAAATGGACTATGTCATTCTGTTTTGTGTCGTTGGATTGGCAGCTTTACTGAAGAGTTAGCGATTTAAAAAATATGCTTGCAGGAATTGCTGTATCTTATCAAACTGCAATCTACATAGAGCCTTCAATGTGATAGAATACAAAAATATAATGGCTAATGTGAGTAAGAGGCAGCTGCACCCCTCCCCTCTTGGTTTAAAGTGGTACAGTCCAGTAATTTTCCATTCCACTGTCCTAGGATGTGGGTGTGGCCTAAAGTCAATCTCTTCAGACAAGAATTAAGCAGGTTTTGTCTTCGACCCACCACACAAATTTACTAAAAATGAGAAATCTCACTTTGTTTTGGTTTTGGTGAAATGATGCGCAGATAGATATAAGGCCAGCGGAGTGATTTCTGAACTGCATAAAAGATCAGGCACCAAGTGGTTTGGGCAATTTATCTGTCTTCAGATTTGGAGTCTTTCATATTTTCCAACTCCTCGTTATAATGTTATTGATAACCGTGTCCATAGAAACAGAGAAAATTAAGAGTTTAATATTTGGTTTTTACCTTTTTAGAACATGGTATGGCCTTGTTTTTGGTTTCACCTCCCCCACTTCACCCAGCGGCAGTGCTCACATGGTGCACTTGTAATTCATTACAGTCTCTTTTTTTTATCTGCAGAAGAGGAAGCAGCCCTTAAAGGCGCCACATACATTTTTCAAAAGCTTTCTTGTAGATGTTATATTTGACTTTGCTGAATTTATTTGACTTCTTATCCTGTGTAAGATTGTCTGTATTGGGTTTTATAAATCAGCAATTTGTAGAGCTAGCTTCATTAAGATTTTAAGATTGTAAATAAAAAATTATTTTGTTTTGTTTTCTGTCATTAAAATCAAGACCTTCTGGGGAGCTCCATGTGGAGAAAGGGGGAGTTAGTGTGACAGCAGTCCTGGTTTATACATGTTTGCTACCAGATGTAAATCGGCACTGTGCAGCTGTTGGCTCATGACAACTATAGGCCAAGAGTTTTTGGCCTGAGTGATAAATATGAGCAGAATTTGATGACATAACTCAGATTCATCTGAAATTTTAATGTGTATATTAGACAAGGGCGTAAAGTGCCATTCGGGTAGGCCACATCACTGTACCATGTCACACAGAGCATACTTGTATCTTGCAGGATTTTCTGTAGAGAAATAATTAAAAATAATATATCACATTATATAACTGGTCAAGTGACAAAAATGCATATTGACTCTCAATTCTCAATACGTGCCACTGCTGTTGTGTGACGTTATTTGTTATGTATCTTAAATTCTTACAAAGCGGTGCACTTCAACATGAAATTTTATTCATGTTGGTATATCATAGTAGTTATGGTTAAAACCATGTCACCATGGTTATTTATTGAAATTTAAGCTAATTCTTAATAGATTGATCAAATAAATCAAATGTAGAAATATAGTGACATAACTGATTTGTCCACTATGAAAAGGAAAATCAGTTTGTGTCTTTCTCATTTAATTACAGATTCTGACATTTACATGTTATGTTATGAAATTATTCTTCATGAAGTTAGGTCAGGTGTGATGCTGGCTTCCAGTACTGTATTTTTAACTTTAAATAGGAAAAAATTTGCCCTTGTTTGTGAGATTTTGAAAGCATGCCAAGTCTATGAGAACCGGTTTCAGCCAGTTGGAGCCGGTTCCTTTGCTTTGGGCTGAAAATGAGAGAGATGAGAAATGTGATCTAGGTTCAAAATACTGTGTGCTGGTTATTTGTCATTGATGTCTTGTTATGCTGCTGATTAGAAATCTTGGTTGTTTCAGATGTAATGTTGTACTTCACACATAATAATAATAATAATAATAATAAATTATTTAAAAAAGTGGTCAGGTTTTACACAGATTTTTATGAGAATGTTTGTGCTTAAGACATGCTACACTTGCGTATTTTCCAGCTTCATATTTTGTGGCTGTTTTTAATTATTTAATCCTGGTAGCTGTCTGGTAGCAATATGAGTACTAAGGGGATGTTACACAGAAGAGCAGTGATGTGGCAAATAAAGACTGAAATATCAGGAAAGTTATTTGTAAAATTACAGAAAAAATTGACCTTTTAACATTACCTAAAGCAGTGAATCTTACAATAGTTTTCAGACTAGGTGACTATAGTCTTTCTCCTGTATTCAAGTTACCTGTACAGGCTTCCTAGCTATATTTCAGTTATTTAGAAAGTTCAGTTGCTGCTACATAGGGATATGCGCGACTACTTAACTAGGTGTATAGATGTTACTCCCCTTGCTAGTAGACATCAGAAACACTAGTTGGCTAGTAGGGCTGCAACAATTTGTTGACATAATCTATGACGTCAACTATTAAAAAGTGGTTAGTCCATCATTTTATTGTTGACGCGTCATATATATATACCACATAAATGTGTTTTTGTAACTGCAGTACACTACAGGAAGGTATGGGGGCAGTATCACATTTTCCATCTGCAAGACTGGACTCAATATTAACAAAGAAGAGGTGTAGGCGAATGGCAAAGCAGGAAGACGGAAGAAAATGGAAACTGAGATTTTAAAAAATGCGAAAGCATTTCACAGAAAACAAACTTAAATGCAGACTGTGCAAAGTAGGGCTGCCACAAACGATTATTTTGATAGTCGACTAGTCACCGATTATTTTTGCGATTAGTCGACTAATCAGATCGTGCATCCATTGGATGTAAAACGTACAGCTTATTGCATCTGCTCTTATGTAACTATCATTAGCTTACAGCTTTAAGTGTTTAAGGTATGTGCTAACTAAAATTAAGACAAGATGATAGTTTATTAAATTTTAATGAAATTTGCAGATTGTTTCGGTGGAGCTTAATAATCTCAGCCGTCTGCTCCTTGCTATCTAAAATATAACAGGACACCGGAGTATATTCTCGAGCATCTCACACTTCTGATAATCAGTTTTCTGCTTGACGTTTATTCAGCTGTGTAAAAAAACTTTAATCTCAGCCAAACCGATTTACTTAGGAACAAATAAAATACTGAAAAGTGTCTGTTAAGTTATCTAAGTGACTTATATATCATGTTTAACCTGAGTAGCGAAAGATGGCGGTGGGTTTGAAAACGATTTGCTGGGAGTCCGGTGTTTCACAGGCTCTAGTGAGCCTTGAACCCGGGCTAGCTATCGAGCTGGTGGGTAACAGACGTCTCCGAAAACGTCGGAACACTGAAAATATGTGGTGTCTTGATACACTGAGCAGATGTTTGAAGTTTACACAGTTACATTCTCGCCTGAAAATATGTTAAAAGTTTATTTTGTGACCCAGAAACAATAAGAGTAATATTAAAACCAACTAGCTGCCGCCATTGTTGGAAACTGAGCTGGCCTGCGCTATGAATTCTGGGATAGGGTTGGGCTATGAAGTATACACCCAACCCATCCTTCAAATCTGGGGAAATAAAGGACGGATTTGTCGGCGGCATTTGTCGGAGTCTTCAAATTTGGACAATCTTCGTTGTGACGCTGTAACGTAATTGGCCTACTAATGCGGGCACAGGAGGATGCGGTTCCTGAATTTGGACACAGCTACAATACCGGACACTGCTTCTTCTTCTTCGGGATTTAAAGGCAGCTAGCATCCTTGTACATGCAGTGCTGCCATCTTCTGTTTCAGTCCGTTATTACACTCTTAAATCCTACTACTTATTCCTGCGTCTTTTGGGATCTTACAAAGCTTCAAACGACACATCGATTACTAAATTAGTTGTCGACGATTTTGATAGTCGACGTAATTGTGACTAGTTGACTAATCATGGCAGCCCTAGTGCAAAGCGACAGCAGTAGTTTAAATGCTCATAAACTGCAGTTCATAAATATTTAAATCCCCAGATTTGATCTATGATGTCAAATCTGAATGGGTCAGTTTTAAAGATTTACGTTAGTGTGTTGCGTTGATACTTAATGTTATAATGTTATGACAATGCTTGCTAAGCGAACACCATTTTAGTTTTGTTAGCTAATAAGTGAAATGCGATAGTAAACCATTAAACAGGAGCAGCTACACTGTCTCCTAGTTTGGGGTTTTTTCCACACAATTGCAGCCGTAATGTCTAGTTGGCTTTCCATTCGGTTTCTTAACCGAATAGATAAACATCTAGTCAGGGTTTTGTGGTCTGTAGGGTTGTGTAATGTCATATTGTCTGCAATACCAGAATAAATATTACATGATAAGTGTCATATCTCAATATCATTGCTGTAGCAAAGCTATGGTTATACATTGTCTAGGCCATGCAACAAAGAGATAATCCCAGGCATGTCTGATAGCAAGAGCTGCCTGCCAGTATTAGGTGATGATTTAATACTTAAAAAAGGAGCTACTTCAGCAACCTCCAATAAAGTAGTAGTAGTAGTGTAAAATTTGTAAAGAATGTTGATTCCACAGAAAATGGAAACAAGAAACTTGTTTCACCACTTAAAGAAGAACACACTGTCAAGTACAGCCAGATTATGAAGCAGGGGATGTGCCACCGAAATGTTTAAAAAAACCCAAAATGACTCGACTGTGCATAACTGCACTCACTAACTGCACTCCCTATGACAGAAGGAGCAAATGATTGATGAATATTACCAATACTGTTACATGGTGGTCAAGGAATGCTTTAAGCAAACTGGTTAAAAAGCTTGAAGCAAGTTACAACTACCCAGGTAGAAAATAGTTTTCATTGGCCACACTGGGCGAATTGTGCACTCTAGCCAGTAATAAAACTGTAAAACCTGTCATCTGTGTTCAGCTATTCTTTTCACAAACAGTTGGCACATTAAGTAACTTCCGATGTTTTATTTTGCATATTTTTACTGGATACCCTTCCTGATGCAGTCTCAGAGAGATTTGTGTCTCCTCCCTCTGACTACCTCCTCCAGCTTATTCAGGGAAACATCGAGCCTCTTCCAGGCCATCCAATAGACGTAATCTCTCCAGCATATCTTGGGTCTACGCCTGTGCCTTCTCCCGGCAGGTGCCTGGCCAGAATACCTTACCCAGGAGACGACAGATGTCTCAATGTGGAGGTGTAGGGGCTCTACTCTGAACCCCTCTCAGATGACAAACTCATCACCCGATCACGAAGGGAAAGCTTATCCATGCTTCGGAGAAAGCTAATTTCCATGGCCTGTATCTGTGATCTCATTCTAATTTTGTTAACAAAAAGATCAGGCCTAAATTAACAAATGTAAGGTGTTTCTAAACAACGATGCACCATCTTGTGGCAGGTGACTGCATTACATTTAGGACACAATCATTTCATGGGATTGGGAATCTATTAAAATTTTAACAATTTATTCAAACGACTAGTAACTCTGATAGAGTAGTGAAAACAGCAATGATTAGTCGACTAGTCATGCACATCCTTAACCACTACTATATATCTACTGAAGGAAATTTTGTCATAAGGCAGTTAGCTCGAGGGTCCATTCGGACGCCCATGTGCCTTCTTGATTTTGTGACCATAGGGACTCATACGCAGAGAACTTACTTTACAGTGTACTAATTACACATGCTGCCCAGGCTGCGGATTTCAATGAAATATAACAGGAATGGCTACTTAGCCGTCCGGTCTTCAGCTCCGCATCAGAGTATAATCATGATTAAAGTCTGGATAACCTTTTCCTTTTCCATCTGTTGATGCCTGAGAATTTCATCTTCAGTGAGTGAACATAAAGGTCGGTACATATGTCCGCATAACTCTCCATGTTGTGCAATTGTCCATGGACAAATTACATTACGATGCACCAACAACACATGGACTTGGCAGTGGACTTCAGGCTTGATTCCTGTTATACTTTAAAACATCCCTGAAAGTCAATAGATGACAGGTGTACAAACCAGCGTAATTCTGCAGCACTAGAAAATTAGCGACCGTGTTTCCTTTGTCAGTGTAACCAGGCCACTGCTGCAACGATTGCTAAGAGCATTAATCTGTTTTCTCCAGTCACAACAAATTTGCTGTCAAACGTGATTCTACTGCAGTATTGGTAACTGTGATGGAAGGCTCTTGGTCAAGGTGCTGTGAAAGATCACCATAGCCTTCCATGTCACTGAAGTTGTTGCGGGCTCTGTCAACCTAGTTTGTTATATTTCTCAGGAGGTGCATGTCAGGTTGTGTGCAAGGTTACAGTGTAGCATTAAAAGGAGTTTCTGGTTATGTCGTAACTTACAACGTAACCGGCACTTGTGTAGGCAGAATCACCCAGACCCCACTGCTCTTTGCCACTTCCTTCAGCTGATTCTGTTCCCAAGCCACCTAATGGTGTGTCCTTGGTCTATCTCAGGGACTTCTCGGAACACCTGAAAAACCTCATCTAGGATGTGTCAGAATAACCATCCAAGCCATCTCAATGGGCCCCTTTTGTATGGAGGAGTACTGTCCCTACCCTAAACCTCTCCTGAATGACTGATCTCCTCATCCTGTCTCTAAAGCAGGAATTATACTCTCCTTGTCAGTGTGTCTGCTCGGATCCCAATTACATAAATTTTGAAGTCACGTGTTTAGCATGAGGGTTTGTGTGCTTTCCTGTTTCACGTCCATGGAGAATTTACATTAAAATGCACCAACTACGTATGCTCCTCAGGCAGCAGAATTCTAGCTGATGTCCAAGAAGTATAACAAGAATAACTTCTTGACTGTCAGGTCTCCAGCTGTCGATGTTCGCTTCTGCAACAGAGTATAATCATGACTTAAGAGACAGGCCAACCACCTATTCAGCCTTGCAGGGTAACTTAAAAGCTATACGTGGGCCCATCACAGGAGGGAGCGTAGGGGTTTGGTGCTTTTTCAACTGGGAAGAGGTAGGGCTGCACGATTTTGCATAAAATGAGAATCACGATTTTTTTGCTTAGAATTGAGATCACGATTCTCTCACGATTTTCTTTTCCAATATAAATATTTATTGCACTTATTAACTGCACATCAACTTCGTAACAGTTGAGACTGAACATAAAAACAATAAATAAACATAAAAACAACAAATGTCTCACGTTTTGTGGTTGCTGCAAAATGTACTGCTTGAAATTCCGTCTCCACCGTTGCTCGACACTGCGTGTATAGAGCAGGTAGTGCAACAATAGAAAAATAGTTGCGGGACGGCACTGTGTAGCGTTTGTCTAGGGTGTTGATCATTTTCCTAAATCCCTCATTTTGCACAGTGTTGATGGGAGCCATACCTTTGGTCAGGTGATAAGTAATAGCCTCTGTAACTTCTTTGTGCCTGCGGGAGTTCGACGGGTATAGGGAAGCGCTGTATAAGGTTCCCGTTATTGATGTTTGGGTGGTTGACCGGGACGGATTTTCTCCTGTCACTTTCTTGTCATCCCTGACGTGTTCGCCGTTGTTTTTTCCCTGCTAATTTTAGCATCACAAGGCACAGCTTCTGCATCACGTGGTATAAGGCTCCGCCCTTGTCATTTGTTGAGCAGGAAGAGTGAGCGCTTGTTTTCATGCAGATTACGTCCCGGATCAAAATGCGGTACAATCGTCGCCGTCTTTTTCTTTTTTTTTTTTTTTTTTTTTTTTTAAATCGTTGTCATTTGGAAATGAGATCGCACATAAGTATGAATCGAGATCACGATTTTCTAACGATTAATCGTGTAGCCCTAGGAAGAAGTCTTGCCATTATAGTTTGAACATTTAATTATATGTGATATTTGATATGTGAATGTGAAATGGGTATGCTTGACCCAGCTAGGTTTGGTTCTAAATAAGAAGTAGAACTAGTGAAAGGGAAAATGTCTCTGCCTTTAATTTGGGGCACTTGGACTTTAGCCACGTTCATAAAGGTGAGCTAGCCTTTACTACATTTACTAAATAGGCTAAGCCTAGGATTGTGCTACCGTCCATACATCATTTCATTCAGTCCACTGAATCTGTATCAGTGAATGCCAAGTGTCATCAAGTCTTCCAGCAAGAATCTGGAGCAAGGTAGGGTTGTTCCCAGTTATTAATTTCTTATCAGTCAAGCTTTAGATTTAGATTAATCCATCAATTTAAACACGAGAAAATGCATTCTCTTAAAAGTTAGTAGCAAAAGCAGGATTAGCTCTCTTACCTTACAGTTACCATTGTAATACTCGGTGTGCTTGTGGGTTGCTTCATGCCACCCACAAAGTACCAATATTTCACAAATATATTTTTCAGAAGTAAAAGAGAGAAATATATGGGAAAAAGTACTAGTACTTTACAAATACTATTATTTTATTGTAGCCTAGCCAAATAGGAATACTTTGAGACATTGCTAACAAATACATTCGCTATAAATACTGTCAAATTATGAAGCTGGCTAATTTATGTTGACGTGTCATCAAATGCAATTGAAATAACCATTTACTGCTGTGGGTCCAGTGAATGTTAATTAGAATATGTCTTCTCCTTTTATACTTAAAGAGTCTTCTGTTTATACAAACCAGCAGGGAGGGGAGAAACAAATATAGTTATTTTTAAAATAGAGTGGTATTAAATATACCACTCTATATTTGATGGGCTGCAGTGAATGCTAGAGCACAAAATGGCTGACTGCCTGAGAATGCCTTTTGTAATGAATATAGCTAGCCTTTCCCCACATAAGCCTGATGTGGGGAAAGGCTAGCTATATTCATTACAAAAGGCATTCTCAGGCAGTCAGCCATTTTGTGCTCTAGCATTCACTGCAGCCCATCAAAGGAATAGAGTGGGGGATGGGAAAGTGTCAAAGTTGCTAGCTTGTTAACTTATCTAAATTATCGAGTCAGGAAATTTTAGCTGTGTCCTGCAAAGTTTTTCACAGAAAACTGTGTGAGTTCCATGGCCTCTTTATGCTTGAATGTCTGTTTTTAGACAGAGGGGAGGAAGCTGTTAATACCGGATTTGTGAGTTCTTAATTCTGGACTTTATTACCACGCAGCAAACTTCTGACAAAACCCACCTTTAGACATAAACAAGGACGAATTATTGCAGCACAGACAGAAGTAAAATTTGATCAAAACGCTTAAGGAGAATGAACAGGTCTTTCAAAGCCAAGGGTAAAATATCTGCCTCCACAAGAGAACTAGAAGACACAACAAATCTTTTCCTGTTCAGCATAGGCTTATTTAGATCTGAATATGTAACTATAGAGTCTGAATCATTTAGGTAGCTTTGAAATTGTAATTTATCTTTATAGTTCCCTCCCTTTTTATGAGAACCCCCCTACTCCTGAAATGGTTTAGTCCATGCCTGGCTGTAAACCTCCAGAGAGCAGACTGCAGGTGTGGGGGAGGGGTTCGGTGCTCTGTTGTCAGGCTGTGGATCTGACTTTGTGTGCTAGCTGTAGCTATTTCATACAATGTGATCTAAACTCAAGTTATTCCACACAGCCTTCAGTCTCTTGAAAAAATAAAATGGAGCAACTACATGTAGATGTTTTGGTTCTGCAGTTAACCAAAAGTGTGGGGTTATTGTTTTTGTTTGTTTGTTTTTTGTTTATTTAATGCCTTAAGATTAACTTAAGGTCGACTTTATTTTGCTGGATGGTGTACTTCACTTTGTATTTGTAACCATCCATAGCATTTTTCTGTAGTCATTACACAAACCCCGCTCAGCTTGCCTGATTCACATGGATCTCCTGGTTCTCCCACCCCCACCCTTTCCCTAGTTTTCTTCCCTTTTTTCCTTCTACCCTGCTCTCGCTGGAGTCTAATTTGTCACAAGAAGGGGGGGAGGCACAATCACGCGTACTATGTTTGAGAAATGGTAGGCTAAAAGTCAGTGCTTTTAAACGCAACAGTTAAAATCATGTCAAAAGAAATTTCCTTTCTTTTGACTACTTTTCAGAAATTGGTTTCTACAATACTACTACAACAATACTACTACGAGGCTACTTTATTTATATTTTCTACTGTAATTTCCTTATTTTTTTACGTGTTGTTTTTATTAGTATGCGCTTTGGGGTTTTCAGCTAAGGGAACATTTAAAGGAACGTCACACACTGTCTTGATGGCAAATAGCTGGATATATGTAAATAAAGGAATCCCACTGGAGAGAGGAATGATCAAATACAGTGGCAATAGCTTGGTCCCCAAGTTGATCTGTCCACATGCCTGCTGAACAACCGTGAAAACTAAATTGTGTAAATCCATAAGGAAAGCATAAAAACTGACTGTGGCAGGTGGCAGACTATACCTGATGGGCTGTGTTCAGTTTTATTGCTGTCGTTGAGTGACTGTATCCACTTATAGATGAATTATGAATTTGACAGCATATCGAGAATGTGTTCATGGTTAAAGTCTTGTAATTGCACCTGTTTCTCTGGAAAGTACCGTCAGTACCATCATGTGTACTTGAACACATTTTTTCCTTTTAACAGTTTTGGTATTGGACATGCACTTCCCTTCTAAAGTGTCCACGTTTGAATGTATCCATCTAAATGTTTTCTATACATCTCACCCTGTTCAAGGTCTTGGCAGACTGGAGCCTCTCCTGGCATGCACACACTATCTCAGAGCAAACATCCGCGCACTTTTTCTCAAACCTCTGGGTGATTCAGATTTTCCAGTTCACCTGGATTCCAACCTGTGGTTGGAAACTGGAGCTTTAGAGTCCTAGTATTATAATATTAGGAAAGCTTTGATTGAATTTGTGTACGAATATTTTAGATTGTGTGACAGCCATTGACCCAAGGCTGCTACCTGTTTAGGGGAATTTTGAAATTTTTTCCTGTGTTTAAGGATCTAAAATCACTTCAGCTAACATTAAATGTTTTGGTCAGACTTTACCACATATGATTTTGTTGTTGTTGTGGTTCCTACTAAACATGAGATCTTGTTGCCGATGTAGCAGGCAGTAAGAGCTCAGTGTGCCTGCGCACAGCAGATCAGCGTGGCCATTTTAGGTTTCATTGAATCCAGATGCAGAAGGAGAGGGTGGGGGAAGGGAAGACTGCGCATTCTGCGCAGTAATGTAGGAATGCAGGCTCTGACCTCACTGGCTGACATCTTTTTTTCTCCCCATAGTATTTAGCCTTCATAAAAATGTCTAATATCAGATAGCAGTTAATTGCTTTTTCAGTGTATAGGTAATCAGAAAATAAAACCAACAACATCTTGAGTGTCTGACAGGCTTAGACAGCGAAGTGTCAGGTTTACTGGTTGAAGGACATACGCCAGTCTTAAAGAGAAAGGGCGTTATTTTATTACCCAGTTCTTCAGACTTATAAAATATTTAGCAATATTTGAGGTTGTCGAGATTTTCTTAATTCTTCAATCATAGCTTAGGGTGGTAGCGAGCAAGTGAGCACAAGACTTCTGGTCTCTTGTTACAAAAATAAGCTAAACCAGGATTTACAGTAGATCACTAACATGCAGAGATAACACTCAGTCGTCAAATTTGCTGTTTCCTCAAGATCTACGTATGCATATCAAGATTTCTGCAGATACGCATTGCTTTCCCCCCCTCCCCCCTTCTTTTTTTGTGGGTGGGGCTTGTTATGTGATCTGATCCAGCTTGTACTCTGCATGCTCCTCGCAGCAGCGCTGGTGGCCATTTTGTGTTTCTGTCATGGAAGAAAGGAGGGTTAGGCAAAGAGTGCACTGCAAGCTTTTATTGACTCTGGCAAGAGGGCTGTTGATGAAGACAGGTGCAGGTTGAATATGAATGACAATTTAAATAAAATTGTATTTCTATCCTACTTCACCTTATTTTGTCGTTTTTGTGTCAAATCAGGAAATTACCATAAATAGTTCTTTTTAATTTTAATTTGATGAATCATTCAAAGCAAACCTAATTAGAAGAAGTGATTTAAAAAAATGAACCATGTAGGCTTTTGATTTTATATTTTTAGGTGTGTGTTCTTTGTTCCTCTTGAGTAGAGGAATCACCCCCGCATAGGAATGGTTTAGTCTCATTTAACAGCAGCCCTCCCTGCTGAGGGAGAGGCCGGGCGGGTAGAGGCTGCTTATTGTGTCAGACTCTGCTCTCTTTTTTTTTTTTTTTTTTTTTTTTTTACTGGATGCAGCTAGCATGATACTTTGGGACTAAGAAAGCACCATTTATTCTCAATAAAAGATATATACACACACTTTCTTTCCTTTTTTGTTGAGATAATCTTTTAACATTCAATAAAAACAGTAGACTGTATACACAGTTTGGTACAAAATTGCTTAACTGGCTTGTTTGATATGTTTTAGGAAGACATTAAAGACGTTTCAGCGGGTCTAGAACATTCTAGCGCTAGTATTTTAGATAAAACCAAAAAAAACTTCTGGTTGTTCCTTGGTAATTCTGAAAGTGCAGTATTACTTCAAAAAGAAATAAAGTAAAATTTTCTTTGTTTGAACGCCCCACCCCCACTTCCACCCTACAGCAGAATGGTTCAGCCCATGAGCGAGAGGGAGAGGCTGTTCCAGAGAGAGCGCCTTTCTCTGTGTGTTTGTGTGTGTTTGTCTGTCTGTGTGAAAGAGACAGATGGAGAGAGGGGGAGGGTGGCTGCAGCTTGTTCTAGGTTGAGTGTCGAAAGTGTGCAATTTAGCGCTGGTTGTGCACTGCTAGCTAAGCTGAGACTAAAGTGCACATTGTGCTGCTTTTTGTTGTGTTAGTGACTATATTTGTTTTCTGTGTTTTTGCTTTTCATTTGTTTGTATATATAATGTAATGTCACTTCTTTTTTTTCTTTTTTTGTTTTACTGTTTGGTTTGTCTTTAGCACAGACTGCGTAGTAGCTTTAGAGGAAAAACATAGACTCCTCCCCTTTGATCGTCCTCTGCTCAGTAATTTATCTGACCTTCAGTGGATGCCATATTTTCTAGATTCATCCTGATAAAGGTGAACACATACAAAAAATAATGTCCATCATTGTTTAGTATTGAGGCTTTTGTTAAATTTTTTTTTAGAGATTTTGCGCATTGAGCTGTTTGGGTTTGTTTGGTCCAGTCAGTTTGATTTTCAGTTTCAGCCTTAACAGTCTAGGTTTAGGGTTTTTTTTCCAGTTCTGTTTTGAAAGTGTGAATACAGTGAATACTAAGCCAAAGGATGTCTGTGGAGATGGTGCAGGGCTCTAGGTTTTGAAATATTTCAACAAATTAAAAAAAATCAGTAAACCTTTTGGTGCCTCTACCTTTCATCAGGTCTTAACACATCCTGCAAATGTATGGTCATCTTATCACTGAACAGAAAGGAAATGTGATCCTGATTAGCGTGTGCGCACTGTCTACATTATACATGGCTTAAATTGTTTATATCTGAACAATATGAATTCATGTTTATTTAAGGTTTTTTGGAGGTTTATTTTTTATTTTTTGCATGTTTTGTCTTGAGGAAAACATTACAAAATTACTGCTTTCTGTGAGACCTATCCCTAAGGTACTAGTGCACCGCCTGTTAATACTTATGTGATGGAAAGAATTTAAAACAGCTATTGTTCCCCCCTCCCTGGTTTCTAATAAATTCAACATTTTGTGTGAAAGTGTGGCATTTAGCATGGCCAAGAGGAGTCCTGTGAGATTATGTTACAGTCTGACTCCGGTCCTCAGGAGTCATTAGAGAGCGTTGAAAACTGTGGCTAACACGGTGCTCAGCTCAAGAACAGCAAGTCCTCAGGTTATTGGAGTAAACCATGGCCAATCATATATGTATCCAGTTCAGATTAATTCTATCAAAGATTTAGCAGAGAGCCCAGAGGGAGCAGTAAAATTTTCCCTAAAGGGCTTAATATTTTTAATTGCATAAAAACAGTGGATTGAAACACAGTTTAATATTTTTAACACTGCAAGCACAGAACAGCATAAAGTACTGTGCTTTCAAATAAACATAATGCCCTTAACCTTTTCATCATAAATGTCTTCTGCCTGTGATGTTTTTAATAAAAGGACAGATCCCCCCCCCTGCCCTTTGTTAAAATGGTTTGTCCCGTGCTGGCTGTAGATTTCCATACAGTGGACTAGTTTGTGCTAGAGTTGGGGGATGGGTGTTGCCATGCAACAGTCTGTGCAGGGTACTTTCCCTCTGTCTGTGCGCTGCTAGCTAGTGTTGTCATTGACAATCACTACGCTACATTTAAAAATGATAAAAGGATTAAACTTGCATGTATTTATGGCAAGCTGTAAATAAATCTTACTACTGTGACAGCAGGAAGGGAGGAAAAAATTTAGCGGCTCATGTTATGCAACAAGACACGTTGCTGTGTCAGGAGTGCTCAACAGGCTTTTCATTTGAAAATGGTTTAATTAATAGCTAGTACAGACTTTATAAAGACTTTATATGACTGCAATGTGCTTGATGGACTGGTCCTAACTGAGCCCCTCCTCTCTTTTGTAGTCTGCTGTTGGCCTCTTAGCCAGTGCCTGCTTCACAGTCAGTAGGCCCAACCCTACATAACCTGCTTTTAAATTGTGGGTTTTTAAATTTGTTTTTAAAGTATTTCAACAGTTAGAGTCTCTCTGTGATTTAAGTTGACGTCTTTTTAAGAGATCTCAAGTTAGCTTCTCCTAATGAGAAGATTTTTTTAACTTGAAGATCTAGAAGATCTTTTAACTATGTTTTATTTTAATAGGAAGAAAGATTTTTTTACTTCACTCAAAAAGGTAGCATTTCGACAGTCTGTCATCATCCCCTCAAAATGTAAGTTGTAAGTCTCAAATATCAATATACTGTCATAACACAGCTGCCCAACTGTGTTGTCTTAGTCCAAAGCGGGCTTTCTTGGCTCGAGTTGCTGATGAACACGTGTGTTTTCTTTGAACTCACTGGTTTATTTGTTCATGCTGACCCGTGGTACACTCACACACTGTTTCTAGTGTTTAATGGTGCACAGTGGACAAACAAACAAAGTAACAAGGGATTTAACATTAACTGAAATCTGTAGGTCAGCGAGAGATGTGACGATGAATAATTTGGCGCTTCGTCACAAACATGCTCGACAGCGTGTGTTGGTGGAAAGGCCAAGATGTTAGGCCAGGTTGTCTTATGTTGTCTTGAAAACTGATGATCAAGATGTCATTAAGTATGACTGTCTTCCATCTGTACCAGCGATGTTCTTCCATGTTCTGAAAGAGAAGGTTTTGATGTTGCATGTAACCACAAAGTATCAATGTCAAGTCTTGATTATTTGCTTGGGTGCTAAAAGACTGAAGAAGGTTAGAGGTTTTCTTGCTGCAACACAAACTCCTCTCCAGTTTCTCAAAGCAAGTGACCTTGCTTCTGCTTTATTTGGAAGTAGTTATGCTTGTAGTCGAGATTGACAGAGTTTGTAATCGGCGGTTTAATGACCGCTTATCTGGGGCTGACACAGGGAGTTTCAAGGAATACTTCTAAAGGAATGAGCAGCTATCTTGTAACTTGGAGTAAAGATTTGTTAAAGTCCAAGCATGAAGTCTGAATATCTCTCCATGTCTCTTTCCTTTGATGCAGTCTCTGTAGCTTCAAACAAATGAAGCAGTTGCTGTTCAAATTTAGTAAGCTGTTAGTCAGAGCCTGGCTTAGAAAACATTGCAAAAATAAAACGCAAGTGTTAAATAAAAAGTGCATCTGTGCATAGTAAGATCGTTGAACTCGGTTTAATCACATAGTTGTGTTTTTAAGGACACAGAAACAGTGGGTGTCTGCTGTTTCAGTAGTCAGTGGATTCTCTCTTGGGAAACATTCACAATTTGTATGAAACGTCATTTAGTGATTTGAATTCCATTCTATAAACCTTCATGTGTTGGCTTTCCTATGGGTTTCTGTTGTGTGAAGTTTAACGTTATGCTGTTTCTGCTGATTTAGGATAAATAATTTTTAAAAAAATAGTGTTTACCTTTTTCGGCCTAACTTGGAGTGAAGATTAAATGCCACACCCTGATGCTACTCATACATGTTATGACTGCTTTCTGCACTTTGCGGGGGCAAGATGACTAGTTCTCGTAGCTGCAAGCAACTATTAAAAATCTATACACTGAGCGTTTACACACAGAACTGCACTTTTTTTTACAGTCTGTGTACATTTTTAAAGACCATAATAATGATTAATAATAAAATCGGACAAAATTGACTCGATACTTTTTCTGCTTGTTTTATAGCAATAAAAAGGTTGGATGTAAAGATCACTTTAATAATATTATCAGCAAATAACTGAGATTATGTTTGGCTTAATTAGCACTTTCTTTAAATGTTCTACAATTTGTTCACAATGTGACAGCTTGCTGAAGTGTCAGGCTGAATAGAAAACTCTTGCTAAGCAGAGTTGTGCTGCAACCTGATACACCTGAATGAGAATCCTTCTCAGCTAGCTACTGAGAGCTCGGGCTGACATTAAACAACAGATCCAGCGGCCATTTTGAGTTCCTGCACTAAATCCAGGAGCAGTAAATGAGGCCGTGGGATGGGGGAGGGGGATAGTCGACTCTGCGCAGTGTGCAGTAACACTGGAATGTGAAGCAAACCAATAATTGTGCTTGCAGTTTTCACTGCTCCACATATTTGTGAACGCTGATTTTTTTTTTTTTTTTTTTAGGAGGTTTTTTTTCTGATTCTTCTTGTTTTTCAGGTCAGATCTTTTTTAGGCGATTGTATTGAAATGCTGCCTTACTTATTTTTAGAACAATAGGAAGGAAAACAGCAGGAAACATGGATGCTCATGTAAAAACAGAGTAGGGAAGGCCTAACATATTGAACGTGTGCGCAAACATCTCACTGTGCTGCTCAGCATTAAAGCTGGAGCTATACGCTCAGTCCACATTAGTCTTTGTGTTTTTCCATATACATGTGGCAGCCTGCTAAGCTTCAACATACACAAGGCTAAATGAGAGATTTTTGCAGGTTGAGGCTGTTTTCCCTCGGTTCTCTCTGCACCATGTGAGTACTGCAGTAGCAGTAAAGCTAACCAAGTTACAGTGTGAAACTGACACGGCTTACTGCTCCTTCCTGGTCGGAGTTTAAAGGTTTCTCATGTAGTAACCACTTTTTATGTTGTGTTTTTGCACTGAAACCAGTATAAAGACTTGGCTGTTTGAGGTTCCTACCATTTGAATGTCTGTTTTTGCTTTTTACCACTAGAAGCGACAGTCTGATCTTAGCAATACTGTAGACCAAAAATATAACAAAACTGTCAGTGACTGCATGTTTTTGTTTGTTTTTTTTCTTACATGTACATAATTATGTTTTGTTTTTTTTATGAAGTTCAACCTTTCTGCAGTAAAACATCTTTTTCTGTCCATCATTCTGGCAAACCACTTTCCTGTTTTGTGTCCTTTTGTGTTAACCTTTTGTGTGTTTGTCACCACTTTGGCGACCTTCACCAGTTTGTCACCACTCTATTGGTGTTCTTCTTAAGCCTCTTGCTAGCAGATAACTGAATAATCAACCAAAATATAATTGTGATATTACGTTATTGTGTTTACCTTTGAGTAATTTTTGCCTTCGTGAGTTACTGAATTTTGAAAAAAAAAAATAGTATCGAGTTTTGTCACATCATAAATACTATTCCTAAAAAATTCCAAATTAAGGCAATTTCATTTGCTTTACCAGCATGAGTAAGCGAAAGCTGGTTACGACCGATAATTTTGCACTGCAGAAACAAATGTAAGGTGTCCTTAGTCTTTAGTGTCCTTAGTCTACTTTACTGTATGCTATTTTAAATCTGGATATAAATAAGTGTGTTAAAAACAAAATACAGTAATTGACATAATTGCACTTTTAGTTGATGCAATTCATAGTGACCTGGAAAAATATATCACTTTGAAGCCAAAGAGACAGTTAGAGCTCAGGTTTCTAAGAAATTTGCTAACAAATTATTCTCATTTTTCCCTCAGGTTGTCGACAAGTCCTGTATTAAGTCCATTGTCAGGAACCCTTTGGCTTGAAGGTGAGTTCTAAATACTTTTTCTCTGCTACTTAATATTATAACACATATGAGTGCAAAAGAAGAAAATTACTGCAAGTAAAGTATCTCCTGCACACAGCTCAGGTTCATTTTTACTTCTGACACCCATAAAATGAAGGTAAAATCAACACATGCTTCCACGCATATAAAATAAGTAGACATGAAATGAATCCTTGTAGAATGTGACAACTAGCCTTAACAGTAAATTGTGCACAACAATCACAACTATACGGAAAGTCCTTCATGTTTTGCATAACCCTTTTGCTGCTGCCAGCACAGCCTGAATGGGTCCGTTCTGATTTGCTGACGAGGGAACCAATAGGGGGATGGGGGGATGGGAGGAAGGTTGGGCTGCTGCTGTTGTTAACTCGTGCCACTTCTGTTCTCAGGATTGGGGCTTAGGTAAACATGAAATCCGTAGTTTTTCAGAAAAGTGAGGTAGAGGGGATTTGCAGAAGCAAGTTTAGCTTTTCTGACTACCATGAAAAAAGGTTTCCTGGCTTACTGAGCTGCTTGTTGACTTAAGTCACTGTAGGACAGATGAAGCAATGTGTAATCAGATGGATGAGTGTGATTTGGCTTGGATGCTGAGTTAAATTTGTAGTAAAGGAATGGGCTGCTAAGGAACCATCAGTTTGGTGCAGAGACAGCTGTGACAGAAGAACCTTCCAGAAAGAAAAAGCTAATGCCAAAGAGCTCTGCAGTGTCCTCTAGTGTTTTCTCGGAAACGGTGCACCCAATACTGAGCAATGCGTAAAGATCAGAATCAGGAAAGGTTAATTAGCGGAAGACACTGTGCCATTAACTTTTACAGCTCTAGGTGTTGTCTGTTCTCATTAATCCCTTCTGAATGCATGTTATCTCTTATCTCTACTCCACAGGCAAAGATGGAAGTTATTGTGACAGAAGAGAAGAAGAAGATTTTTCGCGCCAGGAAAACCATGAAGATCAGTGATAGACATCAGCTGGAGAACCTGCACAGCACTTTGCTCACTGTGGGTACAAGTTTGTCCAACCCATCTCCACCACCTCTGATGAATGGAACACATAAAGAGGACGGACAAAAAGTGGGCGACAAAGAGCAAAACAACGTCCTGGACTTGAACACTCCCCAGACTACACCACCCGTCTCTCCGACCGCTCTGAGCTCTCCCACACCGTCCCTGTCCCTAAATTTGTCTCCTTCCCCTCCCTCTTCAAGTCCAAAAGGACTCGAAGAAATGACTGCTCCGAGATCACCAGTGGATCCTCTAAATTTTGAACTGAAAAAGGTAGAAGAAGATGAGAAGAAAGATGGCACACCATCATCATCAAGTGAACCTGTCACAGCTAGAACAGACTGCAAGGGACAACAGGAAAAAGATACTGAGGTGATCCCAGCTGAGGAAAAGAAGAAGGTAAATGCATGGAAACATGAACAAAACTGTCAGATACCTTTGTATTCATTTTAAAAAATGTTATGAGTTTATACTGTGGTTCGTATTGAAAGTGGAGAGCCCGAAAAACGTTTAATTGGTTATCTTTTTTAATTTTCTCAGGAGGACCACACTGTAGAAGAGGACCCAGCTGTAGATTTGGCAGTGGACCCACTGAAAGGTTCGGATACACCTGTGCCACCTGCAGTATCTGACTTCACAGAACCAATGGAAACAGATAGTGACACTACAAAGGAAATGGACACTGAGGCTTCCACAGCCAAAGTACCAGATGAAAAGCCGCCTTCTCCTAAATGTACCACTTCCGACTCTTCCTCATCTTCTTCCTCTATACCCAATCCAGCTTCTTGTACGGACCAAAAACAATCAGTGGAAATCAAAGATGAGGACATAAAAGAAGTAGAGACTGACAAAGCGGATGTGAAGAAAGGCTCGACGTGTGAGGAAAAGATGGAGGTGGGCTCTGTAAAAGTGGAGCCCAAAAAGGAAAAAACAAATGTGGGACAAGCCTCAAAGCCATCTCGACCATCGTCCACTCCACCATCTGATACAGGTATGAGATGGTGGATGTTGCGACGCAAAAAGCAATTATATACTACATGACATGTGAATAGGATAATGTAACACTGCACTCAAAACATAAATGATTTGGTAAGATTTCAAGTCAGAATGCAGAATCTTTGCATACTTTACCATGGGATAAATCAGCTTCCCCTGATCCTGAAGGGAAAATTTGGGTGGTTTCTTTTTCGGAAAATTGTCACAGGAAATGTATAATTTGAGGATTTTACTGCAATAAATTTCCTGGATGATATTGCAGTTTGATACGTGGAACTCTTTCACAGTTCTTGGAGTTGGAGGAAGTTGTGCCTTTTTTCTGTGTGACTGCAGGAGTAGGAAAAGATTGCAGTTAGTACTCTATATTTGGTGTTGTTTTTACTTGAGGGTAGGGACTCATCCAGCACAAGAGGACCCTTTGTAAGTTTACAGGGATTCGTTTAGACTTCAGTTCATATGCTGATTGGTCAAACAAACAGAAGAAGAAGAAAAAACACCAGGTGTAAACACTGGAAAAATGTTAACCATGTAAACAACGGCTCTTATTGCTAGCTTGTAAAAAAAGAAAACAGTCACAGAGTAAGGAACCACTGGTAAAGTCCATATGAATATGGACTGAGTTTATATTAGGACATGCCTTGGACTCAATTACTAACTAACCTCTGATCAGCTTTTACATAACTTCAGCGTTCATACTGGCAATGTCAATAGAAACAAAAAATAAAGCCTTCAGAGGTATGCAGTTCTTTATGAGGGCCCCAGGTCACTGAAAGGGAGACCCAACAAATGTTCTTATTGAAAGTAACTGTTACTGGTTCTGTGTTAAGTTTAAATATTTTGGTGTTTGTCTTTGTTTGCTAAGCAGTGAAAGAGGAGAGGAGCTCAACCTCGGGACTGAAACGCACTTTATCGGAGGGCTCTGAAAAAGATGGGAAAACTGTAAAAATAGAGGGTAAGAGGCCCAAGATGGACCGTGAGGAGTTGGAGGCCCAACTGGAACTTAAAATTACTACAAAAGCTGGCAGTCATCATAAACTCGGGAAGGTTTGTATTCGAGTATTCAGATATGCTTTTACTCTAATAGCTTTTAAACACTGGTTGCATAAAATCCATTCACACATACAGCATAATTGATGCCGACTTTTTTCACAGTGCTCTGTGGCCTTAATTATAATAATTTTGACTGATATAGCTGAGCTTGGATAAATATAAGTTTCTCTTCACCAATTTTCCTAACATTTCATCCCTTTCACCTCATTCTTCTCAGATTGTGCAGCAGTTAGTGGAGGAGCGATTGAAGGTGTTGGAGCTCACCATTTTCGACAAACATTTCCAAGAGCTAAAGGACAGAGTAGACAAAATTGACTGCGCCACTAAACACCAAGCCGCCATTAACACACTCCAAGTGAGTGCAGGGTAACTTTTTATATGAAATTAAATTTGTCCCATAAGGAGAACATGTTGGGCATTGGAAGATGCTCTGCTTTCATTTGACAAGTATCTAAAGTCTACTTGGTGTTTCTCTTCAGGCCAAGATTGCCCGACTATCAAAAAAGTTTGGAGAGGCCAATCAGGTATCAGAGAATAAAAGGAAACAGGAGGTAAGATGTTTTTTTGTAACTTGTTAAAATGTTTCCATTTGGCATGCAGGTGATGTCTTGAAAAACGTTGAAACTTCTTATTTGTTTTCTACAGGCACTTGCTGCCGTTGCTGCTGCTACTGCTGCCAAAACTGCAGCGGTTACGAATAACCCTCAAGCTCAGCGGTAAGTGTTCTGGACTCATTTTCAGTCTAGATCCCTGTCAGCTATGCTTTGTATGTTAAGTCATGTATTTGAGAGGCAAATCTCCACGGCTTTTTTAAAAGACATTTTAGTCCCTTCAGTGGAAGCTAAGACCTTTTGACAGTCCACTTGTCAGTCTGATTTTGAGGTTTCAAAACTGACAGCATCAGTGTATTTAAACATGTAATCTTTGAATCATACAGCAGTTTGTGCATGATGATATTTTGTGTGAATATAATTTTGCTTTTGTATGAACGTGACAATACCGGACTAAAGCAAGTACTTACTACACACGAAACCGTTACACTGTGAATAGTTGACATTGTCCCGGGTTGCTAAGTGTAATCACTAGATTACAAACAAATGGACAGAATCAATCTTTACGTCCTCTAAATCCATACTTTTTTGGAAACAAGAATCCATGTCCCTTGTTCGGTTTGTCAGGACCATCTTTTTGAAAGTCTTAATTTCGCTCAAAATATTTCTAAAGACTTGTTTGGAATAAACAAACACATGCCCCAGTGTGTGTTTTGCACCTGCAAAGTAACCCCACATGGGTCCAGGTCCTGAGTCTTGTGACGTTCTACAATATGAAGCCTGAGCGTTTCTTCAGGCAGTGCAGAGTGTAGTTAAAACTGCACCTCTCCTCCCAACAGCGTGCTCCGTCGACAGACAATAGAGCCGCAGCCTGAGGTGCCCAGAGAGGGATTGGTGCCCTCTGTTGATAAGACTCCGGCACTGTCTGTCAAGATGGAGGGAGAAGACGAGGAAATGGAGGAGGAAGAGGAAGCAGATATGTCCCGCCATGTTGCTATGGCGAGAAAGCTGGCAGAGTACAATGAAGGGAAATGCAGAGCAGACATTAAACTCCGCACGATTCCCTCGCACTTGGAAAACGTGCTCTACCACAACTGCAAGAGAAGCTCAGGGAACCCAAGACCTGACCGCTACGCCTCGTACATTTTCCGCTACTTAGTGCCATACGATGTCTACTGTGACTGGGTCGCAAAGGTCAACTACGTTGGATTATTGGGCAAAGAGGCCCTGCCCGTAAACTTGAGGAGGGCGATGAGGATGTACATTGAGCGTCGATTTCCTGTGCTGTCTTGTGAGAAGTGGAGAGAAATTCGAGACGTTATCAATGAAATACTGCGGGTAAAGAGAAGGCCGGAGTTTTTTCGAGAGTACGAGGAAAGAACTGGCATGTCGTTTTGACGCTTGAACGCCACAGGAACTGAAGCATACTGGGACAATTGTCATTATTCGTGGTAGAACATATATAAACATTTTGTCAAAATATCACCCTCCAGTCACTTAGATCTTTGTAGGTGTTCTTAAAAATTATCATGTTGAAAAGGATATTAATCTCTGCTGACAGACTTTGTGAAGTTGACACAGTGCTTGAAGAGAGCGAACTGCAGTTAAATACCGATGAATGATTTTGTGAAAACTCAGACACACGCTTTAAGTTTGAGTTGCGGTCCTACCACAAAGATGACTGTGTTACATGGAATAAATCTAAATGTCAGCACCTTACCTCATTCAGTCTTCATCCTGTAAAGGACATAAGCAACTTCAAGTGTCAACAACTCTAAGTATCAGCAATCTTTCTAAACAGGCCAGGCTGGACTTCCATGGAGGTAAAGCAGACATCCACAACTGTTTCTTCATCCAGCACAGCAGGTGAGTAACAAAGATCTATCTTTAATTTTTTTTATGGTAAATGTTGTGTACGTTTTGTACGTTTGTTTGTTCTTTGACAGAATTAATGGCTTCTTGTGGGAGTTTTGAAACTTTAGCTTTTTTCTTCATGTGGGTTTGCATGTTGTTCGTTCTTTGTGTGTACTTGAAGCCTGACCAGTGTTGGATATTTGGGACCTATTCCCAGGTTTTAGGTAGTACAAATTCAGGTATTGGTGTGTTGGCTAAACAATAAATGAAAATGGGATCCAGTGCAAGCTGTGACAGATAAAGCTAGGATTTGACACAACAATGCAGTCATTTCAGAACAGTTTAGAGTGATCTTCAAATAATAGCCAAAGTATACTATATCTGTAATGCATACTTACACAGTTAAATAAATGTTATTTATGAGCGGTTTCCACAGCAGAGATCTCTGCATGTTTGATTTGGCAGATTTCTTTATGGCAGATCTGATAGTTTACTTCACAAACCCATCTGTTGTGTTATTTTGAAGACATGGCTCAACTTTGCACCATAGTTTGCTCAGTTCTGATGCATACTCTGCTGCATGTGCTGCAAATAGTGGTGAGACGTTTGTAAACAGCAGAGTCAAAGCCTCTTTTTTTTTTTATTCTTTTTTTTTTTTTTTTTCTTCAGGAAAGTGTTATAGTTATTGTAGTTCTTTATTTTCTAATTAGTTTTTATTTTTATTTCATTTTAACCTTTTGTTTAAAATTCTGTTTAGTTAGTTTGTTTTAGTATTTATTTGTTTTACACTTAGTTTGGATCTTTATAATTATTCATGTATGGAGGGCATATGTCCGAGACAAGATTTAAGAAAATCAGTACAGCAGTTAGAATCAAAAAACAATGAACTTTCTGAAAATGGATGCAATTTTTACCAAACATTATAAGTACTAAACTTTCTCCTACACTCTTTATTTTATTTTGATTAGTTTTCACAATTTTTTTTTTTTTTTTTGAGAAGTCTTGTTTTAATTTAGTTTTCACAATACACCAAAACCTTCAGAAATAAGAAAACAGTCGACTTCTTAGTAAGTGTTTACAATGTAGCAATTACATATAGGAAAAAAATATTGCCTAGTTTTAATTTTCAGCAATGTTAATTGAGTTGGTTACATAAACATTGTGAAAGTGAGCGTATCAAACTTCTGGCTGCTCTTTAATGTTTATTCCTGTTAAGAAGCCATGTTTGTAATTGGAAGTTTATTGACCATGACAGAATTACAGAAAATAGGTCATCTTACCTTTCATGTTTTCCAGGAGCAGTGTCGAAAAGTGTCATTGAATTTGTCTGCATGTTGTATTTTTGCATAGATGTCTCAAAATCTTTTGTCCATGTCATGCTGGGATGGGTTTTTAACTGCCATCACCTTTACTAGCAATTAACAAATGATTGACAGTCTTTTGAGCAAAAGTGTACCCTGTGCAGATATTTTCAAGTCTCTTCTAACAAGTCTCTCCTCCCCCAGTAGTTCCAGTTCCTACCGCAACCCCTGCCGCAGCTTCAGCCCCTGCTGCAGCTTCAGCTCCAACTCCCACCTCCACTTCAACTGCCATGGTTCAGCAGACCCCTATCCTCCAGCTGATCACTTCCAACTCTAACCCCACCTCCACCTTGGCCACTGGCAGTACCACCCAGAGTCAAACGGGCACCCTCCTCTTGAAGACTGCCCCTGGGAGTAGCATGATGGCTACAGGCCAGCCGCTTCTCATCCAGTTGCCTTTATCAGTAAACGGCCAGGCAGGGACACTGGTCAACATCCCCGTCTCATCTTTGTCTGCAGCCAGCTCACTGAACAAGTCCAAAACCACTGCTTCTACCGCCACGTTTATACTCAAGCCTGCATCTGTCACGACCACAGCCACAGCCTCTGCACCAGCCGTGGCCACTGTCCCAGCCCTCCATGGCTCCAGTGCCCAGATGTCCTCTGGCCAGATCTCTCTTGCTCGTGCTGTGTATCAAGGGGGTGCAGGGGCAATAACTACACCCCATGCTGGGGTATCTGTGACCACGGCCAGGACACCAGCTCAGTCTGTCTCTGTAGTCGGGGCCATGTCTTCAGTCTCTTCACCTACAACATCTGGGCCAGCTGCAACCGGATCCACTGCTCCAGGACCTCCACAGGGGATGTCTTTGACATCAAAGACAGGTGAGGATGACTGAAGAGCACGGAGGTGCTGCTGACATTTCATTTTCCTTAACTTGGTACTAAATTTAGATTGTTTTGTATTTCTCAGACAACCAAGTTACAGGAACCGCTGCATCTAAAGTAGCTGCACCAGCAGCACGACCCAAAGGCTCCGTAATTGACCTCACCGAGGACGATGATGATGTCCAAGGTTAGAGTTGGCGAACTTTTTGTTTTGTTTTGTTTTGACTTCTCCTAATATATGTTATTAAGGCTAATTATGTTATGTTTTATGGTTTTCAGTGACTGGAGTGAAGAATGCTACTGTTACAACTCCCTCTCCAAGCCCACGCACTAACCCGGTCATCAGCATCCACAACAGTAAGAGCACCAAATTACACTAAACAAATTTTATCACTCTGGCAAATTACAAAGTATCTAGTAATTTAGGCAGATGCCTATGCATATGTATCCTGTGCTTTAATTCTAACTTATACATATAATCTAAGTTTCTTGTTTTGCGTGCTTTTGTTTTCAGATACAGGAGCAAGAGCATCCCCTCTAAGCAATCAGAACAGTTCTGGCAATCCTCAGTTGACAGTACATCACCGCCCCCCAGTGGTGAGCTTTTAGAACTGGATTCTAAATATTTCCCACACATGCACTTCACTACTTTTCTGTTCTGTAACTTCCATGTTTAAGTCTTGGTGAATTGTTATTTTAACATGATTTGCTGATGGTTGGTTTTTAAAGCTATTATTAGATTTTTCTCTGTTGAAAACTACAGCTGTTAGCTGTTTTGGGAGTTATCCAAGCACAAATGATCTTTTTGCCACAACTAAAAGGAAAGAACAAGCTGTGACACCAGATTTTGTTTTTTTGCAGGATGCTCCATTAAAATCCCGCAGTGTAACCACTACTACTACACCAACTCGAGGCTCCAGCATGGCGCTTCCACCGCTCCCTCCTGCACCCGCACCATCACGCTTACCCCCAGAGGCTGAACGGACCTCACCTCCTCAACAACCTCAGCTAAAGCTGGTGCAGAGTCAGACTGGTATAGTGCTCTCCTGGTGTGTTGGAGAAGTTGATCGGACCTGCGCAGCTGTAGAAAGCTATCACCTTTATGCCTTTCATCAAGATAACTCTAACAGCAATGCATCTCAGCAGCACTGGAAGAAAATTGGGGAGGTGAAGGCCCTTCCACTGCCTATGGCCTGTACGCTGACCCAGTTCCAGTCTGGCTCCACGTATCACTTTGCTGTTCGAGCCAAAGATGTATATGGGCGCTTTGGCTCTTTCTGCGAACCTCAGTGCACAAATGTCATCAGTTCCAGCTCTAGTTGAACCGTTACAGAAAAGACATAGCGTTTTGCCTTTGATAGTTTATGACTTTTCACCTGTTTTGTGTTAGGAACTGAAATATTGTACGCTGGACAAAAACAAACACCTGTAAATGTCTTCCCATATAACAACTGGGCAACAAACTGACTTGGAGAGTTCAAGTGGCAAACGGTTGGTTTTGTCTCACTCATCATATGTAATGTGTTTTTTGTGACTTAAGCTGTTGTGTATATAAGTTGAAAAAGTTTGCCCCTCCTGCCAGATCAGGTATTTGTGTTATTCGCTCCTGATCTTCAGACCCAGATCTTTTTCTTTTTTTTTTCTTCCTCTTTTACTTGACAGGACTTTTTTTTCCATGTAAACTAAATTGCACAGAAATGTATAAATGTGTGGTAGAAACGGAATGATAACTTTTGTAAGTTTTGTCTGGCAACCAGACTTTCACAAGCATAATAAAGAGGTTTTATTAAAGTCAGTGACAGATTAAATATTCTGTATTTAATGCCATAGCACTCCTCTGCAGTTAGACTTGAGTCACCTAGGCCTAGAGAGTCTGGATGACTCCTTTGTAGTTATCCTTTGTAGTTCCCAAAGGATTGGCAAGTTGTTCCTAGAGGTTTGTGGGTGATGCTAGGTGAAATCTGTTTCAAAGAGTGCTGCATCCACAACGTTCTTGTGATTGCCCAATTTGTGCAGAGAAATCGTCACCGACACAGTGGCAACTGCCAGCAACCACTCACCAGCTGGTTGCGGGATACATACTTTTCCTAAACAACCTGGGGTTGCCAGTGGGTCACTGACTGATCCCTAGGCCTATGTGAATGAGGCTTCAGCAATCGATCTCAAAGCAACTGTCAACACCAGCTCCCAACTGGTCAGGGGTTCAGGGAACATGTGTATATATTTTTTTTTAACCTCATTACCAGTGGTTGCCAGATGATTACAGAGTGGTCATTAAGCCTGTGTGACTCGGACCATACAGAAACCACAAAGCAGAAAACCAATGCCCAACAAATACATGGACTTTGGTAACAGGATACAGAAAATATAGTCGTGTGGGGACCAAAATCAAAAAGGTTATGTTATTGTCTCTGAATGTGCACAATAAACCTTGTCAGATGGCAGTCCTGTGACTCAGTGGATGTCTTATACTGGTGTTCTTCAAATGCGAGAACAAGATCAGAACAACTATTTGGATAAATCCTTGTGAAGGCATCAAGAGGATTATTGAAATGCTTTAAACAGCTGTAACCACTCCGTTATTTTGGCACAAGGCTGGCTGGCTGGTTTTAAGATTGGTCCCTGAAGTCATCCACAAGTCCATTTATTTTAAACAGCTGGGCTGGAGCCCTCTCTACGATGAATTGAGCGACAGATAATGTCAAGTCTTACAGATAATTTGGAGATGCTAGTTAACCTTAACAAAGCTGTCTCTGGACTGCAAGTGGAAACCCAATGAACCACATGGAGAATATGCAGAGTGCACTGGCTGACCATAATGTTCAAGCGGAGAGCCTTGTTTCTGTGAGGCGACAGTGCTAACCACTGCTCAAATGTGCTATCTATCCTTCTCTAGTGGGACTAGCTGCACAGCCCCATTAAAATTAAAGCAGAAATTGGTTCTCAGACTGCCTTGTTAAAGAGTTCTTGGGTTTTGACCTGTGGAAGCTGGTCAAAAGAAGAATACACTTGATTTTAGTCTTAGCGGAAAGAGAAACTGAAACTAACCATTCTGGTAAAAAAAAAATTGCCAAGCTGGTAGATGATCTGGTTTGGAATCTTAACAACAAGACAGTCTCATGTCTCCAGGAAACTGGCAATGCAATGTCTGGATTGGAAGAAAGGGAAGTAGAAACTAGCTCGGACTGAGACAAACTGTACATTGACTGGCCATGAGCTCTGACTGACGTTGGCATGTCTCGGATGAGGAAATATAAACAGACTAGGTGGAAGAGGTGCAGTCTTGTTCTTATAAAGTGCTTTTCTACTCCGAACACTCAAAGCACTACATACTAAAATCCTCATTCATCGATTCACGCAAGCACGCAAGTGCTTTCTACGTACCATTCACACTCCAATGAATGCATCAGGGTTCACTAGTTGGCATGCAGATTTGAGCAGCCAGGGATCAAGCCACCAACTTTCTGATTAGTGTCCTGCTAATCTACTAAAAAGTCCTGGCTTCAGGGACTTCCCTGGTAAGATTAGATGAAAATGCTGACAGGACATGGGGCACTGCTCTGATGAAGGATGGAGGAACTCAGTCCAGAAAATCTGAAGTGCAATAGACTAAGCTCACTGCAATATGATAAAATCATCTATGGTAAATCAAGACAGATAGGCTAAGTGGTCCTCTGGAAGTGATTGGCAGAGGGAGAGACTGGTTCACCAGATTAGGCTGTGACAAGACATGCCTGGATCCAAGAGTGCTGCATCAATATAAGCCTTGGAAGATGACACCTGAAATTTTTAAATTACTGTGTCAAAGTCTTTTGTATCATTGCATTTTTGACTTTTTCATGGACCTCAAATTTGCGCAGTGAGCAAAATAGGTGTCAAGCTCAATCTTCATGTTGAGGATCATCACTGGTGATAAGCTGTGCCTTCAAGAGACAGACAGTCCTCAGTGGATAAGTGGAATTTTGAGGGCATTGCATCAAGAGATAAAACTAGACCTGGAAAATATCCCTAGATTGTAACATTATGAAAGGTCCAAGAGAGAAAATTTGGGACAAAAGATCTGAACTGTGGCACTTTCCCATTGTACAGTTGTGCACATTCATCACAGAACCACCTTCCTCGCTCAGATCCAGGTTTGAGGCCCACTGTTTTGATGGATATGATACAATGTGCACTGCAAATGTGAACATGCAGTTGGTCAGTACGGAACATCCATAGAAAAAAAATGGAAGTAGCAAGGTTGCTGGAAGTGGCGCAGCACTGCTCAAGAAAAGTACCTTGAAGGGAATAGTGACAAAATTGAAATTGGAGCTTTATGGAGTCTTCTCGATGGTCTGTACGAGCCAGTGTTGGAACAGGCTATAACATCACATTCACTGGCTTCACCTGGGATGGGTACCAGCCTTCATGGAAACATTTAATTAGGTCCGACCTTAGTGATGGCTTTGGTTCTTCCAGGTCATACAGAGGCTTGATTCAATCTCCACACTTACAGACTTTGACTCAGGGGCTTTTTACGGTTACTGCATTGGTTCTACCACTCACAAACAATCATGTCACTACAGCCCATCACCATTTGAGAACTGAGGACATGAGAATTTGCTGAAGTATTCTTCTACAAATGATGGGTGTCGCCACCCAGACAAGCAGCGTGCAGGTATAATTGGCCTTTGAGTCCTCTCAGTCCAAGAAGGCTGAGGGTTGAATGAGTTTTTCTACAAATTTTGCCTAAAGTCATTGCCCACATGTTATGCCATACAGGGGTGAGTGGATGTCTTCGAAAAAACTGTGGAAAATTACGACGTAAACAAGCTCACATCCAGGTAGATATTTAAAACCAACAAAGAAAGAGATTACAGATGACTGTAGTGTGCCCTTCATTACATTTTGAGTTTGTTTACCTTTTTTCTTTGTTTAGACAAAAACAAGTACATTGATGTTAGACATTTATTTGCTATCCACGTAAGCACGGCAAGGTTTCAAATGGAACAATTAAATTCTTTCACCATAAAGAAAGTAAACAATCTTAACTTCCAATCCAACTGCAAGTATCAAAAAACTATTGGGGTTGTCGAGATATATCATATCATTCTGAGCCCTTATGAATTTACACTCAAACACTACTGAGGCAGCATCATTTGCTGCCTTAAAAGATTTAGTGCTTAGGCCTTCAGTCAGATCCTGGGTTGAAGATAAGGGTTTTGCCATAAGCTAGAAAAATAAAAACAGCAAGATGGCCAGCAGCAATGTGTCATGGTTGGAAGGCAACAATAACTCAAATATCCACTTGTTACAAGCAAAGTATACAAAAGAGCGTATCTGAACACAACATTTGTCGAGCCTTGAAGCAGATGGGCTACAGCAGCAGAAGACCACAACTTCTGCCATACCTGTTCGCTAAGAACAGGAAACCGAGGCTACAATTTACGTGGGCTCATCAAAATTATGTGAGGGGTCTGCAGAGATGTTTTCTGTCCTTCTGGAGGGAAAATCCACAGCGATGATCCTGTCTCCAGACTGATTGTCTGTTGCACTCTGGCGCTGTCCTGCTTCGTGGCTGAGCCGAACAAGACAGCGATAGATCTGCACAGGACTGTCCTGATGAAGGCAGTGAAGAAGATGACCAGCAGCCCCTATGACGGGGTTAAGTTTCTGACTTGCCGCAACTTTTTCCAGACAAATTCTATATGTGAGGACCACTTTAGATCGCGTGAAGTGGTAGATCCTAGGAATCTGAAGTGATCCACAGTAACTACTGTATTGTTGAGGATGGCAAAAGGTGGGAAGGTTTGTTGGGTTCTTCAAAAGTCCACCGTCATCTCCACAGTTTGAGTGGGTTCAACTTCAGGTGGTTCTAACTGCACCAGTGGACCAGTTTATCTGCTTCCCTAACTATACACGGATTTATCCTCATTTTGGATCAGACCAATGATAGTGGTGTCATCCACAAACTTTAGGAGTTTCACAGATGGTTCTTCTGAGGTACAGTGATTACTGTAGAGGTAGAAAAGCAGCAGACAAACTGTGAGTACGTCGTTTTTCAAACAAAGGTAAGTCAGCTTGAGTCTAGTTGAATGCGATTGATCGATTGACCTTGGCCTTTCTGATCTACAGCTGCACTGTGTAAGGTATAAAAATGCTGTAACAGTTACTGGAGAGCAGGCAGAATCTATTGAAGGACACACAAAACTTCAGCACAAGAGCCTTGATTGGTTTCGATGGCGTGCCGGGAGAATCACAGCTTCAGTGAGGCACGCTGTTTTTGCCACAAGTTTAGAAACTCCCGCCCAAAGCGTGGTTAATCGTGTGTGCTACCCTGAAAAGTCTATGTGTATTGTGCAAACAAGATGGGGACTGGAACATGAGGAGGACGCACGAAAGGCCTACACCAAAAAAAATTGCAGCACTTCACTATCTGCAGGTTCGTTTGTGCGGTTTTATTGTGAACACACGTTTTCCTGAACTTGGAGCATCTCCTGATGGACTCACTATGTGTGAATGTTGTGGGAAAGGGTACTTTTAAATACGGAATGGACAGCATTAAGCCGGCAGTGGATGCGCAGGATAAATACTTCTACCTGGAGTTAGCTGCAAATGGACTTCACTTAAAGAGGACGCACCCTTACTACTCTCAAGTGCAAACACAAATCTTTGTGACCAGCGCCAAGCACTGTGACCTCATTGTATGGACCCAAAGAGACATGGCTGTGGTTAGCATCTTCCCTGATGTGGACTTCTGGGAACCACGATTGAAGAAAGCACAGGTGTTCTTCAAAAGAAAAAAAAGTGCCTTCCTGAACTTCTTCGAAATTTTTTCTCTATTTGTAGTGCAGCTCTGAATATCTAATTTTTTCTTTCTGGGGTCTAGTTTTATCCCTGATGTGCCTAGACATGTTCACAATTTGCTTTCACTACTTTTGTACTAACAAAATACCACTTTACAAAATGTAAATAAAGAAACAAACGATTTTTTTCTTGTCATTACTTTTATTACAACAACGTCAAAGGCGATCAAAGTAGTTACAGTGAAGAATAAGTGTCAGTTACAGTTTACAAATACAATAATGTAATGACAACGTTTTTATAACATAACTCACCACCAACTGTCTTGAAATTACTATGTCTTAAGAGAAATAATCACAATACATACAGCACACGTTGTTTACGAATTTTTAACAAGAGCAAGTTTCAGTTGTCCCTGGTTTTACCACCACAGTGGGACACATGTTCACCAAAACGCAGCAAACCTTCACTATTTTATCAAGAAGGGTCACATCTTCACCCTCACATGGAAGAAGTAGACAGATTGGCATGGTGGTATGCAGCATTTTGAACTTATTGCGCAAAGTAGCTATTACTCGCTCAACATGAATTCTTAGGTGGGCAATAGCTCTCGTATCTTCTATGTCCCTGGCATCGAGTTGACAGAAGCCCTTTGTATATGCAGGGATCTTAACCTCCGCACACATCATTCCCACAGGATCTCTGATGTCAAAGCCTCTGTCAGCCAAAACTACATCCCCTGGTAACAGCCTTTGAAGAATACCACATTTCTCTGTGATATGTCTGTCTGATGCACTCCCCCCACCCCTTGGAAATGAATGAAATTGCACCAAGAGGTGTGATCCCAACGAGGTATTTCATGGTGTGTGTACCCTAATATCGAGAGTATGTTTGTGCATGTGCCTTTAAATTTGATGGTCTTTCTGTACGAATTTCAAAACAATCTACAATGACGGCTACCCATTTTCCAAAAGTTTCAATAAATTGAGGGGGCATTGTGGCCTGTAAACAGTGCCTCTCTGGCCAGTGCACCAAGGCTCTTAAGCGGGCATACAAAACATCAATGGTATCGGTAAAGACAGAAGACAGAGTTTTGTGGGAAACATTGAATAGATCACAAAGATGCTGGACAGGAAGATCAAGTCTGAGACGCATGAGTGTGAGTAATAGCATTTGGAAATGCGACAGTTTCTGTGACGCTGGCAGGAAAGCTTTTACACTGTCAAACACGGCCAGTAAAATTGCAAAACAAGGTAATCCAGTGTAATATCTTACTTTTTCCGTGTCATCCTTTAAAAAAATGTTCATTCAGCTCTGTCTTTTTCAGTTGTGATTGAAGCTTCCTGTTCTCCTCCAACAGCCGGTTTACTTCTGCTCTGCTCTGTTCACAGCACACACAATCCTTCGTCTGTCTTGTAGCCTCTGTGTGTCTTACTGTCAGATCAAGATTTTCACTCAGAGCCTCCACTTGTCCAACACAACTCTGGCCCACAGCCTCCTTGGCAAGGTGATTATGGTGTTGGTCTTCTGTCGTGTCCAACTTGAGCTGCTCTTCATGTGCAACTGCTGCACAGGCCTCATCTTCACACTCTACTACTCCTTTATGAAAGGCTGTCAGATACAAAGAGTACACACACAAAAGGGAAATGTTCAGCAGTATTCCAAATAAGGGCGCATGATTAATTAAAACGCTATGTGATGATTGTCGGACAGTGAGAGGACGTTTTTAATTTTAGGATTGGGGTGGGGGTGGTGGTGGTGGTCTTTACCTCCGACTGGTGCTCTTTGTTGCTCTCGTTGCGTTCGCCTTCTGTGACGGTCAGAATTAGATGTTAGGATTTCGGAGCGCCCCATATGCTGCGTTGGAACCCAGTCAGGATTTGTCTCATCCATTACATTGGCTGGTTTACCTACAATTGCGCAAAAATAATTAGTGTATCTATACATAGAACGTATGTCTGCGAATTCACTCGGTAGGACGTTTGACCTCTGAGCGCATCAACATTAAAACTAATAGGCTATAAAGCTTGATATGTACATATTTAGGACTTACCGGACTGAAAATGTCTGGAGCACACCAACAGATGTTTGGCATGGAAGAGAACTTCATATCAGGTCTTCTCACAGCTGTTATTAGGGTTGCCAACCGTCCCTTAAAAAACGGAATCGTCCCGTATTTAGAAACAAAAGTACACGTCCCGTATTGAGCTGAAAAGGGACGCACTTTGTCCCGTAATACAGTGAGAATCAAAAGTAGTCTATAAGTTTTAATGTAATTAACACTTTGTTTGAAAACATAATTCCCAGCCCCGCTCCTGCTTTGTGACCAATGAGCTGACAGCACACTTATGACAATTCGAGTATGACAATTCAGATTACCGCTCATCTCATTGGTTGAGGAAAGGTCGCTTGCAGAGAAAATACCGGAAGACAACAGATGATAGGGTTGCCAACCGTCCCTTAAAAAACGGAATCGTCCCGTATTTAGAAACAAAAGTACACGTCCCGTATTGAGCTGAAAAGGGACGCACTTTGTCCCGTAATACAGTGAGAATCAAAAGTAGTCTATAAGTTTTAATGTAATTAACACTTTGTTTGAAAACATAATTCCCAGCCCCGCTCCTGCTTTGTGACCAATGAGCTGACAGCACACTTATGACAATTCGAGTATGACAATTCAGATTACCGCTCATCTCATTGGTTGAGGAAAGGTCGCTTGCAGAGAAAATACCGGAAGACAACAGATGACCACAACAAAAAGCATGGCCAACAGGGAAACAAACGCCGACACTGCGGTCTCAGACGACAGTACACCTGAAGCTGGGCAAACACTGTGCGATTTTCAAACTGCACGATTGGCTCGCATGGGTTATAAATTCGTAGGTCACGATGCAGGGTCTCACACTATACCGCCCGATGCTCTGATGCGACCTGAGTGCTCACACTGTGCCTCCATAAAATGAAGGTTATAACAGAAAATCTGTCACACAGACACACACCACCATCAACTTTGCTAAATTGCTAATGAAAAACACTGATCAGGCAGCTGTGATTGAGCAGCAATGTAAATCCGACTATTTTCACGGTTGTTGTGGTCGTGATAATTTGGTGATGCCACTTCGAAAAGGCTCGGATGAGCTTTCCAAAGTTCTACAAGTTGTGCCTCCATCGCTTGTGTCCAGATCACACGCCGCACAGCCGTGCTGCTCCGTCTTTTTCACCGACGTTTACGTGTTTGCGTGTGAGCAGTGTGAGCGGCTGCGGTGACACCCTCACGAGCGATTGATGATCGGGAGCTGGTCGTGAGGTGTTAATCGCTTCTCGTTACCCCACGTATACTACACGATGCACGATGAAGGCCAAAATCGGGCCGATCACCAAATTGGTCGCACGACTCAAAAATCGCCTCAAAATGGGCCAAAAATCGCACAGTGTAAGCCCAGCATTAGACCAGCAATGTTTGTTCCTCTCAGAGAAAGAAAAAAAGGCTACAAAAGTACAGGAAAGAATGGGAAAAGGAAAACACCTGGCTGGAAAAGTGCACGATAACACCAATAAAGCGCACTGCACTGTGTGCCGGCGCACTTTTTCCATAGGCATGCTTCTAATGGTGGGCACATGAAGAACATGAGGGGCGTGAAAGCTCGGGGAACCCTTAACCAATTTTTGTCCACCAGGCCACGGCAGAAGCAGATATGGTATGTAAACACTGGTTTGTTTGTTTTTAAACCCTCTGGTTAAGGTTAAAATGGGCATGTGCAGTGAATATCAGCGCTATGTGGCCAGAAGTGTGATAATATAATTTATTTTGTGTAATAAACAACTGCAAGGATAGATGATTACAACAAATAGATGAGTAATACATAAAAGTAATACATAGATGAATAATGATGATGAGTTATGATGCGTAATCATGGGAACAAGTGGGTTTACAAACGGGAGCAAAAGCTGAAAAAATGCCTCTACTGAAGCCAATTGCACTAAATGCACTAAATGTGCACTGTTACAAGAATATTTTTCTTTCTATTGTTTTCTATTAATTTATATAATTTTAGGTTAAGCAGGACAGAGTTCTTTTAAAGAAAGATTTACTTTTATTCTCAAAAGTTAAGTATGACAGGCTTCTGTTTAAGAAAGAGACCTGTTTTATTGTGTTAATGTTGTCATTTTGAGCTAGAAAATAAATGGCTAAATGATTTTAGTTTCCCATGTGTTGATATCACAAAGAATATGCATCTACTTAAATCAAATTCAAGTCAAATGGTTAAAAAAATAATTTCACACACAAAAAAAGAGCAAAAAAATTCACCACACTGGGAAGGGTGAAGACAACTGGGTCGCCCGGCCCTGGCCACCAGGTGTCCCTTATTTATTTCTCAGGGAGTTGGCAACCCTAGCTGTTATCCAGGCTAGACGCTGTCTTGTGGTTACATCCGCAACATGAACTCCCTCATGTTGCTTCCAGGTGGGGAAAGAATGAAAAGATAAACCATTTTCAGACTTGTTCCTTTGCCGGTCGCGCGAACTAACGTTACAACCGATTACACAGCAAGTACGAACCATAGCTAATGTTCTCCGTGTGCTTTCGCTCCTCTTTCGCTAGCGCTTTTTTTGACCCAGAAATATGGCGCCTCAACTAAAAATCCTGGCCACGCCCCCTCCCGTGACATCACGCTCCAAAGGCCTCCAAAGACTGCATCCTTGGCTCACCTGTTTGGCCAGTAGGCAAACTGCAGGGGTTCCAGCAGGATTTCTTTGATGTCTTTCAGGAGTGTTAACCCTCCCGATTTCAGTGCCCCTCCCGAAAATATCCCGGAGCCACCATTCTCCCGAGTTTCCACCCGGACAACAAAATTGAAAAACCATATCGCAGAATTTATAGCGCGGCCCAGCCAATTCCAATTTCCAACAATGGCGGCAGCTACTTAGTTTTAATATTCCTCTTATTACTCTTTCTGGGTCGCAAAATAAACTTTTAACATATTTTCAGGTGAGAATGTAGCTGTGTAAACTTCAAATATCTGAGCCGGCAAGAACACCAAACTCCCGACACATCAATAGGTCAGCACGGAGTCTCAGATACAAGGGGGGCAAACTGTCCTGGAGTCTTCCTGGTGTTCCATCTCTGACAGAACAGACAAACATCCTCTTCACAGATCTTTAATGTAGGCAGGGGGTCAGAGGGGAGGGAGTGAGGGCTGCTGGTTCTTTTTGTGTGGATGTGAGGGTGAGCATAAGGGAGGTGTGAATAGTTGTCTTTCAGTAGAAGGTGTTAAGGTCGTCAGTCAATTGAGGATCCTCTTCACAGAGGGGGGATGGACTCCTGTTACTAGAATGTGCTGCAGGTCTCTCCAAACTGAAGCGGGGTCATTGGCTGAGAAGTAGTTTTTTTTTTAACTTCTCATTGTAACTCCTCTTAGCGACCCTGATCTCCTTGCTCAGCTTGTTTGTGGCCTGCTTGTACAGGGCCTGGTTCCCGCTGCTGTAGGCCTCCTCCTTGGTCTGGCACTGCTTCCCCAGATTTGGACTAAACCATGGTTTGTTATTATTGTATGTGCAAAAGGTCTCAGTTTACACACACAAGTCCTCACAAAAACAGATGTATAATGTCACGGTGTCAGTGAGTTCATTTATGTCAGTGGTTGCAACTTCAAAAACTTTCCATTCTGTGTACTCGAAGCAGGCTTGTAAATCCTTCTTCAACTCCTTGGTCCACTTCCTGACAGTTTTAACTTTAAGCTTAGAAAGTTTTTATTTCTGTCTGTAGGTAGGTATGATGTGAAGCAGAAAGTGATCCGAGAGTCCAAGAGCTGCACAGTACAGTACAGTAATTGTGTCGGCCCAAGTATGCCAAATTACAAGTTCAGTTCTGATTAACTTAATGTTCTGTCCGCATTTTGGAAGTTCGTGGGTGAGGTTTGCACTGTTAAGGTCCAATAGAATAATGATGAGGGAACCTGGGTGATTTTTCTCCATGTCAGTTATCTGGTCAGGAAGCTGTTTTTGAGTCTTTAAACACAACAGCCTACCTGAGTATTGTTGCTGACCATGAGCATCCCTTTATGACCACAGGGTAATCATCTTCTGATAGCTGTTTAAAGCAGGATAACACACCATGTTACAAAATTCAAATCGTGTACTCAAATATTGATCATAGTCAGCAGATCTCACTCCAACAGGGCATTGCAGGGATGTGGCAGCATGGGAGAGTCAAATAATGGATGTGCAGCCAACAAATCTGTGACGCTATCATGTCAACGTGGACCAAAATATCAGAGGAATGATTCCATCACCTTGTTGACTCTGTGCCAAGAAGAATTATGAGTTTTCTCTGCGGGATCAGGTAGATGTGGATGTTAGTCCAGTCTTACAGGTTACATTTTTTATACATGGAGAAAATACTTTGTCAGTTGGAGAGAATTCTGTTTTTATGATACAGAGTAGCCGCTGGGAGTTATTGTTAGGAAGGCTCAGTGGGGTCATTTTAATCCTGTCCTTTAATGCAGCGGTCCCCAACCCCCGGACCACAGACCGGTGCCGGTCCATCAGAGTTCGGGTGTGAAATTTATTGTTTTCAGGGTTTTTATCAGTTTTTAATCATTATTCTTTTAATTGTTTTTATTGTTAGCTCGGTTTCCCTGGTTCTTTTCCCATGTGTTATGAATAAATTAGTGCTGTCAGTGTTAATCTCGTTAAAATGATGTTAACGCCATAACCACATTATCTGGACATTGAGATAGTGGACTCGTATAGGTACCTGGGTGTTCACCTGAATAATAAGCTAGACTGGAACCACAACACTGATGCTCTTTACAGGAAGGGTCAGAGCAGACTGAGGTGGCTGAGGTCATTTGGAGTCTAGGGAGCGCTTTTAAAGACCTTTTATGACTCTGTGGTGGCATCTGTCATTTTTTACAGTGTTGTATGTTGGAGCAGCAGTTTATCAGCAGCTGAGAAGAAGAGGTTGGAAAAACTCATTAGGAAGGCCAGCTCTGTTCTGGGATGCACCCTGGACCCAGTGCAGGTGGTGGGAGACAGAAGGACTCTGGGCAAAATAACATCTCTGATGGACAGAGTCTCCCACCCCATGCATGTAAATGTTGCTGAACTGCAGAGCTCCTTCCGTGACAGACTGCTGCATCCTAGATGCATGAAGGAGCTCAATGCCTTAGCACCGCGCAGCCCCACGCACGGGGCGATTTGCGCTAACTCGCTAACGGAGATTTGCAGCGTTAATGTGGTTATGACATTAACATCATTTTAACGAGATTAACACTGACAGTCCATCCATCCATCTTCATCCGCTTTATCCGGGGCCGGGTCGCGGGGGCAGCAGCCTAAGCAAAGAGGCCCAGACCTCCCTCTACCCAGCCACCTCCTCCAGCTCATCCGGGGGAACACCAAGGCGTTCCCAGGCCAGCCGAGAGATATAATCTCTCCAGCGTGTCCTGGGTCTGCCCCGGGGCCTCCTCCCGGTGGGACATGCCTGGAACACCTCACCCAGGAGGCGCCCAGGGGGCATCCTTGTCAGATGCCCAAACCACCTCAGCTGGCTCCTTTCGATGTGGAGCAGCAGCGGCTCTACTCTGAGCCCCTCCCGGATGGCCGAACTTCTCACCCTATCTCTAAGGGAGATGCCAGCCACCCTTCGGAGGAAGCTCATTTCCGCCGCTTGTATCCGCGATCTCGTCCTTTCGGTCACTACCCACAGCTCGTGGCCATAGGTGAGGGTAGGGACGTAGATCGACCGGTAAATTGAGAGCTTCGCTTTTACACTCAGCTCCCTCTTCACCACGACGGACCGGTGCAGCGTCTGCATTACTGCAGCTGCAGCCCCAATCCGTCTGTCGATCTCCGGCTCCCTTCTCCCATCACTCGCGAACAAGACCCCGAGATACTTGAACTCCTCCACTTGGGGCAGGACCTCATCCCCGACCCAGAGTGGGCACTCCACCCTTTTCCGGCTGAGAACCATGGCCTCAGATTTGGAGGTGCTGATCCTCATTCCCGCTGCTTCACACTCGGCTGCGAACCGCTCCAGTGCGAGCTGGAGGCCCTCACCCGATGAAGCCAACAGAACCACATCATCCGCAAAGATCAGAGATGAGATCCTGAGGCCACCAAAGCGAAAGCCCTCCGCCACTTGGCTGCGCCTAGAAATCCTGTCCATAAAAATTATGAACAGAACCGGTGACAAAGGGTTCTGTTGTCACCGGTTCTGCGCGGAGCCCATCACCCACCGGGAACGAGTCCGACTTATTGCCGGCAATGCGAACCAAGCTCTTGCAACGGTTGTATAGGGATCGAATGGCCCATAACAAAGGGCCAGACACCCCATACTCCCGCAACACCTCCCACAGGACACCCCGAGGGACACGGTCGAATGCCTTCTCCAAGTCCACAAAACACATGTAGACTGGTTGGGCAAACTCCCATTCCGCGACCAGGACGAAAACCGCATTGTTCCTCCTGCATCAGAGGTTCGACTAGCGGACGAACTCTCCTTTCCAGCACCCTGGCATAGACTTTCCTGGGGAGGTTGAGGAGTGTGATCCCCCTGTAGTTGGAACACACCCTCCGGTCCCCCTTCTTAAAGATGGGGACCACCACCCCGGTCTGCCAATCCACGGGTACTGCCCCTGATCTCCACGCAACATTGCAGAGGCGTGTCAACCAGGACAGCCCTACAACATCCAGAGCCTTCAGGAACTCGGGGCGGACCTCATCAACACCAGGGGCTCTGCCACCAAGGAGTTGTTTAACTGCCTCAGTGACCTCGCCCCCGGAAATTGGCGGGTCATTCCCCTCATCCCCAGACTCTGCTTCCTCCTCGGAAGACGTGTCAGTGGGATTAAGGAGGTCCTCGAAGTATTCCTTCCACCGCCTGACAATTTTCTCAGTCGACGTCAGCAGCGCTCCGCCAGCACTATACACAGTGCAGGTAGAGCACCGCTTTCCCCTCCTGAGATGCCTGACGGTTTGCCAGAACCTCTTCGAGGCAGTCCGAAAGTCTTTTTCCATGGCCTCTCTGAACTCCTCCCACACCCGAGTTTTTGCTTCAGCCACTGCCCGAGCCGCATTCCGCTTGGCCTGTCGATACCTGTCGGCTGTCTCCGGAGTCCCACAGGCTAACCAAGCCCGATAGGACTCCTTCTTCAGCCTGGTGGCTCCCTTCACCTCTGGTGTCCACCATTTGGTTCGGGGATTACCACCACGGCAGGCACCAACCACCTTGCGGCCGCAGCTCAATGCAGCAGCTTCGGCAATGGAGGCGCTGAACATGGTCCATTCGGACTCAATGTCCCCCGCCTCCCTCGGAATGCTGTTGAAGCTCTGCCAGAGGTGTGCATTGAAGATCTCGCGGACTGGGGCCTCTGCTAGTCGTTCCTAGCACACCCTCACTACGCGTTTAGGTGCACCAGGTCTGTCCAGCGTCCTCCCCCGCCACCTGATCCAACTCACCACCAGGTGGTGATCAGTTGACAGCTCAGCCCGAGTGTCCAGAACATATGGTCGCAGGTCTGGTGATACGATTACAAAATCGATCATCGACCTACGGCCTAGAGCGTCCTGGTGCCACGTGCACTTATGGACACTCTTATGTTCGAACAAGGTGTTCGTTATGGCCAAACTGTGATTAGCACAGAAGTCCAATAACAAAGCACCGCTCGGGTTCAGATCAGGGAGGCCGTTCCTCCCAATCACGCCCCTCCAGGTCTCGCTGTCGTTACCCACGTGAGCATTGAAGTCTCCCAGCAGGACAACAGAGTCTCCAGGTGGAGCACCTTCCAGCACCCCCCCCAGGGACTCTAAGAAGGCTGGGTACTCCGAACTGCCACTCGGCGCATAAGCGCAGATGGACCCGTCAGGACCCGTTCCCCGACCCTAAGGCGCAGGGAACAAACCCTCTCGTCCACCGGGAAAAACCCCAACGTACCGGCAGCAAGCCGAGGGGATATTAGAATACCCACCCCAGCCCGCCGCTTCTCACCAGGGGCAACTCCAGACTGAGACAGAGTCCAGCCCCTCTCCAGGAGACTGGTTCCAGAGCCCAAGCCGTGCGTAGAGGTGAGCCCGTCTATATCTAGCCGGTACCTCTCAACCTCACGCACTAACTCAGGCTCCTTCCCCACCAGAGAGGTGACATTCCATGTCCCTATTGCCAGTCTTGGCAGCCGGGGCTCAGTCCGCCAGGGCCTCCGCTCCTGGCCGCCACCCGGCACACAATGCACCCGACCCCTATGGCGCCTCCTGCGGGTGGTGGGCCTGCGGGAGGATGGGCCCATGTCTCCTCTTCGGGCTGTGCCCGGCCGGGCCCCATGGACTAAGGCCCGGCCACCAGACGCTCGCCCTCGGGCACCCTCCCCGGGCCTGGCTCCAGGGCGGGGCCCCGGTAACCCTATCCCGGGCAGGGTAAACTGTTCCCTCTGTGTTTTTTTCATAAGGGTCTTTTGAATCGCTCTTTGTCTGGTCCCTCACCCAGGACCAATTTGCCATGGGAGACCCTACCAGGGGGCAAAAGCCCCCAGACAACATAGCCCCTGGGATCCCTGGGACACACAAACCCCTCCACCACGATAAGGTTGCGATTCACGGACGAGAACTGACAGTGCTAGAATAAATCTTCTTTTTTTGGTACTGGTACTGGTTTTATTTTTTTGTATTTATCCGCAACACCGTAAAAGCCGGTGCGTGAAAATATTGTTGGACATAAACCGGTCACTGGCGCAAAAATATGTTGGGGACCGTTGCTTTAATGTGGCCATAGTCAGACCAAGGCTCTCAGTGGCTGAGCTGCTTTGTATATCTCAGTGTTTCCTTTGTGCCTTTCTAGTGAGAATTGAAAAGATGAACACATCACATTAAGCACTGAAGTGAAATTCATTTTATATTCTCTTATATTATAAATAACATCTGGTCAGTTTGTGTTAAAAACATTCTGAAGTGCCATACATTTTGATTATTTGACTTCAACAGAGACCTTACAGTTTGACATAGACAACTCAACATTTCCCATTTAGGAAGCACTTAGCAAAAAGAAAGAAAAAAACCTCTGGCAGCAATTTACCTCAACAGACTGCAGAGTGAGGAAAACTGAGCACTGTAAAAACAACAGACAATAAACACTGAGCAGATCCAGTAACCACCACAACTCTGGGCCACACATTGCTGGCGCCACTGATACTGCAGAAAAGTGCAGGGAGGGAGAGGATAAAAGCATTAAAGCATAATCCACAGTGCAGAGAAAACAGTAGGTAAGCGCATGCATCAGTGGCATTAGAGTAAGCAGATGCCTAATGGAAACTTTAAGTTTCCATTGACAGAGAAAAAACATTGCACGACAAGTAAAACGATGCCAAAAATGTGAAAGAGGTAAACTGGCCTAAAAGAAAATGATCTTACATATAAGCTTCTTTGATTCAACAGCTCTGTAATGACAAAAAGAGAAGACACAGAGACTTAAAGGTGGATCTTTCCGGATTCTTGAATTATTATGGTTTTATTCAGTTCAGTGGGTTTTTTTTTCTAAATTAAGCATGTGAGCTACTGTTAACATGAGCGTAAGAACTGCACATTAATGCTGCGACCTCCACACTAATGTCTGTGGTTATCATTGCAGTTGACAGGTTTTGCTGTGATATTATTTAATCCTAGCTACAATAAGTAATGATATGAAACGAAAAGTCAAGTTTGTGGCCGCTGTTCGTTGCTGACCTGCAGTACTTTCAGTTGCCACAGAGGGGAGCCCGGGAGCCTTCCAAATCAAGTACTGCCAATTCTAACAACTGGTAACTCACCAAACTGTATTATTCTTTGTTTTGTGCATCATGGTCTGCTCTCCTATCACAGTCGAGGTTTGCTGCAGATAATGTTTTGTTATATTGTGTATTTTATTTAAATATGCTACAGCTAAACAGCAAATCCACACAGTCCACACCAACAACAGATGAGAAGAACACGCAAAAAACAGAGAAGAAAAATCAAGAGACTGGTGCTCTAATCATAATGCACGACACAATGCTAAAAGATTACTTTAGTAGAATTTTATGTCTCACAGATACATGGAAAATATTGTGGATCCTGTTACTGCCATCATGAAGTTTCAGTCTTTCTTTCTTTTTGTCTTTTTGGGATATTTGTCACACTTACATGTTTCATATTTAAATATTACACAAAAATAACCTAAGTAAATTCAAGATACAATTTTTAAATTATTACTTCATTTATCAAAGGAAAAAAGTTATGCAAACCGACCTGGTCATATGTGAAAAAAAAAGCCCCCTAAACATAATAACTAGTTGTGCCACATTCAGCAACAAGAACTGAAATCAAGATTTTGCAATAACTGCCAGTAAGTCTTTCACATCTCTGTGGAGGAATTTCTCTTTGCAGAATTCCCAGAAAGTTGACATAGCTATGGCCTGACTGCCATCTGTTAGGCCTCCCCAAACTCGACCGAACTGGAGTTTTTATCTAATTATTTGACAAATAATATAGCCTGCAGTGAATTACAGCCAGTCCAAGAATTTGTTGGGGTTTTTTTTAATTTTATTTTTTTTATAAATTTAGCAGTAATCCACAGTTCATTATTGCAGCTTCCTACAGTAAGTAAGTTCTCTGATAATGGTGTATTTTATCCATACTGTCTTCCAAATCTGGCTCCAAACATCCATCCATCCATCCATCCATCACCAGGCCAACCGCAAGATGTAATCTCTCCAACATATCCTGCATCTGCCCCAGGGGCTCCTCACACTAAGACATGCCTGGAACATTTAATCCCTCTGAGAGAGAAGATATCAAGGGACACTTCCACCCTGCCTGGGATATTGTTACCAGGGATGCACCCCGGAGGCAAGCCTGGGGAGGGAAGTTGAGGGAACATGCCTGGTGGCTGGGCCGATGGAGACCAAAGAGATGACATGGGCCCACCTCCTGAAGGAGGTGCTGTATGACGTTTAGTACAATGTTTGTTGTACGGCGATCAAGAGTGGGGGCCCTGACAGTTCAATGTCGGGCTACTGAGGCTGGCTATGGAAGAAAAAATGAACTTGTTGGCACTAATGTTAAGGATTCCAAATGTTTAGCACAACACAAATGGGTGATATCTCTGTGGCTACATCCATCATTTAAATACAGTCTTTGACCCACATGGACAAGTGAGGAGGCACCGTAAGAATCATGCTGCATGATGCAGTAATATGAACTACAGGAGTTGTTGGATAGCCTTTTTCAAGCACACATTCCCATAAACGTTACCTGTAGGCAGCTTCATTCACAAGCTGGCAGGTTTCTGTGGCAACACGCCACATAAGTGGGATGCCTTTCTGTTGATTTTATTACATATTTAATTCAGGCACAAAGAATAAAAAAATAAAATAAAGTTTTAAAAAAATGCTTGTTTTGAATTAAAACCACATGTTAGAAAGCTCCATTTTCTGTGTTGTCAGGCGAATCATACATGCACCTATACAAACTACCACTAGAGGTCTCTCACATAATCTACTGCTTTATATTTCCCACTGAATGAAACTGTAAATGACACACTTTCTGCACCAAAGAGAAGGTACAAAATCATACCTGTTTGTCTATTGAATTAACACAAGTCAGCGATGGAAAGAGTTGCAAATCTGTACTTTCCACTTCTTACATTTTGAAAACAGGTCGGATACTTTTGGTTTAACCGACGGAGTTATTGTTTCACGTGCAGGCCTTCAAACATCAAACCGAGTTGAGCCTGAACAGTAACACATGAAAGTCAGTCCTGTTCGTGTAAGTCACCAGAGGATGTCGCATAAACAGAGGTCAACGAGCACAATCGTGTGCCACAGTCACGGGTAAAAGTTTTTTTTTTCTTTTCACAACACCACGATCACAAGGACTGCACGTATCCATAAGTTTTGGTAGCGGTACTTCAGCATGTAGCTAGCCCTATGAAAAGTAGCGAGCATGAAGGAAGCAAGGTTTTGGTTTTGGGTTTTTTTCTGTCAGAACTGTTGTTTGGAGCGACGTTTTTTAAGTGGCAGGTCATTTCAAATGCTACGTTTCTTTCAGCTCAACAAACATCAACAAACACACGAACTGTTTGTGTGCAGTTTGTTGCTAGCTTAACGTCCAGCTCCTTTATTTCACAGGCAGAGAAAAGAAAGAGCCAACTTCACTCAGAGAGGTTAGATGCAAAGGTAAGGACTGCTCAGTGGGATTTGATAAACTGGAAATTTAAAGTTTACATGTGAGTCCTCATGTTTTTAAATCAGATATTTTGGTCTGTACATGTGAGATAATCTGTTTTCATATTGTGTGAAACGGCTAAACAAGCTGAGGTTGACTAACTGTGTTATGGATCAAAATCATTAAAAGCATGGAAATCCTCTGTAGATTAGTGCAGGATTAACAGGTTAGATTGCTGTACTGTGATGGATTTAAAGTAAAGAACAAGTGTGGGACTGGTGCACAGTGGCTGTCTAGTTAGTGTAAACAGTGTACCCTCAGTGCAGAGGATGGAAATCAGCCAGGACAACTCATGAAACATCTGCTGACACCTGGTTGATTCAGGTGTATAAATTTGTAAAGAGCATGAGGTCAGCTGATCACAGTCTGTACATTAAGAAATCCCCCCCCCCCCCCCCCCCCCACTAAAATCCTACTTTAACTCTTGACTGTATACACATTCCTGTTTTAAGTCAAAGAAAATGGAGCTCTCTCTTTTTCACATTTTCCTTCTTTTTCTCTGCTCATGTTCTGGCAGAGTAAATTTTTTATTATTAACATTTAGACTGAAACAAAGTATTTATTCCAATTTACTAATATTATTACATTAATACAGCACAAGGTTCAGTTAGCTTTGCACAAATATAGCTGGTAGAAACATCCTCCAAAGTGTTACTTTTACTTTCTTACTTTGAGTACATTTCAGAGCTTGCACTTTTTTACTTTTACAAGAGTAAAAAGTTTTATAAGTACTCAACAGAATCTATCTATCTATCTATCTATCTATCTATCTATCTATCTATCTATCTATCTATCTATCTATCTATCTATCTGTGCATATATATATATATATATATATATATATATATATATATATATATGCTTGCTATTATTTTACATTTTAAATAACAGTAAACTAGTCTTAATGCCGAAATAGAGTTTAATACAGTTTTAAGTTGTGACTTTTGGCTTTGCAGAACTTTAGATTTTTACTTTTTTGTAAAAAGCATCATTAGCAGTCCTAATGTACTTTGAAATGCAGGTGTTTTACTTGTAATGGGGTATCGTTTCGCAGTGTGGCACTGTTCTTTCAGCTCGTTTCGCTGTCTCCCTCAGATGCTGCCGAGTCTAATCTCCAATTAAAACAGAGCAACAACAGAGGGAGCCATTGCTTTCTGTATTGGAAACAATTTTCTTGACAATTGTTGCAGCAGCCTGGCTTCACTGTAGCATATCTCTAATTCACAATCCTACAGAGGGACCCACCTCCACATCGCTCTCTCTTTCTCTCGCTCTCTTGGAAGGAGGGGGAGGAGAGCGAGCGCAGTTTGAGTTGCGCTCGCCGCTCTACGCCAGCCAGAGGTGTGTTTCGGCTCCACACTCTGTATCTCTGCGTAGCAGCACCCAACCATGCAGCCAGCCTGAGTGCCATGTCCAACAGCTGTGTTGGCAAAGGGTTACCGCTCATCTGAAGGGAAGGTAGCGTCTTGCTTTGAGGAGGACAGAAGATAAAAGAAGACTGACCAGTTGCAGAGAGAGAGAGAGAGGGGGGGATATAACTGAAAGCCCCCTCCTCGCCTCACTAAACAGAGCAAAAACGGAAGGCTTTGGAGTATTCAATTTTTTCTTTCGTTTTATATTTTTCTTATTCCTCATCGCAGTGCTGGGAGGTGCTTCATCTTTTCATATAGTCTCTCTCTCCGTCATTTGCCTCCTCATCTATTTCTCCATCTACCTGGTGTACAATTTCTTATATTTATGAGTGAGATAGAGGGGAAAGAAGGGAATTTTGTTTTTCCAATTTTTTTTGCCCTTTCTTTCTCCCTCTTCACTCTTCCTTCTTCTCTTTTCACCAAACCATATCATTCCTGTCAGTCCCTCCTTTGCATTTCACATCAAAATGCTGCTCGTCAGGTCATCATACCCCATCCTACGCCTCTTTCTGTGTCTAAAGTCTGATGATTAATGATCTTGGATGATTTTTTTTTTCAAACACAACTAAAAAACTCCTCATGAATGACTATTTTTCCCCCCTTTTCCTTCTCTTTTGGTCCCCTCCACACCCATTTCTTTTGCATCACACTCTTGCGGGATTCTTAATTGTTACTCTAGGTAGGTTCAATATCGTTTAGTGTCTGTCTATCTGTCTGTCTGTGTGTATTTGTGTGTGCTTTACGTATACATAAAACACACATTAACACACACATGCACTCGCACACTAAACTATGCCTAAAGGATGAGTGTTCAGTGAGTCGATATCGGTCTGGTCTCGCATCCTTCTCCTCATCTGTCCTCATCATCATGGCCAAGGGCGCCCATTTTTAATTGTTGTCTTTGAGAAATCTTTTTTTTTTATCTGTACACATGTCATGATTTAATAATAATAATAAAAAAAATCTTTATATATATTTATTTGTTTTGTAACGCATTTGAAATGGAAAAAAAATGAGTTTGCAGTCTCACTGGTGTAATTTTATTGACTTTGCCGAATTTTGGCAAAGTTTGGGATATTTGTCCTAAAAGGAATGATATTCTTTTCACATGATTTACTGAGCTGCATTCAAAGTTTGGCGCTAATGGCCATCTCAAGTCATTAATAGTGTATCCCATTTCATGCTTGATTTTGTGCTTATTTTGATTCTGCCAGTCCATCAGCAGCCATTAGTACTTTTACTGCCTCCCTGCCCCTTCCCATCCCACACACACACACACACACACACACACCAACGCACACAGACACACAATCTTCCCTCTTCAGCATGTTTTCAGTTTTCCTCCCTCTTTCACCCAAATCTCTCCATTTTCTTTTATTCCCCGCTTTCATTCTCACTCCCTTTCGGGCCAACAGAGACCGGTTACCATTAGCTGGATGTTGATCAGTGGATTCAGCGGGTAATTCCTCGCTGTGGATTTAAGGTGTAATAGACAGCAGGTTTTTAGATAGAGACAGACTGATAGACAGATCAAAATAGGTAGAATTTCACGCGCCATTTCATCACTACCTTCCTCTTTTCCTCTGTCACATTTGTCCCCTTTCCCTCTGTGTTTTGTTTGATGCTACGTCTCTACTTCTCACCGCCACACCTTTTTTGGGAGAGCTGCTTTAAAGCGTTACCACTGCTAGTCTATTCTCAATTAGCCCATATACACATGGACATTTAACTGAAAATTGCCTGTGCACTCAGCCGTAAGGTGAAACATTTTGCCTACTAGCATAGGCCCACACCAGCTACTTTAGTCTCACCGCCCACCCCCTTCTTATGGACTGATAAAGAGGCTTAATGAATCCCTCTTTCTTGATTGTTCTGAGAGTGGGATGTCGTCATGAAGGAATATGAAGGACCGCTCGTTTTGCTCTGTCTTTGCTTTTGTGTCTCAACTCTGCTCCTCTGTAAAACATCTCCACTACAGTCTATAAATTATGTGTTACAGAAAAGAGTTAATTAGGTGAGTAGTGAATTAATAAAGCCCTCACTTCTTCTTTGCAAGTGAGCGTATGCACATGCATGAAAAGAAGGTGTGTACCCTAAATACGTGTGCAAGAGCACAGCTGACGGAGCAAGAGTGTGCATGCGTTTGTGTACATTCGGAAGTCTGCATGAAGCTGGTGGAAATGTATTCTGCATGAACTTTCATCTACAGGTGATGGCTGTTTTTGTATTTTCCACCAGAGTTGCTTGCACGGTTTCACCTTTCGTCGTCGCTCTGTGACTAATTGGTTGTTTATCCACTTTAAAAAAAAAAGTCTGTATAATTGAGATTACATCTCCAAGAATTTCACACTCTCACACGTTCAGCTGCATTTCAGAGCACAAAATATCCCTCACTCACGCACGTGCAGAATGAAGCTTATACCAGATGACTCACTCAGTTAGTCCAGTGTAGCGTGCAGGTGCATGGATTTACATCTGTTCATTACTATTCTTTCATTCCTTATTGTGCGCCTGAGCTGGTGGAGGTGTGTTAGCCAGTGCCAAACTGATGTCATCCTCCTCCTGCGTTACATTTCTTCCTCTTGTTTCCTCCCCAGTGGGTCTGCGACAGATCGTTGACAGTGAATAAATCACAGACCTAATATCACTCATACACCAACTTTGCTCTAATTGACTCTTCAGCAGGACTTTATTGACTACAGTGCACACTAAAGGCGATGCAAAAGACTGTATGCTGGGAATTAGGCTATAAAGTCCCATTTCAAATTAAAATGGTTAGGTAAATAATACTAATATTTAACAAAGTTAGGAACTGCTTCACAGAAAGAAATTTATAATCTTTAAAAAAACTTAAAAAAAAAAGAAAGGCAAATAAAGAAAAATAAAAGAACATTGCTACCTTTTAAACATCAATGAAAGCTTTTCCATAAAAATGTTTTAAGAAGAGATTTAAAAGACAGTAAAGAAGTTCCCTTTTTGATCTCAAAGGTCGGACTGTGCCACAGTTTGGCAGCTCTGACAGCAAACACCTGCTGACCTTTGTCTACTAGCAGAAACGTTGGGATAACCAGCAGATCGCCCTGTATACGCCCTGCCCCATGTAACAGGTTAATAAGCCCTTAATGTGCTTCAGATGAAAGATGTATGATCAGTGATTTTAAAATCAATACAAAGTGAGAATTTGCCAGTACTAAAGTAATGTGTTTATATTCTTGATGCAGTAAGTAAAAACAGATTAAATATCCTAAAAATGATTAAAATGCACCATTAGACAAAAGAGAGCAAACGTGAACTGAGTCTGTAGGTAAGAATAACTACAGGATAACAATAACTAAATAATAAGATTCACACCTTTTAATGATCTCCTATTAATTTAATCTGTTTTGTGTCAGTATGAAAACAGTTTCTAGGCATTTCTCATAAGCAGCTGTAAAATAGAACATGACTTTTAGGCAGTCTTCATACATGATGTTGGACTTTCTCTATATAGACCAAAGTACTGGGCCACACATTACACCAGCCAGTTGGTCATAGAAGCCAAAGCCATGAAGCTCCCGGCGCACAGTTTTTGTGCTGATGTTAATGAGTGTTGGCGACTTTTACGCACTCAGCGATCCTGCTCTGTAACCTGGCATGGTCTAAGTCCTAAAGCCTTCACCTTTGCAATAATATATCTAACAGCTGATTGTGGGATATCTAGGAGGGATGAAATTTTAAAAACTGACAAAGTTTCCATGCTATCACAGTACCACGCTCAAACTCGGAGAGCTCTTTTAAAATTCTTTCAGGCTGGCCATGTGCTTGATTTAAACATCAGTGGCAACTGGGCTGAAAACACCTGAATTCTGATGTGTGGTTCAATACTTTGGTCCGTTAATGCTGTTTTAATATTGTAGAGCTCTTTACCGTATACATGAAAAACACAAAATCACCATTTAAAAGCAAACTAATTTCACATGCCATAAAACAAGTAATCAGTTAGCCGCTGTTCATTTTGAGTAATATTGAGTTACGTATACATAACCATAAAAGCATTCACATTTACATCCATAAAATGGCTCTCTGGGATTGCATAATTCAATATTTTGAGAAGATGTTGGTTCATAGCGAGGATACTAAATGAATAAACAAATAAGCCTTGTCCAGTTGTTTAATGCAAAAGGTTTATGTAAGGATGTACCGCATTATTCTACGAGTCAAGCCATCAGAATCATATTAATGCCACTATGAGAGTCAGAGCTAATTAGAAGGAGTCAGAGAGAAAGATGGATTTTTGTAAATAAAATTTGTTGAATGAATTATTTATACATTTCACTGCCAGACGGGATTAAAATTCTACACATGCACATATCCTCTGACAGTTTTCCTAAGGGCTAAACTCTGTGTACCTACATATCCTGCATCTACTTCAAGATGCAATAAATACGCACGTGTTGCCAGAAATAGGCATATCCTTGTGAGCATGTGCCAGTAAAGATCTGTTAAAGGATGAAAAACTAGACATAGCATACATTAGTCAGGCTACAGCTTAGGTATTTTTAATACTGATGGATCATTACATCATTTTATACCACCACAAGGGAACTTTAGTGATTTGAGACCGCGACCATGTGCAATGAACTTGCAGGTTTCTTGCCTTTGTAATGGTTATGCTTAGATGGGGACCAGTTACTGTCCTCGATGCATCAAGACGGAGTTAGTCTGCTATTAGTTTGTGAATTAATAAGGTCAAATTGGGAATTTGACCTCATTAATGTGCAACATGTTTGTGATCAGTTGACTGTGATGAATCTCAAATGTGCAGCTATCTGCATACACAGCAATGCACATTAACTCCTTACATTCAGAGTTGAGCTCTGACCTCAGAGAGATGAAACAGAAATTCCTCCAAAAACTGTGGTGGGCTGCGAATCTTTGGAGACAGACTGCATCCGCAGTCACCTTTCAATCTAAAGTGGTCGCCCAGATGATGAGGACGTTGCGTGCTCGATGTTTGGGTGACCTTGCCTTTGGTTGCAACAGGGAACCGCTGATTTTTCCAGGTCACAAGCTGGTGGTCATCTAATGTGACCAAGCCATCACAGAGCACGAGACTGATGCGCTGCAGCAACTCTGGTCCTTAGTGGAGCTTTTACACGATACACAAAAACATTTTACAATTTTGAATTGCAGTCAGTTAAAACTTAATCAGTGTTTTGAAGTTTGTCAGTGGTGGCCGGTGAATCTTATTAAATTTTTTTATGCGATGTCCGACCCAGAGTGAGGAAAAACCATTTAATTCAGCTTACAAACCAAATGTAACATTAATTTAATATGAATGTACAATTAATGCCAACATTAAAAAGAAGTTCACGTAGTTCTGTATAAAAAAAAAAACAACTCACAGTAAACGTTGAACTATGATTTCTAACACTTCTGAAACACTTCCTTGTAAAAAATAACTTACTTTCACAGTTATTTGTACATATTAAGTAAAATGTTCCTGTAGTGTGTAAATAATAATAAGTTGCTCTGCTTGTTCTTTCGTAGAATAATGTCCTATAATGTCCAACGACATTGTTGTTGCTGTTAATTTCCTCCCATAAATGTTTCATGTCTCTAACAGCCTAGGCTTTATCCGTTCCCGCTGTTTTAAAAAGCAAGCACGGAAAGCTAAATAATGCATCTGCATGGCTGCATCCAACTTTTGCTGCACCAGTTAGAAGTCCTGCATATATACTGTGTTTTTCGACCTGCTGTCTGATGATGACGTCCACTTGTTTTTTACTTGTACCTTCTTCTCCCCTTTAAGACACCACATAGGAGTCCAAAAGATCAGCTGACGATGATTTAGGGTCGAATTAAAATCCACAACCTGAGTCACAATGCTGCGCCCAAATTTAGCCTAGCCTCAATACAAAGCCTGTCACTTCGACTCTTTAATCTCCACCTTCTGTGTTCTCTCTCCCTGATTTTGTTCTTGATTGTATCTCTGCCACTTTGGCCTTTCTTTCAAAGTTTGGTCCCTCTATGCCACTACTCTTAGTCCACTTGCAGAATAAGTTACGCCTCTAGTAGTTTGCCCAAAGAGCGTTGTCCTAGATACCTCAAAGCCAATCCTGCTTTTTATTTTTATATTTTTATGCATAGAAACAATAGCAAAATCAACAAAGTAGATAAAGGTAAAGACATGCAATATCTGAAGCTTATAATCTGCATGACAGTGTCGCTGTTTACTGAATGTGGGACAGGACAAGCAGAAAGATAGAGCTCTCTGGTTCAAAAGAACTTTAGCCCTAATTTTATTTTCACCATTGATGCAAACGACAGACAGAGAGCTGCCTGGCATGAGGAGAGAGCCCAAACAATCAGATCACACTTTTTTTTAAACTTAAATGACCCTGATAGTGTTGAGAATTTAAGCTGTCATCCCTGAAAGGATATCATCTTTCAGTAATGTATGTAGATGTATGTCTTCAGACTCATGGGAAAGACAAAGTAGGGGTAATTTGCAGGCTTTTTATCCTTGGGACTGGTTTAGATCATTAAGGGTAGGAAAGTTTGGATTTATTTATTTATTTATTTCCTGAAGCAGGCTGGATGATTCCTGTGATCAGCTGTTCATGTGCCAAATTACATAACAATTAAAAACACACCTTTCAGATTTTCACGTATTTTGAAACTGGGGTTGTTTTTTGTTTGGATACCTTGAATGTAAATGTCGCTGTCTCTAAAGCACTTTAGGTCAGCTTCTGTTGTTTAAATATGCTATAAATAAAATAGACGTCAACATAAAAAGGTTTAAACATTTTTCATACTGCATGTCTAATGTCTATTTTTTCAACACAATTCAATTAGAGGATAGACACAAAGTATCGATCCTATTGCGCTAGTATCGGTCCGACACCAATACCAGCGTTGTTATCAATACTGTTGATATTTGGGTCGATCCTCCCACCTTTATCCTACGCTGCTTTACTCTGTCGGCCCTGGAAGATCTGTGTAAAAACAGGGAACAAACAAGTTTAAAAACAATCATTTAATTTGCACATAGATTTAAGGATTCTGCACATTTGAAAAACAATATATTGATCAAAAATCAATAATGACACTTTTAACCATGGAGGGCATCACACCAGAGACTTTTTAAGGGACCCTAATCTTAAAGCCAAAAGTACTGTCCTGCTCCCATAAAACTCCCAGAAGCCCATTGAATTCTTTACAACAGCCACTTGTTTTGTGCGCTGACCTGAGCACATAGTGGAATAAATATCTGTAGCTATAAAATATTAGAGTGTTGAGGATTTCAGTCACACTCTACTAGCCAACTCCTGTTTTTGAATATTTTAAATTCAGCATTGTCTACATCCTTTTTAAGCTGTCTTCTTCATGCCTATCCCCACTGGTGTAATGTGCATCATGTGACATGAAATTGGTGACCTAGCTCCGAATCCATTGCTGGTAGAGGTAAAACACTCCACATTTAAACCTTTAAGTAAATCAGTTAAGTAGACACCAGTGCATGTGAGGGCTGCAATTCTGAAATGATCAGACATAAACAATCGCAATCTGAAACAGTAACAGATGAAAACCAGGATGTGGATATATAATCTCCTAGTGTGCTCTGTGTTGGTATATATTCTGGCGGAAGAAAGTAAATTTTTTTAGCATATCTTTCCAAAAAATTGTACCTAAAAAAAAAATCAAAGTGTTGCATTGATTCGTTAATTTAATAACGAGCCTTAAAGCCAGCGTGTTTATTGAGTACAGGCAGACCTTATAAAGGCCTGAGAAGGAAAAAAAACTACCAAAAGTATCTCCTGTGAAAAAAACCCAACAACAATGTAACAACATTCAGCACATTCAGATTGCAGTGAAAGGGGCATGTAGACACAGCGGCTTGACTGAGTTAAGCCTTGACCTCAGAGGCAATTGACTTGTGTACACAGTGGCTTTCAGCCTTCACCAACAACTCTTCATCCGCAGCCTTACTCGGCCATCTGACTCTTTCCTTGTCTCTTTCAGACGAGGAGTGGGCCGGCAAGCCGAGGATCATGACTGGCTAAATTAAGCAAAGGCACAGAGCGACAGAAGAAGGAATAGAGGGAAGCAGGAGAAGAAGAAAAAGACGAAGAGTACGCGCACATATACACACACTGCTGCTCATCTCCTCATCTCCACGGCAACAGTATTCACACACTTGCAGACTTGAGGAAGGAGACCTGCATCACCAACTTTGGAGGAAGAGGAAAGACAATCAGATGGAAAAAGACGAATGAAAGCCCGCCCGTTCGACACTTTCCGTTCACCATCATTCGGCTTTTCTTCCCCATAAGAGTGCTGACATTTTGAGTTGATGATCCGTTTTTAAATTCCTCTAAAACGCTCAGTGAAAAGCATTTTTCAGCCAGTTTGGATCTGGTTCTTTGCAGATTAGACTTTTTGTTCTTGGTTTTTTAAACCTTCCTGCTCCGCCCCACCACCACCACCACCACTACCCCCTCACACTGATAACAGCCCAAGCGTCACCCCTCTCCACCCATCAAGCACAACTCTGCTCATCCCTCAGCCTGCTAGACCTCACTTTTCAGCCCTCTGCGTGTGCCTTCGTCTGTCCACCATCCCTTCATCCGAGGCTATGAGAGGAGGAGTCGAATCCCAGATCACTCCATCATGCCAGTTCTGAAGAGTAGAGAGGAGATCCGGGCTGGCAATGTTCAAGGTAAGCCAGTGATTTAAGTAATTGGGGCTGTGCATATGTGTCCATGGGTATCGCTTAAAACTTCACCTCAAATTAAATCTTTGATAAGCCGGGGAATCAGAAAATGGTGAATAAAATCTCTATCGCAGCAGCTCAGCAGAGTCTAAGGTGACACCTCTATAAAAAAACACACACAAATATAAACGACCTACAATTTAAAATGACATTTAACAGCCATGCAAATGCAGATTCTTTCTATTTCAGAGGCTGCAAATGGATGGCATTTCTGACTGAAAGTTAACTTAGATTGCCTTGTTTTTCTCACATTTCACTTTTATTACTTTAATCAACTTAATGAACTTTCACATGTACTGTAACATCTTAAATGCTGCCACCACTGTGGCCGCTGATATCCGGTAGTTGCGATTAACTCAACCCTTATTTAACCTTCTTAGAAACTGCCCTCGTTCATGATAATTTCAGGTCATGTAAACTACGAAAGGAGGCGGAAATAATGGCTTAATGGCCACTCTGTGAAATATGAAGGATTTCCTTCATGGTTTGATCGGGTCAAACTAAATCTATTTTTCCGTATAGTTTAAAAAAAAAACAAAGGTCTGATAATAAAACGCTGCACATTTTTCATGCAGTTTAAATAAATCTTCAGTTCTATTCATGCACATTGCTTAACAAAAGGCCTGAATTAGAGGGTAAGTCACTTTCTGTGGCCATGTTTATTTTCAGTAAGAGTGAGCAATCACAAGAAACAGAAGAAACAAAACATTTATAGTGCAAAAGGAAAAAAAAGTACAAATTGTGTGTGTGTGGGTTTTTTTTGTTTTTGTCACTTGTTCTTTCTCGTGGTGCTTTGTGAGGGAGCTCGGTGTTGAGATAAGGGATAACGAGACACTAGCTTCAATAAGCCCATCAAAACGAGGAGTTGTGCCACTTCACGAGGGAAAACAGGTCTAGACAATAGTGACTGCATAAAGCAACAGAGTGGAGGAAACTGGAGCCGATTTTATTGCTGAGCTCGTGCTTCTGGCAGCTGCTCAGGAGTTCGACCGATGAAAGGCATATTTAAAAGTTGGAGGGGCGCAGAAAGACAATGGAACGAGGTGTCTGAGAGGCGCGGTGACAAAGGGTGCAAGTAAAATAAGCCTTTAAAGGAGAATTTGCATGGCTTTCATTAGCAACAGAGCGCACCGTTAGATCAGGGGAAAGTGCGTTCGTGTCTTCCTCGACAGTTTTGAAACAGAATATGTGCAAAATCCTTTGTTCTGTCACTGCGTCCGGCTCCTGCCAGCAGAGCAGCTCTAGGATTTGTCTCCTGGTGGCATCGCGGATTAGATTCTTGGCCGGATTGGTTTTTAGCAACGGGTGAGGCCAGTTTACGCTCCCAAATCTTTGAACTAATTTGCGCTCGCCGGCTCACAGGAGTCTGATGTAACTATCTGATTATGATGCACGTCTTTGCCGAAGCGTGACTTGGAGGAGGTGTGACAGCTGGTGTGTCCCTCCCTCGCAAAGCACAACAGCTTCAACAATGTACCGGCTGTATTCTGCTCACTTATTAACATGTGCTGTTCAGGCTCCGCGGTGTCCAAATTCCTGCCCACAGTATTTCAATCAAAACTTCGTTTTCCATTTCAACACTCTGATTTTCCGTTATGATGACAGCGAGCAGGAGAGGGGTTAAGGCGTGGCAGACGAAAAAGAAAAAAAAACAGGCAAAGATCCAGGCGCAGGCGCCAAATCCTGAGGGAGCTTCACTGACACTGGATGAAGGAGGCAGCTTTGTAGACAGATGTACCTCGGAGTGTATAAGCAGCAAGGCCTTGGAGGGGTGTGCGTTGTTGTTGCGCCGCTGTGATGCTGCGTGTTTTTCCGGAGGGCGGGTTGGGCAGGGAGGATTACTGGATCTGAGCACTGGCTCTCTTGTCAGGCGGGAAGCGTGGCCCTTGGTTTGATCGGTGAACCGTGAATGGAGTGGCAGCAGTGAACTGCCATGACTGTACGGGCGCCGAGATGTTGATGCTGGAGCTCAGAGACAGCCGGCTGAGTCAGTTTTTGGACGCGAGCCTCATGTGACCAGCTTTACAAATGTTGATTGAGTCGTCGAAGGATTACAGGTGCTGAGCAGCCTGGTGTTTATTGTTTACCCAGAGCCAGAGAGAGAGAGAGAGAGAGAGAGGGAGAGGCAGAAGTGCAAAGCAGCTAAGGTGCAGAAATTCCTCATCCACCCATGCATTTGTGGGGTTCTTCCTTCGTGTATAATGATAAAAAAAAAAAACCCTGAAAAGATGCTCATCACTCAGTTGCCAGTTCACAGCTGAAATCTGGATTCTTCCATGTGTATCCTGTTCGGTATTTTTTTTTCTGCTTCCATGCTTCCAATTAGTTTGCCTGGCACGCAGGTCCTCACAGCATCTTACTGTGTTAATATTTCAGGTAAATACAACAGTCCCACCTGAAGGTAGAACTGACGCAACACCTAACAGCTCTGACACCTTATTAGAAACCAGATTGAACAGATAAGACGTGCTGCCACGTTATCAGTTTGAATGCATTTCAGTGCAGCCCCCTTCCACCGTGCTTATCGACGACTGGCGGTCTGACGAACGACAGCTTTAGATCCAAGTTTCATCAACTTTGAAACCAACAATTTTACATTCACACTCACTCCACGCAGCGATTGACCCGCTCAGTGTAGGTGAGAAACCCTCAGAGCGCAGCCATATGAATTTCTAATAGTAATTGTGCCTCCTCTCTTGAGATGACGGCCAGCTTTTCACTTCACCTTCAAGTGAGGCCCTTCAGAGCTGATTAGGTAGGACGACTTCTAAATTACGTTGTAGGAGTAACATTGTTCTGTTCTGGTTGCGGCACCTCTGCTCGCTCGCTTGATCGACGTTACGAGTAGCTGTACGGGAGTTGCCTTTTTACAGTCAACAAACAGCCTAATTTTTCATTGTTATGCAGAGCGACTGGTTCCTCGCGTCATCTCTCAGGTGATTTGTTGTTCCTTTTATTTATTCGTCAGAATTTGTAAAGTCCCTGGGCCAACCCACTGAGCAGTTTCCCGGTGATTAGGTGTCTAAATGGTAGACAAACAGTGAGGTTAAAATTGCTTTTTGTTGGTGTAAAAGTGATGTCAAACTCACACCCAGCTGCTGTTTTGTCATCGCATCAAAAAGAAATCTTGCAACAGGGAATAAAGAGAGAGAAGCTTAGGTGAGACTCATGTCTGTGACACATGAACTGTGAAGTCATACTTTCTAATATTTAGCACACAGCAGGCTACTGCTAAAAACACTTCAGCGTGTCTTAGGTGAGGGTGCTGCTTGCATCGAGTACAGGAGGCAAGAATCAGAATGCTCTTCTACTAAAAATTATTTGGAAATAATTTTAGGTAAATAAGCCAAACTGGATGTCACGCAGGTTCCTTCAGAGCTGCCTTAATTCTTTATGGCACAGATTCAAATAAGTGCTCAGAGAGTTTGAGCCATGTTGACACGATAGCATCTCACAGTTACTGCAGATGTGTCAGCTGCACCATGATGTGAATCTCCCACTTCACCAATTCCAATTCCCAAAGGTGGTCTACTGAACTGTGATCTGGTGAGATGATTTGAGCCTTGTGACACGATGCTTTCCTGCTGGAATCAGCGATCAGAAGATGATTACACTGTGGTCACAAAGGTTTGCACATGGTCAGCAACAGTACGCAGGCAGGCTGTGGCGTTTAAATGATGCTCAGTTGATACTAAAGGGCCCAAAGGTGTGCCGAGAAATTAGACAACCTGACAGCAGGTGATGCCGAGTGAACAGCAGCCTCACTTTCTGTTCATGGGGGACAGGAATAACACCCGGTCTTCTGCTGCTGTAGCACATCTCCTTCAAGGTCTGACAGGTTGTGCTTTCAGAGATGCTCTTCTGCATACCTTGGTTGCAACAAGTGGTTATTTAAGTTCCTGTAGTCTTTCTATCAGCTCAAATCCATTCTCCTCTTACATCAACAAGGTATTTTCACCTAGAGATTCTATTCTCTGTAAACACCAGAGATGGCTGTGTGGGAAAAACCCAGTACGTCAGCAGTCTCTGAAATACTCAAAGACACTTAAATCACTTTTCTTCTTCATTCTGATGGTCGATGTGAACTTCAGCAGATCATCTTGACCGTGTTTACATGCCTGAATGCACTGAGTTGCTGCGGTGTGATTGGCTGACTAGATTTTTGCATTAACAAGCAGCCGAACAAGTGTACCAAATAAAGCGAGTGTGTCACATCGCAGACCTGCATCAGTGGAATAGAATAGAATAGAATAGGCCTTTATTGTCATTGTACATGTACAACGGAATTGTGGGTGCTCCACACCAACTGTGCTAGAATAAAATATAAATAGTAGTAGTAGCAGGAATAAAAAGCAAACAAGAGAAATATATACAAATATGAGAGAAAATAAGAGACATTGTCACCCCATAATAAGAACCCATTGTGTTGAGGTTCTGATTATATGCGTTGTCAACCAGATGTTACTTTTACATCCAATAAATTTAATTTATTGGTCTTTATCTGTGGATATAAGCTCTTAGCCCAGAAACCATCTGGCTGTGATAATCAGCTTTTAGATAACCAGCTCTTTCACATCTTTATCGAGCATCTTTTGATATTTACGACTGTATTGGTGTTACATCATTTGTAATGCCTGACCTAACCTGTGCTACATCTAGCTTTGGAAACATAAAATGGCAATTTAAATGTGTTTACAGCAACATACAGGGTTCATATTTATACGTGTTTGTGTGGCATGTAAATTAAGCGATGAATAATTAAACTGCCCGGGCCAAAAGTGGTCTGTATTTAGCTGGAGAAATAGCATAGCAATAGAAAACAATGGCAGCCCAGCGTAGAACTTTGTCATTTGGACAGTCAGTTGCACTTTTATACAATTTACATGATAAAAAAATAAAAGATAGATTAAAATGGTGATCGGTGGTTCATACAGACAGTGTGATAACACAAAGTGTACACGCAATCTCATTTTTATTAGAGAGTGAGAGAAACCCAAGATGCCTCTTCTACCTCTCCTCTTCAGTACCTAGTCATGTGTGACTGCGAGAGAAGGAGGAAGAGCTAAGAATAGAGAAAAGGGGGCCCGATGCTGTGATGCCGCCGCTACCCACGTTCTGTAACTGAGCGTGCTCTCGACACCATTTCTGCTGGCCTGTTTGTGCAGGCTCTGCTCACCATATACACTGCAGCTACCTCAGTGGAAATACTTTTCTTTTCATCAAGGTATCAGATGCAGAAGTTCAGCTAGAAATGGCTCTTTCATCCTTCCTGTGTTCGATAATAACATGATCTGACTGTCACACATGGAGAGATTTAATCAGAAACAGTCACTCTTTATGTCATGCCAAGGGGAGCCTGTTTGAAGCTCCTCCACCGACAGGCAGGGACTAGAACGAGAGGCTTTTTTAAAATCTGTTTTCTTTTTAAAACATAGAGAGAAGAGACTGAAACAAAAGACAAGATCTGGCACCGAGGGCCGAGGTGCAGAGACAACTAGAACTGATGGAGGGTTAGATAGCAGAATAAGATTGAGTCATATTTGATGATATTTTCCTCAAAAGGCTCACAAGAAAGAGACACCGGGACTCCAGAGAAATCACGTTGTGCAGATGACTTCGCTAAGAGGGGATTATAAGGCGATAATTATGTTTTCAAAGAGGGAAATGATGAAAGATAGAGAAGGAACAAATATATTAGAATCAAAAGAAGAAATAGGTTTGTGTGATGGCACTCATCAGAACAAAAAACTTGCTGCCAGATGGCTAATTTATTTACAGATATGCTAGAAACACCACCTGCTGAATAAGAAAGTAACATAGTTTCCATCTTCTGTAAGGTAAAATCAGGATTTTACTGCAGGGCTTGCTGTGCTGTGCCGTCTTGTTTATATTTAGCAGTGTTAACAGCAGGTGGTATCTACTTGCCAAACCTGTTCAAAGTGTCAGTGAATCTGTCTCCATTTGACCCTCAGTGGGGGCAACTTGTCAATTAATTAGCCATGACTTGAGACCGAGAGTGGGTTTGAAGCGCAGACAGCTGCAGGAATGAGGAGGAAAATGCCCCCACTCAAATACAGAGCCGAACAAGAAGCAGCGAGATGTACTTATTGGGGAAGCAGCTGCGGCTGTCAGCGTTTTTTCTTCTTCTTCTCCCCTTAATGAAGCTGTGGAACAGGTGATCAGTGAGACAGAGAGGAGGATTAAAGGTAGAGTTAACCTCTCGGGAGGGTAAACTGGAAGGTGAGCGCTTCTGCGAGATTTAGGTGTAAGTGTAGGAGTGTGTGTGAGCCAAGCGCAGAGGGCAGATCACATCCTCAGTGTATAACAGATTTCAATTTGCCCCTCCCGACATTTGTTGCAATCAGTCATCAAATGCCTCCGAGAGCTGAAAGAAAGCTCTCACATTAATATTCAAACTAGAAAACGCACTGATGTTCCCTGAAAACCTCCAGCAACAGCAGCCTTGCACGCCTGCGATGCACTCACAGGTGAACTTCACGGGTAAAATACTGACCTGATGTTATGATCACTGAAGAGAACATTGGAGATCCAAGTGCAGGGCTCCGGAGGCCAAATAATTCAACAAAAAACCCCCCAAAACAATCTTTTAGCATTCAATACATAGTTTTATTTAACCAGGAAGCCCCATTAAGCTGAGATTTCCCGACAAAGCGAAACATGGCCAAGGTAGCAGCCATACAAACGCAATACACTTTACAAATGCCACAGATACAACATAAAATGCAAGCTCTACAACATGATATACAATACACAAATACCCGCAACAAAGAAACACAAGTTGCCTTTTAGGAAAAAAACCACAAGTCTCCTTCACCACATTCTGTGTGATGCTTTTAAATTCAGCAATAGAGTTTTTCCCACATCTGTTAAAACCCTCAGCCCATCAAAAACCATCCATTTGGAGGAGAATAGCAGGAAAATACTGGAGCTGAGACATAACAAAGGCTCAGAAGTAAACTGGAAGTATACCCTGTATCACTTTACAGATACTATTTTTATTTAAAACCAGTTTCCTGTTTCCTGAGCGTTTTCAGTGAAGGCCAACCCAAATGATGGAGAATGTACTGGTGGAAAAGTTTTTAACAGAAAAATACTATGTGTGTACACTTTCAGTGGATTTACCCTCAGATATAACGATTCTAAAATCATCAAACCCTGATTGCTGATTGCACTTACTGTAATGTACTCAGTCAACAGTGTTTACAAGAAAAGTTTAATCCAAAGAGTCCAGGAATGCACAGCGGACCATCGTGACACAAAGCAGATGACAAAGGGAAAGACAGGACTGTGCAGCGTACACACTGCAGCGTACACACTAGAGATGACTATGGATGAGACACAGATGAAAGCAGTTAAGCTTATCTATTAGACGTAGGTGGATCAATCTAAATATCGATAGTATTGATAAGAATGCTGACAGTGATATTGGATTGATACTAACATGGTAGCATCGATAAATTGTTACTGAACAAAGTCCATCAAGTTCAGTAGCCTACTGAATTGTTCTAAATAAATTGTTTCTTTTGAAATGAAAGAAATATACGTGTTTTGACTGTCACCTCTGTTTTATTTATTGCCTATAGCACATTTAAGCAGAAGCTGACCCAGAGGCATTCAAAGACAGACACATTTACATTCAAGGTCACCAAAAAATCCAGGTTCAAAATACATCACACAACTGATGATGGTTCATCTCATAAACCATGACACACTGCTCTTCTATAACTGGCTTTATAGGCTTAAGGTATCAGCATCGGTACTGGTATCTGCAATTCCCTGCATTTACTTGATACTGATTGAGACTAAAATGTGCAGTATGGCAACTATACGATGACAAAAGGTGGGAAAAGAACAGGACATGAAACCAAAACCTTCAAAGTAAAACAGGAAGTAACAGACTGGGATATTTTGGAAAATGCATCTTTTTCTTAGCTTTTTGGATTTTCATCTACACATAAATTGTGTTTTAGGTCAATGAAAATGGAGCTTTTGAAGAAAAAAAAAAAAGACCCCAAAAATGACTTTTAGGATGAAGATTTTCAGAAACTCTATATATCCCAAGAAACCCAAAACAAAGATTTTGTTGTACAAGGTGCACACTTTATCTGTTCTTTTCTTCACATCGGACTGTGTTGTTGTTTATAGGCTTCTGATAAGCCAGATGTTTTTTAATGTTCGGATTATATTACCTGTTTGTTTGATATGCTCTTGTGCATTCATGTAGACTAGATTAAAAATCCCTCATTTAAAAAAACGTATACGTATGGATGTAGCCTGACACTAAACACGATGAAGGAGACAGCGTGTGGATGTGGTAAATATAAAATATAAAGTGGTAAATATAAAACCACTGTGTTACAGCTGGTCACAGTAAAGCCTTGGCGGTACTGAATGGAGGTTATTTACCTCTAAGATATATTGTTAAGCTTACTGGGTTTTAATTAAATACACACATGTTCACAGTTGGAATACGTTTTATTAAAAAGCCACCATGTAGTTGTAGTTATTCTTAAAAAACAGCCCCACGGAAATAGAATGTTTCATCCTTAGAGGAGATACTGTACGCAGACTGTGAAGACCATTTTTAAACAAAGAGGAGCTGATTAGAAATTACCAACAGTTTGATTAACTGATGGGTTTTTTCCCCTCTGTAAAAATGCCCATTATGAGATAGTCTCTCAGTTGTGGGGATTTGCTGCTCAGTTTTAATTTAACTGTAAGCCTAATATCATTGGATTATGAGTTGTTTGGACAGCAATTTGAAGAAAACTTGCAGATCAGTTAGTAATAAAAATAACTGTTGCCCTAGTTGGATAAATCCCCTAAAGCCTTTTCACTGTGTAATCACGACAATCTCAAACTAAAATGAAACAACAGAAACGGAACCTTTTAAACAATAAATATATAATACATTAATACTGAGCACAATAATCTTCTAATACTGCAAATATCTGCTATCCACATTTAAGCGTAACACTTCATGCGGTGCTCGTGTGTTAATCTGAATGTTTCAGATGGTGATGTGTTGCATTGTGCAGCTTGTCTGTATGCAGTGTCCTCATGTAGTTCATCAGCAGCAGCTCTGTCACTACGTTGTCACGTTTTAAGGAATAAGCTTGTCTGTCTCTGCTGGACCTGCAGAACTCCACAGTCTTTTCTTCTGTCTGTGGCCAAGATTTTTAATGACTGTACTTCAGAAACTCTGGTTAGATAATCATAAAAAAACAAGCAAAACAGTTTTGTCTGGCAGGTTCGGAGTCACAAGCTTTGGCAGTTGAGTTTTCATTTGTGGGAATATTAACAAGGTTTCTCCTGACTTCAAATGTGGGGGGAGTGAGTCTGCATACTTACTTCTGTATCCTCTGTATTTCTCAACATTTGATAAATGAAATAATTTCACAGTCCTCCTGATTTTCTTTCGATGGAAAGTCAAAACTCTTTTAGAGATGCTAAAATGTATTTTATGTAGAAAACCCCCAAATCATAGGCTCAAACACATTAAATTTGTCAGGTCTTTATTTGAATTTCCACCTTTTGCCACATGCAAGGGAGAAAACAAAACAGAAACACACCATAGCCCTCTGTGTGACACGCGCATCCGCACACTGAGGAAAACTTGGCCAGAGGTTGGAGCAGATGTTTTCTGGATGTTATTTGAATGGTGACCAGCTGACAGAGCTGAGAGGTTTGGTGCCGAGCGTTTAGACTCGCTCTAAGACACACCAAGGACATTTTTTCCTGTAATATTTGTTATCAGTAGTTGACAGTCTGGGTATTATATTTGCACAACAGCTCAGTAAATCCAACAAAATGACTTGTCTTCTTGGCACAGAGAGGGAAGACCAGCTGCCGATGCTGGAGGAGGTATGAGGATGTGTAGAAGAGGAATTCAAAGGTCTGTGGCCTCAGGTAATTAAGGGGAATTATAAAACAGACAGAGTGGATAGCCACTGAGTTATTTTATCTACTCCCTTGATGCCACAGGCTTGCTATCAAATCCTCAAGAGAGCTGTAGCTGTTCAACACTCAGATTGTGCCACCAGAGAAGCAGTTGAGACCAAAATTGCTTGTGGATGGAAAACTACGGTTTCATGTTTCTGCTTTTCAGAAAGGCCACTAAAAGAAACCTGCGAAAATACATTTCAGCCGAGGTTGAAAACATGGTGTGAGTGGCTTTTTATACACTGTGCTGTGGGTAGCACATTGTATCAGAGTGAGTTACAAGACCCTTTTTAAAAAGAAAAAGAAAAACCAGTATGCACTGTAGGCTATTGTACCATTACATACATATTGCAGAGGCATGCACCGACGAAACAGAGGTGGTCCAGACCCTATGAGCCTCTAAAGGACCTGGACTGCTGTGGCAGTGTAACCTCAGTGGAATAAATGGCTTCAATGAGGTAATGAAGACCTCAGGGGATAGATGGATCCTGCCTCAACGCTGTGTTTGTCATCGTCCCTTTGCCTGAGTGTGTATATTCTGTTGTCCGCGTGTGCGCACTCTCTGTCCCAGTCAGTTTATTTGCCTCTGATGAAGAGACCATATAATGTTGTTTCGAGGGCTGAGGCAGCCTCAGTACTACAGTAGAGATCCACAGTGCGTCTCGTTATAAGTGCAATTAGCAGGAAGAGGATTCTTGACCAAACTAAAGTGCACTTAATGAAACACCCAAGACCCTCTTCAATAAGGCAGTGATTTTTCTCTGCCATTCTGGCCCGTATGCAACGCAGTGCGTGAGGTGACAGATTAGTTGGTAGGGAAGAAGTATTAAAGATTACTTAAACAGATTTTAGTCCTCTCTTCTTTCCAACGTTGCTTCGGTTCATTGAAGTTTGTGGAGATTCATATTTGGAAAGTTGTCTTAAGCATTTCAAGTGGTTTGAGGTCTGGACTTTCCAGTACCTTCATTCTTTTATTTTCCAGCCACTCTGTTGCAGTATGCTGTGCTTGGCATCACTATCCTGTTGCATGACCATTTTCAGCCAAGCTTTAACTGCCGGACAGATGGTGTCACATTTGACTCTAGAATACTTTGGTATACAAAGGAGTTCGGGGTTGGACTCAGTGACAGCAAGGTGCAGATATGCTTTTTAATAATGGATTGGATTTATATAGCGCTTTTCAAGGCACCCAAAGCGCTTTACAATTCCACTATTCATTCACTCTCGCACTCACACACTGGTGGAAGCAAGCTATGGTTGTAGCCACAGCTGCCCTGGGGCAGACTGACAGAAGCGAGGCTGCCATATTGCGCCATCGGCCCCTCTGGCCAACACCAGTAGGCGGTAGGGTAAAGTGTCTTGCCCAAGGACACAATGACCAGGACAGAGAGCCCAGGGATCGAACCGGTGACCTTCCGGTTACAGATACGCTTCCCAACCCCCTGAACCCAGCCCCGCGACTTTTTGCAGAAGTCTTGTGTTCAGTTGCACCTTTGCAATCCTAAACTTTCCTGCTATGTTATTTTCAGAGAGAGAAGCCTTTCTCCTGGTAACCCTTCCAAATAAGCCATACATGTGCAGTTTCTTTCTAACTGTTCTGTCATGAACTTTAACATTTCATATGCTAACTGAGGCCTATGGACTCTGAGAAGTGGCTCTCAAGGTTTTTTGCAATTCCTCTGAGGATTGCAGGGTTTGACCTTGTGGTAGGTTTCCTGGGACATCGACGCCTGGGAAGATGTTTCTAACTATACAAAGATTACAAATTGAAATGGTGTTATAAGCCTTCTGAGATTGATGGGTGGTTATAATTGCTACTAACTACCAAAACCGCTTTTGCTGCTTTTATGGAGGTCCTCACATTTGCTGATGATCAGGTAATCAAGTGTATTTGACTAGCAGCACCTTGGTGTTACTGACCCTCTTGTTTCTTATGTAAGCAGTGAAGGTGTACTTAGATTTCACACACTGCTTCTGCTTCTTGGCTTAGGTATAATAGGCCATATTTTGTTGTTCGTCTGAGGTTGTATTTTACAAACTGAAAAGGAAACATTTATTTTTATTGCTTTAATATGTAAAACCTTAGAACTTTCAGAGGGTCTACTTTCTTTTTCAAAACTATATATCTTTTTATCTGCTTTCTCTCAGCCTCTCTCATCCCACTCAGTGACTAAATTAAAATCTTGAAGCATCCAAAGTGTCAGCATGATTCAGTGCAAGAGGCTCTTTATTTATCTAATGGTCAATGCATTCCTGATATGAGGCAAAAACCAATTAACAAGTGCGGTGTGGTTTATATGGTTTATTCTTTACAGACCCTCCGCTGTAGTTTAAAAGAACACACGCATATCCACACAGCTGTAGCTGTTGACGTTTTTCTTTAGTCTTTAAATCACCATCCCGCAGCCTTAAATACTCATTTGAGGACCAAATTATTATTTGTGTTTAGTATTCGTCCACAGCTGGAAATAGTTCACGCAAATAAACTATTTGCTCATGTTTGAGAAATATTGGCTGAAAAATGAAAGGACCGGGCTGTTTTAATAAGGTCTTTTGTCTTTTGAAAAAATGTTTAGATTCCTGTTTAAGAGGGGTGAATAATATTTAGGAAAATGTAAACGGGAGTGGCACAGATAGAGCAGGGTGGTGGGGAAGCGTTTAAAGATGGACCGAGGCATATTTGGTTCTGGTCATTTGATTTCACGGTGAACAAAAGCAGCTTAGTCTGTATCTTTTTATCCAGTTATGACTGTAACAGTACAGTGGGAAGGCAGGGTATTTTGCTGCTAACAGTCAGGCCTCGCTGACAGTTGACTTTGTGAGACTTTGTGAGAGTGAATTGAATAATTATAGAGGATGTAAATAGAACTTTTGTTAGCTTCCACCACCTCTGCAGGAGAGTCATTATAGCTGCATGATGTCTGATTACCTGAGTGAATACAATGGTGTCACATGAGTCTGACTGACACATCACTCTTTGGTGAAATACAAGCTGTTCCATGGAGTACACGTCTTTTCCATCTATGAAACAGCTCGTGAGTCAGTTTTCTAATTCTGTTAAAAATAAAAAGGGCTACATCTTAAATAGCTGTGACATTGAAATGCCGAAAATGACTGTCCTCAAAATGAAACTGAGAGTGAGCGCTCAAAACCCATTTTCAGAATTTCACTTCAATGTGTCGTTTAGTAGCTTAAATAACAAAAATTATGTCAGCATAAAGTTAAAATAAGTTAAAATACACATTATATCGCCAGCACATGAATGGAAGCATTGAGCTAAAACGTAAGATCAATAGGTACTTTCACTGTGGTCCCCAGTCACACAAGCTTGGAGATCGGTCAGTGACTGCCTGGCAACGACCAGTCGCTAGGCAAAAATGCCTGGCAGGAGGTTGCTTGGTGTCACTTGGTGACACTGGTCGCACAGAGGTTTCCTCCTTTCAAGTGCTTTAGGTGGATTTTGCATGGAAGTAAAACACTCACCAACTACTTGCTATGCGGCTTTGAAGGGTTCAACATTTACCTTAAATAAAACATGACCAGAATTATTGCCAAACTTACAAGCTCAATCTCTGGGTGACCAACTGGTTATGGCAGCTACTTATAGCAATGCAATCAGAGTCATGAAGTTCCCCTCCTATTTTTATTCTAGTGTGACCAAGGTATTGTAACAGTAATCTAATTACCGTTTTTGCAATAGTAATCCCTTACTTTACTTGTTACTTGAAAAACGTAATCAGATTACAGTAACACGTTACTGCCCATCTCTGGTTACCAGCTGTCAGCTACGTAAAAAAGGATCCTGGTGTAGAAAGTAATATTAAATAAATTCTAACAACAGCTTATTAAGCTTAAACATGCTGCTGTTGTTTATCCGCTGGTTTCCTCTTTCTGTTGCAAAGTGGGCCAAAAACAAACAAGAGAGATGAGAGTTGCGACAGAAAAGCCGATCAGCTGATCATTGATCAGTGTCATGATTGAAGTAGCAACAGGAGAGGGAGGGGGAGAGAGGCAGTCACTCCATATATCGGTTGTTAAGCTTAACGTCAGAGATGAACTTACACACTTGCTTTCCTTTTCTCTCTTGGATAATTTTTTCGGAGATGAAATGCCGGTTTGGTAGCGAGGCTCCAAATGCTCAACCAGACCGCCAACAGGTCTGGTACCCCAAAGCCGCTCTATCACGTTAGGCATGCTGCCCCGACCTGCTAAGGTTATCAGCTGAGTTACGCCATGTCGCAAGTTTTGTGAGGTGCTTTTGTGATATTTAAAGGATTGGATTACAGTTTTTATTTCTCTCCGATATCTGATCCAGTAATTTAGGTCAGTATCAGACCAATACCGATACGTAATATCGGATCGGTCCATCTCTATTTTAAACTAGCTTCTTTCTGTGGTTTTAAGGCCCCTTTGGACATTGAGATTTACTACGCGAGACAGTTGCTGATTTGCTCCTGTGTGGCTGAAAAACCAGTCTCCCAATCTCCACCAGCTAATAGAGTACAGTTTTGAATTATTGATGCTGTGTTGGAGTTACGACAATAAGCAGAAATGTCAAACATTGTCACCTGCTGCTGCGTCTCACCGAGGGAAATCCAGACCTTTAAATTAAATAAAAACCCTCAACGCTGGGATTTTTTTCCCGCTGTTGGACTGTCGGCTCATACTGTGTGTATTCCTCGAAGTCAAGTAGTTTTCTAATTCACCAAAGCGTCGAGTTTAGTGCAATTTGATGTTACTTATAAGTCATGTCTGATGCAGCGTGTGCTTCAGCTCGGATGAGAAAAGTACCACTCTTACCTTTAACTGACCACCCACTGAATGTAAATGGGCTCCTTAATAGATATGCCTGTCAGCTTATGTTATCCACAATGCCTTTCAATCACTATACAGTTCAGCCCACCACATCAAGCCCCCAGCGATATAGCAGGGCCTGGTAATGATGGCCTACGTATGTTTCAAATAAAGTGGCAGCTTGAGTTTTAATGTCTCAGACGGCTGCTTAGAGCCTGTGCAGCATACACCCTGGAGTCTGTAATCCACTGCAGTATCCATGGGAAACATGTGACCAGTAAAGTCCTCACAAATTGGGGGAATTGACAGGGGACAAGCTGATCAAAGCAAACTATTGATGGACTGATTGATCATGTAGATTTTTCACTGGAAGATTGGAGCCCTGTGATGGTGAGCTTGTGCAGTTGCATGTCTTATGCAGCTCTGGTTATTCAATTGGTGGTCTGTGCCATTTGACAGACTTCTGTGATCAATGTTCTTTGTAAATGTTAAGGCCGATATGGTTGATGGCACCATCTTATTGGCATGATCTAGCTCAGCCCAGATGGTGCTGTGCGCACATTAACCTCACGGTGTGCGTGTGTGTATTGATGCATGTAGGAAGGGCACAAACTCATCTTCTCACATTGGGGAAAACATGAGGCCACGTACTCAATCAGGAGGGATGACATGTCTGAATGTATTAAGGATTTAACCATTCTCCAGGTCCACACTCCTTATCTTCTGCTCATAATAAGTAAAAAATTATTTTTTCAACTGCAGGCTTGATGATGAATCTATTCACTCTTAACCTGAGGCACACCTGCTCTAGACTTACATAATCAATTCCATATTACCAAATAGCAACATAAGCACATGGCTAATTAACATAGCGTTACCTAATGCAAGAAGCTATTTCTGGACCTATATTTACACTCATGCTTGGACCAACACATAGCTCTTAATGAAAAATGTCCTATCTTTATTTCACTCACAAACAGACTGTATATAAAAGATGGACATAACCACCACCCATTAGTTAACAAGGTCATATAGTGAAGCCTCAAGCTGAGCATTTTTACTGTTGCCATTTTGGCTTTTTAAAGCAAGTTTGACTGGGAAACCCAGGGTACTGCAGGTGTGGATTGCCTAAGAGTTGTCCACAATATTATATGTGATACAACTGACAGTTGCTAGGGAAAAATGTGTTATCCTTGCCTGGCTGGCAGTGGTCCCTGGCGCTCACTGGATTAAACTGGATGCAAAGAAGGTGCTACACAAAAAACTTCCAAAGAGATTGCTTTGGTTGCTAGCAGATTGCCATAGTTGCTTGTAGTTTTTCATGCTTGTCTGTAAATACTGTGTACTAGTAGTACAACTTGGAAAAGTGCGACACAAATGGTAAATTGACTTCAAAATAGAATTGTTCCTTGGAACTACCAACGTGTTTTAAAATGTGCAACTTTTACTTTTAAGGCAAATTCTCTCCATCTCTGAATTGTGTTGCACTTTTCACTCTTTCTGATCTTATCTTTTGTACCTGGCTATAAACTTTTTAACATGAGAACTGAATCCACATTGGAGGCAGCCTCTAGTGGGACCTATTGGAACTACATTTTTTGGCTTTGTTTTTCACCTGCAAATGTTGCCCTTTGTGTTGTATATGCTGCCTTCCAGATAGCTCGGAACATTGCAGGAAGAGCAAGGAAAAACAGGATTTGTGTTGGTTCTTAGCAATGTAGAGCCATTCAGGTATCACTAGCAATACAGCATAATAATTGTTTATTTGCACTTAAAAACACTGCACAGGACATTTGTGGATAGAGCTTGGTCAGTGCTCTGTGCATAGCTTAGTTAGTGAGTCATAAATACACAACAGTGGCAATATAAATGAAAGGTTTTGCAGTTTTACTACTGTTTACGTCCAGTGCTGCCATCTTGGAATACTAACTCCGAGTTGCTGGGGTTGCTTTAACTTTCCAAGTGGTAAAAGCTGCGGGAGAATTCCAGATTAAAATTAGAACTTGGACTTGGAAAGTTAGACTTCCAACTTATTCAAGAACACAGTAATAGAATATGTGAACCAATAGGACATTTTTTGTCATAGACATCTATATTCAAGCTTTTTTAATTATGGAATCAGCAGAGTCGCCCCCTATTGGCCATTATTCAAGTTTTTGACATTGTTAAGGCCATCTTTTATATACAGATCATGTTTTCACCATAAAACCTGGCTCTGTTTCCCCCACAGCTGTTTCGCTTAACTTTAACAATGCCTGTCTGAGAAACATAATGAGAGACAAAAGGGCAGAGGGGTGTATCGAAAATTTGTTGGTTTCAGAAACGTGTTTGACCCAAGGAGCACACATTTGGGCTTTGTGTCTGCACGTGCCGTTTAATCACGTCTGCAGTAAATTACTGGATACAAGAAGTGCACTCATGGCAGTGTCTTGTGTTAGCGCCCATTACCACTTATCCATGTTCTCTTTGTAATTGCTGTGCGGGCACTGTAATGGGCACGCATGAGCACATAGATTCAAATGTCAGCTCGGATTTGTTGATGCTGTTTTGTTCTATTAGGCTGTGAGTAAATAATCCACTCTCGACACCCTGCGTTTAAATGTTATTAATTGGGGGGAGGCTGTTAATGACGGCGGAGACGTTGCATGAAGGTCTGATTAGTCCACATGTCACAGCCGCTCCCGCTCGGTGTTGCCGGCTGGCTGCTCCCATCCATCGTGTTATTTCTGTTTATTTGCCGGTAGCACTTCTGGACATCCATTTTTAATGTGAGGTACGGTCAAAAAAAAGAAAAAAAGGAGGACTGGATCTTCTCCGTCTGCAGGAGCGCGTTAACTCACCTCACAGGTGTTTGTGCGGATGTGCGAGAGCGCGCGCGCACACGTTTGCGCGGAAGGGGCCCTCGTGCTGTTTGTTTTATGTTACAAGTATTTTATTTTTGTCAGTGAGAGTCGGCGCCGGCAATATGCGCCAGCTTAGATAAAAAGTAAATTGTGTATTATTAGGAGAGGGCACGCACTGCATGTAGTGTACTGTGCGAGTTGTGTGTATCTTCCTGTCCGTCAGGGTGTGTTATGTGGAGGCATATTTGAATTGTTACCATGGAAACCGAGCTCTGCCGTTACACAGGAACCCGGATGAGTCTGTGCGTCTCTCCGCTCTCTCTCCCTCTCCTGCTGCTGTCACACTTCTTGTGGGATTTTAAACATTTTTTTTCATACTTTCTCTCCACTGCCCTCTTTGAGTGATTTCATCTGCTCATTTTCAGAAGTTCAGCCATTTTTATCCAACTTACTGTACACTATAGCTTTTACAAAACAAAAATAGACCCCAAAATATTTCTTTAACCTCCTCCCCACCCTTGGTCCTTCTTTTATCATCTCATGGTAATCATGTCTTCTTTTAATCTTCCCTTCTTCCACCTTCCACGCCTCCCTCCTTCACTCCCTCCTTTGGGTTTCTTATTGCTGTTCCTTCCTCCACCTCCATCTCTTTTGTGTATGTCTCTATTTATTCTCTCCTCTCGCCCCTCTCTTCTCTCTCCTCTTCTCTCTGCTGCCTTCCTCCCACTCGCTTCCTCCTCCTCCTCTCTCTCTCTCTAGGCTCTGGTGTCTTCATGGCGAATTCAGCTCGTTTACAATTAGCATGTGCACCTGCAATTAAGCCTGACAAACCTGTGGTAATTAGACCTTTTAGACAAACTGTTTGGTTTTTTTCTTTGGTATGTGGCGATCACATCCAGGCGGTTCGGCCTCTTTCTTTTAGCGCAGATTCGCTGGTTTCTGTCAGACATCAGTAGTGCTCACAACTTCTCTCTCCCTCTTTTGGTTTTTTTGGACTTTTATGCTATCGGTGCTGACTGTATCAGCTCCGCAACATACAGGCTGCTTGATAAATAAAAGATTATCAAAGGTGTTGTGTGAAGGAGGTAGAGAGACAAAGCTTTTTACTCTTACCCTTCATTTATCCCTCTCCTCAAGTGCTCCTTGGTGCTTAATTTAGAATAGAGGCATGAACATATACTCATTAGGATTCCTCATCTTTATCTGTGCAGAAAATATGCCCAAATTTGCACTCCCTGTTCACTTGTATGTGTGCGCACTCAGAAACCACAATTCTCACATCACGCTATGACTAATTGTGTTTCTCCCTGCCTGTCACCTCCCTCTGCTTACATCTTTCACCCCGCCTCTCCCTTTTCTATCTCTCCCACTTTCTTTCCCTTCGCCCCTCTTCCTTCCATGCTCGTCTCCGCTGATCTTTGTACATGTGCTAATAGTAGCAGCGAATAACGGCAATAATACTGACTAACAGGTCTGCAGTTGACTTCAAAGATCAGCAAATGGGTCTCAGAGGGTTGAAGGGAGTGACCAAAAAGACAGAGTTGGAGGGCTAAGGAGAGAAAAGCAGTGGAAGCAGTGAGGGAGCGAGAGGGAGCGAGGAAGGGAGAGACACTCAGTGAGTGTCTAATGGTCACTTAGCCTGGCAGCAAGTCCATGAAGCTGTGAGGCTGTCAATCTGTCAAAATGCACCCAGTGCTATCATGACTCCCTTAAAACAGAGACGCACACACTCACTTACACACACACAAACACACAAAACTCCCTCTCTTTCCTGCTCTGTCTTTGATGTGTGCCACAGGGTTCCTCCGAGGAAGTCACGGCACAGTGTAATGGATGTGGCGTTGTCACTTGATGCTCTATGAGAGCTCACAGCCCTCTCTCTCTGTGAGGTTTTATTTCCAGCTATATGGGTCACTTAGCTTGTTCTGCGGTTAAAGGGTCAAATTTTCTGTATTTTGATAGCCTGGCCAGAACTGGGCTTATTAGCCTTATCCTTAACATAAATCAAAGAGCAAAGGCATTATTACAGAATAGATTTTTAGTTTTATTAGCAAAGCAAGCTCCAATCCATCAGATTAAAACAAAAAAGCACCTCTGGCTAAGCTAACGGCTTGATATTGAAAACATATAATCTCCTTTTTTCTTATATAGTATACTTCTTGTTTGTTTTTTTAATTTGGTCCCTATGTTGGATTTGAGACATTTTGACTGTTAAACATTTTATTATTATAAGTATTGTTAATGGTGTTAACACAGAACACACTTTGATAGTCAGGGATTGTCTTTATTACTGAGTAAGTTGAAAATAATGTGTTCACTCAATAACACACGGAAATCTTCAAAATATAAAAGTTATACCATAAAATAATTTAAGATCATTATGACCTCCACTGATTGATGCACTTAATACTCTGCTGGCTCATTACTTTTAGCCCAAAACAGCTTCAACCCACAATGGCAAAAACTCCAAAAATATCAGCTTGTCTTCCTTCACACGAGTGACATCCCATTCTTAATTGATAGGGTTCAATATAATGTCGGCCCATGCTTTGCAGCTATAATTGCTTCAATTCTTCTGGAAGCCTTTCCACAAAGTTTAGGAGTGTGTTTATGGGAATTTTTAATTCTTCCAGAAGCACATTTGTGTGGTCAGACACTGACGTTCGATGAGATGCCTAATCTCACAGTATTGGGCTGGGGTCAGGACTCTGTGCAGGCCAGTCAAGTTCTTCAACAGCAAACCTCCATGTCTTTGTGGGCCTTGCTTTGTGCACTGGAGCGCAGTCATGTTGGAACAGGAAGGGATCATTCCCAAACAGTTCCCACAAATATGGGAGCATGAAATTGTCCAAAAAGTTTTGGTGTGCTGAAACATTGAAAGTTCTTTC